>NC_141699.1:933639949-934839949 GCF_964263255.1 Lissotriton vulgaris
AACAATAACATATGGCAACACCAAGAATGAGCCAAGTAGAGAGAATTACAAAGGAAGGAAATACTGAAACCATCCTCATGTTCATGTGTACATCGAAAACAGTTTATAGATAATCGGCTAGTTAGAGGTAATGATGCAAATCCTCGCATAAATTCAATCCTCTCGGTGACTTAGTATCTAGCTCAATTATATACTTTGTCTCGAGTTGCCTGAGTTTTTTTTCCTCGATTTCCTCCCCGTTTGTTTGGAGGAACACTGTCTATAATGAAATAAGTGAGAAAATTTAGATTATTGGCATGCTCAGATTTAACGTGCCGGGCCACGGGGTATGCAGGATCAGAGTTGACTTTTGCCCGTAGGTGTTGGAGGCTTCGCTGGTACGCTGGGAGTATGGTGCTCCCTACATACATTAATCCGCAAACACACTGAGGAATGTAAACAGCATAGTCAGTGCGACAGGTATAATGACCTTTCAGGGTAATTGGTTTGCCTGAAAATGGGCTAGTTTAGGTTTTCGTGTTCTTGCCGAACTTGCATGCACGGCATGTACTACATTTGTAAAAACCTTTTCTTCCACTGAGCCATCCGCTTTTCACATCAGATTCAGGACTGGTTCTAACTAGTTCACTAAGCATAGAGCGCGCTTTCCTGTACGTAAAATTGGGCCTCACAGTAAAGCTGGTGCTAACACTAGATCTGTTTGCACTATCGGCCATTGCGCATTGATGATGCCCTGAATTGATTTGGCTTGTCTACTAAACGTGGTGATGAACCTGCATGACAAGGATGAGCCTGAATTAAGGACATCAACCCGTGGCTCACTAACATTTAAACCCATATCCGAGGTCAGCTGTGTAGCTCGTACCTGTAGCAACTCTGACCTATCGCGAGCATTGGCTCTGCTGAGAGCGGAATCCAATAATTTTTCTCGTCATCAGCACAGCGCCACCGTGCTGCCTGACGAGCTGAGCTCGTTATCAGCACGCAATAGTTTAAAACCCGCCACAGGGCCTGTTAGCAGAAATGTCACCTCAGGCCCCACCCCCTTCCTTCACCATTGTGCAAACGCACCCCCCTGGCGAGTTGTACGTTGGGAAATTAATTCCCCTTTAATACTGAGTGTCCCTGAGGGCCAACTAGTCCACCAGGTACCTCCAGTATGGGCCAGAGAGATGCGTTGCAGAGAGGTGCTTAGAGGCCACGCCCCTTTTTACACTTCTCTGCAATGCAGCTCTGTGGCCCTTACTGTACCTAGTGGGCTACTTGGACCCTAGGGACCCTCAGGATTCAAGTAGACTTAATATCCCAACTTAAAACGGGCACAGGGCGTGTTTACAGAGTGGGGAAGGGAGGGCACGGGGCCTGAGGTGACGTGTGCAAACACGCCCTGTGGTGTGTTTTAAGTTGGGGAAATAATTCCCCTTTAAACCTTCGGGCCCCTGGGGACCAACTAGCCCACCAGGTGCTTTCAGTAAGCGTCACTGTGCTGCATTGCAGAGAGGTGGTCCAGGCCGTGCCCCTTTTTACACCTCTCTGCAACTGCCCTTACTGGAGGTATCTAGTGGGCTAGTTTGACACTAGGGACCCTCAGGATTCAAGGGGACTTAATCTCCTGACTAAACGCCCACAGGGTGTTTTAACACAATGGGGAAGGGAGGGGATGGGGCCTGAGGTGATGTGTGCAAACACGCCCTGTGGCACATTTTAAGTTGGGTAAATAATTCCCCTTCAATCTTGAGGGCCCCTGGGGACTAACTAGCCCACCAGGTGCTTCCAGTAAGCGCCACTGCACTGCTTTGCAGAGAGGATGTCCAGATCGTGCCCCTTTTTACACCTCTCTGCAATGTAGCTCTGTGGTGATTAATGGAGGTACCTAGGGGGCTAGTTGGACCCGAGGGACCCTCAGGATTCAAGGGGACCTAATCTCTCAACTTAAAATGGCCACAGTGCGTGTTTACACAGTGGTGAAGGGAGGGGATGGGGCCTGAGGTGACGTGTGCCAACACGCCCTGTGGCGCATTTTAAGAGGCAGTTTTAATCCCCCTGCCCTATTATGTACTAGGGTCTTACAGAGGAGGCCATGGCAATCACAGGGGTACCCCAAGGCAGTGTTCCCCAGTGTATGTAGGTGTTTTCACTGTATTCTAAGTGTCTTTTACCATAGCACTGGCTCTAGGACTGGTTAGTCAGTCAGTTACCACCAGTACCATCTGAAAAAGTTGAGGGTACAGGACGATTGTGCAACAAGGCCTCCTTCTGCTCCTCTGTTTGTTCTTTCTGCATGTCTTCCTTCTTCCTGCACTTTTCTTCGTCTTTGAGGACTGCTGTTGCTTCTTTTTGCAGTTCTTTTTCTTCTTTCTGTGCGTTTTTCTTCTTTCTTCACATGTCCTACCTCTGTAGGCATAGTTAGAAACTGACATTTAAAAAACCTTTGAAATTCAATAAAAAAAATCATAGGTAGACACTCATATAGCTACTCGCCAACCCATGCAGCCGCTTATACACAAAGTGAAAGACTGATACAGATATTTACATATTTAAACATTATTCACTAACCCAGGTATTCACTAAGATACACTTAATCAGTCAGTTGTACAATAAATGTTACAAAAAAAAATCATCCATTTAGACACTTATATACCTATTTATTCTTCGGTTGACCTTGAGATATACAAATATAAAACATATTTAATTTTCAGAAAACACACATTCACTGGATGATGTCATCAGTGATGTCATCAGTGATGTAATTTGAGATGTCATCAGTGATGTCATGAGTGACTTCACTGACCATGTCATGAGTGATGTAATATGTGACCTCATCAGCAGTGCATTGCAGGCGCGCGAGTTATAGTTAGCTGAACTAACTATAACGGGGGAATTTCTATGGTTTTGTACGAGTGAAATGTACAACTAACTATAACGCCCCTGAAACCTATGGTTTTTTTAGTGAATATATTTATATAAAATTCTTGTTGTTCTCCTTGTAATGCACTTTAGTATTGAGAAAGAGTTTGCTATTCTAATTGATGTAATGTTGTTTGTTATTTGCGCTATATATCCCATTGTCTTACTATTTTTCCTTTTCCCTGCTTCCAAACAAAATATTGTATTTCTAATGCTGCTGAATTTTAAGTAAAGCATCATTTTATGGTATGCTTTTAATGTTTTTAATATTGTATGTGTCTAAATATGTGCATGCGTCTTTGTATACGTTTCTTCTTTTTGTAATGTGTGTATCTTTTAAGATCTTTGTGTTGAGATTAGATAAAGACAGAATTAAATTGAATTGAACGTTAACTTAGTTTCCCTTTGTGGGCCCAAACAGTTGTACTTCCAAAAAAGGCTCAGTTAACTTGTCATTTTTTTTAAAAAAATGTTTTAATTATCCATTTCTCACCTTTAAAGACATGTATCAGGGAAGCTGGAGGGGGCGGCCCGTACTCTTTCAGACAATAAGGGGCGATGATGGTCCTAACTGTGTCAAGTTCATGCCAAAGGGCTGGTAGTTCCCAAAGTGTAGCCGGCGTCCCGCGCAGTAGAGGTCCTTGTAATGCTTTACAGGACACGAAGTTCCAGAGGGGCCGCCTACTCCACCCCCTAACAGCAGCTGGAAAATGATTATGGGGCTGGTAGTCTCCACATTGTAGCTGAAATGTCAATGATCTTGATTTGCAAGGGGAAGAGGTGAATAACCGTTAATTTTCAATTTAATCAAAGTCAATCTCTGCTTCTTTCTGCAGTGGGAAGTTCCGTCTTTCCATGAAGATGTCAAGAACGTTGTTGTGTTTTTGAAAAGTGATCTTCGGTAACAGCTTGAGTGTTAGTGATAGACATAATTAAGGACGATGGGCTTGTCTTCATCAGATGTGGCTATGAAAGAATTCATTAAGCTTGTCAGGTTGTTGATAGTAAGTAAGATGAAAATGCTTCAGTGTCATAGATTTGACCTTGTCTATTTTCTCCTTGAAAAAGATGTTTGTTTTGTCATATCATTGTATCGGAAGCTGTTATCATGGTCTGGTGTGAGACTGTGTTAGTTTTTGATGGCATTGGGTAAGAGAGTTTTTGCTTAAGGCTTGATGGAGCTGCCGAAGGAAAAGAGACAGCTACTAAAGGCTCCATTTATTCAGAGGGTAATTTGCTCAAGGAGGCAAGCAGTGCTGGCCTGCTTCGGTCCGGGGGACTTACAGCTGAACTGTGGACTGGTAAGATGTCCTATGCTAGCTGAACAAAAATTGCCACTAACCTCCGACCTGTGAAGAAGCTGGGTCTCTAGTGGAAGACATACTAGGTCAACTACTGCAGGTCATTGGAAACTGAACCTACTTAAGCCTCAAACCAAGGCCCAATAGCATCACACATATACTTGTGAACCCAGCATACATCATCTAAACAAGTAAGATGCTCAAAACCATATTTCAAATATGTACATTTTAATTTTAAGTATTTTTATGGTTGCAAATTGCCTGTTCTTAATGCACGGGATTTTATTAACAATGCAACAAATTCATTTTACTTAATCTACCTACTGGGCAGTCTGCACTTCAGTGGGTGGCAGCTCCAAACACTACGCCAAGCCCCGTTCGACTTCACTTAGGCTGAGCCAATCATACAGGGAATGTAACCTGAGATTAGCACTTTAAAAACACTTAAAGCACTTTCTCCACTGCGAACACCTTGTAACCGACCTGACACTAGGCCGAATGCGAAGAGTCTAGTTCTTAACTGATTATGCTGCTCTTTTTAATTACATTGAAGCAACAACAAAATGTTTTATGATGAGTTATTCTTTAGCTGCTTCATGTCTGCAAGGTGATACTATCAGGTATGCATGCTCAGCACTCTATTTTATTGTGTGTATTAATGGTTTTATTGGTTGTTTTACTGTATTGCAATGGCTTTCAGTAACAACACAAATAAATAACTTGAAACTCAAACTTCTGCTTGTTGTACTGAGTGTTTTAGGACTACTTCTGTTAAATCCTGGTGATATTCATGGTGACTCATAGATCTAAGGTGTATCGATGGACTGTGGGTTTAAGCTATGATAAAGGGTTCTTCAAGCATGCATGGAAGTTCACATTGACTTGGATCTTGAGGCTGAGCATGTTGATTAGAACTCAATGTGAAATTCGCATAATTTGCTTTTACATAATTATAATACATTTCAGAAAAGTATGCGAATTATGTGAAACTCAAATCCATCATTTAAGGCTATATTTTAGTGCAATATTCATTATTGTGTCCACTTTTTACGCAAGAAAGAATTTCAAGCTACAAATTAGTGCAAAAAAAACCCAACAACATACATTCGCTCGCATTCTTTTGTTCCTGTGCGTTACAGTAATTTTTTACCACAAATGGAGAATTTGCAGTATATTTTTACCGCAAATGGTGTGTACTTATGTGACATGGCTTAATGTCCAAATTTTAGGACTTTCATGTTACAAGTATAATGCAAAATTCGCAACATTATAAGAACTAAGCCACATAATCTAAAGTTTTGCCCGGTCTAAATAATGAGGTTTTAGTATGTTGATTAATGTGATCACTGCTTTCAACAGAGTGCTAGTGAAGTAATATTTGAATAAGTGCAATTGCTGTTGGGAAGGTGTACATTGGACACAATGTGATGGCCAGATTTTCCCATTATAAATTTCTGTGAACCATAGACAGCATTCTCTAGTATATGTATCCACTTATTCCCCTTGCTATTATGCAAGATTGTCAGCCCAGTAAATAATTTAACTACATTAAGAATAAGCTGTGGACATGTTCTTGTGATGGATGTTCCAAGGAAAGAGCAATTGCAGCTTTGAAGTGATTCTTGGCCCTCTCTAGTTCAATGCATTTATAACTTCTAAGAGGGTCCTTCAACAAAACTTAAACCACATCGCCATGTAAATGA
This sequence comes from Lissotriton vulgaris, assembly GCF_964263255.1. Taxonomy (NCBI): domain Eukaryota; kingdom Metazoa; phylum Chordata; class Amphibia; order Caudata; family Salamandridae; genus Lissotriton; species Lissotriton vulgaris. The sequence continues at coordinate 933,645,861 of NC_141699.1, forward strand.
CATCTGCTTACTCACAAGCAGAGTGGGAATAAACTTTCTCTGAATATCCCTTTTGTGAATGGATTTAATTGCCCTATATCTTAGGCTGTTTTTTTTTTTTTTTAAACCTGTGTGCTGTCATTGGGCCAAAGAAACATTTGTAAAATTACTATCCACTGCCATTGGGTAACAGATCTCCAGAGGATCTTATGTATGATGACAACACTTTCAATCCTCACAACATGCCCAGTGCTGTTCAAGGACTATATCAAGCATTTAACCATAAAAATCTACCAAAGTGCTTTACTGCCAGTATCAGCAAGAACAAAGTTGTGTGGCTATCTCTTGAGCACTTCCTTTTTCTGCACTTAGGCACAGAAAAGCTATATGCACTAGTGTTTAGTGAAATCCTGCTGCTTGCTGTGAATTTTCTAACTCAATTATATTATGAGTTAGAATATGAACGGCAGACTGCACAGTTCAGCAATGCTCACAAAACATGGAGAGGGAAGAGTTCTGTGGTCACTGCTGCAAGTTCATAAAAATGTCCCCTATCTACCTGTTTAATACTAAAGACAATCCTATTTGAGAGCATTAGGAAGTCTCACAATTGGACCCCAATGCTATGGCAGTTGCTGCACTTATGATAGAGATGTCCTGAGAGGCATAACCTGCTCATGTTAAGGAGCAGTGACACCTGTGAACGCACTGGAGGTCGTTCCTTTAGCGCTCTTGGACCCAAACTCTGGAACGATCTCCCGATCAGCATACGTTCCATAGACAGTCTCCCAGTCTTTCTCAAAGCAATCAAGACCTACCTCTTTCCCGCTCTCTAGGGCCTTCTCTACCCCCCGTCTTGGAGGTGTGAGCCTGTCTCTGAGCGCCGGGACGCCCCATTGCTGGGGTAGCTGTTGCGCTTCACCAAATCCAGAAATAGAAAATAGAAATAGAACATGCATTTTTGACAACGTATATCATTAAAAAAGCTTGCTGATCCATTCTGAGCCTGTGTGAGAGGGCTGAACTTGAAACAGGACATTGTGTTTAAAAGATGGCCTTCTCAACCACAATGGAAATTCTGCAAATGTGACGTGTATTAGACAGTAGCCACTATTTGAAGCTCCAAAAATCTGGAGTAAGGTAACGCAGCGCAAATCTCCGCATTGCCTTTATTTGTCCCTTGAAGGTGTTCCATGGGCTTTGTGTGTGTGTTCCCATGCAACTACCATGGTTTCTTATGCATTCCCAGATTTACCAGAACTGGTAAAATTGGTGGTGCTCCAAAAAAATACCACGTCCCAGGAGAGGCATTTGAAGAAGGAGGAGGAATATCTCCTTGTTACTTCCTCTTTCTATGTGAGCTGCAGAATAGAAAGAGGAATATGCCTCTCAGGATTTTTTTTTGCGAAGAAAGATGTCCCTTCACAACAATCCTGCATACAACGCAGGCCCACTTGCACCATGGTGCCTGTTTTGGCTGTAGGATGCCAAAAGGACACCAGTACAGAGAAAAGGCAGAAATGCACTGTATTGCCTTAAATACAGCAGATTTCTGCTGTTTCCCTGTCATACAGTGCAGCAAGATGACTTGCTGCGCTACACTGCATGACAAGTTCGTAAATAGGCCCCTTAGTTTTTCACAAATAAAGCACTGAAGTAACCTATGTCTTTTGCACATGCATTATGAATGTTATCTTTCACTGTCTAAATTCTGTTTAATTTCTAGTCTTCAGTAGTTCTAAAACTTCTGACAAGCGTGTGCATTCACCAGGCACAGGTAACTTGGCCAGTAAGACTGGGGCTGGACTTCAGATTTCCAATTATTATTTTGATTAAAATACTTTTTTGAGAGGCAGGAGAGGGGCTTATGGAGCAGCAGGAAGAGAGAGGAGTGGGGATTGCGAAGGTTACTTTAAACTCAATATTTTGTAAATAATAATTTTTCAGACGTTTAAAACAAAGACAAGTGTGTGTTTTTGTCTACATGTTTATGTAAAAATCCCAAGTGAAATCGACAAACACCTCACTAAACCCGAAATAAAGCACCTGTACCCGCCTATTTACTACTTAATGCATTTATTTGGGGGGGGGGAGGACCATCCCCCCCACACACACACCCCCATCCTATGACTCTGCCTGTAGCAGTTGACTTTGAAAAACACCTTTGATTGTTGGAGTGTTAAAATTCTTGAAATATATCCGTATGGAGGTACCGTTGCTCTACAGGGCTATGAAAAAGATGAGATGAATGTTGATCTGTGAAAATAAATTAGACACTAAAGAATATGAAGAAATAAAGATGCTTTAGGCGTGTACAGTACTGAGTACCACTGAGGAAACATACCTCATTGTTTTTGTAAGGCAAAAGAAATCTAGGATCACAATGAAAGCTAACTTAAAAGAAAGTAATCCCGATGGGTTGGTGTGTTCTGTATATTTTGAACGGTTTTTGCCCAAAGCAGTCTGTTCACATGAGAAAGATATAGAGTTGGATGGACATCAGAAAAAAAAATCTATGCAACATCAAAAGGAGATTTTCTGACTAAAGCCACAGTCCTTTTAGAAAGAAGAATGCAAAACAATAACATATTGACAGGATCTCTGTGTGAGCAGAGAATTTTTTAACATGATAAGATTGCAACCAAAACGCAGCACACACTGATAATGCCTTTGAGGTATGTAATTGAAAATGCATAAAATTGGATGTTTAACGGGCACATAAAAAACTGTGGGCGAGCAACCAGGAATTAACAGAAATGTAGAAAATAAATGAGTTTATGAAAAAAACTTTTTTTGTTCACAACTTCATACTTCACTTGAATACATCTATAGAAAAAAATGCACATGATTATTCCAACTTAATCAAAAAGAACACAGCAGTTATTTCACAACTAATCAACTCAAAATGCCATAAGTTAAATAATTTTACTCATATATAAGTATCACCAGTAATTGCATACTTTTCCAAACTTGTCAACTAAATCATGATAAAAGCGTTGAGCTATACAAGGTTGGGCGTGGGAAAGGAAACGTGGTTGATATATTTCAATTATTAAAAAAACGTATCTAGGTTAACTCTTTTACAAAATATGTTAATTTGTGTGTCTAAATCAAATCAGGTGAACAAAAGTGCACTCAAATTCTCCATAAGTCTTATTATGATTCTTTGTGAAAATACTGAATGCAAAAACATATTCAGAAAAAACAAGGGGTCAATTTAACAAATGATGTCGTAAATGTACTCTCGTAAATGCCCTCCCAGTGCAGGAGCAGATTTTCCAGCATACTACTGGGAATGTCATGTGACATTCTACTGGGTCCTCCACAGTGCAGTGTTATCTGTTGCCTGAAATTCCACACAAGTGGAATAAAGTTTCCTGTGCAAATGCACATTTTTGTTCTTTTTCATGGGAAAACCATTCTCCCCAGTGGATGAAGTCCTCCCTCACACTTCCAGCAAATGAGGGGTTAATCCTTCCGTATTTACTTCTCAGAAGGGGAAGTACTCCAGTCTGTACAGCATTAACTCTCCAACCATTTCCAGATGGGAAGGGTCACAATTTGGGAATGCCAACAAACGTACATATATGTGGCCATTTCCAAACTTCAAACACAATTTGTGTCTTAGAACATCCAACACCCAACCCTTCAGTGGGTTTCATGACTTTGGATTAACCCAGGCTCATGACTACTAAACCTTTTGTAAATAGGGCCCAAGAGACTCTAAAATATAAGCTGGCACATGATGATGTTCCATAAATATCTCCATAAAAACGTTTTGATCCTTAATTAATTCCTACCTCCAGCAAACTCACTTCCCACATGTTTCAAGAGAGGGTTCATGTATTATGTCTCCAGTTCTAGCATATTTATAGGCAAATGCCTGTGATTCCAGAGTAACATTATTGGAGACAGATGCTTCTGCAAGGTTGAAATTTGATGGTCTTCATTAGGGATGTATGTCAGGGCTGGATTTAGAATCTGGCGGTCTTCCGACTGCCAGACACGTGGTGGTAGTCAACTGTCCGCCGTATTATGACTTTTGAAAGTAGTTGCACCAGAGGACCACCAGCTGAGGCAGGGAACGGCCTTTTTCTGCCAGTGGTGCAGCTGCGCTACAATATAGGATGCTCAGCGGGACTGTCGCAGTCCGACTGAGCATATTGCAAGCTCTGCCTCCTCAGCCATTTAATGGCAGGAGCAATGTCATGAAAAGACTGGTGGTGGAGGAACAAAGGGAGCCCTACAGGACTCCAATGCCCCCGCCATGATTTGCATTCATTGTGGCACAACATGTGCCCCCTGTCTGTCTTCCCTCAAAGTTCCAGCACGGCATGGACATCACCATCCATGCTAGAACTAGAACATTTCCGATGCTATTACGATGTCTGTTTTTTAGGCACCGCCATGTGAAAGGCTTAGGACTGTCCGCTTTGGACAAGTTGAACTTGTCATACAATGGGCGGTCCATGAATGGGTTTGGCGCAGCTGTGCCAGTGGAGAGCCAGTGCAACTGCACTAAACTCATATTCAGCACCTACATTTTCATATGTTCCAATCTCCACCTAAAGACCATCTACTATTATACTCCTCTTGATAGAGAAATCTATTCATTAGTATTTAACTCTTCTCCTTTTTTACCTCATATTTACATGTTTTTCTGTCTCCCAATCATCTATAAATAAATGTGAATCGTTAGGTTGTGAAAATGGAAAAAATCACCCAGTAATGTTTCCAAAGCATGTAAAAAGGTCCCACCTATTTATTTCTTCTTGAAAGTTACACTTGGTATTTGCTACTTTCTTGGGGGAGTGTTGTACTACTTTTGCAGAATTCTGTTTAGGGCATGTTTTGGTCATTGTGTTTAATCTAAAATGGCAACAGGGGGCAGTGAGCAGCATGAGGTGCCACAACAACCAGGGAGCAGGAGGAACAGGGACATCTGGAAGACTCTGGCAATGAGGAATAGCCCCTAAAAGGTAAAGTATTGCCTGGGATTTCTTCACTATTCTATTTGGCGAAAACAAAACTGTTGCTAAATTTGTACATGCAGCTTGCGCAATAAGATCCTTTCAAGAGGCACTGGCAAAAAATATTGTTGTGGTACAACAAGTATGTTGTACCTCCTTAAATCCTATCAGAAGAATAATCTAAAGAGGGCACAGAAGGAGAGAGCTGGAGCAGGGCCACCTCCAGGGCTGCAACACCTGCTTCCAGAGAAAGAGTGCCACCAGAAGTAGAGAGAAGATGGACAGAAATGTATCTGATTTAAGGCACATTGTTACATATTGCCTTGACTGCAACACTACACTCACAGCTGGTGAGCAGTCTATCGACATGATTTTGGAGACATCAAGGCAATATAGGTGTTAATTCTTAGTATAATTTACTCCATTTTTTCCACTGTTTTGTGTTTGTTATTAGAATTGTTTCCTCCTCATTGCCATTTTGTTTGTGGAAAAAATACCAAAAAGCACAAAATATGAAAAAATCTAAACAAAAAAACACAGTTGCAAAAGAAAAAAGGCTGTTATCAGAATTGCCTTTCATGGTTAAAAAAGATAAACTGTATGCCTGTGTGAATATATAAAGAGGAGGGATTGTATAAGTGTGTGAGTGAGTGTGTTAGTAGCTGCAAGGGTGACTGGGTGTGTAGGTGTCTATAAAGGTGAGTGGCTAGCTGTATGAGTGAGTGAATGAGTGGATGAATTCCTGTATTAGTGTGTGAGTGACTGTATGAGTGAGTGAGTGCATGAGTTGGTTTATGAGTGAACTAGTGGATGTATGAGTTGGTGTATGAGTGAGATAGTGTGTAAGTGGCAGTATGAATGTATGAGTGAGTGTGTAAGTCCTTGTATGAGTGAGTGAGAGGGTGCATGGGAGGATATGTGGGTGAGTGAATGAATGAATGCATGGCTGCCTCTGTGGGTGAGAGACTGTAAGTGGCTACATGTACAAGTGAGTTGCTATGTAAGTGGCTGTATAGTGGAATGAGTGACTGTCTGAGTGGTTACCTGAGTGAGTAATTAGGTGGGTGAGTGCTCTTATAAGTTAGTGACTGGGTACTTGTGCTCTAGGGATGAGTAACTGAATGAGAACGGTGCTTTAAGTGAGTGTCTGCATGTGTACGTGGCATCATAAGTGAGGGACTGTCTCTGTCAGTACCTGTTTGTGTCAGTATTTGGGGGTGTGACCCACTCTATGAGTGAAATAGTTGTGTGAGTGGCTGTATGACTCAGTGACTGGTTGTGGGAGAGGGTGTATGGTTAAGTAACTGGTTATGTGAGTATCTGCATGAAAGAGTGACTGAATAACTGGGTGGGTGACTACCTGTATTAATGTGACAGTGACAATATCAGTGAATGAGTGAATCTGTGAGTGGGTTTATGAATGAAGGAGTGGGTGTATGAGCTTCTGTATGAGTGATCCCATGCAGTATTTAATTGGCAGTTTGAGTGAGTAAGTGATTTTGTGGGTGTTTTTTGGTATGAATAAGTGAAAGGGTGCATTAGAGGTTGCATGAATACGTTATAGAATGTGTGAGTGCCTCTATGGGTGAGTGAGTGACTGTGTAAGTGGCTGCATGGGTGATAGAGTACGAGTGTAAATGGCTGTTTAGGGGAGTGAGCCTATATTTAAGTGCTTACATGAGTGAGTCATTAATGGGTGAGTATCTGTATAAGTGATTAATTGGGTATTTTTGTAGCTCTAGGGGTGAGTGACTGGCTGTAAGTGAAACAGTGGGTATATTAGCCGTGTTTTCATTAGCTTATGACTGGGTGTATCAGTGGCTGTATTGTTGTGTGTATGGGTGTAATAGAATATACAGTAGTGTGTGCATGGGTGTATCAGTATATACACAAACATGTTTCTGGGTGTGTCAGCAAATGCCTGGATGTGTCACTGTATTGATCACTGTGTGGGTAGATTTATTATTGCATCAATGTGTGTGTACCTGAGTTTGTCAGTCTATGAATGAGTGTGTGTATGGATCTGTTAGCATCTTTATCAATGTGTGCCTGGGTGTGATAGTCTATACAACTCTGTGTGACACGGTGTGTCACAGTCTGTATCCTTGTATAAATGGTTGCATGGGTATCTATATAGATCAGTAAGTGGGTGCATGGGTATGTGTATCAATGACTAATTGGTTATATGAGTGTCTGTATAAGTGACAAGCTTACTTAGTCAGTGGTTGTATGTAATATTGAATATGAGAAACTGGTGTTCCAAAGCTCTCAACATATAGTAAATAAATGGCGTTGTCATCATACAGAGTGTTGTCCCCACAATATAATCAGAGAACAGGAGTCAAAGCTTTTATAAAAAAGCATGTATTGCAATCCAGAAAACAGCCAACTCAAGTTTCATCACACAAGTGACTTCTTCAAGGCTAAGTAGAATGATATTGTTGTCATGATCCCGTAGATCAGCACGTTTTTGGAATAATTGATTAACTCCTGCTTGTTGATCTAAGGGATTGTGACAACAATATCAATCTACGTAGCCTTGACGAAGTCACTTGTGTTACGAAACATGTGTTGGCTGTACATGTTTTTGCATGCGTAGATGCTTTTCTAATGCTGCAGTCCAGGATCCAGACTTCTCCAAAGTATCTAATTTTGCTTGTGGTTTTGCGGTGGGCAGTATTGTCACTCCTTGATATTCCATTTATTCAACAGCTGTAATTTCAAACATCTCTTCTTTCTCCAGTTTTATTAATTGTTCATTGAAGTTGGAGCGCTCTTGCAGTAAAGGCATTAAACAAACTATGGATTTTTGTTCTTCAATGAAATTGTACATTAGCTCCGCTCCTGTAATGTTAAATGGGAACAGAATCTTTATAAGTCGACTTTCTAAAGCACATTTTCCATCATTTGTTGGAGCTCCTATTCTAATGTCCTTAATAATATTTCCATAATACACATCAGAAGCTTGATGCATATTTTTCACAGTTCCTTGTCTTCAAAGTGTAACAAAATATTTGCATTGCCAGTACTGCCCAGAGAATTTCTTGTTTCATTATGGACAAGTGTTTTGAAAACAGGTTGTCTTTTTAAGGGAGTAAGTTGCAGTAGGTCACCAAACAAAATTAAATATTTCCTTCAAAGAGACATCGTACTTTAATCTTAAAATCTGCTGCCTTCTTAAGTGTTTAAAAGCATATGGCCGGGATGCCTGTCACCCCCTCCCAACACAATCCCCAAGGATGGGAAGACGGATGCAGTTCTGAACTTTTGGAAGGCGGGAGGGAGTAAACCCTCCCGGCCGTATTTATTAAAATATGAAACAAAATTAAAACATTTAAATAACAGTTTCATATCATGTACAATTTTCATTTATTACATTTCGATGAAGACATGTTCTTTGGCTAACCTTAACAAATCTCTAGTACAAAGATTTTCCTAGCCGAGTCTAACATCCTGCAAATGCATACTTTCGAAATTAAAATTGTACATCCTAGCATTACGGGCCAACGGCTAGGTCGCAACCGGTGTCAGATCCCTACTACCAGAACTCTCCCCCTCACGATGTGAGGGCGGGCGCACAGAGGACTGTACCTCTGTGCCAACTCCAATTTCCCTTGTCTTGCGGGGGCCCCCAATTTAACTCGACGCCATCTTGAGGGTCGTCCGAGGACTCGTGTGAGGTGTCTGTAAGAAGGTAGCGTGGACCCCCCTCTCCACCCCACACTGTCTATCACATCCGCCGTCACGGATATCCTGGCCCCGGGAAATTCGTAGGAGGGGCATCTTAGCCGCCTCCTCCCCTGGAAGGGGCCTATGGCCGTCTTCCCTTAGGCGACCCATACTTAGTGGGTGCCGCCTCCCCGTGTGAGGGGCCAATGGCCGCCTCCCCCCGGGCGCTCCCATCCATAGTGGGTGGCGCCCCCCCCTCTAGGGACCTTGAAATTACTGCTCACCGATCATGACCTTACCGCCCGACCAAAATAAATACGACATTTGTTTACCTACTAAGGGAGAAAATTATACTGTACCTTGCAATATTCGTCTCTACTACTAGATATTTCATCACATCATGAAACTTAGATCATTATCATTCGCTAGACCAGGTACGAAGATGTTATCAAGCAAATCATTTTATTGCATTACTAACATTGTCCTGTTATTACCCGCTATACAATGGAAAAAGATGTTATCAAAGCAAATCACTTTATTGCAGTACTAACATTGCCATAAGGGGCTGGTGGGTGGGTCAAAATTGCTCCTTGTTCCGTCGAGGGCTTACGTGCAACGAGTAGGTGCAGCTTCCAAGCACAGGAACAAGAGGACGCTTCTTCGGATTCCTGCTCTCTTTATTCCTCTTCGGGAGGGCGTGTACCCTCCTCCGGTACGCCTACTGGGCGTGGCCAACGGTGTAGGTGTCTAGGACAACCCCTCCTGGGCGGGAAAAAGGCGCGCCCCGGCTACGCCACTTCGGGCATACCAGCCGTGACACGCCCCCCGCCCAAAATGGTTTCCCGGGGGTATCCGGGCCCCCTACCATACGTTCGGGGGGACCGATTGGTTGCCCCTTTCCATATGGCCGGGATGCCTGTCACCCCCTCCCAACACAATCCCCAAAGATGGGAAGACGGACGCAGTTCTGAACTTTTGGAAGGCAGGAGGGAGTAAACCCTCCCGGATGTATTTATTAAAATATGAAACAAAATTAAAACATGAAAATAACAGTTTCATATCATGTACAATTTTCATTTATTACATTTCGATGAAGACATGTTCTTTGGCTAACCTTAACAAATCTGTAGTACAAAGATTTTCCTAGCCGAGTCTAACATCCTGCAAATGCATGCTTTCGAAATTAAAATTGTACATCCTAGCATTATGGGCCAACTGCAAGGTCGCAACCGGTGTCAGATCTCTACTACCAGAACTCTCCCCCTCACGATGTGAGGGCGGGCGCACAGAGGACTGTACCTCTGTGACAACTCCATTTTCCCTTGTCTTGCGGGGGCCCCCAATTTAACTCGACGCCATCTTGAGGGTCGTCCGAGGACTCGTGTGAGGTGTCTGTAAGAAGGTAGCGTGGACCCCCCTCTCCCACCCCACACTGTCTATCACATCCGCCGTCGCGGATATCCTGGCCCCGGGAAATTCGTAGGAGGGGCATCTTAGCCGCCTCCTCCCCTGGAAGGGGCCTATGGCCGTCTTCCCTTAGGCGACCCATACTTAGTGGGTGCCCCCTCCCCGTGTGAGGGGCCAATGGCCGCCTCCCCCCGGGCGCTTCCATCCATAGTGGGTGGCGCCCCCCCTCTAGGGACCTTGAAATTACTGCTCACCGATCATGACCTTACCGCCACAGGCCGGATAGTTGACCGGCTATCCCGCCCCCCCACAACTCCTACTAAAGGTCATGCTTTTACAAACCCCTTAACCATGCTACGAAGTCTCCTATGAGTAAGACATTCCCCTCCCGGGACAAATGGACCCCATCATCGAGATACATGTTATCCCCCCGAATACATCCATGCGAAATACAGTGCAACTGCGCCGTGCGAAACAACCTACCAAGTTTGTTATTGACCTTTTTCACTGAATGGTTCAGAGCTGACACAGAGAGGCCCCCCCGCCACACCTTCCTGGGAATCATGTGGGACCATGCTATCGTGCACCGCGGGATCCTTCTCGCCAGCCAGCTAACAGTAGATAGAACTCGCTCGAGTAGTACTCGCCGACCGAGTGACACCAAGTCATTGCCCCCCAGATGTACTATGATTACAGATGGCGGTGACCTCTGCCGCCCTAACAGTTCCTCAATAAAACATTGAAACTGGTCAATACAGAGCCCGCCCCTTCCGTGGAAGGTCACCCTGTACCCGTATTCCCCAGCTGCGTGAATCACGTCACCTGCTTTGAATACGTCCCCGGCCCGCCTCACGTATGAGTGGCCCATGACCCACACCACTCTCTCCTCAGCCGGTGATCTCTGACCGCTGATCCCCAGGTGCCGGGTCGACTGCACAGTCCGCCCCGCATTGCATGCTCGCGAAACTGAAAACCAAACAGAAAACAAGAAGCGTGAGTGCATGACATTGGCTTCACAACATGTGCAATCGCACATACCTCTTATAACAGTTCGAGGACCATTGTCCCAGCTGTTTCACCTTTTCAACACTCTGACCCCCGGCTGTAGCCTCTGTAGCAGCCCCTATCCTAAAGGAATGGGTCCCGAAATCGCCCGGGTCCAAGCCCGCTGCTGCGATTGCCATTGTTAGCACCCTCTGAAACTGAAACCTCGTCAGTGGGGTGGCGTCGATATGTCTCAGCAGGCTTCCCCCCCATGTATCCGCCCTTTGCGCCAAATATTCCTCAACGCACTTCACCGGGCACATGGGGGACCCTCGCATGCGCTGGACAATAACACTGTCTCCCATAGCACACTGGTCGGTCTTGGACCTGGTTATTGTGACCACCATTGAATCACCCTTAATCCGAATGTGATCCCGGCACAGACCTCCCTCCACATCTTTCTTATTTCTTGCACCCAGCTCGCTCACCCGCATAGCCCCATGGAATGCTAATGCAAAAGCGGCCCGGAACAGCACTGCCTCGAACTGGGAGGAACATGTCGTAGGGAGTATCGCCAATAGCAGGGACAACCTTTCTAACCCAATCGGGTGCCTCTCGTCCACTCTACGACCCTCAAGGCGTTGCCAACCACGAAGGGCTCTCTTTACCAAAAAGGACGATGTTGGGTCCTTGATACCATGCGCCTGCGCCATGAATGAAATGGCGGCCCGGTGCCTATTGGCAGTTGCCGCTGATCGGCCTTCACTGTGCAGTGCTACTAGAAACTTCAGGGCATAATCCTCCAGACCCCAATTGTCCCCCGCTGCCGGACCCAAAAATGCACAATAGGAACGAAACGCTCCTTTGTATGCCTTCCTTGTCCTGGGGGCTAAGCTTGCTGCCACGAGGTCTTGTAATCCGGGGCACCGAGTAGCCAGAGTGCTTCGGGGAATGGTGCTGCCGCTAGGTCCGCTGAAGGTAGATAACCCCTGAAAGCCTGCATGTGTGAACGAGAGAGGGCATCAGCCGCCTGGTTCAGTACACCTGGCACATGCTTCGCCCTGAATTGTACGTTCAGTCTCATGCAAAGTAGTACAATTTCTTTCAGTAATCTCAATATCCACTTGCAGCGTGCTGCCTGATTATTTATACATTCCACTACAGTCATGTTATCGGACCAGAACACCACAGAGCGATCTCTGAACTCATCCGGCCATGCCTTCAGAGCCACAAAAATGGGGAACAACTCGAGAAACCCAATGTTACCTATGAGACCGCTGGTGTGCCACCACGTCGGCCATGTCTGCGCCGACCATCGATTACCAAAGATGGCGCCAAATCCCACGCTCCCCGCCGAGTCGGTCCACAAACCCAGCTCGTCCGAAGACGCTGGTGGCTTGTTCCACAGCACTCAACCGTTGAAGTCTGCCAGGAACGCCAACCAGATGCGCATATCCTGGCGAACCTCTGCCGACAGTCTTGTGCGGTGGTGTCCTTCCCTGAGACCAACCATGGCTTGTGCAATAGAGCGGGAAAAGGGGCGGGCCATTGGTATCACTCTAAGGGCAAAGTTAAGCTGGCCCACTGCTTGTTGTAACTGATGAAGAGTAACTTTCTCTTTGCTAATGCACAGTTCCAGGGAAGCCTTGAATTTCGCCACTTTCCCTACTGGCAAACGGAAACATCCCTCCACAGAATCGAGCTCAATTCCAAGAAACTCGAGTGAAGTAGACGGCCCAATCGTCTTACCTGGTGCCAATGGCACCCCAAACCTCCTCATGAGAGTGCAAAATTCATGTAAGGCCTGTGCACATTTTGTGTCGCTGGCTGCCCCAAGAACAAAAAATCATCCAGGTAATGCATAACATGGCTATGGCCAGTGGCTTTGGTAAATGCCCATTCCAGAAAACAGCTGAATTTCTCAAAATAAGCACAAGAGATGGAGCAACCCATTGGCATACATCTATCCATGTAGTAACAGCCCTGGAACACAAAACCTAACAGACGCTGATCCCGTGGGTGTACCGGGAGCAACCGGAACGCTGACTCGATATCTGATTTTGCCATCAGCGCTCCGGGCCCCAGGCGATTCAACATGGCGACGGCATCATCGAAGGATGCGTACCGCACCGAACAAACTCCTGGGTCAATCGCATCGTTCACTGAAAGACCCCTTGGAGCCGACAAGTTATGGATCAGCCTAAATTCCCCCGGGTCCTTCTTGGGGACTACTCCCAGCGGGGAACAGATGAAATCAGTTACTGGCGGGTGCCTATATGGGCCAGCAACTCGGCCAAGGGCAACCTCCTTCGCTATCTTCCTCTCAACCACCGCTGGATTATGCTGAGCCGACAGTTGGTTTCTACAAAGTGGTTCCCCACGAAAATCCCCCGCCGGGATGTGGAAACCATATAGGAAGCCGTTCCTCAACACCCCAGCGGAGACATGATCAGGGTATTCGTTTAGCCAGGGGATCATAGCCATGATATCAACGGGGGTAGGTAGCGGTACACGATGGTCCCCCTCAGGCCTGTTTGGCCCCCCCTCTACCCCCCGTATCACCATTCTTGGCTCTGCACGAACTCTCGGGGTGTGAAGAATTTCCGCAACCTGTACACACATGTCTGAACTTACATGTCCCTTGTGGCCTTGTGCAATTGCCCCTGTTAAAATTCCAACAGACCCCTTTCTTACCCCCATTCCCACCATTCCTTGGTTGGTGGTCGCCGGCGGGGCCCGCTCGAAAGGGCGCCGCAGGCTGATGGCGGGAAGGCCCCGACCCATTTCCGCCAAGCGAGGACGACTTCCTCGCGCCCGGCAGGAGCTGCTTCTGCCAAGAGACCGAGTTGAGACAATCCCACGTCAGAGATGAATCGAACTCCTTGGCCTTACGAAACTTCATATCGTAACCCATCCACTCATTGCCCTCATACGTTTCATAAAAATCCATTATTCGTGCCTGATAGCAGGACAATTCGGACAAAACCTCGGGCTTACGCTCCCCAATAATTGCAGAAAACATTGCAAAGGCCTTGGCCCAATTTGAAATTGTCTCATCCACCCTGAATCCCGCCATTTTGGCTCGCCATACACTCGGGTGCCACAAATCCTTCTGTGTCTTAACATACTCCATCTCGCGATGGTCAGTCAGCAGAGAAAACATATTTACATACTTATCAGCCCATATCAATTCTTTCGTGGCCAACGGTATATGTTGGACCACCTTTTCCCGTCTTGAGGGCAAAGACCCCTCCCTTGCCATTGGCAATGCCTGCTTACCCGGCTCCGTTGCTGTTCCCGCTGTTTTTTCGACACCAGCTGCCGGCCCTTCCGAGGTCACCTGTGGGGGGACAAGAGGGACATTCGCCTTCGTGGCATCTCGCGACTGCCGCAACTGCTGCATTAGTAACTTTGCCTCTTCGGCCGTATCTCCCGGTGTCGTAGCACCCCCTTTCCTGCCAAGCCATGCGGCCAACTGGGCAGCTAATTCCAGGGGCATGTCCTCCTCACTGGCGGGCGTAACAACAACCGGAATCGGTTGACCCGCGTCTGGGATCAGTACCGGGGCCTCGACTGGGATGACCAGGCTTGCCGGGGGTAATTCGGGAACCGGGACCTCCTCCCCTGCCATCCTATTCCTGGCCCTTTTACCCCTCCCCGTGGGACAATTCCCGGCAATGCCGGGCCTATAACCTTTTTCGGTTTACCCGTATTGTTCATTGCTGCCATCTGCTTTTTCATACTCGCCATATCCTTTATCAGCATGCGAAGCATCTGATCAGTCCCGGACTTCTTTCCCGCCTTTATGCCAGGCATTGTTGACGGATATTCGATCCTCGTTGCTCAACACGATCCTGGACCCTTAGGCTCGAAGTGGCTGGAAGAGAAACACACAAAATTACAAGTTCTCAAAATTGCTCCTTGTTCCGTTGAGGGCTCACGTGCAATGAGTAGGTGCAGCTTCCAAGCACAGGAACAAGAGGACGCTTCTTCGGATTCCTGCTCTCTTTATTCCTCTTCGGGAGGGCGTGTACCCTCCTCCGGTACGCCTACTGGGCGTGGCCAACGGTGTAGGTGTCTAGGACAACCCCTCCTGGGCGGGAAAAAGGCGCGCCCCGGCTACGCCACTTCGGGCATACCAGCCGTGACACGCCCCCCGCCCAAAATGGTTTCCCGGGGGGATCCGGGCCCCCTACCATACGTTCGGGGGGACCGAGTGGTCGCCCCTTTCCAAACATTACGTTGGATACCATGCTGATCTCATCAAAGATTAAATGTTTCAGTTTCTTCAATACTTTTGATATTTCATGGCAAGCTTCACCAGATAATTTACTGTATTCCAGTTTATTATCATGTTAAACATGTAGCATTAGTAATCAATGTAAGTAAACCCTTTAAAGTTAAGTGCAGCTAATCCTGTTGTTGCTGTTACTACACACAACAGATTTGCTTCTGTAATCTTCTGTAGAAAACCAGTCAGAACTTTACTTAAAAAGCTTTTTCGAGTGCCAGCTTAACTACTGATGTATAATAATATTGGTTTGCATGAAGAACATTCGCATTGTTTCTTTTTATGCAGACAGCTATGCTATCTTTTAGCTTTAACTTTGTTCAAAATGTCTTTCTGTTCATTGTGAGAGTGGCTGTATCAGTGAGTGTGTGCTTGTGGCAGTGACTGTAAAGGTGAATGAGTATGTGTTAGTATCTGTATAAATAAGTGAGTTGGTGTGTGTATAACTGTATAGATGTGTGAATGGCTGTGTGACTGACTCTATTGGTGAGTGAGTAGGTGTGCAAGTAGCTCTATGGGTGACTGACTGTGTGTGAGTGGATGTATGGGTGTTTGAGTGGATATATCAGTGGCTGAATTAGTGAGTGAGTTGTTGAATGAGTGACTATATGGGTAACTGAGTGGATGTGCATGTGCACCTATGAATCAGTGAGTGGTTGTGTAAGTACTGACATGGGTGTGTCAATTGTTTTGAGAATGCTAGTGTAGAAGTTGGAGTGGGTGTATGAAAGGTTATATTGGGGTGTGAGTTGGTGCATCAGAGATTATATGGATGATATAATCAGTTATGTGATTTGCGATGTCATCAGTGATGTCACTGACCATGTCATGAGTGATGTAATATGTGAGCGCAGAAGCAGTGCATTGCGAGCACAAGTTATAGTTAGCTCAGCTGAATATAACTGCTAAATTTCCATGGTTTTGTGCGTGTGAAATCTGAGCCTAATTATAACGTCCCTGTAACCTTTGGTTTTTTTGTGAATATTTAAGATTTTTTTAATTATATTTTCCAACTGTAACAACCTTGTAACCCTTGATTTTTTCAGTAAATTTCTAAGGTTTATTAAATGCTAACACCTATTTAAAACTTACATGTAACCTTTGTTTTTTCAGTGAATTTCCATGTTTTTAAAGTAGAAATGGTGTTTGCACAATGGTGTGGAAAGGAAGCAGAACCTCTGCCCAGCTCTCAGGAATTCCAATGTGGGATATTTACAGAAACTACCAAGAGGGTTTCTTGGTCCCCAAGGTCCTTTAGTATGTAAGAGAACATTATTCCCTAACCAGTGGTGTGCCAGGAGATGTGTTTGCAGAGGGGTGCAGAAAATGGACATGGCCTACAAAGACCTCCTAGCAAACTGGATGTGTGGGCCTTGCTGGAGCTAACAGGAGGTATAGTTGGTTTCCAAATACCCTCAATAGTTAAAGGGACTTCATCCCCCAATTATTACTATACCAGAAGGCACATTTGCAGAGCGGTGGAGAAAGGACTTCCTTGATGATTTAACAGGTAGTGCTTGTATGATTCTATGAGTACCATTGCAATGGAAAGACTGTGAATACGGCGGGCCTATTTATGAGCCCCAGCGTCACTTTTGAAACACTGTTGCATCACTTTTTGTGGGGCAGCCGGAGCTTAAAAAATACACCATGTTGCTTCCTATTTACAAAAAGATGCATCTAAGCAGAGGCTTCACTTTGTAAACCCTGCGCTACATCATACCTGCATCAGGCATAATGTATGCAGGGTGGGTGATCCCACTCAAAAAGCCTTGTAGAAGTGGTGCAGTGAAATCTATGTCTATTTCAGTGTACCACTTCCAGGACGCTACTGCGTCAATATCTTTCGCCTGCCTCACAGCATGCCTTAGACTGATGCAGGCCCTTTCACATGGGGGTTGCCCCATGTGAAAGAACACATTGCTGGAGTTGCATCTGTTTTCAGACACACCCCATCAACACATCACTTTTGCTCTGACAGACATGTCAGTAATACCTACGTATTTGTCATTCCTTGAGACATGATGCGTCACACAGTAAGTATGACACATCCATCATGTCGCAAGGAGGGCATAGTGAAAACATTTGAATTGCTGTTTTTACTCAGTGATGCTACAGTTTTCACAAATGAGTCCCTGGGTGTTTTTAACATAGGGTATAACACATATGTAGATATATTTTACACAAGGTTTTAGTGTTGCGATTTAGTAAAATATTAATTTAACTTTCACCTTTGTATTCATTTGCTGAAATAACTAAATCAAAAATGCATTTTCCTCCTTCATAGCAACACCAGGGGTTGAAATGACATCAGTTGTCAGATGACAAAGTGTAAAACAAATATATAAACATATTTTACACAAAGTTTGAGTCCAGCAGTTTAGTAACATATTGGTTTAACTTTATATTTTAATAAACATTTATGAGAAACAATAGTTTCCAAAAATACTAAACATTTGAACTCATGAATAGAACATAACTACCAAACACCTGTCATATTACCCATTGTTACCTAAATGCATGGGGAGTTAAAAACGGCTGCAAAACTAGTTCAATGCACAATCTGCAAACTTCACATGACTGGGAAAGTTAGGAATATCATTGGATAATATACTTTTCAGTAAAATGAATGTGAAGTATACACCCACTCCTCGTTACACAATCTTCTTTTCCGGAACTTTATTGTGAGTAGGTGGTGGAATTTGGCTGGAGATGTTTTATGTTTCATGTTATATAATCTTAAAACTTATCATAGAAAACATCTCCAACTGCCGATCAAGCAGAGGAAAGCTGGAGGATCATCTACATCAGTTACAGTAGCAACACTTCCCGACCAGAAAGTTCCTTTAGAGGTATAGACTATTATAACAGATAAGGCTCCAGAGTTTTCAAGAATGGCCACGTATTGCATGGACTGAAGTGTTGTTATAAGAGCTTTTAAGCAGTGTGTTACAGCTATTTGCAATGCTGCCATAAATCCTACATGTATTTTCTTCCCTTTTTATATTTTTTGCACATTTAATAAGAGGAGTCATAGTGAGCAGCAAGAAGGCAACGCGAAGCTGGCCGACCTCGACTTCAGTAGCAGCCACAACAACACTGAAGCAGAGAGTCCATTCAAAAGTCCAATCTCAATTTCAAGTTTTGGCTTCACAGTTTTCTCCAGTGGCATCATACTGGGTGGATTGTGGAGTTGTAGTGAGTGCTGGAGAGCAATCTATAATGACCCTTCATAATGCGGTGAAGAAGGTTAAATGTTGATGTTATTTTATTTGTGTCCCTTCATAGTTTTTCTACATTAGCAGGCCTTCTATCATCTTGGGTATCTAATATGTATGTGTTCATTTTATTATCTTCTAATTTATTGTAAAACTACTTACATAGAACTTGCAGTATAGACAAGTCAAACCGTCCCTCTACAAATAAATACACAGGTAACTTTTGACAGTTATAATTTTTTACTTTTTCACTTTTTTAAATATGGCAACAGTTTGTGTTTAAATCTCCTAGTGAGTGCCTCGACAACATATACAAACATACTCTGTTTTTTCGACTACACTGATAATTTTTGTAATCTCTTATTTTAAACTATCAACTGTGATATATGTATCTTGTTCTACAACTCCTCCTCTTAACAACTCTTCATTTTCCCTAGAATACTGCTCAGGGCCATAGAAACAAAAATTCACATCACCAAAACCCTTTTCTACGCCTGCCACACTACCATGTGAAAGTGCTCTATTCATTTCTCCCAAACATAAAGTAGGAGTTTTACATAATACAGCCTCCTAACTAAAGTTCGCATTGTTAAGTGGTATAACCTAGTTTGTGTTTCAAACTTCGCCTTGGAAAGATACGTACACATTTTCTTAATGTATCAATGGATTGGGGTCTAATAGTAGAAACACTACTACAATTCCATTTGTATACAGAACCCAGACTATTCCTTCCTTGTACCTTTCTGCAATAACATGTTTTACATTTCTAGATATGATCCCCTCTTTTGCTACAGGACTACCATTCCTCATTTCATAACAATGTCCTCTTTAATCAATAGCATGAACTATTCAGTTATCCTGGAGATAGTTTTCTTCATTAAAGAAAGGCTCTGTACAAGAAGTATCATCCTTTCTCCACTAAAAACTGTACAACAGTTACTTGTATTCATTAATATTTTCTTCTGGGTTTGTCTCCTCATCCACAATACTATTTTGTCAACAGTTTTCATTCTATTTAGAATCTAAAGTGAAAAGCTTCCTCTGTACATTAATCTATATCCATGAGAGGTTGCATATATAATTCCTCACTTGGTTCTAAAAGACTAAATATTCCTCAGTAAAACTTGTAAATACATGAGCTTGTGGTTGAATAGATCAATGCTACCTGGATGATTGAATGAGTAAATAGGTAGTGCCTAGGTGATTCCCTGAGGATATAAGTAGTGCCTAGATGATTCCCTTACTATGTCATAACTCCATGAGTCATTCAATATCTGCATACTTACTGCCTCTGTGATTGAATGAGTATACCACTAGTATCTGTATGTTTGGATCAGTGCATGAGTAGAGCCGAGAATGGTTAGACAAGTGTGTGACTAATACTTCAGTAATTCAATACATGCATACATACTGGTAGGATGATTAAGTGAGTGCAACTTTAGTTCCTAGATGATTGCAAGAGTGCATACATAGTATATAGGTGATTTATGCAGTGCATGAATAGTGCAAAAATTATTGTTTAAGCCCATGCATAGTACCTAGCCTATTGGATGAGTAGATGAATAGTGTTTTAGCCATTGGATGCTGCCCATTTATTTTTGGAGGAGTGAAAATGTAGTGCCTGGATGTTTATATAACTACATGGGTAGTCCCTGGAGAATTGAATAAATGCATAATTAGCGCCTAGCTAATTAGATAAGTGCTTGACTAGTGTCTGAGTGAATGTATGATTCCATTGGTAAAGCTTGAGAGGTTGGATGAAAGTAAGTGTACTGCTGGGAATAATGTATTACTGCAAGACTGTTGCCAAAGTAATAAAATGACTGCATAGGTAATGGGTGGGTGGGCGATAGGTTAACTACAATGGTACTCTCTATGTAATTAGATGAGTGCATGAGTAGAGCCTAAGTGTTTCATCAGTGTAAGTGTGCCCCTCAGTATTTCAATGACTGCCTGGGTTGTAATTGGGTGTTTAGATGGCTGCACAAATGTTATAATAATTGCATAATTACAGCCTTGTTAATTTCACAAGTCAATAGTAAGTACCTAGGTGATTAGATGAATGTATGGGTAGTGCCTGCATAGATCAATGACTAAATAATTTCTGCCTGCCTGTTTGTAACAGTGCATGCGTAGTGTCTCGGTAATTGAATAACTCCATGGATTATGAGTCACTGATTTGATGACTGCCAAAGTAGTGGTTGGGTGATTGCATGAGTGCCTGAATACTGGCTGAATGACTGTGAAAGTACCTTCACTGCTGTAACATACATAACAGTTGTCACTATATCTCTAACTCCTTGGTTATCTCCTTCTGTCAGTATCAAACTACCTGTTTTACTGTATATCTGCTTTTCTTCTGAGCTATGTGGGAGTAAAATCTAGATATCACACTTGATATATAATTGCATACATGTCTCTCTTGAAACATACATTGCTTTGTTATTGAGCGTGCACATGAATCATTAACTTTCTAAAACGGAAAACCTTTAGAAATATTTCAAAGCACAAAAACGTTTGCAAATGGCATACATACATATTATACATTCATTTACATTCAAATACTTCTTCTGCTTCTAAAACATATATTCAGCATATCTCAAACCAAAGTAACACTCAAAATGAAGCTAGCACAATATCTCTCCAGGTAGTCTGCACTATTAATCCTTCTCAAACACTATCCTCACCATATAAATAACATTTTCATAAGCCATAACAGTAAATAGTTTATTGTATTTGATTTATTAAAACGTTACAAAATCAACACTTAAAACTCATAGGGGCAGATTTACAAGCCCCTTGCGCTGCCAGTTTGTCACTTTTTGTAATGCACTGGCAGCGCAATGCTGTAAATGTACATGTATTTATATAGCGCAAATCACCGACCCGGTATCTAAGCGCTTGCTTAGGGAACCCGTCCTGGTATTCCCCTGTGAGATAACCCCGGCAGGGTATCCACAAGGTGAAAGCCAGGCATCCCACCGCGAGGGGCCGTTGTGGAGATTAAGCAAGCTATTGCCCAGAGTCATAGACTCTGCTCTGCCCCATATTTACAAGGATAGCAAAAGCCACCCTGCGTGGCTTTTCCTGTCCTTGTAAATACGGCCCCTTTACACGCAGCACTTTGCGTGAAAGGGGCATTCCATGGGTGTAGCTGTGGGTGTTCCCACACAGCACCCATGGAACCAGACAAATTTCCAGTTTTACAAGAAATTGTAAATATGGAAATGCGCGTGAATGCTACGCCCCTCCCCACCCCAAGGGAAGGCATAGGGAGGCGCAGCCAGGAGAAATGTATTAATTTCTCCTCATTTTTGTTCGCATTCTGCAGCACACATTGAAAGAGGAAATCACCTCTAATGATTGTTTTTGTGCGGGAGGGGTTCCCTTCTTACACATAAACAATCAATGAAAGAATGCTGTTTTTCAACTTCTATGTGTGCTAATGCAGCACACATATAAGTTGATAAACAGCATTTCAGATTGTTTTTGTGCAGGAACGGAAACCTTCCTGAACAAAAACAATCTCCCCACGATGCAGACATCCTTGCACTATGGTGCAAGGGTGCCTGCGTCGATGCATGGCAGAAGTTTGTGCGCCAGTGCAGAGGGAAGCACAGAGATTGTAAATATGTCGCATCGCTGTGCTTTCCAAACGAATGCAGCACAACGCTGTAAAATGACTTGCTGCACCATGCTGCGTTAGTTCATTTTAAATCTGCCCTATACTTTTTAAGAAAAAGTAGGGAAGAATAAAGATATTGAGAAGAAAAAGGAGATATTTGTAAAAGTTGGTTTCAAAAAGCCATAAAAAGTCTCAAAGTATAGCAAAGGCTTGCACAGCATGTATCATTTCTTTGTTTTATTTTTTTTGATCATCCTCAGCACTAGAGCGTGTCAAGAAGAGATTGTTGTGGCTGGGCTTGAAGTTTTGTTTTCGATTGTGGGAGTAAAAAAATCCTTTATGCTATTTATGCAGTTTCAGGGAGCACAGCACTTCCCTGCTTAGCTTCTACTAGTGTCAGGAATTTCACTAATTTCCCATTCAGCTGTGGGTCCTTGGAGTTGGAGCATGTGATCCCAGACTGCCTTCAGGTACAAATCCCTCGTTCATTGAAATGCGGTTTGAGTAAATGTATCCTTTCCTCCTTAACATTGGGGCAGGAGCAGATAAAATGTGCCATGTCCTCAATACCGTTCCCGCATAGTTGACATGTACTGGCAAGTTGCCTCCCCTGCCATGGTGGGAGGTGTGGAGTAGCTGGTAGCATTCCCAGCCTGTATTTTAAAAATTGTTCTTTTGTCTTCCTGGAAAACCCCAGGTTGAAATATGCCTGTGCACAGCGTGATATGTAGCCACTAATTGTCCTCCAGGCATGACTCCTTCAGGGAAAGGCAGCTTTATCTTCTACAAAGGGAGCCTTACTGAACCTTATTCAACATAAATCCCGATGTAGACATATATGCAATTTCTTAATAGATGTACCCCTTCAAGTCATCTTTCCAAAAATATATATCTCTCTGCATCTTTAAGTAAACTCAAAAGTCTCACTGTATATATAGCTATGTGCAAGCACAAAAAAACATATCTCACAATCTAAGCATATGCAAACTGGTCATATAAGTTACAAAACACATTGACAAACACTTCCAGTACATACCTAAAATGTATTATTTCTTTCTAATTCATATACTGGTGGACAACATGTTCTCATCTTTTATTTCTCACAACACTATTCCTGTTTAATAATGTCACTAAAAGTACTCCCAGAATGCAAATAAAAGATGTATCTATTCTGCACATGATGTTTAGACATTTAATAGTTTCTTAGTTCCTCATTGCAACTTTACACAAAATTATGCCGTTATTTTTCAATAAAGTACACAATGTAATAAAGAGACACCATTTTTTTTCTGATCTCCCAAAACATTCCACCACTAACCTCTTAAACACATACCCTCTAATAAATACTATTCATTTCATATATTTTTTCACATCACCATGATACTCCTTTTAATCAAACTCCCATATACATCTTCATTTCTAATATACATTTTGAAAATAATTACAGTTATGTACATACCAGTGAATTGAGTTTGTAGGTTATATTGTTATTTAAGCTCTTTCTGGATAGTTCTGACACTGTTAAGGTTTGTAAAATCTAAGCACAAGAATGGGTCACCACTCTCATACAAAGCAACTCTAAAATGGCAACCTCTTCAACTTTCCACTCTACCATCACGAGAAAGGCAGTAAATTAAATCACGTCTTTCATTTTAGACCACTGCATCTCCACTTGTGAATGGTTAGTATCTGCTAACCCATTCCCTCTCTTTCAAAACCAGGTTCCTGTCGACCCGTTTTCGTGATGTTCTCATGATCACAGTTGAGAAATCGTAAAAAATCTATATATAGCTTCATTTTTCTAATATTTAAATACTACACAACAGTTTATTGCATAGTCCGGAGTTGTAATTTAAAACTTGTCATTACTTACATTGTGTCATCAATCCTCAAAATGGTCTGTCTCTTTAAGAACCTTCCCCCAATTCAGTCTTAGCTCAGTGTACCAAGCAACTCAATAGAACCAGCAGATCACAAGTTCATAGCACATTCTAGAAAAAACATAGTGGCACATTACCACCAACTAGCGATAAGTATCAATATGTTGGTTTAGCAGCGATATTTTTATCGCCGAGCTGCAGCGATTTTTATCGCTTAGGAACCTTTCTATTATCAAGGTTTATCTCCTAAGCAATAAAAATCGGCCGAAATGCATGAATATCGCTGAAAAGTCAGCGATATTCATGCATTACCGAGCTAATGCTCTTAGCCATGTTATCCACCTACCATGTTATGTTATGTTACGATTATTTATTGTGCGCACAGATACTCCAGCCAAGGAGCGTCCTGGCGCAGAGGCAAGGTAGCACGTAACACAACAACAGGCTAAGAACAAAACTAAGGGACAGCTAGAACAGGAAGGTTTTTATAGCCCTCCGAAAGGTCAGAAGGTCCTCCAGCAAGCGGATTTCAACAGGCAAGGAGTTCCATGCTGACGCAGCCATTACCTTAAACGAGCGGCCTCCCATACGGCTAAGCCTGAATCTGGGAACCACCGCAAGGGCCAGACCCTGAGAGCGAAGGCTACGGGCAGGGACATAAAAAGACAGACAGCTCGACAGGATTTCCGGGCCTGTACCTCTCAAGATTTTAAAAGCAAGGCACAAAACCTTGAAGAGGATGCGCTTCCTAACCGGAAGCCAGTGTAGGGAGCGAAGGACACCTGTCACTGAGCAGAATCTGGGCAAGCCCACAATCGCCCTTGCCGCAGCATTCTGAACCCGTTGTAAGCGGGTTAATTCGGCCTGGTTGGCCCCAGCCAGGAGAGAGCTGGCGTAATCCAGGCGGGAGATGATAGTAGCCTGGATCACCAACTGCCTGGTCGGGGCGTCAAAGAACTTGAGAACAGGTCTCAAGCCTCTCAGGAGACCGAAACAACAGGCCGCGGTTCTTTTAGTATGGCCTACAAAAGAGAGGCCCGCATCCAGCCATACCCCCAGATTTTTCACTTCCGATACCGGGATCGGAGTAGGTCCCAACTCTGAGGGCCACCAGTGGTCACCCCACAGCTCCACTCCCTTCCCGACGACCATCACCTCTATTTTAGTGGCGTTTAGCTGGAGGCAATTGCCTGTCAGCCAGCTAGCCACCGCCTTCAGTCCGGACTGAAACCTAGGGGCCTCAATCTCCGCATCCCCGCTGAGAGTAACCGCCAGCTGAGTGTCGTCGGCATATGAGACCAAGGTAAGGCCCCACTGCCTAGCGACATCAGCCAGCGGTCTCACGTAAAGATTGAATAACATGGCTAAGAACTGCTCAGGGGCAGGTGTTAGCTTGTGGAGATATTCGCGCTTAGCGCGAATATCTCCAAAAGTTGGTAATAGGAGATAGCGATGTTAGCGACTGTTTCCAGTAGCTAACATCTTGGCATGCCCACTTTGCATGTCATTAGTGATAAATATCACTGGCATGCAAAGCGGGGCCCAAGATGGTCGCTATCTCCTACTAGCTGTCGCTAACTGGTGTTAGCGACAGCTAGGTAATAGGGAGATAATTTTATCTCCGCTTTATTGGATTTTAAAGCCAAAAAAGCGGAGATAAAGCCCCTTGATAATATGTCCCATTCTGCTTCCAAATAAGATACACCTGGTGTGCTTCACTCCACAGGTTCAAAAGCATATTCATGTCTTGATTTCATTTCTTTCCTCAAACAGCAGCCAATATTACGACTTCTTGCTAGGGAGCCCAGCACACTATCTAATTGTATGCACTTTCATGCTGACAGCATCCAATGAAATATAACTTTAAACAAAATAAAACATCTCCATTTTAACTTTTTTTTTTGTTGAAATTTTTATTTTTGGTGCAAAACAAAGATAGTAAGTACAGTGTCATCCATCGCATTCTCATACATAAGTTGCTAGGTGGATGAAGTGATACAGTATTCACAATGGCAATACTTATAACATCCACAGTAGTATAGAGCATTGCAGGTCTCATCGACGATGTGATGAATAGGAATATACTTGTGTCGTAAAAATACAGTTTGCGATTTTGTGTTTTGTTGGCTACTATTCGTCTGAGTCTTGCCTTTCTCACCTTGCAATAAACATAAAACAGTAAAAACAGCACACTTAGTCCGGCACGTACTTGAAGTAGTAGCTTTCGGCACTCGTAGCACAGTCCATCTGTAAAGAGAGCAGTGTATTGTTGCATAGCCCCCTAGTTCCCACTCCCTCCCATGCCACCTCCCACGGCTGTACCCATCCACTTCTGTTGCGCTCGCCCTATTTACCTAATTACAACCCAATCAACGCTCCTCATCACTCTCTGACCCTTCGTCGTCACCTTCCTCCAGTGGTTCGCAGATATCCCCTCTGTAGGTGTTCCAGGATTGCCACACCCCGTTCCATTTACGTGGGTTACCCCTCAATTTGTACACCGCCCTTTCAGTCAACATGAGCATGTCCATGTTGCGGAGCCATTGGGGCAGCGTGGGGAGGTCAGCCGACCCCCACTTCTGTGCTATGTCCCGTTTCGCTGTTACCATCCCCACTGTGACCCAGGTTCTTGCATAAAAGGTGAGGTCAGTCGGCTCCCAGATGTTTAGCCGACAGAGCCGTGAGTCTAGGGTGAGGGTGGTGTGAAGTGCTTGGGCCATCGTGCGTACTACCCGTTGCCAGTAGCCGACTAACAATGGACATTCCCACACCGTGTGTATGAAGGTCCCTTCTGCCCCGCAGCCCCTGAGGCAATATGGATGATCCGCCCTGTGCAGTTTGTGAAGTAACGTACGGGTGTAATAGATTCTGTGAAGAAATTTTAGCTGCACTAGGCGAAATTTAGACGATATGCCTGCTTCACGAGGGGATGCCATGGCTGTGTTCCAGTCATTTTCATCCAGGTCACCCACTTCCGCCATCCATTTGTCCTTCAGCTTCCCCAGTGGATCAGGCATATTGTTAATCAGCTTGCGGTATGTCAGCGATGTCGCCCCTTCTTGCATGAAGTCGGTAAGTAGACGATCCTCCAGAGGGGAGGATTCGGGCAGGGGTGTGTCTGGTGAGATCGCTGCTTGCAGTGCGTGTCGGACCTGGATGTATCTGTAGAGCTCTGTGTTCCCCAACTCATATTGGTCCTGCAAAGTGGCAAATGAGATCACTCCTTCCCTCGTCCACATGTCCCCCACCGTGGAGATGCCAATGCTGTCCCATTGTGTAAAACCCTTAGAGCGCCGCAAATGGCCCAACGCCTTTGTGTCCCAAAGGGGCGTAAGTTTCGTAATGACGCCATCCCACTTCAATTTTGCCTGTGCCTTGTACCATATGCGGACCGTGTGTTTCGTAGGCCCAGTGAGTTTTGCCGCCACTCCACGGTGGTACAGTGGGGCCAGTAAGGTGTTCGCACCCAGTTGCGCCCTGTCGGCCTTGTACGCTGGGTCTTCCTGCGGGGCATGTATCCATTGGTTAAGGATTTTGAGTTGGGCCGCCCAGTAGTACAACTGTACATTCGGGAGGGCGATGCCCCCGTCGTACCACCCCCTGTTCAGTTTAGTGTGAGAAATGCGGGCTGGCTGGTTGCCCCATAGCAGGCCCGAGATCTGCGCCGTTATTTTCTGGAGGTAGCCATCCGGCACCAAATACGGGGCGTTCTCCAGCACATATAGGAAGCGTGGCAGAGCCATCATTTTAAATAGTGCTGCACGGCCAAGGAGCGTTAGGGGGAGATCCTTCCAATGGCGCACGTCCCCTCGGAGACGGGCCAAGGGGGGTTGTAGGTTGAGGCGTGAGAAATCTGCCTCGTTCCGGGTGATATGAATCCCCAGGTATTTAAATGACGTGTGCGCCAGCTCCAGTGGGCAGGAGTCCGGGAGAGGCGGGAGAGGCCCCCGCAGTTCAAAAATGATGGATTTGGCCCAGTTAATGGTGTAACCCGAGATTCGCCCATGAGCCGTACAGAGAGCCAGGAGGTTAGGGAGACTCTCTTCCAGATCTGTGAGATAGATCAGCATGTCGTCTGCGTAGAGGGACACTCTGTCCTCCCATAACGGGGTCCATTGTATCCCTTTCAGGAGTTGGGTGGTACGTATCGTAACCGCCAGCGGTTCTAAGACTAAGGCGAAGAGCAGGGGTGAAAGCGGGCAGCCCTGTCGTGTGCCTCTGCCTAGGGAGAAGGTGCTTGAAATGTGGCCGTTGGCCGTCACCTGCGCCACCGGGTCCCTGTACAGCATTCGTATCCAGGAAAGGAACACCGGGCCAAAACCCATACGTGTGAGCACTGCAAAGAGGTAGCTCCATTCCACCATGTCAAACGCCATCTTGGCGTCTAAGGAGAGGATGGCAGCCGGTTCTTGCAGTAGTGGAACTCGCGCCAGCACACCATGCACCCTGCGGAGATTTAAAGCAGTGCTGCGGTGTGGCATGAATCCGGACTGGTCCGGGTGGATCAGGTGTGACAGAGTCGGCAAGATCCTGTTCGCCAACACTTTGGCAATAATTTTGGCCTCCGGGTTCAAAAGGGAGATCGGTCTATATGAGGAGCATTCGTTGGGGGGCTTACCTGGCTTCGGTATTGCCACAATAGTAGCCATCCGCTGATCTAGCGGCAGCGTACCCTGTGTTCTAGATTCCTCATACATATTGAGTAGGGGTGTGCTTAAGGATTCAGCCATGACTTTCAACCATTCAATGGGAATCCCGCTGGGGCCCATCGCTTTGCCTGGATGAAGGGCGCCTATAGCCAGCTGGATCTCCTCCACCGTGAGAGGCGCGTCTATGTCCTCGGACATCTCTGGGGTCAGCTCTGGCAAGGGAACATGTTCAAGGGCAGTCTGCACCTCCCCCTCCTCCACCACTATCTCTGGGGTGTAGACTGAGGTGAAATAATCGGCGAGGACGTTTACTATCTCATCGGGGCGGGTGAGGTTGTTGCCCTGTGGGTCCGTAAGTTGCAAGATATTCTTCCCCCCCCCCTGTCTCTTGTCCAACCATGCCAGCAATTTACTGGCCTTGTCTCCAATATCATATACCCTGTGCTGTGTAGCCGCAATGTCCGACATCGTGACCTTGCGCATGTGATCAGTAAGGCGGTGCTGGTGGATCTGGAGTTCGTGAAGCGTGTCGTCTGAGGGGTTCGCCATATGGGCTGTGTTGGCCCGCTCTAGGCCTAGCTCTATCTCGAGGGCCTCCCGCCTGTGCGTCTTTTTGTGATTTGCGATCACTGCTATGGCTTGACCCCTGAACACTGTCTTATACGCCTCCCACAGTATGGAGGGGGAGGCCACCGAGGATTGGTTTTCTTCGAAGTACTGTCGGGTTGCCCTCTTCAAATCCTTGTTAATCCGGGGCACTTTGAGGTAGCCTGGGAAAATCGGGAATAATCTGCGCCGTGCCATGGTTGAAGTGGTGAGTGTCAATGTGAGTGGCGAGTGATCGGAGACCCCCCGTGGTAGTATCTCGGCTTCGGCTATCGTAAGGTGACCATTAATCAAAGTAAAGAGGTAGTCTATCCTGGACAGGCCATTGTGTGTGGCCGAGTAGTATGTGTATTGTTGCTGAGTAGGGTGCAGAGCGCGCCAAACATCCACCAACCCCTGTGCAGTCAAGAATGTCTGGAGCCTGTTGGGCCCACCTGCGTGTGTACGTGGGGGAAAGCGGTCCTCTGAGTTTGTGAGTGTCATGTTGAAGTCCCCACCTATGAGTAGTTCCCCATCAGGGAGTGTTAGCAGGAATTTGCCCAGATCCGGCAAGGCCTCAGAGTGCAGTGCTGGTGGTATGTAGACAGAGACTACGTTAAAGAGCTTCCCCTCCCACTGGCCATGAACTGCCGCGAATCTGCCATGGTCATCCGATGCAGTAGACTTGACAATGAATTTGGAAGATTTTTTCTGCAGGATGCCGGTGCCACGGGACCCCGAAGTGAACTCCGCATGCACTATCATATGATAGCCTCTCCTATCTAGGGCCTTCGTGGCCGCTCCCGACAAGTGTGTCTCCTGCAGGAGAATGAGAGCCGGGCCCCGTCTCCTTATCCCCTGTAACACTAGCCCTCGCTTAATCTTATCCCCCAGGCCCCTCACGTTCCAGGACATGACAATCAGTGAGTTCTTCGTGGTTGGGCTATCCGTTGCAGCCATTGCTAGACTCCCAATCAGACCTCCCTGCGCCCCGAGTGTGCCAGAAGTTCTTGGTTACATAAGACATGCCTAGATACTTAAGTGTGCATAGAACGTAAACTTGTAGGACAAAGAAGTCCCATAGAAAAAACTTATTCAACTCTTCCCCCCTCCCTGCCCCCCTGCTATACGGACTCAAAACTGCCCGCCCCCCCAACTTAGCAGAGTGCATACCCCATCCCCAAACCAGTGTACTTGCGCGTTGGGGTGAGGGACTCTCCGCAGCCGGCAGTCTCTCATTCACACCCCCGGAGGCCCTTCACCCAGTGTCCAATGGCGGGAAGCGCTTCACAGCTTAACAGTCTCAATACTGAAGTGAAAATGAATTGTCCCCAAGCGTTCATTGTTCCTCAGTCTCGTCCCCGCCGCCTTCAGCTCCCAAAGAGTCACTGTTGTCCGGTCTCCCGCCGGAGGCCTGCGAGTCGCTGCGATGGCCGTCAGCCCGATCTTTTCTGGAGCGATTCGGCCGTCTGTGGTTCTGACCCGGTCTCCATCCCTCGAGCCATTCTTGCACGTTTTCCGGGCTGTCGAAGAACCAGGTTTTGTTCTCCGCTACCACCCGTAGTCTTGCGGGGAGTAACATGGAGTACGGCAGTTCCCTGGACCTCAGTTCCTTTTTCACGTCAAAAAATGTGCGTCGCCGACGGGCGACTTCCGCGGTGTAGTCGGGGAAGATGGCAACGGTGGCGTTCTGG
This sequence comes from Lissotriton vulgaris, assembly GCF_964263255.1. Classification (NCBI taxonomy): domain Eukaryota; kingdom Metazoa; phylum Chordata; class Amphibia; order Caudata; family Salamandridae; genus Lissotriton; species Lissotriton vulgaris. Next base: position 933,676,812 of record NC_141699.1, read on the forward strand.
ATCTTGAGGGGAGGGGAGGACCTGGCCGCCTGTAGGATTGTGTCCCGGTCACGGAAGTTAAACAGACGTGCCACTATGGGTCGCGGGTTAGCCCCTGGCTTCGGTTGGCCACCCGGGACTCGATGGGCCCTCTCCACCGAAAAGAAGTTGGACAGTCCCTTTGGCTTCAGTTCGTTAGTGATCAGGTTCTCTACGAAGAGATCCATCGCCTTCACGCCTTCTGATTCCGGTACCCCTATAATGCGGATATTGTTGCGCCTGGAACGCCCTTCCTGCTCATCCAGCTTTTCCCGAAGCATTCTATTGTCCTGCGCCATCTTCCTCATTTCACGCTGGAGTTCCGCGACGTCTTCCACCAGCGATTTCGTGATCACCTCCATACTCTTGACCTTTTCCGACATTTTGTGGAGGTCTGCTCGAAGTAGGGTGACGTCCGTGGAGATTCCGCCGACAGTTGTTTGCAGTTGTGCCAATGCAACCATGACGTCGTCCAGCGTGGCCTTTTTTCCCCCAGGGGAGTCGGCCGTCTTACCGGTCTGTTCCTTCCCTGCCGGGGATCCGGTGGGCTTATCGGAGGTAAAGCGATCTATACGAGTCTGTGTGACGCCGCCCTTAGGGCCTTTCCCCGCCATGCCGCCGAGTGTAGTGCTCCTCGTGCCCCTACGCGCCAGGATGTGAGGATCGGTGCAGGCCCCCAGACCAGTCCGATTCAGCAACGAACAGGTCGGGCGTGCTTCTTCGGGGCGCGAGGTGCTCCGTTAGTCGCCAAGTGCGTGGCGACCGTCAGGTCACAAGATGGCGGGTACTCACTCCGTTGTCGATGCCCAGGCTCTCGGCACGTTAGGTGATGACCTTCGAGGCTGTCAGGATTCCAGCGGTCCCTTCCATGGGCACTGCTTCCTTGATTCGCCTGAGCCGCCGTCTCCGACCTCCCGAGGTGCAGTCGATTTGTTGAGGCCACCGCCGCACGGGCACTTCCGGTCCAAGTTCTCCGGTCAGGATGCACTTCCGGCGGGGTGAAAAGCCAGGGAAGGTCCCGGCTCTGGAGGTGTTGGCAGGCCGGTCGGAGGCTTCGACGTATCTTTGGCTACGGACGTCGGATTTTCTCGCTGCTTGTCGCTGCTCACTCCGCCCGGTCCTGGGATCCGGTGCCTGCCTTTGGGGCTTGAAGTTGTAACGGATTTTGTGTCGGATCGACGAAGAGGCCGCTTCAGCCGCGGAGCTCGTCCCTTATGCTGCCGCCATGATCGGCTGCTAGCCACGCCCCCCATCTCCATTTTAACTTAATTTCCTTTGGAAAACTACCTCATTTAGCTTCAGCCTTCTCATGACTACTATAGCTCCTTAACTTCAAAATACTTAAAGTACGGATCATGGTCCACAGCTATACCTATTGGGTTAAAGAGGCTGCAAAAAAAGAGAGGTATTGACAGGGATTGGGGTTTGCCAAATGTGTAGATTACTAGGTTTGCCCAGAGAGGGTTGCAGTTTCATCAGTTGCTGGCTTTAGTTAAATCCATTGTGGATTCCAAAGCTCCTCACCTCATGATTGTGCACTGTGGTGGCAATGACCAAGGCACATTGACTGGGGTAGGGCTGGAAATCCTAATGAAGGATACCTTAGCAAAACTGATGTCGCGTTTCCCTCATACTGCCTTGGTGTTCTCTAATATATGCCAAAGGCAGAAATAGAAGTGGTCATACCAGTTCTGTCCACAGATTGACAAAGCCAGGAAATATGTTAATAAAACTGTTTCTGCATTCCCCAGAGGCCATCACATGGGCTGTATCTATAACAGCAATATGCGTTTTGACATGCATGGAATTTATAGAAATGATGGAGTACACTTTACAGAGGAAGGCAACATGGTGTTTTTAAGTAACCTGAAACTGTGCGTCCGGTCTTATGATTAACATCCATATACACACAATCAACACAACAGCTCTTGTCAGAGCCACCGTAGTGTCACAAATATTGTGTTTTTTTTTCTCTAAAAGGTACTTTTTCTTTAGTTTCTGACAATCTTCACAACAACGTCGTGATCACCAAAAGCAGACATTCAATGACCACCAACACACCCAAAAAATAATATGTAAAAAAAATACATTCTTAACATTACCCTACACATATTACTATATACATACTTCTTTAAAATCATGGTCAAACTAATGTTTTGACTAAGTTTCTTTAAAATCCATTTCTAAGGCCGATTTTCCTGTTTTGCTGGGATTCAGGACCCCGCAATTACGTAGTTTACCGTGATGATCGCACCTTTTTCATAAAGTTTAAAACACATATATCCACATATACTTTAGTATTTTATACACTAGGGGTTTCTTACCGTATTCCCTAAAGTCATGTTTTTGTAGAGAGTTTCTATAAAAATCATCCCTGAAACCTATTTTCGTCAGTGACGTCAGTAATCGTGATCCACGCGACACGTCACGAAAATTGAAAACAAAAGCAGACATCCAATGGCCACCAGCACATCCAAACATTATATGTAAAAATATCCATTCTGAAAATTACCCTACTCGTATTACTATATACAAACCATGTTTACATTTATGTTTTTCTACTAAGTTTCTTTAAAATCTATCTTTTAGACCTATTTTCTGTTTTTGCAGTTATTCAGGATGTCGCAATGATGGCGATAACCGTGACAATCGTGCCTTTTCCAAAAAGCGAAAACACATATATACACACATATTACAGCATTTTACTCACAAGGGGTTTATCACTGTACACTCCAAACTCATGTTTTTCTAGTGTATATCTAGAACAACCATCTCTAAAACCTATTTTTTATTTATGCGGTGAGGCCGGGGATCGCGATGACATCAGTATTTGTGATCCCCGAATTTACGTCACAAAACCGGAAGGCAAAAGCAGGGATTCAATAGCCACTACTACATAAAATAATTATAGCTATATAATTTAATTAATCCTAAGCATCACAGTAGATAACTCACTATATAAATACCTCTATAAAAACATTTATCAATATCCCTATAACAATGCATATTAATGATTCACTGATATATTTTTTTAAATTTCAACTAATAATCGAGATGACCTTTGTGGTTGTTGCGATGTACCCGTGATTGAACACTGGGGGCCGTGCTGGTGGTTGCTGCGTTGTCGTGAATATCAGGAGCGATTTAAAAAAATCTATTTGGACACATAACTTGTGTCACTAACACCCCTATTTCTGGACAATGGAGGTCAGAAGATCTCCACCCTAAGCCCTTATGTGCGCTTTCACATAAATTTTCAGCCATAGGAGCTGCTCCCGAAAGATAAAATGGTGGGCGTAAACTTCTATTCAGATTGGGTCCTGACAATCAGAGCATTTCCATTGGTGCGTACATTCGGGATTCCTCACAAAACCTTTGGGAAATATCCATGCCCAGAGATATCACTATAATTTTAAACTTACATTTCTCAACAACAACTGAATGTATTTACACCAAATAGGCGAAAAAGCAGTTCATTGAACCAACATCTACCTCCTTGCAAAATTTGCTGCAAGTCCATTCTGCGGTTTGGGCTGTAGTTGTGGCTAAATGTTCCTATAGTAATTAACATTACAAATGCAACCTTGTTTAGTGCCTCAAATTCTCGGTCCCCACTGCAAGGATCACCCCTAAACGTTCCATAACAATAGAACCCACCTTGAACCTTTTTTGGGAAAATGTTAGTCATATTGGGAAAACGATGTCAAAGTTAGAGCCAAATAGCCAAACAGAGACTGTTTGCAAACGACGCACTGTGCACAAGCCCCCGAGGGGTGCTACGTAAACAACACTTAAATGTGACACCACATATCAGTATATTAACGGTAAATCAAATTTTAAGCAAACATTATTGAGATAATATCCATGCCCCTACGTGTCGGGGTCTGAAATCAAAACATTTCAACGAAAACACTTCAAAACTTTAATGCCAGTTCTTTCTTTGTGTTCTGTCTTCATCAAATACATTGCATCATGTACTTGTTCCTCTTAACATCAAATGCTTGTCAGTCCCATTGCATTTCGGTATTGAATACCTTCATCAGGGGAATACTACAAATAAAACCAACACAATAACAATAATCAAAGTCTGAACTGCGGGAGCCTAGATCTCCACCTCGTGTTCATGCAAAACCTAGTGCCCGTTTGTCATAACAAGTCCCATAGTTATCTATTCCATGGTGTCTATATGAGTATAAGCCTGTGAACCATAAAGTGACCATAATAAATAAATACAATGCATGGATTGCATGTCAGCCTACCTGACTATAAGCAAATGTAATTGGCAACTCGAGAAGTTGGGTGTATCACCTTTCTGAAAAAGTAAATAAACGTCTCATAACTATCTATAAACGACCTGGTTTGAATCCTGGAAAAAGTATAGTGGTGAGGAGTGCGCCTACCTTTCTTATCTGGCGAGTCTCTCTTATGTCTGGATCCACTATCGTGACGTTCGGTATCGAGTTAATCTCCCGTTTTCTATGCTATACAAAAAGTAATATGGTGTAATTACCATCTCTCCCTTACGTGTAAACAGTCTTCCTGCTGTTGCCCACATATCGGTGTCGCCTACCTCTTAAGCCTCGTAGAGTCCCTTGCAGTTCTGTGGTCCTCAGGGGTGCTCCAAATTAATCATCCGTGTATTAGAACTCTGTCGAAAATTACAAGGAGTTACTAGCCGCTCACTGATCTGTCTCCCTTCTCGTGCCCCTAGACTTCCGCTTACCTAAGGCGGTCTGGTCTCGCCCTTCTCTCATCGTCTTGCGCGAGCTACGGAGGGAATGTGGAATCTTAAAAACTGCCGCCGCCTGGCTGAGAAATATAGAAAACGGACTTCACTGTGTGCAAACGAGCGCCATCTTGGATTGGTGTAAAATACGAGAAATCATAAATGGTTGTGATGTGTGATGGTGTCGTTCCGAATGTGAAAAAAGAAATAATAATATGATATTTGGTGTAGTGCAGATATGACCTGGATATAAGATGACACGACTGGATTGTGAATACTTGTTGTGACAAAGTGACATGACATGCTATATAGAATATGTTACATGATAACAACAATAATAAATATACATTACAGGAAGCACATGAATTCAGTTTTGTCGTTAAGCCCACAAGGTTCAAGCGTGTTCAAGCTACGAATCCAATGTGTTTCTCTCTGGGACAATAGGCGGTTGGTGTCAGCATGTGACTGATCGTCTATCCTCTCTAACACTGTAAATCGCATTTGGGGTATAGTGTGTTGTCTATCTTTCCAGTGCATGGCTAAATTAGACTTCAAATTGCTGGTTCTAATCATGCTTTTGTGTTCCGTAATGCGGACTTTTAGTTTTCTGGTAGTTTTCCCCACATATACCAGCCCGCAGGGGCATTTAATGGCATACACAACCATACTTGCGTTGCAGTCTGACGTGTGCCTGAGTTGTATGTGTCTCCCTGTGTGTGGGTGTTGGAAGCTATCCCCCACCATAACATTAAAGCAGTGGGCACAGTTGTGGCATTTCACCATGCCTCTGTGTCTAACGTGTCCTGTGCTGACTTTGGTCTGTTTCAAAATTTCTTTTATGTTTTTTGATCTGGTATGGGCAAACAATGGTTTGCCCAAAAAGACCGTCTTGAAATCTGTCTCTTGTTCGATCACCTCCCATCTGTTGAGAATACTCTTCTTGATGGACCTACACGTGGTTGAGTGTTTGATAACAAACACCTCTCTCTGAAGTGACGACTTGACTGTTTTGTCTAGTAGTTCCTGTCTGTTTTTAAGTATGGCTTTAGATTTAGCCTGTTGTAACACTTCTTCCGGATACCCTCTTTCTTTATATGCCTTCTAGAATTTACACTCTCAACTCCCAAAAGACCGATAAATAAAGGACCCTCCCTTCCTTCCTGGCGCCGTCAATGGCACAAAATTTCCCTAAGCAATCTACAGGAAACGTGGGTAATACCCACCATATCAGTAGAAGATACAGTAGATGCAGCATTGGCTAAGCTTACAGGCTCAATCAAACAAGCCATCGACACCTTGGCCCCCTTAAAACTATACAAAGAACACCCTGCCTCCAAACAAGAAAGCTGGTATACTAAGGAGTTAAGGGAGGAAAAACAAAAATGTAGGCAAGCCGAAAAAAAATGGAGGAAACATAAGACCAAGGAAACAAGAGCGGTCTTTCATCATGTTCAATCCCAGTACTATAAAAACATTAGACAGGCTAGGAAAAATCGTCTTCTGCAACAATTAGAAGAAGCCACAAACTGCCCCAAGGAGCTTTTCAAAATCCTCCAAAACTTTGTAAACCCTGCCGCATGTGAAAGCTTAGAGGAGTTCTCACAGACTCTATGTGACGATATATCGTCCTTTTTTGAGAGTAAAATTGACATTATATACGAGAAAATAGTGGCTGCCAATAACAGCACGAATGGTGCTAGCAGGATTATACCTCTAGACCTGCCCAAAGACAAAGACAGTGGAAGTCCTATACCACACTTCCCCCTTATTGAAAGTGCAGATCTCCCTCACCTCATTACCCACATCAAATCAGGGTCTCCAAATGACCTTCTCCCTGCTAAGATGGTTCCTCCCCTGCTCCCTCTCCTGGGCCCCTTCATACAGGATGTCATTAATACATCTCTTACGAAAGGACAAGTCCCAGCAGAGTGGAAGAGGGCGGTAGTAAACCCAATACGCAAGAAAGCTGCTTCCCCATGGACCGACCTTTCCAACCTGCGTCCCATTTCACTCTTGCCATACATCAGTAAGATAGCTGAGAAGCATGTGAACACCTATCTGTCACAACATCTAGAAGCGACGGAGGGCCTGGACTATTCCCAATCTGGGTTCAGGCCAAACCACAGCACCGAATCTGCCCTCCAAACAGTGACCAATAACATCAGAATGGCACTGGATGGGGCAATTCCATGATTCTGGTGCTGTTGGATCTCTCCGCCGCTTTTGATACGGTGTCTCACAAAGTGCTTCTTGAGCGACTAAAAGACGTAGGTTTGGAGGGTACGGCATTGGCATGGATGGAAAGCTTTCTGTCAGGACGCTCTCAAGAGGTCAGGCTGGGCCCCCACAAATCCATCCATAGGGAGCTCAATAAGGGAGTGCCACAGGGCTCTTGCTTAAGCCCTACACTTTTCAACGTGTATGTGGCTCCCCTAGCCAACCTAGCAAGATCATTTGGGTTTACACCAGTGTCGTACGCTGACGACACCCAACTCCTCTTTCCCTTTAAAGATCTAACACCTGCGATAAAAAAATCTTTCGCAGAGGGAATGAGAGCAATATCTGCTTGGATGTCAGCAAATTGCCTCCAATGCAATATAGGAAAAACGGAGGTCATGTTGTTTGGGCAAGCAATAACACACTGGACACCGGACTGGTGGCCCCTGGAATTAGGCCCCGTCCCTAGCCCTAAAACAGTGAGAAACTTAGGAGTGTTAATAGATCAAACACTTACCTACAAGGATCACGTAAACCAGGTGGCAAGCACCTGTTTTCGAGCCATCAGCATGCTAAGGAGAGTGTTTCCCTACCTGCCAGACTGCCATAGAAAAACTCTAGTGCAGGCATTAATCATCAGCAGAGTAGATTACTGCAACGGCCTTCTTTTGGGAGCAAATGAAGGGCAGCTAAAAAAACTGCAAGTAATCCAAAATACGGCAGCTAGGATAGTCCTCAACGCCCCTCCTAGGACTCCCTCCCTTCCCCTGCTAACCAACCTTCATTGGTTACCAGTGAAGAAACGAGTGCATTTTAAGACCCTATGCACAATTCACAAGAGTGTGATAGGCAAAGGCCCTAAATATCTGGCCAACATCTTCCTACCTTATGCCCCTGGGCGAACCCTGCGCTCTGGGAACCAACAGCTTCTGCAGGTGCCCAGAATAAAAAAGGCCAGACAAGGGGGGCGAGCTCTGGCCCACCTTGGACCAAAGCTCTGGAATTCTCTGCCTCTTGAGATGAGGACTCTAACTAATCATCTGACCTTTCGTAAGGTCTTGAAAACATATCTATTTCCCAGTAACTGATCTCTCTCTCTAAATGCACCATTCTCCTCCTCAATTAAGATCTGAGGACTTATTCACCGGCAAAGCGCGGAGATACCCCTCCGGGGGTCTATTCTTGCGCTATAGAAGAATATAAAATAAAAATAAAATAAAATGCCTGAGCCATGATCTCCATTTCATGGAGGCCCTGTGCTTCTTGGGAACAGATTCTACGTGCCCGTAGAAACTGCGAGAAAGGTAGATGATTTTTTAAAGAAGGGGTGTGAAAGCTACTGTAGTGCAATGCACTGTTCCGGTCTGTCGGTTTCTTGAAAAGCCTTGTGTGTAACTCAATTCCCTTCTTCTCTATCAGTATGTCCAAATAATTAATGGTGTCAGTATCTATTGAGTGTGTTGTTTTGATTTGATCATGACATTCATTTAGCTCAATCAACATGTTTTCCAGAACATCTTGTCTACCTTCCCACACCATCAAGATGTCATCAATGTACCTGACATAAAGCTTAAGGTGTTGTGTCCATTGTGGGTTTTGTAGGATATTCTCATCTTCGTACCTGGCCATAAATATGTTTGCTAGAGTCGGAGCCCCTGTAAAACCCATGCTGGTTCCGGTTCTTTGAAGGTAAAAGCAGTCTTGCCATTTGAAATATCCATGGTATAAACAAAAGTGTAACAGTTCTAAAAGAAACACATTAGTACTTTCATCATAATCATGTCTCAACAACATCCATTCTACGGCCTCTATTCCCTCCTGATGGGGGATCGAGGTGTACAGAGCCGTTATATCAACAGTACATAACAAGATGTTTTCTTCAGGTGCAATTATGACCTCACTGATCCGTTTCAGACAGTCTGTAGTATCTTGTATATAATAATCGAGATGACCTTTGTGGTTGTTGCGATGTACCCGTGATTGTACACTGGGGGCCGTGCTGGTGGTTGCTGCGTTGTCGTGAATATCAGGAGCGATTTAAAAAAATCTATTTGGACACATAAACCATCCCATGGCTAAAACATGTTAAAATTTGGCTTACTAAAATAGGTTTAAAGCATTTTTGGGAGAACCCAGAACATCTACCGTCTAACTCAAAACTAATTCTAAAAAGGACCTTCTGGTGTTTTATGGTCAATATGGCAGCAAATGCTTCGAATGCTGGAACTTTAGTAACAAAGTTTCTCACTTTCAAGGACGAGCCACTATTTGAGACGTTTCTCGATGAGATAGAGCCCCCACTTGCCAAAACCCTATTTTTAAAATTAAGATATGGGAATCTTCTGATTAAAACAACTTTGGCACGTTGGTCAAGGAGGCCTAACGTTCCACCCTTAGTGGCAGATTAAATTTGCTCTATGTGTGATTGCAGCCAGATTGAAAATGAGTTTCACATCTTCTTTTTCTGCCCCGCCTATGCATTGGCCAGAAGAAGATGGATTAAACCATTATGCTTACTGTTAGGACTGAAATCATGTAATCAGGCCCTGAGATTACTTAAAACAAACACATCCCAAACAATAATATTTAGTGTTAGTCGATTCTTACACTCAATTTTTTTCCTAAGGAAAAAAAAGGGACAACAGCTATAAATGAAGCATATACTTAAGAAAAGAATCAGAATATGCCCTAGTAAATACAGGTAGGTCTTTGGTACTTTACAAACGGTTGTGCTTCGATGTATTTGTATTAAGAAATGTACTTTTATTGATGTATTTAAATTTTCTAGACAAAATGTTTATTTTATTGTAACGAATTGTGTTGTGACTCTTTTATGGCATTCATGCCGAAATAAAGGAATTTGAATTGAATGCTCCTGCAAGTTGATGATTGTCACAGCTTCTCTGGGGTACTCCACTAATAAAAAAATTATAAATGTACCACAAATTTGGGTGTAAACTTATGAATGTATAACATGTTTTGCAGACTTTTGTACCATAAACAGCCCTGTTTGTCACAAAAAGAAATGAGGCACAATAGTCCACCCTTAAAATGTGAAATATGACACTAAATTGAATTTCTGTTCAAATTACCATCGCTCATGCAGTTTATACATGCGTGCCCCAAGAACAGACTATTGCGATCAAGTTTCAAACACCTTCCTTGCAAAATGGACAATAACACAGGCTTGTGCTTCTAATTGGCTCAATATCTGCCATGTGCAACATGTAATTGTCTCACTATTGCAGCATTCCCGGAGACTGAATGTTTGTTATTACTAAATGCACCAGTTCTCTCTTTGATCTAATTAGACTCCATTGTTCACTTGCTTACGAAACCTGCAAAGAAGCCGTATACTTAGGTATCAAACTTACTGCTAAAGTGGGGAAAATTGTGTAACTAAACTATGAGTCATTCCTTAAAGAAACCGCTGCTAGCTTTAAAAAATGGCATAAGATACCACTGAGTCTGTTAGGGAGACTTAATCTGATTAAGATGAAAATTTTACCCAAGTTGCTGTATTTGTGTAGAGCCATACCGTTACAACCAAATAAGCTTTTTTTTAGAAAGTTGGATGGCATTTGTAGTAGCTTTATCTGGGGGTATAAAAAGGCACGAAGGGCGGTTAAATTCTTGACACTACCAATTTCTAAAGGGGGACTTACCTTTCCGGATTTTAACCTTTATTTTCTAGCTACCTTTCTTTTACGCATTAGGAGCTTATTAAAAAATACTCCTTCTTTATTTTTTCATCAGTATATGTTGGGGGCTGACTCAAATCAATTTCTATTACGGGTCCATGATCCAAACTACTTTAAAAGAGTAAAATTTAAGACTGCAAAACATGCTATAAGAATCTGGGACAAAATTCTGCACATTAGTAACAGCTCATTTTACAACGCTGAACTTAGACTATGGAATAATCCTGGCCTTCCGGGTATATTTTCGGACGGTTTGGGGAATCGGTGGATAAGACATGATATAAATACACTAGGAGACCTTTACGGTACTAATGGTTTGATTGATTTTGAGAACTTAAAAATTACAAACGGGCTTACGGATGATATGCACTTTAAATATAGACAATTGAGAGATTTTTTCTGTAATAAATTGAGAATAACGGAAGTCAAACAATCTGATATTCTTGAGGGTATTTACTCTGATAAAACTAAATCGTTAATCAAATTGGGATATCAATGGCTTATTAAGGATAAGGGAGAAAATACAACTCAAATTGCAGCCAAATGGTCCCGTAGACTAAATCTAAATATAAATTCAATACAGATCGGAAGTGCCTTAACTCATCTAAGTGATATAGTCCATTCTTCTAATCTTAAAATGCAACTATATAGGACAATCATTGAGCTGTCCTATACGCCACAAAAAATATCCAGCTGGGCGCAAGGTAACTCGATATCAGATAAATCTATGTGTGCTAAATGTAATACTGCTGCGGCTGGAATTGAACACATGTTATTCTCTTGTCCAGCACTCTCCACTTTTTGGAATCGAATATCCTATCATTTTCGATTTAACCAGATAAATTCACCGGATCTTACAGTACAAATGGTTTTATTAGATATCCAAGATAGTAACTGTCCCAATAAGGATCTTTTAACGATTTTGTTAGCATGTGCTAGATTAACAGTAGCTAGGGTATGGATATCTAAAGAACCCCCTAAGGTTGCGGATTGGTTATCATTGGTTCACGAAATTAGAACTATGGAGTTTTCTTTAGCTAAATTTAGAGGTCCAAAAGCCCTTCTGAGAAAAGAAAGGATATGGAAGCATTTTTTTGAAGGCCAAGAAAGGTGATTAGGCCTATACTTACTTTGTTCTCTTTGCTTTAGTAGTTCATTATTCCAAGGGTAGAGTTAACATGAAGTTTAGATTGCATTATATTTTGTATTGTTTCCACTCCTCTATTCTATGTCTGTATCAATTGTATATGTATGTTTAGTATGGAATTGAAATGTAATGATTTGTTGTCACTTGCAATAATAAAAAAAAATGTTTAAAATATAGACTCCATTGTTTAAGCAAAATGCTGTTAATAAAATATGAAAATATAACTATTACATCGGAGCATTGCAGGAAGAGCACTGTATTATACAAATTTTGCTAAAATCAGGGATTAGCAAAGTTTGTATTAGTTAAGCAATATCTCATCTTGATCCTCATTACTGGGCTAGCGGTAGGTCGCAGAGATTAAAGCTTTTGTTTTTATGTGTAGGCAGTACTCATAGCACAGGGTTACATAAAAACTCTGTGAAATTCTGCGGGGTTCCACAAACAGGGGGAATCAGCACGTCACCCAGATTTTTTGCGCCAGTAGCTTGTTCTGCATTGTAAAATCAGCACAAATTACATCACACACGATCAAGAGGGCACTGCTTCTTTGCTACTGTTCGAGCCGATTTTCTACTCAAGCAGCAGCTTTCTCAACGTGAACAATCACAACTGCCTTGGTTAAGAAAATCTCTCCGGGTGCTCCTAGCGCCCAAAAATTGCGTTAGGAGATTGCAATAGTCGATTGCATTTGCAACTTAACATTGGCGATCCGCATGCCAGATAAAAGTCTGCCATGTGGCTGTTGTTGGAGTTTCACCAGAACTCCATGTTACAAGCATAATGCGGAGTGGGTAAAACTCTGCAAACTCTACCAGCGGTGTCAAATTTGTCATCCACCCCTACCTTTTCCATGTTTACTTCCTGGGACAGATTTTCCAAAAGAACTGGAGCATTTCTCTGTGAGCGTTGATTGACACTAAACATTGATGTGCTGTTTTCTAGCAAGTTAACTTTAAAAGTTGGCAATATTTTTTCTAACGTAACACCTTAACAGCAGCTTGAACGTTGCGATTGTTTTGTTATGAAAACCTACGTACAGTAAATTTAAATTTTGCACACTTCTAGCAGCAGTGGTAGTAATCAGACCAATTATAGAGACTTCTCAAGATAAAAACTTTCCAAATTCCTTGCTAACCTCCTCTAATTTGATGCTGATATTTTAGTCAGTGCGTTTTCATGTCAATGAAGAGTTGTTTACCATATTTGACTGCAAAATACAGGAGTAGCTTCCCACCAACATTTAGAATCATATTAGTCCCCAGAGCACACTCAGATCTTAAATATATTCACTGATAGCTTTAATGTGAGAACTGAAATATCAAAGTCGTTTTTCTCATTTGCTACAAGTAGGCTATGTAACAGAGAAAACCCCATAAATCACTTTTAAAGTCTGTTATGTTCTACTACATAAATACTCATTGATGAAAACATTTATATGATTTTGCCCCTGGAGAACAAATGTGTTGCATGTGGTTATAAACATGTGGGATAAAGACCCCCGTGATGTGCACATCACCAAGGAATGTTCTTCTGACCGTGTGGAGGCACAGGACTGCAGTCAAAGTAGCTTCTCAGAAGCTCACAGATCTAGACGTAATCGCTGATAACCATTTAACATTTAGGGCCTTATTAGGATGACGGGCGGACTTTGCCTGCCCGTCATCACATCGTAAATCGGGACCGCCCGCCATAAGGGCAGGGGTCCCGGGGGTGCTATTAGGATGTCCCCGCCACAGTGGTGGTACATACTATAATTTCAGCATTGTGGCGGGCGGTGCTCTCTGCACCGCCCGCCGGAGACCGGGGCTGAAAAGCGGCGGACGGTCTTACCGTCCGCCGTGGTCCCCCCACCATCCTAATATGGCGGGGGGTAAATCTGGTTATGATATCGGGAGGATTGCCTCCGCCAGGCTGGCGGTGGCTACCGCCAGCCTGGCGGCGGCAATCCGCCCGATATCATAATGGACCCCTAAGTTGGGATGCATACCTTCTTTGTGATTGTTAGTTTTCACTTGCTTTCTGCATTTTTCTTTTTCTCTCATGGCACAACACATTGCTATCACTGTTTTGTACTACTCTCCAGCATTTTCTGTGTGATCAATCTCTCTCCATGTTTTCTACATTCTCGTCTCATTTTCTATCTCTCCTTTCTTAATCTGTCCCTTTTTTGTTTTAGAGTGCTTTATTTTTATAATCCACAGTAATTCATTTGTGTAGGTAGTTTCATTTTGGGGAACCAGGACTCATGTTTCCTATTTAGACTGCGAACAAGATCAAAGGAAGGCAGAGAAGGGTTAAAAGGGTTGGATACAACGAGAAAAAGCAAACACAGAAGCAAAAGCGCTCACATGTGTGAGATAATGAGGCAGGTTGTGGAGGGTGGCGAAAAAAAGACATGAGGTGAAATCAAGACTAGGCAGTCTTGGTATTTAGCAACTAAAATATTCTCCAGGACAGTGTTTGGCGTCTTTGCAAAATCTTTTCTTGCTATTTCTAAACACCATTCCGTAGAGAGGCATTTTTAGTCACTAGTCAGTTGTAATAAACTGTTACAACTCACAGTACATGGGCTCAATTCACAGAGGTAAACTGAAACGAAATTCTACCTTTAAGACTTTTGATATTCACAAAGGGCATTTACGAGTTGTAAAGTTCGATTTTTGTCTCAGTTTAGCTTAAGTTTTGGTCTTAACTTTAAGTAATATCAAGTGCCATATGTATCATACTTCCCTTTTCCGAATTTTATTTAGCGGATTTTAAGGAATCACTATTTAGAATTCGCAAAACGGTATGTATGTAGGTAATCTAGGAATTTTAGCGATTCCTCACTATTCCTTGTTTGCGAATTCGCAAATTGCGAATTCGCAAGTAAGGAATACTTCCCATTCATTTCTATGGGCCAGGAGGCCCATAGGAATGAAGGGGAAATTTGCTAATCGCTATTTGCTAATTGCAAATTTAGCGAATTTTCAAGGGTGCAGGGGGTGTCTCAAGAACACCCTGCTGCACCCCTGAAAATGACATGTGTGTGCATATGGCGCCCATACATGCCCTAAGGGCATGCATGTGTGTCACATGCCACAATGAAAAATGCCAATTTGTGCTTATTGAAAAGGAATCGCAATTTACCACCAACTTTCAGTTGGTGGTAAATTGCGATTCCTTAAACCAAATTTGCAAGAGAAAAAAGCTTCTTACATAGCAATTTGCTATTCCTTAAATGCTATGGCAAAATAAGGAATCGCAAAATTTTGCATTTCCTTATTTTGCTACTTTTTCATACATTGCAAATGTGCAAAAATGGCCGTTTCCGATTCGCAAAGGCCGAAATTCGGCGATTCTCGGCCTTTGCGAATCGAAAATAGCTTCATACATATGGCCCTAACTTTTCTAATCATAAATGCCCTTGGTGAATATCAAAAGTCGTAAAGTTATAATTTCGTCTCAGTTTACCTTGGTAAATTGGGCCCCATGTGTATATATATATATATATATGCATGGGGAATACACAGTGCAAGTCCAGCTCTGCGTCTGGGGCAATGTAATTTTCATTTTACAAATGTGTTTTAATATTATAAGGATGCCCATAAGAAGAGAATACAAAGTAGTGTTCATAGGTACGATCCTGCATCTCATATAAACTAGGCTTAATTGTTCTTGAAAGCAGAAAAATACCAACACTTTTATCATAGTAATCACTTTATATTGTTAACACACTGACATTTGGACCCACAAAACATATGTATTGTCTACAACTATCTGAGCAAAACAAAAATGTTTGTATAGAGAGCTTTGCCGGATGGAAGCTACCAGTCTGCAACGTTGATTGATTGATTAAAGGCTTTATTTCGATATAAAAGAATATCATAAAAGCAATATTCACAATATTTACAAGCACATTCAATTTACATGGTAAAAGCACTGTAAGCGGCAGTTAAGACAAATATTAAATTGACAAAGTAAGCCTTATTAAATGAATTAACCAAGACCATTTTAGGAACTTGGATACACCACAAACGAACAAGGTACGTGTGTCGGACATTAAAATATGTAAGGCCACTTTGTGTTGCCGAGTGCCGAAGTGACTGCATAGTGGTTTAAGCCACCGCCGCCTCTGCGCTAGATAAGCCGGACATTTAAAAAATAGGTGGGCAACCGACTCAACATACGCTAGACATGTCGCACAGAGAGGAGATCGCTGATAGGGAGTTTTCCAACGTGCTAACAATTCCTTTACAGGAAGTGTCCCTATTCTAAATTTAAAATACAGGGCACGATCTAGGGTGTTGGATATAATATCGAGGTACAGTTCATAAGCCACCACATCCTTGATTTTCATAAAGTCTAAAGTCGATTTGCAATGTTTAGAGCCTGTTGAATTTTTATAAGAAATCCAAGTCCAATACAGTTTTTTTAGGACGGCTTTGGGGGGGGGGGCAGTCCTGGACCCCCACGCCTCACCAAGACCAAAATCCCCAAGCAACCGCTTCACGGCCCTCAACCAATTGATCTTGGACCAGCCATCCATTAGCATCACCTCTGACAGAGCTTCTGCATATGAAGCCAGCTCGGGCACACGCCACAGGCGTGCCCAGAGTAGCAAGGGGCGGAGTTGGGCTTGGTCCTTAATCGATCTGCATCCCAGGTCCATTAAAACGGGTACAGTAGGAGTGCTCTGCGGGAGGGCCATCAAGTCCTTCAAAAATGTACACTCTGATCTAGCTAGGGCTTCAAGGTTACACGTACCCCACAGCTCTGCCCCATACAAAGCAGCACTAACCCCTCTTGCTTTCTAGATCTCCACTACTGGGGCGATAGGCTTAGTTGAGGAGGGGCGTTGATCCTTTAGGAGTGAACCACCCACCCTTTTATGGCCATGTATCATCTTTTGAATGTGCAAATCCCAACGCATTGAGTCCATTAGGCGGATTCCTAGGTAGTCGAATTCGGCCACCCTCTCCAAGGGCTCGGAATTCAGTACCGGGGGACGACCCATTTTTTTGGGGGGGTTCAAAAACAAATATTTGGTTTTATTGGTGTTAATAATCAAGCCCCTAAGTGAGCAGAACTCCTGAAAGCTGTTAAGGAGGCTTTGCAGGCCCATAGGAGTCTTCGAAATAAGGAGGCTATCGTCAGCAAAAAGTAAGGTAGGGATACTCTTGCCCGCCAGGGACTGTGCATCTGCAGAAATTCTAAGCAGGTGCTCAACCACTCCGTTCACCTAAAGAGAGAACAGAGTGGGAGCGAGCACACATCCCTGACGGACACCCCTCCCCACTGGGATCCTGTTCGTTTTTTCACCATGCATGCCCCACCGCACCTGCGCAAATTGTCAACGTGGAGCCTCACCAATAAGGACAGGATATACGGCGGCAGCCCCATCTCAGACAAAACCCTCCACAGCCCCTCCTTTGGTACTAGGTCAAAGGCAGTCTTCAGGTCTACGAAGGCCAAATAAACACTGCCCTTGCCCAGTACCACCACCTTCCAGTAAAGAAGAACCAGTCTAAAGACTTGTTCTATGGTCCCTGTTCTGGATCGAAAGCCAGCTTGGTAGTCCAACAGAATGTTATTGTCGTCTACCCACTGGAGCACCCTCCCCAAAATCACTTTGCCCGCCACCTTTTGGGTCAAGTCAATAAGGCTTATAGGCCTATAGTTGGCGGTATCGTCCCGACACCCCTTTTTGAATATCGGGACGACAACCGCCCCTTTCCAAGAATCGGGGACAGGTGCGCCGTTGTTAATAGCGTTAAGCAAGGAAGAGACCAGCTTCCCCCACTCTTTGTAGTTAGCACACAAAAGATCATCTGGTAACCCATCAGGTCCGGGAGCTTTAAGGTGCACCAGGGATCCTATTACGCTCTCAACTTCTGTAGGGGTAAATGGATCTCCTAATGTGACCCCCGAGGGTTCAGCTGTGCAGAGACTGCTATTAACAAGTAACTGATGATTCGTCTCGTCAGAGGTGTAAAGGGAGATAAAGTGGTTGTACCAGGTTTGGGCTGGGATGTTGCATGTAATTAGGGTGCTGTCTGGTCTGTTCCTGGTTCTAATTAGATCCCAGAACCCTTTAGAATCTCTGCCAGCGCTCGCTTCCATTTGATCGGACCAATACCTATCCTCCCACTCTTTCTTAGCTGCTTTAATGCTCTGAGCATACTTTTTCCTGCAAACCTAATCTCTGACGGGGATTTGCTTTTAACAGCCGTAATCAAGGCGGATTTATCCTCCCTACATTTTTTGGCAAACCAGCCTGGTTGGTTCTTAAGTCTATTGTCTTTCCCGGCTGGAAGATCTCTAACTGGGAAAAGGAAGAATTTACCCAGAGCGTTGGTTGTATTACAGTCTGCAACGTGTTTCTTTTCCATTTCAGTAACTGATAAAGAAGAGGAGCTGATCATTTAAAAACTTGAGTTAATCATTGAGTACCTTCTAGGAATCAGTAGCAGCCTCGTCTCACTTGATCCAACAACAACACTCTTTCAAGAGCATGAACCACAATGGAAGATCCTTAGGAGTCCAGGTCCAGAAACTGTGGAATGTATTATATCCTTGGATATGAGATGAAAGTAACTACCCACAATAGGGGAAACTCCTAAAAACAAATTGTTCCATTCGGAGTTCTACCGGGACTATAATGCCTAGTAAGCAATACAGTAATGGAAGTATACAACTATAATCTAACCAATTGTTGT
The DNA here is from genome assembly GCF_964263255.1 of Lissotriton vulgaris. Classification (NCBI taxonomy): domain Eukaryota; kingdom Metazoa; phylum Chordata; class Amphibia; order Caudata; family Salamandridae; genus Lissotriton; species Lissotriton vulgaris. Next base: position 933,695,322 of record NC_141699.1, read on the forward strand.
CCTATGATTTTAGTGCAATGAAGTGACAAAATTCTTTATAAAACTCTGAGTAAATAAAAACAAAATCAAATTCACCCGTCCAGTGTGAGCTTTATGTTACATTGAAGTTTTTGCAAGATATTGATATACACCAATACATCTTCAGTAAGAAGATTGTCTTTGCATTTTCCATTACAAGATTCTACAGACCACTAAATGTTGGAAACACTTACCCACTTTGTTCAATTTATTTGAAGAGGTGACAAATTTGAATGAGATGATGTCTAAAGGGGTTCAGCAAAGAAGTCCAGCATGCAATCTGCAAGAAAGTCCAAAGTCATCTTCCCCTTCAGCCAGGGCAATGAAAAATTATAATCCATAGAGTGAGTCAGTAACTCCCGTTTAGTAGCATCCTCAATAGAAGTTCATTGTATTTGTTTCAATCTATGTGGTTCACATGATACACACTGTAACAGCAGAGGAAAATACCACACTAGTCATGGAAACATTGTTTCAGTCCCACACTCAAACTAGAGTATAATAGCCCATTATTCATCCACAGGTTTCTCAGGAATGTTTCTATTGCAGTTAGAAGAAATGTGTCAATTCTTAACTCGCAAGCATGAGAACAGCTGCACGATAAGCAAGTCAAAAACTACAGGAGCACAGTGAATTATGAAACGGAATACAGGCATTTACGTACATGCTAACTCATGACATTAAATTCAATGATGCACATTTAATATGCATGTGCAATTTAAGCATATACGTAAATAATTTCTTTTATAATATTGAATTCATGAATCATTTGCATATAAGAAATAATAAAATTGCACATTAATGGGGAAACCCTAGAACTACACTCAAAGTACATACGTGTAACATTAATGCATACATTAGATAATCTTTGGCGTTCAATTTATGTTAGAATAATACACACATAAGGATTGTTTAGAAATAATAACAATATTTCTATGAGTTACACAAACGAAATAGCACACGTTGAGACATCATGAAAAATGGTTTCAGCTATAACGCGAAGAGGATCGTTTGAAACAACTACACATTACTAGGGTTCATTTTCAAAGCATAGCATGCATTCGAATTAATAATTTTTTTGTTGCAAATGAAGCTTAGACATTTTAGAATCCCATGTTGATCACATTATTAATCCACATCAATTTATTACGGCTAAATTATTTATATTAATGAATTTCTTTAGTCAAGGATGGTGTTTTATCAACTGAACATCAAATGCATTTCTTTCAAATTTTTTCTATGTGAAAAACTATATATTCTACAGGGGAAACAGCCATTAAAACGCAGCTGTTGCCCCATATACCATTACAATGCAAGTGTTACCATGCAGGGCAGTCTTTTAGGGTAGGGTCGGGGGTTTGTGCAGTGTAGTGTTTTAGGGTACGGAGAGGACTGTGGGTTGGGAGGAGGGTCATGTAGGGGTGGTGTTTTAGGGTAGGGAAGGGGTTGGGGGTGGGGGGTCACGCAGGGGTAGTGATTTAGGGTTTAGGGTAGGGAAAGGATGGGGGCTCAGGGGGGTCATGCAGGGGTACTAAATTAGGGTATAGGATAGGGCAAGGGAGTTTTATTTACCTTAGATACTTTTACCAAGTGTACATATAAGCCACACATGCCTTTGCGTTGTAATTGCATGTCTGGTAAAGGCCTATTCATGGTAAGAGTATGCTTTGTAATGGTAGGTTCTGGTGAATGACTACGCGTAGTAATATCCATGTTGTCATGACACGCGTGGTATTAGTACGCATTGTAACGTGTCATATTCCTACAGGGGAAACAGCCATTACAAGCGGCTCTTTCCCCGCATACCATTACAAAGCAGGCTTTACCATTCATGCGTTCTAACAACACGTAGTCAATACTACTAATTTTTTCACAACGTAGCACATACATTGTAAAAAAATGTAGGTGATCCACGTCATTGTGAGAAAACAGAGGCTCTTCCTTTTCCTCACAGCGGTGTGCACCACTCCTCAGAAGACCAGAGGGAACTAGGAACCACGAGGAAAGAGAGGGACCATGAGGAGAGAGAGTTAAGGGGGATTGGGCTTGGGGTGGGGGTTACTTTTTAGGGTAAAAGGGGGTCGCGTGTGGTGTGTGTGTCGTGCAGGGTACTGTTTTAAGTCTTAGGGTGGGGTCGTGCAAGGTAGTGTTTTAGTGTAGGGAGAGGACTGGGGGTCAGGGAGGGTTGAGCAGGATAGTGTTTTAGGGTAGGGAGAGGACTGGGGGTCGGGGTGTCCTGCAGGGTAGTGTTTTAGGGTTTAGGGTAGGGTCGGGGGTCATGCAGGGTAGTTTTTTAGGGTAGGGGGAAGACTGGGGGGTCAGGAGGGTCATGTAGGGGGTAGTGTTTTAGGGTTTAGGATAGGGTCGGGTTGTGCAAGCTTGTGTTTTAGAGTAAGAAGAGGACCGGGGGTCAGAGGGAGGGTTGTGAAGGGGTAGTATTTGGGTAGGGTCGGGGGTCATGCAGTGTAGTGTTTTATTGTTTAGCATAGAGTGGGGGTCATGCAGGGTAGTGTTTTAGTGTAAGGAGAGGACTGGAGGTTGGGGAGAGGGTTGTACAGGGTAGTGTTTTAGGGTAGGGAGAGGGCTGGGGGTCGAGGCTTCCTGCAGGGTAGTGTTATAGGGTTTAGGGTAGGGTCGGAGGGTCATGCAGGGTAGTGTTTTAGGGTAGGGAGAGGACTGGGGTTAGGAGGTGTCATGAAGGGTAGTGTTTTAGGGTTTAGGGTAAGTTAGGAGATTCATGCAAGGTAGTGGTTTTTAAGGTAGGGAGAGGACTGAGGTTTGGGGGGTGTGCTGGGGTACTAAATTAGGGTTTAGGGTAGGGCAGGGCAGTGTAAATTACGTTAGATACTTTTACCAACAGTATACCCTTACCACGAATGCCTTTGCATTGTAATGGCATGCATGGTAAAGGCATATTTGTGGTAAAAATATGTGTTGTAATGGTAGGTTGTGGTAAATGACTACGCATAGTTATACTCGCGTTGTAATGACACACGTGGTATTAGTACGCATTGTAACGTGTCATATTCATTCTACAGTAAAGGCTCTCCACAATGGTATAATGATGTCATGTGAGATTCATGTGCAAAATGCACGTTCATTTATGTGTCAAAATCAATATTCTCAGGCTTTCTGTAATGTGTAAAGAGTGGGCAACTTTGTGCTGCGCCACTTGTGTTCCGATTCAGAGAGGGCCTGACTTGGCAGGTCAGTCTGGATTGCTACTTTTGGATACAATCGAAAAACAAAATTATGTCTGAATAAAAAAAAAAAGAATTACTGCACATTAAATTCAATGAGGCAATAAAGCAGACAATTTAGTCAACGTTTATTCAATCATAGTTTGTAAAAAAACACAATATAAATGACAGAAACATATGTAAAACTTAGCATTTACTTTAAAAAACTTTTACAAAAGTATATTTTTTCTTTATAGGCTTCTATGTATACAAATATACTTATATGACTTCATATGCTTATGCAAAATCTAAACTGAAAATGTACAACACAAAATGTTCAAAATGTCAGCACATACAAATGTGTTAACTATTTTACAATATTTTAATACCTGAAACAATAATTGTGAAAAATGTATTTTACAATTACAAAAAAGTGCATGTGTTTTGAAGGCATTGTTAAGATATATTTTTTTAAATGTTATGTATTTTAAAAAAATCCTCATTCACCTTTACTGAAAAACTAGTACTTGGAAATTCACTGACTCACTTACAAACAGAGACTTCAACACCATGGACTTTCCCTTTAATCCCACACCTCCAATGATGCAATTGCCAAAACAGCAATCTTGAAGTGCTCTTTATATCCATATACTTTCAGGCATCTGAGAAAATGGCTGTTCAAGGAGTTGCTGAGCATCAGGAAAAGAGCTGTGTTGATGAGTACAATGTTATGGGATAAAGGGTGTAGGAGACATTACTGCATGGCACCGTCACTTATCATGACATTGGTCGCACTGCACCCTGCTGTACAGTTGCATAATGCTGATTTCACCTCTTCACTGTCTTGGACTGCCCTGTTTACTCTCTTTTCTAAAATGAGTAGTGGGGAGTTGACTGTGAAAGTTTAAAAGCAAGCCATTCCATCTCTTGCTGCAGCCACAAAGACTGTGGTGAAGTTAGAAAGATGGTGAGAGACAGAAAGAGAAGATACAAATAGGACAGTGTATAAACTGAGTAATGTGCTATTACTGGGTATTGTAGAAATTGGAAATGTTCCTGGATGCTGGTCTTGCTCCTCTCCATGTGCCCCCCTATTCCACATGCTGTTCCTCTGGAAACCTGTTCATGACTTTTGGCTACAGGTATGGGCTCAAATCAATGTGATTTTCCACACTTCAAATCCCTTTTCTCCCATTCACATCTTTTTGGGAAGCCTAACTCCCTGTTGGGACAGCACTGATCTTAATGTTCAAATTGTTGATCTGCTGTTAGCTGTTGCATTTCAGCAGATTACAATTAACTGGAAAAACTTTTCTAATATTTCCTTCAAAGCATGGTGGTATAATGTATGTCATAACCATAGATTAGGCACTGCTTTTGTCTTCCCTAATCATATGGCTGCAAAACGATTAGATTTATGGCTCCCCGTTACACTGTACCTTAATACATGTGCCGCCATGACATTCCGCCCACAGCCTGTTCAGCAAGAAGTCTCCAAACCCCCTTAGTCACCCTCTACATTCCTTCTCTTTTTCCATTTTTACTCTGTGTACACTTATTCTTGTGTAACCATATTTTACATCCACTGTATTTCCCCTATCTAGCTTTAAAGCCCGTGTTTAGCCTATAATATTAATTTTGCTGATTTTACTATACTGTTCTCACTCACCGTTGTTGCTATCTTTTTAGCTTTTTCTCAGGTCACTCTTGTAATACCCATGTATTTTGTATTGACACCTGCTTTCTCTAACTAATAAAATTCTCTTTGAACTTAAAAAAGGAAATGTTCCTGACTGCCTGACCTTTATACATTTGAACTGGTCAGATGTACAACACGTTTTTGCAGATACAAACCCTCTGATTTTAAAAAATGCAGCTTTGCGGCTGCAAAACCCCTTCTTAGGTCTTGCCTAGCGTTGTAGCGCATGTGCTGCCCGCTTTGCGAGGCATGCAGTATACACCATAGCTAAAAGCTTTGTGGAAGCACGGCCCACTCTTCGCCCTAAATGCTGCCTTCCAATTGGTTTTAGGCTTATTAGTCCCGCCTCATGAGGGCCATGTATCCTTCCACAGCTACTGGCCCCTTTACCCCAAACACTTCCTTGTCTCATCCCCCACTCCCTCCCACAATCCATGACTTCTGGGGCCGCTCCACCCCCCACTTTTGTTTGTGCCTGTCTCGCACGGCCTCCCTCCCGTTTCCAATGCAATAGGTCTTGCGCAAATGCGAGTCGTATTGCATTACAAATGCTTGTTTGGGGTGTGTTTTGGAGGAGTTTTGGTGTTATTAACACACTTCGTGATTTGTTAACAGGTTTGGCAACGCAGTCCAGGTCAGCTCCTGACTGGGAGAAGGTGGGACACAGGGAAGCGGCAATGCTTGCCAGGACGAGGTGAAAGTGAAAGCGCGGGGAGGAGTGTGTGTGTGACAGACACATGCTTTGTCAGTGCCCCGGCGGCGACGACCTGAACCAGTCCACTCAAAGGAATCCCTTCAGCCCCGGGACTAGCAGGCTCAGCCATGGCCATCGCAACCATTGCCAGCCAGTATGTCTTCTCGGACTTCATGCTGAAGGAGTCCGCCTCTGAGTACAAACACAAGGGGCTGCGGCAGGAGCTGGCACTGGACATGATCATCAGCTGCATGGCCGTCGGGCTACCGATCCTGCTTATATGGCTAGCCTTCGCACAGGAATTCAGCATGGGTAGGAGGGGGGTGCACTCAGCCATACTAAGTCATTATTACTAAGTCATTATTGGACGTCGAGGTCTCCCACATAAGCAATTTCTATGTTTGGAACCTCAAAATAATACACAAAACAAGTATACACAAAAAGCTCAAATATATAAATATTTTGTTTAATTCACAGACAAACAGAGAAATGTTTTTTTTTAAATGTTACTTCTTTATTTGTATAAACTTTAATATTTTTTTTTAATTTTATATTATTTGATTTTGTGAAACGCTTGCAGGCCCCATGAGTAAACCCCACAGATCACAAATTAACACCCAGTGCTCTAATCAATCCATAGCTAAATGCATCATAGCGGGTTTAAGTTGAAGTAAAGGGCTCTTTTCGGAGAGGTTACATGTCAGCTGCCTGCAGCATTGCTAAGTGTCTTTCTGTATGTGATAAACTGTTAATAATTCAAATACATTACTGGGGCCTATTGAGAGAGCTTTTTGAAGCCCTGCGTTGTGTGAGCGATTTGCCAAGTTACTTAAAACATGCACAGTTAAGGTCTATGTGCTTTCAGCAAAATGTATGTGTCAACTATGTACACGTTGTTTTGAACTTAGGCCACTAAATTGTCAGATTGGTGGTTGGTAAATGGATGTGAAAATGTGGTGTACATTAATGTAATAAAACATTGTGCGCATTCTCAAGCATCTTGCAATATGTTTCCCAACTTTTGCTGAAAGTCCAGCATACGTGAACTGAATTAGTTTTCCATAGGTAGTATGGCAAGTATGCCAATATTCAAAGTTTTCACAATGAGTGCATACAGGACAGAGCGAATTTTGAAAGGAAATGTATATGATAGATAAAAAAATTGGGTGCAACATCTAAAGTAAGGTTCCTGATAATAATTCCTCCTATGTAGAATGCTTGGAATGCACTTTCATGTGATTATGTTTCAATGTACTTCTATACCCTCCAAATACTTTCAGTATGTTGTGGATTGGTCAGTTATGATCATGAAAATTTGAACTGATTGGTAAAATTTTAGAGTAGGACTGTGCACAGCCTTTCTGCTCTCTCCTTGCTCTAACGCACTGTGTGGAGCCTAGCGCCCACACAGACACCCTTGCGTCATAATACAAGGGTGCCTGGGATAGAGGCAGGATTGTTTTACTGCAGGAAGGGACATCTTCCTCTCCAAAGCAATCCTTTGAAGCATTTTCCAAACAGAGCTTTGAACCACACCATTTCCCTCTAAAAGGCAATGTTTCTCTCCATGTGTTCCCATACCTGCCGTGTCGCGCAGTTTAGTGCTTACTTTCCTCTATTTTAAACAACATTAGATGTTTCAGCACCCAGGCTAATGTGCTGCATAGCTAAATACATATAAGGTCCCAAAAGCGAGACCGATTGCATTGCAAATGCGTGTTTACATATGCACTGACCCCACTTTGTGACTTGAAAACAATTTCTGAGTTCCAAAATGAGTTTACAAATCATCACGGAATCGTAAATTTGAATGGTGGTATTAGGGCCATTCCGTCCAAACTGTGATTTGCTAACCTGTGTATCAATTGATTGTGAACATAATTCTGATTCACAAATGGGAAAGGATCACCTTTGGACCATTTTCCCTTAAGGAATTGTTGTGGCAGTTTAAGGGGTTTAGGCAGTTGCCCAGAGGATGATTGCATGCATCTAATTGAAATTATCCAAAACTGATTTGCTTTTAATGGCGAAAAACGCAAAACCAGCCCCGGTTCCTTTAAATAAAACAATTTTTGATTTTGAAATTCGGTCTGCTGTACTAACAATCACAGGTGGTTGCAAATGACGACCCCCCAAATGAATATCAATTATGCAGATCATGCTGCAACCCCCATGCGATTTGGTATTCTGTAAACTGGCCTTTTACTACATAGATTGCTTCACAAAATAAAATACTATATATAAATAATATATAAAATGTGTTGTGGACAGTATGTTAGTACATCTGGGACCAGCTGCACTATTTACTGGTTGCAAAATACTGGCCACGGTTTGCAACTATTATTATTACGACAAGGGCATTTATTATGAACCTACCTGTGAACCAATATGGAGATTTTTTTAAAAAAAAGTTGTGGCAATCCGACTTGCCTAGTTAAATTCATTTAGTGGGTCATAAATTGTGATTCAATCAAACGGCCACAATCAAAGGGAGGGGACCAAAGGCCAACATGTTTGTGATTGTTTTTTTTTTAAGTTAAAAAAATACGTTTTTAATGCATTCCTTTTCCTGAAGGAAACAGGGAAGTGTTTGAACAAAAAGCTTTTGTTTTGCTGAAGTTTGTCCTCTGGGCCACTGCCTAATCTTCAACAAAGGGGACCCCTTCACCTCTGCAAATGTGTTACTACCTCCCTTGAGATCTCTGTGTATATGGAAAGGGCGCCCACAACATGCCCCTTTCAGATAACAGATCCATCTGCAATGCCATTTTGGGAGTCATAAAAACTTTCCACCTCCAAAGATAGGATTAGTACGTACATAAAAGGATATTAAAGGATTTAAAAGCTGAATCAGAGGTTTGTGACTGTTAACACCATCAGTGCAGCGCATTTTCCCGCTGTGCGCTGAAGATTCGAAAATCCAGCGGTTCATGACGAGCTCAGCTCGTCATGAGCGTACAAGAGGTGTACTTCATGACGAGCTGAGCTCGTCATCAGCGTTGAAGGGGCTAGAAGGCCTAGTAACCCAACCCTTTGTTTTTCCCCATTAAGTGGGATTAAATTCGTGTTACCCTTAAATACAATCAAGTGTTCAAGAGCATCAGCAGACCTTTTATTACACTGGATCTTTCCCTGGTGGCCTGGAGCCATTGGGGGCAAGTTTTTAAACTTCCTGGCCACTCCCAGTGCATCCCTCACTTTCCCCAGCTCCCAAGGATAATTGCAGCAGGCACAGGGGAGGCTTCAAGAGAGGGAGAAGGAGAGGGAGGGAGGTATAGTTGGATAGAAAGTGATCAGAGAGGGAGAAGAGAGAGAGGGAGAGAGAAGAAATGGCTGGAAAGAGATACTGATCGAGGAGAGGAAGGGAGAAGGGCTGGTTGGAGCATTTTTGCCAGGGCTGCCTTTGCTGTCCCAGTTCGGCCCTGAATACCACTGGTTAAATGCAGGGCACAAGTCCTAAAAAAAGAAGTGGGGGGTCGCTGTCACTGGAAGTGAAGTCACAACATGAAGTGATGTCACAAAAGGTGGCTCCGATCTCGTCCCAGAGAGGCCAAAAAGGTGAAGTCCAGCTGTTTGGCCGGGGGGATGGCAGCCACCCTGTAAAATAACTGGGAGGACGCTGTCCACCCGCGTGGTACCCCGACTCGAGCCCTGTGTTAAATGTAGGATTACAAACGAACGTTACATATTTCCCGCTAATATTTCAGTACACCACCAATCATTACAGTATTATCATGCTGATACATGAGAGCCTAGCAAGCATATCGATGAAATGCTATGGGCATTAGGAACGCAATGTGCCGTGGTTGTGAGGTTAGGAAAGCCTTCCTATTTTAGGACTCCTTACTTACCGAATTCCTGAATATGAACTGCATCGTTGTACGCCGTTTTGAACCTATCTGCTGTATCATTCAGTTTTTATTAGCATTTTTTTAAACCATTTTATTCGACTGCTTAATAGTTTTAAACTCCTAAGTGCTGTATGAATTTGTATTGTATTTTTAATGCACTTTAATGTCCTCATCAGACCGAATAAAGACTGCCTTTTCATTCCCAATTTGGCCCACTTAAAAGTACTTCCGATGTAAACAATCTTAACATTTTACTTCCGGTGACATCAGATCCTATGCTGCCAAATTGGTCAAAGTGTGGAACCTTAGTTTGCCCATTCCTAAAATCTACATGTTGGCACTCCTCTGCCAGGGTATGGACAACGGTCATTTATCTGACAGTGGAAAATAGCACTGCAGCTGAATTAAGCAATGCATACCTTTGCCGTGTATCTGCGGTTTAATGTGATGCAAAGTTTGGACCTGTATCTCCATCATGGAATTTACAATTGTTAGTTTCATACATTTTCACTGTTGTGACGCTTTTTGGAAATTTCGATGGAATGACAGAATGTATCTTTTACAGTGCATATCCACTTTTCCTCTATTTTTCCCACCTATCACACACAGAAGAAGTGACGAGCCCCGGAAGTGGTTTTATTGTGTTTTCATTCGCTTCATTTTTTTCTGTTATATGGTTTTTTTCTCCTCGTATGGGTTATCGGAATTAGGTTTTTTAAATTTTATTTTAACTTCAGAATTCTAATCCTGAATGCAGTTGCATTCAGGATTAGAATATTAGAATATGTATATTAGGGCTTTGGGGGCGGGGGCGGCCGACCAGTGGGAGGCCTGCCACCCCCGGGGGGTTTTTGGGGCCGCGGGAGGGGGGGTAGAGCCCAGCACCGTATGCGGGCTGGTTTTGTGCTAGTTTGGTCCCTTGGGCTGGGGTGGGCTATTTTTGGGCTGGGTCCCTTAAATTCGAACATTTTGCATCTTAGGCCACCATTTTGTTGGCTGGTGACACAGCAGCCGGGCAGGGGTGTGGTGTAGGCAATTATTTTGGTTTGGTTTCTATTTGTGGGGAGCCGTCTGGGGATATATGGCATTTAGAAGCAGGTTGACGATGGCGATTGTGGGAGATCCGCGATGATGGAGCAGGCGGCACAGGTCGAGTCCGGATTTGCAGTGCTAAGGTTGGTCGCTGACGGACGTTTCATTGACGTGGTGGTGATGGTGCGGCATTGAAGGGATGGGCCGGTCGTCCCTGTTGGGACTCACACCTTTGATCGGCATGCTGCTGAGTGCGTGTTGCTTCCAGGGATCCACTTCTGTTGTGTCTTCCAGTGGTGGGTGGGGGCACAAGAGGTTTAGGTCGTCCGGCGATTGTGTTAGTGCGGGGGTATGCTAGGCGGGGATGCTTGTGGCCGGGGTGTGCGGCTAATTGGGGCTTCCGAGGGAGTCTGGGTTTCTGGTGCCCCCCCCCTCCACAATCCTCTGAAAATGCCGTGGCTCAGGTTGGCTGCTGCGGTATGGATGGCTCTGGAGCTTGCTTCCGCTGTGCGGCCTCGCAGCGGGTTTTACAGTTCATGGCAGGTTGAGTGCCAGGGGGGGAGGGTGGGGCTGGGGGGGAGCTGTTGTGCGGCAAATGTATGACAGGGTACAGGGTTAAGGGGAGGGGGGCGTGTCGGGTGGGTGGTCAGGAGGTCTTTTTCGAGGGGCGGCCTTCGAGTGGGGGAGGTGGGGTGTCGTTTGGCGGAGCGGGGGCTGGGAAGGTACGTGGGGGTTTGGGGGCATGACGGGTGCAGAGAGGGGGCATTCGGCAGGGGGGGTGGGGGTTTTTGTGGGGGGGAGGGGGGTTTCTTCCCCGGCATGCTGGACCCCACCTCTGGTTCCGGGCAGGGACGCTGAGATAGGCGCTCGGGAGAGCAGCATGCGGCTCCACTCGACCGAGGGGATGGGCCGGCTCTGCCTGGTACAGGCGGTCGTGCTCCCATGAGGGACCATTCTTGGAAGCGTGAGGGGAAGCGGGGCGGTGCGCCCCCGCTACTCCCACCCCGAAGGTTCAGGACGGCCGCCGGGGTTTGGGGATGATGGCAAGAGACTGTTGATCAGATGCAGAGTGTTATTTATTTATATATGCGTTTTACATAGCACAGACTTTACCCGAAGGTGTCAGAGAACTTCACAATAGGAACAGACCTGTTACAGGAGCATTACATGTGAATGGATTGCTAAAGCAAGGTTACAGTACATGAGGCATAAGTGATAATTGTGTGCAAACAAACTGCAAGAGGTAGCAAACAGTGCGTTACAGGAGGAAGAGTGGCATGTGTGCAGGTTACGAAAGCGGGCAATGTGCTAGTAGAGGTATAATACTGCAATAGGCGGAGGACACTCGCACACAAGAGCAGGAGTTACGTGGGCATGGTGGCCCTTGTGCAGGTATCGAAAACAGGCAAATGTAGGAGGTAGCAAACAGCGTGTTACAATGGACCTGTGACGTGAGCATGTTACTAAGAGCCCCAATCGCAGGTAAAGCATTTTTACTGTAATAATGTCAGTCTCACAGACCACACTTACACACTGGGATGGCACTTCCATAGTTGGAGGGACTAAAAAATGTTTTATACTAAAAGGGTCTTCCTGCAGGTAATAGTGAGGGCATGATTTAACTTTGGAAGTGCCTTGAAGGAGGAGAATTTTGAGGTAAAGTTTTGAAGGCCGGAGAGGAGTTGCTGGTCCAGAGCTGGAGCGGAAGTGACTTCCAGATTCTCCTTAAATCGCCTGAGAAGGATTGGGCCATCGATCTTTCCTTCGTGAAAGTGGGAGGTTCAAGCTGTAGATTTTCCACATTTCGTGAAGGGCTAGAGCCTCCAGGGAGTTTCAGTTTATTCGCCAGATAGCAGGGGAGGAGGAGTGTGAGGCTTTGTGGGTGATGGGGGAAGTCTTGTAGAGAGATCTCTCACCCATTGGAAGCCAGGGGAGGGTGTATAACATAGGTGGGCTGTGGTCTCTTTTTTTGGCCCTATAATGTGGCGTGCTGCTCTAAGGGGAACAGACTTAAGGGGGACAGGAGGGATTTGGGGAGGCCAGTAGGAAGAGAATTGCAGTACTCCAGTCTTGAGAGCACCAGTGATGGGACCAGGTTTGTTTGAGGTCATGCTATGGGAAGAAGCGAGGGCTCCCACTAAGAGTGTGCAGTGGTATCGAGCAGTATTTGCAATTGAATTAATAAGGAGGGTAGATTGCGTTGTATGTCGAGTGGGACTCCAAGGGATTTTGCGCTGTCGACAATGATGGGTTTGTTGTTTCATAGATTCTGCTGGTCCATCCATGATTGAACCGGGGAGGAGAAAGTACGGAGGAGTGGAGGAGGAGAATAGAGGAGAGAGGACTTGGAACGGGGGATTGGATTTGGTTTTGTCAGCAGGAGGCGGGGTGGAGTTGAACGGAGCCCCTAAGGGGGGGGGGGGGCTGGGGGACGAGTGGAAGGATGGTGCTGGGCAGGAGGCCAAGGTGCCTTGGGACGACGTGGAGGATTCTGAGGAGGAGGGGGAGATACAGAAAGGGGGTGAGGACATGGTGCAATTGAATTATGTGGAGGACCGGAGGAGGAGGAGGAGATGCAAGGGGGGAGCAGAGTAACGGTGTTGGTAGTGTGTTTCAGGGATGCCCACGGCAAGGAGCGCCGAGAGGGATGCCCCCCCCCCCCGGCTCCACTGGTTAGGCGGCGGGATCCAGTGACAACACCGGCCTTGACACCAGGTAAGGATGGTGGCGGAGTTTGGGTAATCCTCGGCTGTCGGTTGGTACAGATACCGGGGATCCTGGAGGCGCGCCGGGAAATGGCACGGTATGGAAGGAGGGCCAGGGGGGTGCAGGGTAGGGGGAAAGGGGGTCAAGAGTCTGGGCATAGGCTCGTCACCAGTTAGGGTGGAGAAGTTGGAGCCGTCGATGCGAACACAGGGATAGTGCGGGCAGTTGTTTAAGGAGGTGAGCGGAAGGCGTCCCCCCTTTTTTGTTTTGAGCCGCCGCTGCCGGGTTTGATTGTTTCCCTATCGGGGTGCTGCTCGGGAAGGAGCCCGGTCAGTCTCGATTGTGCCAGCAGCGGTCGGGGGGTAAGTCGTTGTGGCGGCGGAGCCCCCGGGGGTGTCGTATACGGTCATGGACGTGGTGGCGATGGGTGAAAGCGCTTTCATGTAAGTGCGAGGTTAGGTTAGCGTTCTGGTGGCTTCCAGGGCATCCGGAGGATTACCGGTTTGTGGGGAACCGGTTGGCGGGGGGGATAATTTTTGGGATAATATCATTGCCCATGGGATGCTCGATATCGCGTGCGTGGTTTGGGCGTTTCAGTTCCTTGTTGCAGTGGGCTTTTTCCTGGCAGACAGGCTCTGAGACGGACGCACGATCTGGATGACTTCTTTCTGGTGGGACGGCCGGGTCCGACGGACTGCCAGCGGCTGCTGGTCAGTACGGGCCTCGTGGGTTGCCCGGGGGGTGCCCCTGGCACCAGAGAAGTCGTACGGTCCCAGTACAGTGCTGTCCTTGCTTGGTGTAGAGCTCGACTCCGGGCCATGGAAGCACGCCTGCCAGACGACAAGGGGGCGGCAATGTTGGCATGGGGGGCGACAGCACTGCCCATGGGAGGTTCGATTTTGTTTGCGCTGTGCGAGCCATTCGGTTCTTTTTGCAGTGCGCTTTTTCCTGGCGGACAGGCTCTGGTCGGTGACGCACTATCTGGTTGACTCCTTTCTGTTGGTACGGCCGGGTTTTGACGGACTGCCAGCGGAGCTGGACGGTTTTACGGGCCTTGTGGCTTACCTGGGGGTGCCCCGGGCGACAGAGAAGACGCACGGTCCCAGTTCGGTGCTGTCATTCCTTGGTAGAGAGCTCGACTCCGTGGCCATGGAAGCACGCCTGCCAGAGGACAAGAGACGGCAACATCGTCATTTGGTCTGACGCTGTCCGGTTGACGCTGCTGCATCATCGAGTGCGGTTGTCGGTGGGGATTGGGGGATCTGCTTGGGAAAGGCGTTCTTGGGGCATTTACATGGAGTGCCTATGAGCGGACATGGGAGGAATTGCGGCCGTCGGGAGCAGTGGGGCAGGGGATAGGTGGTTTCCGCAAGAGCAGGTGTTGCGTTCAGGTTGAATTTGATGGACGGGGGAATTCAGGGGGGACGATCTGCCGTCGGCGGGGGATTGGGGGACGCAGTTGTGGGACGGCTTGGCGGGGGGGGTTTGGTCGAGGAGGAGGTGGCATAGTGTATGCGGCACAGGTGTTGGGGGTCCTGCGGCACGCCCTATGGTGTATGGGTGCGGACCCGAAGGCGTTACGGAGGCATTCTGTCAGAGTGGGGGCGGCAACGGAGGCTGCACGTCAGGGTTGGGGAAGGCCTCGGGCCCTGGAGGTCAGACAGTTAGCGGGCATCTGTCAGGCTGCGTGGGTGGGAAGTGAAACTACGACATGAAGGACATTTCTCGCCTCTCACATGTGTGTCTTTTCAGGTGCTGGGGCGGGGCCAACTGCGGCGGTGCTGGAGATTTATATTGGTGAACACTCATTTATAAAGCAAGCAGAAAGGGGGACTGGGTGAAGCACCGGAATCAGAGGTTGGAGTTGGACGACAGGTTGTTGCATTGTCAGTGGCAAGGAAAAGGGGCATGCACTGGCAGGCGTTGTTGCAGGCCTGGTGTGCAGTGGTAAAGGGGGGAGTGTGCCTGACGTGGGCTTGGTACCGTGCAAAGGGTTACCGTTGGATAAACAAGTGAGGAGGGACATGTTAGAGATACGGCGCGGGTAGGCGGGGTGTCAGGTCATTTGGTCGGAGTTTCGGTCCCAGGCGGGTTGGAGGGGGGCTGAGAGGCCAGTGGCCATAGATAGGACCAGGAGGAAATATCCAAGGAAATGAAAGTTTTTGAGGAGTGAGAAGGTTGAAAGGATGGTGCGCCCGGAGCTTAGGTACGGGGCGGTGGATTTTCAGGGAGGATGGGGTTCACCTGTTAGTGCGGAATGGAGTTGTATGTGCTACAATTGGGGAAGGCTCTGGGTCAGGCCATTGGTGGGCGATTCCCAGAAGTGCAGGAGTCCTAGGGGGGGTCGAAAGCCATTAGCACGTCTTTCGAGTGGCGGTTCTTCCTAATATATGGGTTAAGTGTAGGAGATCTGTTGTTGGATTATCAGGGTAGGTCAAGCATAATAAAGGATTTAGCCAGATGGAGAGGCAAATTGACGTTTCTGCTGATTGTTTACTGTTTGCGGATTGGGGAACCAGTTAGGGGAGGGGGTGGGGGGTTTGTCAGAAAATTGCATATTTAGTGAGGTCTAGTTTTGTATGGCGCAGGCCAAGGGTTGTCATTGTTTAAGGTGCACCTGCTTCCAATAAAGCGGCCTTTATAACACCTAATTTGGAGTCTCTGGTCGGTGCTGTTTTCCTCCCCCCCCTCTCCCCCGTTGGGCCCCAATAGGGCTTTGGGGGGAGCGGCTGACCAGCAGGAGGCCTGCAACCCCCGGGGGGTTTTGGGGCCGGAAGAGGGGGGGGGTAGAGCCCAGCACCATACGTGGGCTGGTTTTGGGCTAGTTTGGTAGCCTTGGGCTGGGGTGGGCTATTTTTGGGCTCCTTATGGGCTGGGTCCCTTAAATCCGGACATTTTGCATCTTAGGCCACCATTTTGGTGGCTGGTGACACAGCAGCCGGGCAGGGGTGTGGTGTAGGCAATTGTTTTCCCACCCCCTCCCTGGGTTTTCTTTCAGTTGATGGTGGGGTTTCAAGTTGTGAGAACTGGGGGGGTAGGGGGAGGGGTGATTGCCATTCTTCAGGGTATAGTAAGGGTTTTTGTGGTGTGCGTTGCAGTTTTTTGGAAGGAGTTTTCTTGGGGGCCGGTGCACCGGGTTTTTTTCGATGTTGGTGGAGTTGGTTGTGTCGCTGGAGCAGATGTGGGGTGATTTTCTGCCTTTGGGGCTGTTCTTCCTAATATATGGGGGAAGTGTAGGAGATTTGTTGTTGGATTATCGGGGGTAGGTCAAGCATAATAAAGGATTTAGCCGGTGGAGAGGCAAATTGATGTTTCTGCTAATTGTTTACTGTTTGTGGATTAGGGGAACCAGTTAGGGGAAGGGGTGGGGGGTTTGTCAGGAAATTGCATATTTAGTGAGGTCTAGTTTTGTACGGCTCAGGCCAAGGGTTGTCATTGTTTAAGGTGCACCTGCTTCCAATAAAGCAGCCTTTATCACACCTAATTTGGAGTCTATGGTCGGTGCTGTTTCCCTCCCCCCCCCCTCTCCCCTGTTGGGCCCCAATAATATATATTAGAATATGTTAATATTGTTCTCATTCTTGTAAATTGCACACTTGGTAATTTGTATGTGTGGTTTCACTATCCCTTCACATATTGTGAAAACTGAATCCCTTTCAATTGGTACTACTAATACATTCCTTTTGTATTGTGGTTCCTACTAATATTTTTGTCTACTCTAAGAACTGTAAATGGCAATTGTTGCTAAAACAAATGAATTAACTGACAGAAGTAGGGTGAAATATGACCAAATGTAAGATGCGTGACTGCCAATTCACTTTTCTTTTTGGTAAAACATAAAATTGCGCTCGCAAATGGATTTACTCATGTAATAATATATGCGTAAATGTGATATTATTTTGGAGTTACTCTTCTTCCAGGGACGAGAAGTAGGCGTTCCAGGTTTCTTGGAATGTTTTTACAATTTTACATGTTTACATGTTTACATTGCACCCTAGATGTGATCTCAGAATTAACCTACCAAGATGGGAATAGACAGGTAACAACCATAGGCCACTCTGCTCACAGTTCCCCCTGTCCAGAGGTCCCAGTGACTCGGAAGCCATGGTGCAATTTTGCCTTGATTAATCAACCTTAATGGTTTACAGGACATTGACTGTGATGTCAAGCTTAATTTGAAGTTTCTGATATTGGCTTTTGATTTTACAGATAGGACGGCCCCACTACGTCCCTTCCCTCACTATAACGGTCCTGATGAAGACCCCGGCAAAGGACTTAATTTAGCCTACTAATAGGGGTCGAAACGTCGACGACTCTTAACCCTTGGACGTCCGGCACATTCCCTGGATTACACTAAACTGTAAATGTGACCGTAGAATGTCCTCAGATGAACTGTGTTTTCAATAATTGCCTGAAATTTATATAGGCTGTTTGGTTTTTGGAATAATTTCCAATTCCTGATTTGATTCTTGTATTCATTTACATCTTGTTTAAATCTGTGTACTTTCCCTTACCTTTTTACCGCCCTTGAGCACCCTCTCCCTCCTCCCTTCCCCTCCCAACTTGGGGCCTTTTTCAATTTTCGAATTTCTCACTCTTCTTAAAGTGATTGTAAAAATGCTTTATTAAATCTAAATGCAGTGTTGTTGAATAAACTACAACCCTTTTTCTACAATCAACCTTCCCATCTTTATTTAAACTTGTAAGTGTATTTTTGTGTGTTTAAACGTTCTCTTCACGGGGACCCCTTTCTACATTTACTATAGAAAGAAAGGGGCCCCTGGAGGAGATTCTCCTAAGAATTGATCTTAATAAAGCAGAGGCTAATGAAACTATCTCGAGCAAAGCAGCCAGCAATTATTTAACTTAGAGAGAAAAATGCTATGAGTTCAGTGAGCGGATTGGCCATATACTGGCAATTCGAACGAAGCAGAAACTGGCAGCAGGGGAAATTAAAGAAATCTCTGATGGCAAGGGGGGAGTGGCAAATAGCCCGAAGCTATTAGGGAGGTTTTTAGAGGGTACTTTATACGATCAGCAACATTCAAGCCAGGCAGCTGGGGTCACGCCTCGGGGGCATCCCACATGCGGTATTAGCCGAGGAGGAGAAATAGGACCTAGATCTCCCAATCACATTACAGGAAGTGTGTGAAGCAGTGGGCAATCTCCCCGCCGGGAAGACTTCAGGTCCAGATAAAATACAAGCTGAATTCTATAAAACCTTCCGGGGGGTACTGGGTAGTGATTTTCACGGCACCCTATTACAAGCTCAGCAGGGGACCTCGGTCCCCGACTCATGGGTGGGGGGGGCGGATATAATAGTGATATTAAAAAAAGACAAACCTCCACTAGAGCCAGGTTCATACAGGCCCATTACAATAATGAATGCCGACGCAAACATTTTCTCAAAAATATTAGCAACGAGACTAGGGAGGGTAATAGAGAGCCTGGTCTGTAAAACGCAACGTGGGTTCATTCCGGGGAAAGGTACCACACAGCATACAAGACAGATGATTACATTACTGGATGCAGCGGAGGTTTCGGGAGACCCTGCCGCAGCTGTGTTCTTAGACGCAGAGAAGGCCTTCAACAGGGTCTCCTGGAGCTATATTTGGAAGGTTATGGAATGGTGCGGCATCGGAATGGGTTTTATAGGGGCAATTCAGGCCCTATATAAAGAGCCCTCGGCTAGAGTAAAAATTAACAAGGGATTCACAGGCACGATACAGATAAAGAGAGGGACCAGGCAGGGCTGCCCCTCCTCTCCTTTGTTGTTTGCCCTGTACCTGGACCCACTACTTCGGAGGTTGGAAGGCAACAACATGATCTCCCCAGTTAATATGCATGGAAGGGACTACAAGGCTTTTGCTTACGCAGATAATGTGGCCGTTATTACCCCAGATCCAAGGGAGGCCATTGAGGAAATCGAATTGGAGGCTAGAAACTTTGGGGCAATCTCAGGATATGCGATAAACAAAGGGAAGACACAAATAGTTAAAAACAGGCATACAGCGTACCAGGAAGAGAGGGTGGTCTCAGTGGCAGTATATCTAGGGATCAGGGTAACATCGGACTTGGACAGCCTGGTCGAGATAAACATGGAGCCATTAATAATCAATGTCAAGAAGGATCTGGAAAGGATACGTAATCTACTTCTTACTCTGGTGGGGTGCATTAACGTCATCAAAATGCTTATATTACCAAAGTTGTTGTATATTTTTAGAGCAATCCCACTGTTTTATGAGCACGCTTGGTTTAACAAACTAGAACATATACTGAACAGATTCATCTGGGCGCAAGGGAAAACAAGGAGGGCGTATAGATATATTACCCTGTCAAGAGAAAGAGGCGGCTGGGGGGCTCCAGATTTTAGGCTTTAATATTGTGCTTCGGCACTACAATATTTTCAGGGATTAATAGGCGGAGGAAGAGATGGAATTGAGCAATCTGCAAATAGTCATGCAGGTAAAAATGTATATGACTCACTTTTGGGTAGGGATGCGGATAATTGTTTTTTGAACACTATTGATTTTAGTTACTTCAAACATACTAGGTTTAAGACTTTACAAGCAGCGTATAAAATTTGGAGGGCATTTATCAAAAAAGTTGGGCTAGACAGATATAACAGGTATACCCGTATGACAACTAACGTTTCTCTGCCGGGTGAAATATTTAGGGATTCAGTGATGATAGACTGGAAGAATAGCGGCATATGGAAAATCCGGGACTTACTCGGCCCGGGGGGCATGCTCCAGTTTCAGGAGCTACAAATTAAGTTTAATATAAATAGTAGGAGCTTTTTTAAGTATCTTCAGGTGAGAAGTTTCTTTGCTAGTAAACGGGGCAGACTGCTGGGCTTCGGTCATAATCGAATATTAGATATCATAGAGAGTAGTGGAAATTGCTCAATTAGGCAGCTATACGCTGAATTGAATGTATTTAAACCAGATGAGAAAGATAAATATGCCGCTAAATGGAGAGAGAAATTAGATTCCTCGAGTGAGGGATTTCAGGACTCCCTGGACTTGGGACGTACTATATTACGCTCCGCAACCCTACAGGCACAACATTATAAAACTCTGTACTCTCTGTACTTCACCCCTGCCAGAATAGCACAATGGGGGGGCACCACTGGAATAACTTTCCCATGCTGCGAATCAACGGACTCAGACATAATTCACACCTTTGCAGCCTGCCCACAACTTTACACCCTTATTAGTGCAATCGAGAAATTTATGGACACTTCGTTAGGGGTTCAGATTATTCTGTCACCAGAATTAATAATTCTTGGGGTGTCTGGAAAAGCAGGAGGTGAGGACACAGAGTTTCTTTTTATTGCCACAGCAGTGTATCGCGTATGTATAGCAAAGGCGTGGTTGGATAAGAATCCCCCAACCTTTCAAACGTGGATCGCTAGGCTGCTGGTTACATACAACCTGGAGAATGCGTTTTACGATAGGAAGGGACATAGGGGTAGAGCACTGGGGAGTAAAATCTGGTGCCCCATTATACATTGGAAAAAGGGTGGTGTCCAGCACGCCCGGATAAATGAATAATTGTGGATGTATGGTACTACACTATCGGTCTAATTGCAAGAGAACTATTACTTGTAGAAAGCTAAAAGCTAAAGGGAAATTGAAAAATGTGACTGAAACATTGTGACTTTGAATGATATTGTTCTGTAATATGTTTGGATATGTGCTGTTGATATAGTATGCTGTAACACTTGGTATAAATTATATGTACAAAAAAACCTTTTAAATAAAAAATAAAATAAAAAAACTTGCATCGGCACATGATGCCTAAATTATGATTAAAAGCAGTATTCCAAAAAGGGTGATCAGCCTCCAGCATGAGGCGCATGTTGGGCAGGTGTGACAAAATACAATGCCTTCTTATCTCATGTTGGACTGATAGCCTGTGTTACGCTAGTGTGAGTGGTTCAGAGGTCTATTATATGTTTGCATAAGAAAGTACCTACCCATTGATGCCTCGGTTACTAGGCCAAATGCTACACCTGCAAACTAAAGCTGATGAGAACTGCCAAGCATCCATACGAAGAAACACAATAGCAGTGCTTAAATTGAGCTAGGGCTTGCAGGTGGGGTCCATCATCACTAATATTGGGAGACCATCACTTATTTTTTTCTCATCAGACTTAAACCCAAGGCAAGTGAGCGAAAAACACAAAAGAGGGAAAGAAGCCGAAAGAGAAAGATGGAAAAAAGTGAGAAAGCAGGAAAGAAAAATAAACTGTAAGGGTGACTAAAGAAGCAGTCAGTGTCCGGTGGTGACTGAATGAGGCGTAAAGTGGAATCAAGACTGTAGCTTGATGTTTGGTATTCTGGCATTCAATAAAACCGACTGTGGGAAAAACTTTGGGCCCAGTACTTATTACAAATTTAGCACTGCACACTAGGATTGAAAGGATATTTGGCCTACTGACCGTTTTAGAAGGGGATGTAATATCTGCCCTGCATAAAGTGTACAGAATAATTGTGCTGTGCTATGTGTTGCACAATGTAGCGACCAAGTATATGAATACATTTCTGGACCGAGGAGAAGAATCACATGACGGGCATGGCAGTGTGAATGGGGAGGTGCGTAAACATGGAGTAGGTAAGAGGCATTGGTAAATTGAAAGAGCAACGTATTCCTAATTTCTTTTCAAATGTTGCTTCAATGCAGTGGTTAATTTGTAACAGAATGTGTGCCAAGGCCAAAGTTTTTTTCAGAAGCTTGAGGTTGTAGGAGGGGGGCGCTATTTCAGGTCGCCAAGTAGAACACTAAGCCTGTGTACTTTTCATTCCATTTCATGCCTCTTTAATCTATCAAACGGAACTCCCTAACACTTTATCTCACTCTCCCAGCTTCCTCCTTTTCCCCTTTGTTACAGTTTTCCAGCCTTGCTATACTTTCTTTTTTTCAACTTTGTGTGTTTTTTCTTTCTTGGTCTGGTTCAAAGTCTCAAGAGGAAAAGAGGGGCCAGCCCCCCAAAATGAGTACCATTGAGCCCCGTCTGCAACTTTCGCTTCACAATGATAAGCGCCTTTTACTAATTTTGTTGCTGATGATTCATTTAGAAGATATAATTTCCTTTGTTGCCACGACTTCATCTTGGGAGGGCCAATGTGTGGTCTGTTCATCCGCATGTGACAAGCTGCTCCTGCATCCTCAGATGTGAGTAAATCGAGCAAAACATTGGTGGGGGGCAGGGTGTGCTTCAATTTCAATATGACCCGATGTAAAGGTGACATTTAAGTCTAACATTTGTGACGGAGCAATAAAATACAAATTACTTAAGTTATAAAAAAAAGTGTGGCATAATGTTGTACTACATTTTTGCAATGATAACAAGTTCAGCAGTGCATATATGAGCATCACCTCTTATTTGATCAAACAAACTACACCCTTCCTTTTTGAGATCAGCGCTATCGAGATCCACTGTGAATGGTCAAACACTGGTGCATTAAGTAGGAAGCTGCTGACTCAGTGACATCTTCATTGATTCATTGTTTCATTAACACATCAGGTATAATTTCATTAATACATCATGTATAATTTATATTGCCAATTCCTAGCCTAAACATAATTCTATGGGAGACCTATGCAAGGTGCCTGTGGTTTTGACCAGGCTTTCAACAACTGCTGCTGAGTTCACGAATAAGAAGTGCATGCTCCAAAGTTCATTCTTTGGTGGAATTACACTTTTCCATAGTTGCTGTGTATTGTCCCTCTTTTGATTTTTTAGATTTATAGAAAACAGAACAAAATTGGAATTTCCTAACAGCAAAAATCAGAGCCACTGAGAATCAGAGCTCAGAAGAATGGTTAAGACCTCGTTATTCCCAATGTGATACAACAGTTAATCCACACATTCTCAATTTCTGTACACAAACAGATATCGTCCAGGACCCTCTAAGATCAAAGAAGTGCTAGAGCAGGAGAATCCCTTAGTAAACAACCTCTAATTCAAGGGAAAACGACATCGCCCTTCGAAACTCAACACCCATGAACCTTTCTCAAACAAACACATAACTTTACCCGTTGAGTGCCCAAGCCTCAAAGTCTCACCAGACATACACAATTATACACTATCCAGACAAACCCCTTATTAAGTACAACAACAAAAAACGGATTGTTTGACAGCTTCAGTGATGTTCAATGCTTATGTGAGACTGAGATATGAATAATGGCATTGCGGCTGGATGCGGGCCTCTCCTTTGTAGGGCACACTAAAAAAACTGCGGCCTGCTGTTTTGGACTCCTTAGGGGCTTGAGACCTGTTCTGAAGTTCTTTGACGCCCCAACCAGGCAGCTGGTAATCCAGGCTACTATCATCTCTCACCTGGACTATGCCAGCTCTCTCCTGGCTGGGGCTAACCAGGCCGAGCTAACCCGCTTGCAACGGGTTCAGAATGCTGCGGTGAGGGCAATTGTTGCCCTGCCCAGATTCAGCTCGGTGGCAGGTGTCCTTCGCTCCCTACATTGGCTTCCGGTTAGGAAGCGCATCCTCTTCAAGGTTTTGTGTCTTGCCTTTAAGATCTTGAGAGGTATTGGCCCGGAAATCCTGTCGAGCTGTCTTTCCTTCTATGTTCCCACCCGTAGCCTCCGTTCCCAGGGTTTGGGCCTTGCGGTGGTCCCCAGATTCAGGCTGAGTCGCATGGGAGGTCGCTCGTTTAGGGTAATGGCCGCGTCAGCATGGAACTCCCTGCCTCTTGAAATCCGTCTGATGGAGGACCTCTTGACCTTCCGGAGGGCTATAAAAACCTTTTTGTTTTAGCTGTTTTGTTTTCATTCCCCTGTTGTGTTATGTTCTACCTTGTCTCTGCGCCGGGACGCTCCTTGGCTGGAGTATCTGTGCGCACAATAAATCACCGTAACATAACATAACATATTTAAATATCTTAACATAAATCTCATTCAAAACCTCACCTGAAAAACTGGCAATGTCAGTCAAAAACTCACCTAAAACTCTGGCATTGTTCGGGTCCACTGAAAATTCAGATGCCAGTTGATCATCCGTAGGTAGACACACAATCTCAGGTTGGGTGGTCTCCATTTGTATTTCATCACATTTCTCCTCAATGATACTTGGTTCAGCAATCTCTGGTTCATTAATATCCTCAGCTTCCCCCTGTTCAAATTATAAAGTGACCAATACCGCTCTTGTACCACTTCTTCTTCCAAAGCAACGTATTATGAACACAGGATATCATATATGCTACAATGACATCACAGTAACTTCTTGAAACATGGAATACACTTTATGTTACTTGAAACAGGAATTTATCATCGTCATCAATTGCTTTATTTTGATAACTTGTATCATAAAAGCATTGTGCAGCACTTGTACTGTGAATAAAAAGGAATACATGGATACAAATAATTAGTTAATACATAATTGAACTGGAGAGTTGAAGTGTTCTCCATATAAGAATTACTGGATGTCAGATTGATTGATAATATTTTATTGTAAGACCGGAGCATAAGAAGTAACGTCCATACAAGCCTGAGCTAACCGATCTCTCCTGGAACCTGTAAACACAGAGTGTGTTCCAAGTTCCACAAAAGAACGGAGGACACCACACATCTCCCTCCTTAAAGAAAAATAGATTAATTGCAAAACGTTGCATTTACATTAAACAATACATATAATAACTTAAAGGGAAACTAAACCTAAATTACTGAAAGAAAATGTACAGATAAACAGAAACTATTTGTTCATGACATAATCTTTACACCACAATGGTGCATGTCTTTGTCACAGGTATCTCTCACCACCTGAGGGACCTTGACATCCTTTCCTCCAATAAAGATTTTCATGTGGAACCTTTTTGTCTGGAGAACAGGAACTATGGTAATTTCCTATGTTGGAAACTTTCACAACCTTAGAAAAACCCCAAACGTTACCATTGGTTAATTTCCCCACTTGCCTGCCAACTCTGACCACCTTCATGGGATCCGAAAAACGTGATTCACCAGATCTGACAAATCTGCCTTTCTTTACACGTACCCAATCACCCACTTTAACATAAGAAGACTAAGATTTGCTTGGAACTCCTACAGTAACATGTGATTCTTTTAAAGCAGTCGTGCTGACAGATTTTTCCTTGTTATCCACCAACTTTCTCATCCATTCCTGACTCATGTTACATAAACCCTTTCTCCCTCTCATTTTCTCAAAAGGCGATAAATCACCTTCACTTCTAGGAGTGTTTCTATAATTCCAAAGTAATTTACCTACAGCATCATAACAATTCTTTCCATTACTCTGAGCAAGTTGTAGTCCTTCCTTCAACACCCTAATCCACTGTTCTACTATCCAATTTCCTTGTGGGTAATATACAGAAGAACGTTTGTGAATAATGCCATGATTATCAAAAGTTGGCCTCATCTCTGCCGAAGTGAATTGCACTCCATTGTCAGTTAATATAGAGATGGGAAAACCTTATTTCTCAAAAACACTGTTCAAAAATTGAAAGACTGTTTTTGAAGTGACATGTGGTACAAACTTAACTTCAGGCCATTGAGATAACTGATCAATCAACACAATGGCATTAACAAAATTATGACCAAAACTCATTGATCCAGCAATGTATAATGACACACATTCCCACACGTTGGTAGGTCTAGAAACCGGATCGTGATGGTAAGTCAACGTTTTTTGAGATTTATCACTTACACTACATTCAATGCAGGATCTAACTTTTCTTTCAAGACATCTATCAACAGCAGGCCACCAAAATTCACGTTTCATTCTTCTCTTCATACTGGACATTCCAGGGTGACCCTCATGAGCCATGTCCAGAACAGTATCTCTAAAATCATAAGGTACACCTAGTTGTAAACCCCTTATTAAAACATTATCCTGAATGGACAATTCTTGAGCAATTTGATAGAAAGGTAACAAACTTTGAGAAATCTCTGACTTCTTGGGCCACACATATTTTACAAATGACATGACACTTTTATAGACATCATCACTGTCAGAAGCAGCTCTCCACTGGCACTCCTTTATGCACCCATTTGAAACTTCACAATTAGATACAACTCTATCGTGATCATCATCTTCTTTGACTATATTATCATACTTAATAGGTAACCTAGGTAGACAATCAGCCAAAACATTTTTTACACCAGGAATGTATTCCACACAAAAATAAAAATCTTTTAATTTGTATTGCCATCTAGCTATCCTGGCAGTTGCCTTGCCACAACCTTTAGTTGTGAATAGATCCACTAACGGACGCTGATCTGTCCTGACTCTAAATACTGTGCCATATACATATTTGTGAAAATACTGTATCCCCCACCAACAAGCGAGTGGTTCTTTCTCTAGGGTAGAGTATCTATCCTCTGCACCTTTTAGGGGTCTGGATGCAAATGCAATGGTGACTAAATGACCATTCTGCTTTTGCATGAGCACAGCACCCATTCCAACATTGCTGGCATCTGAAATGATCACAGATTTGCATGATGTATCAAAAGGAGATAAAGTAGGCGCTGAAGCCATACATTTTTTTAGATAAACAAATACTTCTTTGCAGTTAGAATCCTAAACAAACATTTGATGATTTTTATTAAATTCCTTAAATGTTTAGTTTTGTCCGCAAAGGAAAAAATGCATTTGGCATAATATCTGCTAGGCCCAGAAAAGACCTAAGCTGGTCTTTGTTTATAGGTTCAGGAGCATCTTTGATAGCTTTTACCAGACTTTGCTTAGGAGAAATACCTTTACTGCTAATCGAATGTCCTAAATAGTCGACAGAATCCATGCCAAATTTACACTTCCTTTGGTTAGAGTCAAACCATTGTCATGCAAAATAGATAAAACTTTGTGTAGAATTTTCGAGTGTTCATTTACATCTTTTCCAAAAACCAACATGTCATCTTGGAAATACAATACAATGTTTAGATCTTTAAACAATGTATGCATCACTCTTTGAAATACTGAGGACGCTGAAACCAGACCAAAAGGCATCCTTTTGTATCTATATGCACCCTCCGTAGTAATAAAGGATGTAAGATGTTTACTGTCCTCATGTAATGCGATCTGATGGTAAGCATTCGATAAATCTAATGTGGTAAATATGGATGCATTTTTAAGTTTCGAAAACATTTCTCCTATATTAGGGAGAGAATGTCTATCGACCCACACATTGGAGTTAAGATCTCTCATATCCACACATAATCTGACCTTGCCATTGGGTTTGTGTGCCACGACCACTGGAGACAGCCATTCGGAAGACTCAATTTCTTCTATAACATCTAATTTGCAAAGCCTTTCCAACTCTTTTTTTACTGAATCTCTCAACAATAAAGGAATGTTTCTAACCTTGTGAACTCTGGGAATGGCATTGTGTTTTACAATAGTTTTGTGAACAATTTTTTTGAGTAAACCAAATTTAGATGAAAATACGTTGGGAAATAACTTTTCCCAGTCAGTAGTGGTATCGTTACTAACTTGATTAATTATGTCAGAGTAACCTAATACTTGTTGAGGGTGGTTTGGGTCTAAAACAATAATTAAATCTTGTTGTTGTGGCCAACCCAATAAACACAAACCTTCTTTAGCTACATATACTTTTGAAGATATTGTTTTTCCTTTGAAAGATCAGAGGTGAAATATCCTAAAACATCTATAGGTTTTTCCATAACCAACCAATTTAATATCAGGCGGAAGTAGGGACATGTTAGGGAGTTCTTTTACCCATTCATCACCAATCAATGTGTGTCTAGCACCTGAGTCAGCCATAACATTTATGAATTTATCGCCTATTTGTAACATACGAAATGGTGCATCTTTTTTGTTTTCATCAATTTCATGAACAGTCAATAAATCTTCAGAACCATCTGTGTCATTATCAATTTCGTTGACATTTTCTGGCTTGAAATTCTTGACTTCAACAGTTTTGTTTTTAGTTCTGTTTCTATTTCTGCACATTCTGGCAAAATGTCCTTTGGATCTACAATAATTACAAACTTGCCCAGTGGCTGGACATCGCTTATCTGTAGCAACATGACCTGGAAATCCACAATTAAAACATACTATTTCTCTCCTATCGTTGAAAATTGTAGAAGAAGAAGCTTTGTTGTAGTTCTCGTTAGATTTTTTTTTTACTTACTGAACCTCCGAAGAAACACTTTTTTTTCAGATAATTCCTTCATGCCTAACTTCATGTCTTAAAAACGATGTGCAATATCAAGAGCCTTGGAAAGAGTTAATTCTTGTGCAGATAGTAGTTTTTCTTGTAATTTGTTATCCGCAATATTATGTACCATTTGGTCTCTTACCATCTGATCGTGAAAGCCCTGAAAATTACATTTGGCAGCTAAAACTCTTAAGTCTTTAACAAATGTATCGATAGGATCATTAGGCAATTGTAATCTACTCAAAAATCAGTTTCCAGCAACTACTTCATTTACTTTTTTATATACTGTTTGTCGAGTTGATTATTGCATTTTGATAGACATCAACTTCCTCCTCGTTAGTGATAATGGGTGGTAAATGACTTAGGACTTGCCTGCCTTCTGCTCCGAGAGAATGTTTTAAAATTTCAAGTTTTCGCTTATCTGTGTATTCATCACCCCCAATTGCTTCCATATATGCTTCAAAACCCTCCTTCCACTGTTTCCATTCCAAAGGTGGTTCACCTGGGGATGCTAAAAATGGAGGGGGAGCATAATACCTGAAGACTGTACGTGTCAGGATAGTTGGCACACTTTAAAATGATGTAAAAGCCCAAATCGACTAATAACTGTGTGATTATGAGCTAGGAATCCATAAAAGTGCCAACATGAATTTTAAACAAGTTTCCACAAATTGGTATTCCAGGCAACACTGATAATGACATCAGCGCTAGGCAACATGCAAATGAATTGCCTTTAGCACTATGCGTCATAAATGACTTGTTGCTTGGTAACTAAAACTCTTTGCGCATTAGTTCCAATGCCTGTGACGTTGAAAATCAGTGAATCAAATTTCATATGTGCGAGTTAGCGCGACATATGCGCATGCGTCGGTATCCAAACAATGCCAGTGATGCTTCGAGATAGATATGCGCATGCGCGAGTCAGCGTGGAGCAGCTCGTGATTCCGAAGCGTGAGAATGCTTTGTAAAAACCAAGAAAACCGGTGAAAAATCAGAAAGTCTCACCAGAAGCTTTTGAAGAAACGGGGTTTTCGGTTTCGCAGCAAGAATATCGATATGCGCCTTCGACATCGATTTGGAAGCAATCAGGTAAATTGTTATACTAACGGTTTCTTGTTCTGCCGTGATGCAGTGCTTCAGGCTTGTAGCTTACAGGTTCGTTTTTCCATCATTGCCAGTGAAGTGTTTTCCATATAAGAATTACTGGATGTCAGATTGATTGATAATATTTTATTGTAAGACCAAAGCATAAGAAGTAACGTCCATACAAGCCTGAGCTAATCGATCTCTCCTGGAACCTGTCTACACATAGTGTGTTCCAAGTTCCACAAAAGAACGGAGGACACCACAAGAGTGTGCGTACACAGTATGTTTAGACTTGCTATTGCACCATAAAACGTAAAAACAGTTATCTAAAAAGCTGTACATACGAGTTTCTACAAGTGCATACCCAAAATCATGCATGAGTTAAAAAAGAATATTTTAAAAAAGGGATAAAAACAGCAGTGCAACCCAGCAAGCTTTTATAAAGTGCCAGTGCTTTTACATTCTAAAAAGGCTTTCTTGGGTTTAGGTGATGTCCCGGTGTGGCCTAGAGTATGAAAAAAAGGCATCCCTCACAAGGGTTTTTGCCTCATTGTACGTACATAGCTTAGGATTTTTTTACCCCACAAGTAGAAAGCTCTTGATTCAGATTTCTGTATGTGCAGAGAAACCCAGGAATTTATGTATTTCAATATTTTGATAAAGAAGGTTAGCACTTGCTACCTCTGCCTTTCCGTTTGAAAATACTACCCTTGCTGCTCTTTATGACGGAGCTGAAAACTGCAGCCTTAGAAACAGGCAGAAGAACAGAGCTGCATGCTTATATTATCACTCTTTATTACTCCAATGTAAAGTGTGTGCAGTTGAGGGAGAACCCTGTGCTGTGATAAGGAGTCAAAGGGTGCTCCGGCCAAGTGCACCACCGCAGCACTGAAAATATACACATATTGTGGATCATATGCAAATACTAGCCCTCATACAACTCAGTGGCACCTATTTCCTGCAGCCTCTCGATTGAACCAGCATCTATCACCAGCACCTTCTCCTGTACAGATGTGAACTCAACATCAAGAGGACATTAAGAGGAGAGAACAACCAGTCCTGCAGTTCTTCTCCCTTTCCTCAATGATTGAGCTCCTTATTCCATACCACTTTCTGCACCAGTCCTTCTCATATATATTTCCATACTTACCAATGGGTTCACTTTCAGCAGCATCTTGTCTCAGGTGTAATTCCGGGGGACAGCAGTTCATTAAGACCTTTTGATCCATATAGTTAATTTGGAATGATTTTATTCAAGATCTTCCACAACTCAAGTTCAGAAAAATAAAATATATGCTCCCAACTAACCATGAAGCATAATTCTGTTCTTAGTGAAGAAATCATAGTGTTAGGCAATTCTATGGAACAGTAATGCAACTTATCACACTACTTCATCCATGTGACTTATCACACTACAGGATTCTTGCAACTTATCACACTACTTGAGCCATTGTGAGCGCTGACACTGACAAGCTTACACCACTTTACTTACTGCCCTGCCAGAAGACAAACTAACATGATTCGTGGTTACAGCTTAGAGGACTGTTCCCATCACAATATTGATGTCTCAGATATACAAACCAAGCGTTCTTCTATCATGAGTTATTCACCAGATGTCTCACATATTATGGCCGTCATTTACTAAGGTTATGAGTTTGGTTTGGAACAATGTATGGTGCTGCCCGACACAAAAATCCTTTTTGGCATTCACTTAGCCACACAAAGCCACATTCTGTGAAATACAAAGTAACTCAAAGCAAGATTTTAACCTCAGCTAATAAGTCCAAGGAAATCTTTTCTATAGAGGATGAACTATCTAAGCTAGATAGGGTCACAGCAAAACCTGTCCCTTCGTAAACCCTATGTGATTCTCTTAACTCCTACTTTATTGAAAACATTGCCACTATCAAGTCTAGCATTCCTACTAATACTTCTCATAAAATCTCACCGCCCATAAGTAGAAACCCTCTTTTGTTAGATCAGGTCCCTCTGATTTCTAGGGAAGTATTATTTGGCTTGTTAGGAAAGGTGGTATCTTCCTCCCCTACTGACTGTTGGAAGCTTTTCTCACCTGCCTGAACCCCCCTCTTTCGCTCCTGAATAACTCCCATAAGCAGGGCATAGTTCCAAATATATTTAAAGATGTGGAAATTGTTCCAATCCTAAAGAAACCAGGCTCAGAACTCCTAGCCCTAACAAACAATTGTCTCTTCTCTCTTCTTCCCTATGTAGCCAAAATTCTAGAAGCTCATGTAGCTAGTTACCTCAGCTCCTTTATTGAACACTCCCACTATGTTGACCCTCACCTGGCAGGCTTTTCACCAGTGCACTCAACCGAGACGGTCATCCTCATGGCCATGGACGAACTTAGAAGGGGGGCTGATAAGGGCATTACCCAGGGTATGGTACTCCTTGATCTCTCGATGCATTCGACACAGTCAACCATGCCCTTTTGATTAACCGTGTCAGTAACTCCAGGATCCAGGGCCTGGCTCTTAAGTGGCTCTCATCCTTTACTAGTAACCGCTCTCGCCAATATCGCTTCCACCAAAATGAAATTTCCATGGGGAGTACTCCAAGGTTCTACTTTTTCACCACTTCTCTTTAATTTGTATCTATTACCCCTGATACACTCTCAGAGAAGAGACGGTTGGCACCTTAAAAAATGTCGACGATCTCCAAATGATATTCGATATCGATCAATCAACATCGTCTGTTCTCAACTTTCAATCCACCATGACATTTATCAGTGAATGGATGAACAGTAACCATCTAATATTAAACCCTGATAAAACAGAGATGATCTTAATGGGTGGGCCAACTAACCCCTGGAGCTCCAACTACTGGCCACCCCAATTTGGAAGCCCCCGACTCTCAGCATGTTCTATCAAAAGTCTTCGTATTATGATCAGCAATGACCTGTCTATGAAAGCCCAGACTGGGACAGTAGTCTCCTCCTGTTTCTTCCAGTTGCAAAGGATCAGGACGAAAAGTAGATTTCTGACCACAGAAACCCTTACCCTAGTCATACTGGCTTTGGTAATCTCCTGCATTAATTATGCCAACTCACTTTATGCAGGTATCACGGCATATCGATTAAAACACCTACAGCTAGTGCAAAACCAAGCGGCCAGATTAATTTCCTTCCAGCCCAAATGGCACCATGTTAGACCTCTAATGAAAAGCCGACACCGGCTCCCAGTGGCCAAGCGCTGTGCATTTACGCTGGGTTGTATCACCTTTAAAGCTCTTTATGGCAACAGTCCAGCATTTATATCCCATGGGATTCAGCGCTACATATCTTCTCGGGACCGCAGGTCCTCTCATTTGAATTTTCTGTCATCCCTTCCTTTAAATGTAAGAAACATGGGGGACTAAGATGTGTCGTCTTAGCCCCTCAATTCTGGAACTTCCTTCCTGTGGAGATTAGATCAGTGACCTCTTATGCGCAGTTTAGGAAGCAGTTAAAGACCTAGCTGTTCCGCCAAATATGTGTCTAATTTAATCCTCTCACCGCTGTAGCATTCCCTGGACTCCAGTGCCATGAAACCGTTCAGTGTAGGTGCACTATACAAGTTCATTTAACATTTGCATAACTTAACATAACAGTTTGCGTGGGGTGGTATTCCATATGTTGAGCATGGGCATTCCCAAGCCTCTATCTATAATTTTTGATGCAATTTCAGATTTGCTAAGGTGAGTAAACCAGGCATTGCGCCAAAAAGATACGGTTCCCAGAAGCAGGCGTCATGAGGATGAATATCTTTATTTCTCCTCGCTAATTCCTCTATGAATGCATGCTGCATTCTGCAGCACACATAGAAAAAGAAAATTGCTTCTAAGCATTTTTTTTGTGCAGGAAGGTTTCGCTTCCTGTGAAAAAGAATCCTGCCTGTAACCTAGACAGCCTTGCACCAAGGTGCCAGGGTGCTTGAGTTGGCGCTAGGCAGCAGATAGTGTTCCAGTGCTAGGGGACATTGAAATGCACCATTTCTTAGTTGACATGGCACATCTCTGCTGTGTCTCTTTCATGCAACGCCTAGCAACTTTGCTTGCTGCCCGGCGTGAAATGCAAAGTAAATACGCCCTCAAGTCTTTTAACACACTGTGATGTAATAAAAGGCTTTCTTCATGTTTACTTCATGCTTTAGCATGATCACAATACTGTGCAGTTGAACTTTCCCGTGTTTAATTTACTGTGTTATAAAAACGAGAGACTAGGGCTGAAACAGGAATTGCTTAATTTAGACAATGTTGATATGTTAGGCAATAACATGCCACCATCAAAAAACATTAAAGGAAGTAGTTATCGACTATCATAAGATTAATAATAATAATCCACATTTGTAAAGCGCGAACAATCACCCGTAAGGGTCTCTAGGCGCTGTGGGCCGTCGGGAAGATTAAGCAAGCTATTGCCCAGAGTCACATGCAGCCTGATTCATGTACGGGCCGTTTTGCGTGGCCCTAATAGCGAATCATAGCGACTCGCTATTGAGGACACGCAAAACGGCATTCATGTAGGAATTGCTAAATCAATAGCGATTCCTACATGTTCTCTATTTGCGAGTAGCAATTTGCTACTCTCAAAAAAAGGAATTTCTCCCCATTCATTCCTATGGGCCAAAAGGCCCATAGGAATGAATGGGGAGTATCCCTTATTTGCGAGTAGCAATTTGCTACTCGCAAATCAGATAGCGATTTTAAGGGTGCCAGGGGTGTCCAAAGGACACCCTGTAGCACCCCTACAATGCACATTTGAACAGGTGTTGCGCACACACATGCAACATGCAACTTAGAAAAATGCTTTTAAAAGCATTTTTCTATGTTTTTGCTATTTACCGAGAGGTCTGACCTCTCGGTAAATAGCGGCAAGAAATTGCGATTTCGCAAATTTAAATTTGATGTTGAATTGCATTTAAGGAATCTCTAATAGAGATTCCTTAAATGTCATTCCTCGCACATTTGCGACATCGCAATTAGCGATTTTTGCATTTGGGATGCTGAATCCCAAATGCAAAAATCGCTCTCGCAAAGGGCCGGATTCTCAGAATCCGGCCCTTTGCGAGCGCAAAAAAGCTTTATGAATCAGGCTGTATGTGTTGGGCTAATCTGCCACCGGTGCAGGGTATCGAACCGTGATCCCCAGAATCCGGATTCAGTGCCCTAGCCGCGGCGCCACACCTATGACTGTTCTGCAACTGCGCTATGACCAGAAATAAATGTCTGAAATTCGTAGATACTTGACCTGTCTAACAAGGTCCAGCCCAGACTCAACTAAATCAGACTTAGACTTTGTTTCATGTTGATGACCTGTGAATACGCCTATTGATGAATGATTTTATTTATATTATAGGAATAGAATTGATTGTTTATAAAAGGAATCCGGAAATTCATAATTAGTTGTGATCATGCAAAGTTATGGAGCCAAACTACAGGTAATGAATGTTAACTATAACAGCATTGCACTTCTTTATTTTCAATTAATAGAGCAAAAGCTTATCAGTAATGTACCTTTGGACACAATTCTTTCTAAAATGCACTCTACTGTTTCAATGATATGATGCATATTGGTATTTTTGTTTTGTGCACATTTTACATAGTGCAGAAAATGTACAATTGGCATGTCTGTTGCAAATTTTAATGGAAATAATGAAACAAGGTCGATTTTTTTACCATGAAAAATATATGCAGCCTAATAAAGAATTCATACTTAAAATATGACAGCTGTCCAGGTTTTACGTGATGAGCGTGCTTACTATTCATTAGCCCCAAAATCATCTTTAGAATTTGACAGCAAGAAGAGCACCAGATATGTGGATGCAATGAAGTACTCTTGGCAATGTCAGAACAGTATTGAAATAGTATGCTTGTAATGGTCTCTTTTCCCATACTTCAGAGACAGTAGTGCTAGAACCTGTCAGATCGCCTTGTATTTGAGATGCAAGTAACACGGTGTTGCATTAGATTCTTACCACTGACTGTTTGTAGATAACTTGTCAGTGAACACGTCCATCTTCCATATGCAATCTTCCAGACCCTCTTACCCCTCCCATATTGACTTACTTCTAATTGGTCGCTGTCTTGCCTTGCACATCCAATACATATATCTCATTAAATAGGAATTTTAATATTATGCAGAACTATTTATTACTTTGAAATAGGAAGAAATCACTTGGAAGACAGAAAACTGCATGTATTATTGCAAATTAATATTTTGACCATATGAATATGTCGGACAAAAACTATTTGATTTGGGTAGGTAAGTTGCCAGTAGAGAAAAGATTTTAAAAAATTTCCATTCCAGTTAGCCTAGCCTCCATTTCCTGTAGTAGAAGAGGAAGTCCTGGTCATGGATGCAAATTTGATGACCAGTAAAGTTAATATATCCTTGAAATGCCGAGCTCTATCTCATTAAGTATGTTTCCCCTTTCATGAAACTGTTGCTAAAGAACAACTTTACACGAAAATGCATACATTATATCAAAAGCAAAACATTTTGGGTCGATTATTTAAAAATGGTATAAAAAATGGGTAGGTAAGAACACTCACAACTATTAAAAGAAGGAAGTGTTTGACGACTTAGTACTACAGAATCGAGAAACTCAATAAAAGCCATCATGCATGTTCTCTCAAAACAACCTCTATAAACGTAATTACCCTACCTACTTGTTTTAATGAAATTATAACTACTTAACCTAAAAACTGCATTTAATGAAAATGGGCTTCAAAAACTTATTTTGGGATTGTAACAAATAAGGGCATATACAAGGAAGATGCAATAAGGTTTCCATACGGGGTAGCTTTGCGGGGCAGGACTGCTCTGCTCTCAGAGCAGGGGGAGGAGTGTTGGGCACACTCTGTAAGTGCGCATAAATATTTGGCCAGACGTCTCGGGCAGGCCAAACATTCATGCGCACTTTGCATGTTCACCACCCAGGCTGTATTGCAGCCTGAGTGGAGAACATGCCCAGGCTCCCACTGCCCATGTGAGCGCCGAACCACAGTGCTCAGACCAATGGCTTAGAGAAGCCTTGATGTGCTTCCTGTTCCGGCCGGAGCGAGGGACTATGGAGGAAGGTATGTTCTTTCTTTCTGTTCTTTTTACACCCCCACCCTTCCACTCCCGATCTGTGCTGGCCGCCACTGAACACAGGTGACAATTTTCACTAATACATGTGTAAGGCACACCAGGACCACATCCTGTAGATTGGAGTAAGGACATTTTAATGTATTGTTATTGCAATATCATTTATACAGCACTTATCACTCCTGACAAGACGTTGAAGTGCTTTATAGCGGGTAGCCCAATACTTCTTAGTCTAAAGTTAGTGGGTCCAATGGGTATTAATTATTGATGTGCATTTGTTGGTTTTTAGGTCAGTCTTGTGCTCTGAGGAAACAGAAGAATGTCTTCTATTTTCAAGTCGTGATTTATTAGGGAATTAAATGTAATTATTAGAGTGAGTTAATGTTTGTGGGAAAAGAGGGGGGACTATGTGGGGGAGGTTAACACTGTGAGAAAGCAGGGAGAGGTTAAACGGAATGAGAGGTTACTCTGAAGGAAAGTGTATGCTTTGTAAGGAGAGTATAGTATTTTACAGAAATTTAGGAGCGAGTAAGGCAGCAGGCCTGTGCAAGGACAGGGTAAACTCAGAGGTAAGTGCAGGTGCACAAGCACATAAACACCAGATTCAAATGTGAAGTTGCCCAATAAAACCTGTCTGTTCTTACCAACTTTTCTCTAGCCTTGCTCTCTGGAAGTTGGGTGGCATCAAAATGGAGATGGCTATCTCGGGGTTCCCATTTCCAAACTTAAGTGACTGTGCAAGGTGGGAGGGGAGGAGGAAGCATGATCAGGTGACATAATGTGCAATTGGTGTGCTCAGGGTGAAAAAGAGTTGCTGCTCAGCTCACAGCCTCCTTTGTTGCAGACTGGCCCAATACATGCTTTTCAGTTTATTTTCTACACTGTAGGTAAGGCCCAATTTAAATCCAGTAGAAAATGCAGTCATTCTATGACTAACGAAGGGCATACATGTATCCCTTGCAATCTTACAAAGACGTTTGTACAAATAATGGAGAGGAAATCAAATAACTGTCTCTTCTACATTGTGTCCTTATCCTTCCTAAGTGACTGTAAATTCTGGGCACAGTACAAATCTTATTATATATGCATAATATGCGAAATACTTACCACATGGGTTACTATTCATAAAGTATTTCCAAGCCATTAGTTTATTTGAGACTACACCATTGTGTGATATTAGATTTTTAATTATTTTTAACACTGAATATAATTGGGATATAGAACTATGCATTTAAAAAAAGGATTTTGTAGAACCCATTCATAATTTATGCCCAAAAGATGACTTTCCTGCTTTTTAAAAATCCTTTATTTTGGACAAATTATGTGTTGGCTGTTTAGTGAACGGGCCTGAAGTTTGTCAAAGCAATGAATGAAAATGGATGCTGAAAAACTATAAGTAACCAGACAAAACCCAAAGAAGATGCCATATTTTTATGCTAAAAACTTAGGGCGTTATTTAGGAAGCCTTGCAACACTTTTGTGCCAGTTTTTGTGACACAATGGCGGCGTAAAAAATGTGCCACTTTGCACCCTATTTACAAAGTGACGCATCTAAGCAGGTGTGTCACTTTGTAAAGCCCTGCGCTACATTATACCTGCATCAGGTATAATGTATGCAGAGTGAGCGTTCCCCCGTAAAAAGCCTTGTGGAAATCCAGTGATATTCACGCATTATCGCAATGGTGGACTTAGCCTGAATAGCCACCTTCCATTAAGGAAAACAGGTAAGTCAGGTTTCTCAAAAGGGCAAATTCAGTTGACTCAGCTTCATCACTTTTTCATCGGGGATTTGTACCTTTGGTATATCAATAAAAAAGGGCACCTCAGTTTCCACTTAATTAGGGCAAAATGGACAACCATGTGTACCTGTAACATCAGGTTGCCATTTTGCAATGAAGCCTAAGTGGCAATGTGCCAATTGGGAAACAAACATATAGGGACTTAGCCTCAGCAGGAGTAATTCTATCGAGGTATAATTCGAAATACATCCCCTTGCGCCACTTTTGTGTAATTTTTCCCATGTTAAAAATGACACAAAAGTGGCACAAGGGGCTTGTAAATATGCCCCCAGGGTACTTTTGTGGCTTTCAAATTTATCAACTAAACCGTCAGACCTCGAATCATGCCACTCTTCTGCAATATATGTCCCCACTATATTTCCTTCATTTTACTGTCTGAATTTGTATCTATCTTGTTTGGGGTTTACCACATACTCTCCATATTTAACTGGGAACATACATATTTCACAGCTATCAACACAGAGTGCTGCAGGATTTAGCTAGGATAACTAATTCCTGCAAAGCTTTTTTTATAGGAAGCCAAATCCTAGTTTGTCCATATTCTAGCCCTGTAAGTCAGGATTTTCAGGCATGTAATATGGTCAATACCCTTCCGGTTCAGGTTCCATCATTAGGGAATTAAAGATGTGCTCACTGGGACATTTAGTATTGATCTTACAAATTTGTTTTCTGTTATTTTAAAACTTAAGGAATCCCCCGAGCTCCAGATTTCTGCCTCATGGAGTGTCCCACCCAGAGCAACCGCTCTGTATACCTCAAGAGCTGGCAAAATAGCACTATTGAACGATGTCTTATGTTTCCTGGCAATTGCCGCAGATCTGTGGGATAAAAGGGAATTACTTTTTTGAAATTACATGTCCCAAGTGAATTTCTCCGTGAAACTCATACCCAGATAAACAATGCTCCTAATTTGATCTAGCTTTGATCTATCTGCCTTCAAGTTGTTTCTAAGTGAGCGGTAGGTGTTTATGGTCATGGGCTTTAATTTACCTGCATTATTCTCCTTTACTAAAATCCACAAAGTGGTTAAGGCGGTGCTGAAGGCCCATTGGTGTACAAGAAATGAATAGGGTATTGTCAGTGAATAGAAAAATGGGGACACGAGCACCAGCAATCTTAAGAGCGTCATGTTGACAGTTGTTCAACTCTTCCACAACTCCATTCATAAACCATAAAAATAGTGTTGGAGCAAGGGCCTATGCTTGTCTGACTCCCCATTCAGTAGGGATCCAAGGGAATAGAGCACCTTGTTCATTCCACCTCACCTGGGCATACATGTCTGTATGTAGCCTGACCATTAGATGAAAAAGGTTTGGGGCAAAACCATCTGAAACAGTACTTCCCAGACAGTATTTCTTGGCACCAGATCAAAAGTAGGCCTCATATCCATAAAGTAACCAAAGAGTGAGCAACCCAATATACCCTTGAGGGTTTGAGCAAAAGATATGATAGGGTATAAGTACCTTTTTCATACACACTTTCTCCTCTCTTCTATATTGGATCACTTGAAGTGACTTATGTATATTTAATTGAACATTTTCTGACTGTTGCTTTGCACTATCGGTCTCATGTGTATAGGGCCGCCAAGTATTGCTCGTAATTCTGTTAGAAATATATAATACCGAAATGTCTTATACCCTATCATATCCATAAAGGCTACATACAGAAGGTCTTTCTGAATGGTGACATACTTCCAGGTGATGGTCATGAAGTGAAATATCTGGTCTATCGTCCGGATGTTCTCAGGAAAACCAGCCTGTATACCTTGTGCTCATCCATCCACACCTGATGATGAGATAAATCTTATCTAAAGAAGATCTTTTGGGTGTTGTCAATTAGGCTTATTGGCCTATAATTTGCAGGGATATACTTAGTCCCCTTTTTTATGATTAGGAACAATTATGGTCCCTCGCCATGACTCACATATTTTCTCACCTTTGATATAAAATTCATTAGCATATTTAGATGCGGAACCCAAATGGCTGGGTAACAGTGGAATAAGATGAAGTCAAAGGGATTTAAAGTGTTCAACCTAAGAGTCTACTATGGCGAGCACTTCAGGAGAGTACCAACTGCAACAGTTTTCCAGAAGGTTCTAAAGTCAAGTCTCCCTAGGGCTTCGAACATCTGTGCTCATTGTTCCTCCTCTGAATCTTGTTTAGCCTTTAGCAGACATTTTTTATACATCTCCGTATCCAGTATTATGTCACTTTTAGGCCGCCTTCAATAATCTTTATCAAACGTCCCTTGGCTGTTCAACAAGTCGCTGTATATCATGGCCATGATGTGGAACTAATTTGACATTTAGGGACTTATTACAATATCGGACGGATGTGTTGTGGATACGGGCCCTAACGAACTGCGGTTGGCGGTCCCGATAGCCTAATTATGATGCGACTGAATATGGTGTAGTCGCATACTCACATTTCCCCATGGGAACATGTGCTACAGCCATAAATTGGCACAAGGTCCCATAGGGAAACGGATGGTTGTGTTCATCCCTGCACCCTATGGCAGGGAACTCAGGGTGTCTGCCACACGGTGCAGGGATCAACAAGGGGGCACCATAGGTGTCCCCTCTGCCCCTAACCAGAGGCTGCAAACAGAAGGGGGCCCTCCTAGGGGACCCCAAACCCACTTTCTGAGACAATTTCAATGTCAGAAAGCCTGGCATGGAAAGCCTGTTGGAAACCGAGCATCGTAATCCGGACGGCGTAAAACGGTGTCCATATGGATTACGGGCCGGTTTCACTTCGGACCGCCTAAATTCAATTTAGGTGGTAAGAAATTAAACCAACGATCTCGTCGGAAAGCCTCCGACCTAAGGTCGGAAGCTTTCCAACCGAGATCGTAATCAACCCCATAGTAACTTGCTTTGTCAATATAACTTTAAGGGTTTCAAATAACTCCAAAGGGCTAGAACTGAAGTAAGAGATGCCCAGATTAGATTGCAAGGTAAATTCAAAAGATTCATACTTAGTCACAATGGATTTATAGATGTTGGACTTAATTTGGTCATCATTCTTAATGGTGGCATTTTTTATGTTCCTACAATTGTTTGTAAGGGCCAATGTAGTTGTGAGAAAGCCATTATTCTGCTCAAGGGTCTCGCTTAATAAATCTGTGGTAAAATCAGTAACAATGGCTTTGTGGTCACTATCTGGTTGATAGACAACCATCATATTTATCATATAAGACCAGAGCCTCAAATCTAACAATATATAGTCTATATGATATATTGATATACAAGTCGCTTTAATAGTGGGATGGGGACATATTACGCCCATTTGCTGTTCTGA
The DNA here is from genome assembly GCF_964263255.1 of Lissotriton vulgaris. Classification (NCBI taxonomy): domain Eukaryota; kingdom Metazoa; phylum Chordata; class Amphibia; order Caudata; family Salamandridae; genus Lissotriton; species Lissotriton vulgaris. The sequence continues at coordinate 933,736,930 of NC_141699.1, forward strand.
GGCGGTAATCTATGCAGAACTAAAACAACTGGGAGGCTACTTTTGGACATTTTGTAGAGGGTTGGCTGTGAGCTTTGGGATACCCCACTAAACTTCTTCGCCAGCTAATAAGGCAGAGAGAGAGTTGATTGTTTCAAATTTGGTATTGCACTGACCTGCAATGATAGTAGATCAGGTATGGTGTACACTACTCTCAACTAAGTGTCATAAGGCATGTTTCGCTGGTGAGTTTGCGTTGCCTTGAACTGAGTGAATATATACATTTAACACCAGTATATGTTTATTTGGGCATGATCTTTCAAAGGCAAGGTGAAGTCTTAAGATATCATTTGATCCGGTATCAAGAACCTTAACCTGAAACTTGTATGAGTTGTTTAACCAGATTATTAGGCACCCAGATTTAGCTAGAATGGCATGAATATAAAAGGTAAGATAATCTGGTCTTTGTCACCCATGTTTCCTGCAACAGGACAGGTTATTGAGCATCAATAAATTCTCATCACTGCAGTCCAGCCACATTCCCGGACATAAATCTGACTGAAGATTTAGATGCAAGGGTGTTGCCTGAGGTAGGTGAGATCAGGACAGGATCAAGTAGGGTAACAAAGGATCTTGTGCCAGGATTTATTTAGGCATCAATAAAATTACTAATAACTCTGCTCGACATAAGCATGGGCTGTTGGCAGATTAAGGCTTCAGTTACTTTCTGGATATATGTTTAAAACAAGAACCAGTACTGCCCACTATCTGCTCTTGTGTAGTTTTAGAAGAGACATCAGATCATAAATGAATATTTGTTCCAGGATAGGTTTTCAAAGGTGATGTAATTCTAATATATATGTTAGTAACATCATCAAGGGGGTCTCTATGTTCCAAGGCGACTAGACCTTCCTTTATTGTATTTGTAGTACATTGTATACCAATATATTATAGTCCATTGTGATTGGAACAATAACGTCTGACTGACACAATATCATCCCTAATTACTGACCTACAGCCATGAACATTATGTAACACAATTAATTTCTTTATTCGTAACACAATCTCTATTCTCAATTTGCCCTGAAGTAAATTTAGCGACATTCATAAAGAAGATCTTATCTCCCATATTAGTGCTAGCCCATTTCTCTTTTAGAACTCGGTTCCAGGTACCTGACCCTTTACTCCTTCATGGTTGGGTGGCATGTTCCTGTGTATCCACTCTTGATTGATCGACAGTTGGATAATTCATGAATGTGAAAGGCTACTTAATGAATAAGTCTGTTTATTTCTGATCTCACTCCTGTTCACAATGCCCACTTGTTGCATGCTACATTTACATGTTGTGTTGAAATCCCTTGGTATGTTGCTAATATTATGCTGGGATGGTATATGATCAACACTGATAGTTCTAGTTGAGTAAATACTGCAGTTAAATTCATGTGGGTTAGTTCCAGCCCTGCTAATTTGTGTAAATGTGTTGGTCCGCCCCAAGGTGCCCAAAAGAGTGGTTAATATTTCGACCTTCTCTGTGAGCAAGTGAGTTACTCTCCTCAGCTCCTCTATTTCTTCTCTCATGAGAGCTATCTGATGAACATCAGAATTCACCACAACAGAAATATTTGTACTAGGGTTCTTTGGTGCAAGTACTGTCTCTCCCATGGATTGTAACTCCTCCCTTGGCTGAATGACCAGATACCTGCTAGAACACTCAACATTAACTGCAACAAGGACAAATAGGCAGTATTGCTACGCGAATACCTTGTAATTAAAGTCCCTAGAGAATACGAACCAGAGTTAAAAGATTTGTAAATATGAAAAACAATGATTAAAGGAGGGAATAATCTACCTGAATCTACCTAGAATACCCTTCCACTAGAGCATAAAACAGCCTAATACCTGCAAACTTGTGCTCAAGCACAGCCAAGGATCATTAGCATGGTGCGTGGCCAGCAATGACCCCAAGGCAGCACGAGACAAGCTAAATCTGTGACTTGGAGACAAAAAAACTAAGCAAATAAAAAAAATATAACATCCCTGCAATCTTGAGTACAAAACCAGCAGGTGGGAATGCAATCTAAGACTGCCCCTGGGGCATCACAAGGCAGGCTGGTGTGTACAGTCTTAGGGAGAACACACATTGTTGCTAAAAAAAAGTTGCTTAGATAAAGTCCCCACAGTCTTTGGCACCAGCACAACAGCAAGTCATTGGCAGCTACGCCACAGCCGATTAGTGTCCCATGCTGCAAGGAGGACGTGTTGCTTAGCGTGACCCCCAAAGCAGCTCTAAGCAGAATAATAGCAGCAGTCCTGGGGGTCAAATGCACCAGAAGATCTTTAGCAGCCTCGCAGCAGCCAAATTAAGTCCCTAAGAGGAAAATACACGCAAAAACAAAATTGGCAAAGAGACCGAGTAAACAAATGACAGCAGTACCTTGGTAGTAGTATAAAGTAGTAGTAACAACGAGACCGGCAGGCAACACTGGTGATAGCTGAACAGGTGTGGGTAATTTCCGGGGCCTCTCCACTACGCAATGTCTTGGGACACTAGACCCACCCCATAGCCGAAAGAATGTTTCCCATGCTGTGGGTTCTGCAGTGGCCCTTTACAACACTGGTGAAAGCTAAACAGGTGCAGGCAATTTCCAGGGCCTCTCCTCCACCCCACAATGTCTTGGGACACACAGTCCCACCTCGTAGCAGACAGAATGCTTCCAGGGGTACTAAAGTACTATAAAAAGCTATTCACAAACCTAGCACTTCAAATCTCCACCTACTCCACCTTTGATATCTTTTCTATGAGGAGAATCCTCACACATGTTACTACACAGTAGTAAATGTGGGAGGGACAAGTGGGAGTGGCTGGAAAAGGGGCATATGTACTACTAAAGGGGAGGGGTTTACAAGTAAGTTGGAGTGTATTGAGGGATTTGAGGCGGAACAGGCACCCACCTACAAAAGAGTAAGCCTACTACTATTCACAACCTCGCTTCTAAAGTTACTACCGCTAAAAAAAGGACCCAAAACAGTAGTAAATTACCCCAACTCAGACCTCAAGTATGTCCAGCACCACAAATGGTAAACCAATAGTTCTGCAGCACCCTCCTGTCGAAAATACTGAAGCTAGGGATATTAAACCCCACAGGACATACATTTAAATGAAATTAAATTTCTGAAAAATAATGTAATTAAAGCATTGAGCATTTAGTTAATAGTACTGTAGTTGTTTTATTTTGTTCTACACTTAAAAATATATAGCATTATTTTACATTAATATTTAAATAAAACATTGTTTTACTATATTGTCATAGATAAATGAGCTTTTTTACTTTTCCTGATACCATAGGGAGTCAGAGTGGAGATCTTCCTCTGTGAAATATACAGAGAAGGTAAAATGTTTATTGAACTTTATAATGCATTTGAGATAACTTTAATGTTGAATACTAATGTAATTTTTTTATATATTCATTTCAAATGTTGAATAGAATGAAAAATTGGTACAGCACTATTAACTTAATTTTTAATGACATTTTTTAATTCAAACAAAATAAATTTTCATTAAATAACGCATATTTTCCAAAGTTTATATTAAATAATACATTCTGACTTTAATGCATTAGTAATTATTAAAAATTATTCATAGCATTAACTAAAAGTAATTTCATTATATATATATTTTATAAATCATTTGTAAATGTACACGAGTTTATTATGAAATGTCATTTATTTAAAATTGTAACAATTTTAAATAATTTCATTACATTTAATATTATTTCCTATGTGATTTTATGTCTATTTCTCTAACTACATTATTTTCTATGGAAGGCTGTTACAGTAACAGTGTCGGCCATGTGTGGAGCTGGACTCACTATGGTTTCTTTTTTGGTAGGAGTAAATTACATTCTTAAGTTTGCCTCAACCCTCTTTTTTATGGGATGGAGATGTGTATGTCTACATGTCTGAGTAATTTTACACTCTGATTTTGAAAATAGCCAAAAGTACTAAAGCTACTCAAACATGCAAGTGTAAATTACATGTGTAATTTACTCAAAAATGTGCTTTACCTTTGTAAATAGCCTTGTTAACCTCCTTGTGCCTAAACAACTAAATACACCAATGTGTAATGTACTCTAGTTCTGTTATAAAGGTTTCTAACACCCTTGGGAAAAGTTAGCGCTGTATAAACGTTTTTTTAAACTTGGGAATTCAGATGGAAGGAAAACTCCTGGAGAGGATCACTATAAAAGAATGAATGTAATGGACCAGTTCTCATATGTGGAGCACTATATCACGAAAGCAGTTCTTGATCTGGGAGCACAGTATACAACTGATTTGCGTTTGAGATTCAGACAGTAAACATAATATTCTTTCAAGACGCCAGAGCTGTCAAAGAAATCTTTAACTGTGTAATATAGCAGATTATTTCTGCATCTTTATAAGCCCATATCACACAATAGCTTTTGTAATAAATTACTATCTGCAAACTGGTATGTTTATTTTCACACTACACGTTCCGCATGTATGTTTCATATGTTTAGCTTTACTGTTTCTTTCCTCTTAAGGAACAACAGATCAAAGATGTATGATATTTGAAGGAGCCCTGATGGTCTGTCCATGTTTTGGCAGGACATAATAAATAAATACTGTACATTAAAAGGATTTGGGAAGACATTTTGAAACACAATGATCTTATAAAGAAAATTGCCATTCAGCCTCATTCCTATGTGCAGTCTTGTAACCCCTTCATGACTTGCTGTATCCTTAGACCTTTATGCTGGAGTGTACTGTACCACATATATTGACTATCCCCAACTTAAAAAAAAAAAATAAGTTTTGAATCTGTTTCGATTTTGTTGAAGCAGAGTATGTAATTGCGCTTGATTTCAGTCACATGAGCAGCAAATTGATCTTCATGTAAATATATATCAAGTTAAAACACGCATTGGCAATGCCAAAAGGGCGGGCTATTTTTGATATGTGCATTCTTTGCTACAATAGCTTTATATTGTACTACATGTACTGCTACTGGTGGAGACTACAGCGTTCAGAGGGGAGGGAACTGGCTGCACACTCGCTGGACTCTGTGGGGGACAATATTCTCCTCTCTGTTGTTTGTGCAGCAGAGATAAAAACAGATGAGATGCTCTGAACTGGGCTCTATGCCACATATAGACAGTCTGCTCCTCTTGGTTGAAGGTGTGAGCTGGTTGCTAAGTTAGGGGAGGATCATAGTGAATTGGAGCATGGGTGCGAAGTTCTGGCTCCTCATACTATAGAATACTAGTGCAGTGTGCAATATCCACAACTCCTTCATTCCCCCACTGACGGTATTTGCTTTTATGTACATGCAGAGTTTAACATCCAAGAAGGCAGCATTTAAGGAGAAGCTGCAACCAGTGTCACAATGTAAGGTAATCCCAGGCTATGTATCCTATTTTCCATACTAAGGCAGGTTTCACCTCACCAGATATTCCATCAAGAACATGAACTGTTGCTTTGCCTTGTGCATCTCCTTGTGGTCTGTGATGCAGGTAAGAAGGGCTGAAGTAGCTGAGTGGCTGAACCAACGTGATTGCATCATGTAAAGAAGCCCCACCTATAGGTGGCAGCAGTAGGTACAGCACTTAATATGGTGCTTCACAGGAGCACTATAACCTATCGCTAAAGAGGAGAAACTGGAAGTAATGTTATCCTAGAGCAAAGCAAGACAATACTTAACACCTATGCTCATGACAAGGCCAACTCGTCATGGGTGTTACCTGCGCTGTGCTTATGACGAGTTGACCTTGTCATGAATAATGGGGAAGTAGGATCTTCAGCACCCAGCGGGAAAACCCCCTAGCAATCAAGGTGTTAAGCATGTGTATACATAGTTTACACTTTATGATAGAAGTATCTGCATGCTAATGAACTAGGACCAATAGAGTGAAACCCCAAACTAAGCATAACAAACTGGATACTTTAAGTGAATGGAACTTCTCTTTATTTGCTTGATAATATGTGCAGTACTTAGGAATCATGTTGGTTGGGTTAACAATTTGAATGAAGTCTTAAAGCTGTGTTTTTCTAAGCACTATTTATTTCGAATTTTGAAAATTGGTCTTTTGTGATACTGGGTAGCCATTTTTGTTTGGGCTTAAGCCCATTTGGTAATATAAGGTGCTACTTTGTCACTTCTCCAGCTACCATTTGTGTGTGGTGGAGCATGGCTATTTCAAGCCTCACCCTCTGCTGAACACGAAAGCTATTCAGAGAGCATTGTGGTAATATGGGGGGTGATGGTGGCTAGAGATGGACTCCTTTAGGCAGTTACATCCTCATGCTTACTCAGAATTTTTAGGGTTAAATACTATCACACACAATGCCTGGTACTCCAGACCAATGTTCCCTCTAATTAATTTTCTCATCTAGTTGTAGACTGTGAGTTCAGAACCGTGAAAACTGTGAGTGAACAAGTTATGATGGTATGTAACCATTGCTCATGTTTTAAAATAAAACGCTATCCATTGTCTGGCTATTCTCTATTGAAAGAATGCTGAAATAAAGGGTATGAGGTCTGTACTGCTAGCATAGGAAGAGCAAGACATGGGCACTGCCATTTACCAGTATGTCTAGGCCTGGTGACAGAGATATAGATTATATGGAAACATGAAAACCATACATTTAATATTTGGATTGGTCCAATAACCATCCATTAGACTCTTGATATACTCTAGACTTGAGAGTCATGAAGAAAAATCTTAACTGGCTTCTAAAGCATTTTGCACGTAATCCAAACAAGTTGGCAATATATAGAACAATGCACAAGGCCAAATTCTGAAAATAAAGGACAACCTTTGAAGCAAAGCAGTGGCATCACATCATCAGATCGGTTTAACTTCATGATGTAAAGGCATTTTGGAGCCTAATCTGAAGTCTTGAACATTCAGCACCAGTACCGAATACCATTGAGGCAATAACAAAGAGAACTTATCTGACAGGTCTGTACTTTCAATATTCGGTCAAAAATTCATGTCACCCTTGCTTATAGTTGCAAATTACTTAACAGAATCAGCGCCTATGAGTTTAGGGGTCTGTTCCGCATTCACAGGGATTACTGAGTAAGCAATATTGCAGACACTGTCTTCGACAAACGTCAGTACACTGGGTCCCTAAAGAGTGCCTGTCTCAGTTTTCAAAGGAAACACAGCAAGCTGGAAATAACCCCTAATGCAGCTCTTTACGGGAATAATAGAGATAGAAACAATAACAGAAACATAAAAAGGGTCAGTTTTACATTCCATTCCCAAAAAGGGCAGTGCAAATATTCTTAAAAACTTCTAAACAGTAGCACTGCTGGACAGCAACACAAAACTATGTGTGCATCACATATTAAAAGTTCTTGAGGAATGGGATACTAGCTCAAAAATCTTACTGTGGCTCCAATAAGGATATAGAAAAAGGCTCAGAGACCACATATATTATTAGCTAATGCTAGCTTTGATAGAGTGAATAGAGCAATACTGTGGAGGAAACTATCAGTGTGGGGCATTCCTCCACATTGTTTAGAGTAATTAGAATGCCTCATACAAATACTTGGGTGAGAGTGAAGATTAAATCTGGCCACACAGTTACAAGAAAATCTACACCAACAGAGGGTTGCAGCAGGATTGCATACTCCTGTCCCTCTTTTTCAATCTCTATACCACTGGCCTAGTCCCCACCTTGTAGAAGCAGAGAATATTCTCTCCACAACTTAACTCTATCCACATCCTGACATATCATAATTCCAATGATGATAGATACCACGCTGTTAGATGCACTCCTATCAGATTACCATGAGCATTAACCATGCTTCACCAGTACAATGAATTAAATTATCTCAAGCTCATCAGTGAAACAAGGAAGGTAGCCCAGTGTAGTAAATCCATTGAGGCTCACTCTTGATGAACTGAAGGAGCAAAGATGACTATGACAAATACCTACCAGTATCTAGCCATGTGGCAGGACATTAAATGATGTCTAAAAATTTATATTAAGAACCTTTGTAAGATGCTTAAATTCCTTGAAACGAACTTAGGGGTCTATTAGGATGGTGGGCGGACTTCAGTCCACCCGCCACCCTGCGGTGCTCGGACCGGCAGCCAGTGGTGCAGCGGTCCCGCACTTGCAATTAGGATGCCACTACCAAGGTGGCAGTGGCATTCCGCATATATTACATTGTGGTGGGCGGTGCTGTGAGCAGCACCAGCCACAATGCAATATATGCATGTTGTGCATTGGCATGCACAAAGTGACAGGCACCGTGCAGTGCCTGCCACCTTGTGCATGCCAATGTTGGGGGGTACCATGAGTACCCCCCAAGGGCTGCCCCCCCCACCTCCCAGGGTGCTCGCAACAGGCCTCCAAAAAGAACCCGGCGTGGTCTCCACCATGGAAAGGCATGTAACCGCCACCATCCTAATATGGATGGTGGTGCCTGCAAGGCACCACCACCATATTGTGGGTCTTCCCGTCAGCCGCGGTACCCCCGCCATGCTAATGCAGTGGGGGTAAAAGGCCGACCGGCTGGGTGTTTTGGCGTGCGGATTGCCACCACCAGTAGGGCGGTGGCAATTCACCCGCCATACTAATAGACCCATTAGTGCGCACACAGTGGAAAGGGCTCCACTCTAGCCCAATACTATATGAAATGAAAAGAAACCTAGAATGATTGTCTTTGACACTGTATGCACTACTGTGTCCTAAGGCTGCTGAGTCATCCTAGTGGAAAATAATTATTCAAAACTTTTTCTTCTAATCATACACAGTGGAATTATGCTAAATAAAACTGTGACAGTAAATCAATGTTACTCTTTAATTTAGTTGATTGTAGATAAAGATTACTTTCCACAATTGTTATTTGCACATTAGTGCCGCTCAACATGAAAGTTTAACCCCTTGCATGTTGCGGACGGCCCCCGGCCGTCCGACGTCAAGGTGGGCATGTGCGGAGGATGGTCGGGGGCTGTCCGAACCCTTCCCACTCATTAATTCACCCGCATTCTCTTGTGTTTGTCCATTCAAGAAAAACCCAATGCATTTCAGGTCTAAAGGACCCTTCATCAGAGGTCACTACAATCAAAACAATGAAATAGTTGAATTCATTGTTCAAAGTTCTCACAATATTGACTATGTGAGCACTTTTTCCCACGGGATCCCATACAACTGTTTTAGAGTTTCTCTTCACTGTTTACCGTTCGGTCATGTACACAAGAGTACAGCAAAAGCACGCAAACAAAAATTTGCACTGGCATTCTCGAAGCAATATCGACTAACTTCTAATGGGTTTTCGCATAGTGGCGGAGTCAAAGGGCCCGATGTAGGTAAAAGTCTTTTAACCGATTTTAAAATACCGATTTTTACCAAATCGGTATTCTGAAATCGGAAAATGAGATGTAGAGAAAACAATTCGGTAAAATACCGAATCGGTAAAAATCGGTATCGTGTTTCGATACTTACCGAATCGGTAATTACCGAATCGGTAATGGCAATACAACCCTATGGGCCAAAAGGCCCATAGGAATGCATTGGAGAAACCGAATCGGTATTTACAGATTCGGAAAATACCGATTCGGCAAATACCGATTCGGCAAATACCGAATCGGTAAATACCGAATCGGCAAGCAAGTAAAAGTGAAACCAATGAAAACAGCCAATGTGGTGGAACCTCCCTCCCCCACCCTAGCAGGGAGTGGCTACCCAGGCAGGTGCAACTCATTAGAACTTTCTGGAGAGGCAGCCAGAGCTGAGCAGTGAGAGGGAGCAGCAGAGAGAGTGGTAGCTGATTTTGCAGACAGTGGAAATGGCAAGCAGCTCAGAAGCCAGCCAGAAGGCTGAGAGGAAGCGCAAAGTGAAGTTCAGCAGCATGGAGCTGCAAGTACTGGTGGAGGAGGTGGTGAGGGTCCACAGGCAGCTCTTTAGGAGGCTGTCCCTCACAGTCCCAGAGTCTACCAAGAGGAAACTGTGGAGTGCCATCAGTGAGAGGGTCAATGCTGTGGGTGTGACCCCCAGGAGCCTGGAGGACCTCAAGAAGAGGTTTTATGACATCCGTAGCCTCACCAAGAGGAAATTGTCAGAGCTCCACAAGCAGGCAGGTCTGACCGGTGGAGGCAGGATCCCCGCACCCCCCCTGACTGACCTGGAGGAACTGGTGGCCACAACCATTGAGACGGAGAGTGTGGTGGGAGTAGGGGACATGGACAGCTCAGCCAGAGCTACAGCAAAAGGTAAGAAGCATGCGCAGCATGACACACCCAACCAGACACCTTCCCTTTAGCCTCAATGTACAGCCAAACCCCAGTCCAGTACTGCTAGCACCATACATGAGCAATGCATTATGGGAAAAGTAGTCAGCTAATGTATGAACATTTGTCAGTGCACATTAATTTGCAAGGCACTCTAAAAAATAATCAGAGTAATGAAAGTGAAATGTGCAATGAATTTATTGTAGTGACTGTAAGACATTTGCACTCAGTTCACAAATGCTTCTTTATACCTAGGGGCGGCATCAGGCAGTGGAGCATCAGCTGCACAAGCGACAGCTCCAGCGACGGTGGAGAGTGTGGTGGCAGGGCCAAGCACCATGGATGCCTCGCAGGAGGAGGAGGACAGCAGTGCCATGGTCAATGAGGACGACCCAGTACATGCCCTCTTATTTCCTCACTCCCCCCAACTATCCCAATCCCCCCCATTGCAGTTCTCACCTGAGAACTCCCCCTCATGGTCCCAGCCAGCACCTGCTACATCCCCCGCCAGGAGGAGTATTGTGGCCCCAATGACAATCATGCCGGGAGCTGCGGGTCAGGCACCAGCACCCACACCAGCAACACCTGTAGCACAGGAGTCCACCCAGCAGGCCAGCACCAATCGCCGCCGCCCACGCACTCCCAGCAGTGCATGTCCACCACGAGAGGGCACAGTCTTCCAAGGCCTTGAGGGGAGCATGGTGCGAATCCAGCGCATGCAGGCAAAATCCATCCTGGCATGCCACTGCCAATTGCGTGCACACAACCTGCAAATGGTAGAACCGGCAAAGGGCTTTGGTTAGTTGGTGGCAAGCAACAAGGAGGTGGCACAAACAAACAGAGACATTGCCACAGGGCTGGGACGCATGACGACTGCCATCACACAGCTGTGTGCCAAGATGGAAAATAATGAGCACACAAGGCGCAGGGATGCCCGTGTCCAAAACAGGGCAATTAACCGGCTTGCCGCCGCGACGTCCCAGCTATGCCACCGAGGGGCAAATATGCAGAGAGCCTGACACAGAACACTGCGGAGGTGACCAGGGGCATGGCCAGGATCACCAGTGCCATGGAGGCCCTCATCATATCTAATACAGTGGCTGGGGACAGCAGCAGCCGCAGCAGCCTGGCTAGCGCTGTGTCAGAGCCGCGCAGGAGCACCAGGCGCTCCGCAGAGGCAGCAGGCCATGCTGAAGGGGGTGAGCAGCATCCCAGTAGCTCTGCAAAGCGCAGCAGGAAATGACTCTGCCAGTGTGGGTGAGGCAACCCGGGGCATTTCCAGTCCCCACCTTTCATTTCATAATTTAATTTGTTGCACATCAGTGCTTTAACGTTGTGCCAACATTAATAAATTCTTTTTTTCACATCCATAACCTGCCTGTGCATCTGTACTCACTCAGAAATAGTTTTCTGTTATCTCCTCACGTCTGTATCTGCCATCACTTGGTGTAGACACCCCAGCAGGTTGTGTTTGTTGCACAGCAATGTCGTCGTCATGGTCCTCGTAGTCTGACAACTCCACCTCAGTGCCCTTCTTCACCGCAAGGTTATGCGACATTGCACAGACAGCAATTATTTTACAGCAGGTGATGGGGGTATACTGCCTTGCACCTCTACTCTTGTGCAAGCATCTGAACGTGCTTTTCCAGATGCCAAAGGTCCGTTCTACTACATTCCTTGTGCTTTTGTGGGCCCGGTTATACCTCCTTTGGCTGGGTGAAGAGGGGTTGAGGTAGGGGGTGAGTATGAATGAGCGGAGGGCATATGCACTGTCGCCTAGAAGGAAAAGGGGTAACATTACTCACATGCATACATGTACTTCACAGTGCAATTTTTGTTATGGGGGTCTGATGATGTGTCTCACCTAGGAGGTATCCTTCACCAAATTCCCCTGCCGTCAGCCGTGCATAGATGCCGCTGTTTTGAAATATGTAGGAGTCGTGGGTACTCCCTGGGAATTTTGCCACCAGGTCTGTGATGGCGCACTTTGCATTGCAAATCACCTGCACATTGATGGTGTGCGTAGACTTCCTATTGCGGTATATGTATTCTGTGTCAGCAGGGGGGCAAATCAGAATGTGCGTGCCATCAATGCAGCCAATGATGTGGGGAAATCGTGCCATCTGGTAAAAGTCTGCTTTTGTTTGTACCAGTTCCGCATGGGTTGCAGGGAAAGAAATGTATTGGTCCATCCTCTGTATCATGGCGTCAAGGAATTTGTGGAAGAACCTTGACAGGCTGCTCTGGGTCACCCCTCCTACCGCAGCAACTGCACTTTGATAGCTGCCAGATGCAAGCAGGTGTAGGCTGCATAGCACCTGCACGTGCGTTGGGATGGCGTGTGCCCTTGGGGTGGTCTTGTCCAACAGTGTTTGTAGTCCCTGATGAGCTCCAGAATGGTGTCTGAGTCCAGCCTGTACCTCTGTAGGATCTCTGCCTCTGTGAGCATGAACAGGGTGATCCTCTGTCTGTAGACCTGCTCCTCTCTTTGCCATTCCCTCTCTCCTTCCTGCTGTAGCCGTAGCCGTCTTGCAATGACATAAAATGCCACCATCCTGCAAGTTGCATTGCATTTTGGGTCTAATTTTATAGGTTGCAGTTGGTTACCACCTGATTCCAATCCATGGTAAATACCGATTTTCAAATACCGATTTTGAGCCGAAATCGGTATTTCTGTGCTTCCCTACATCTCTATCTGAGTTTTTGCCTGTCCGAATCGGTTATTTACCGATTCGGTAACTCTACCGAATTGGTAGATGGTCCGATTCGGTATATTTACCGATTCGGTAACTCTACCGATTAGGTAAATGGTCCGATTTGGTATATTTACCGATTCGGTATGTTAGCGATTCGTTAATTTACCGATTCAGTGTATTTCCGATTCGGTATTTTACCGATTCGGTATCTTTACCGATTCGGTGAAATTACCGAATCAGCCGGATTTCTGGCTCCTACATCCCGATGGCTCGATACCGCTCGGTAACGGCCGAAAATCGGTATTTTCGGCCGTTACCGATCGGTATTGGGCCACCTACATCGGGCCCAAAATTACTTGCCTTTCTAGATAGGTAAGCAAAATTCATTTTTTGGGGGCACTCTTGAACCCGGTAATCTTAGCAAAACTTACACGAACAAACTTTGCTTTTTAACTTAGCTCCATTATCAGAGTAACACAGATTAACCACCCATAAATGAAATGGATTTCGGCGAAGTTCAAACCACCAGTTAGTTCATTGCTGGTAAGCACAACTGCATGTGTGTTTGTAACGTGCATTTTTCAAAGTTTTTGCAAATACAATCAAGTTCAAATTGATTGTAATTTGCGACCCCTAATAGCGAAATTGCTATTTGCGATTGCATCATGCATTTCATTTAGGGAATCACAATTTGCGATTCCCTAAATGCAATCTCAATTTAAGTAATGGCTGTTTTAGCGATTACTTAAATTGTGATTTTTGCATTTGGGATGATGCATCCCAAATACTAAAATACAGGTTGCAAAATGGCAGATTCTGAGAATCTGCCAGTTTGCAACCGGTTTTTCTTTTTATGCATGTGGCCCGAAGTCCCTTCACAAATAACAGCAACATTTGCATGTTGGGATCACTTATTTCATGGGAGCTGCAGCTTCTTCCCTTTAACTATTTACCACTTTATCCCATTGAACACAGCCTCACAGCGGAAGACTTCAATATGGGAAGAGCTTGCAGGGGCCTTATTACATTTTTGGAACTAGAATTATGCAAGGAGATGCAGATCCTAAAGTGGGATTCTCAGGTGTTTCAGGGCATTAAATTGCATATGGGGAGAGACCCCCTGTTTGTTATAATCAATTTTTATAATAAGATGAAGGGCCGGCCTTCCAATTTAAATGCCCTAAATTGTGCCGTAGACTCCCTAAAGGAGGAGGGTTTTGGGCACATGAACCTTATTTTAGTGGGAGATTTTAATTGTCACATGTGCTTGTCTTTTGTAAGGAATCAATCTACTGCACAGCCCTGCCCGCTCATAATGGATCTGCAAATGGAGCATACTATTGAAGGGGAGGAGTTGATCAATTTCTTACTTGCCCATAATCTGGTACACACCCTAGACCATTGGTACATTGAGCTTATCTCACATTTTCCCCTGTCCTACAAAGGTAGAGGTTTTGCTAGTATTATAGATTTTATTTTTGTGACAGCCACCTTGAGCGTGGCCTTTGGCTCTTATAGAACATAATCCATTTAGCAACAATAATCCTTTGACCCTTATGTTTAGGGGGGTGAGCAGCCATCCAATGGGTCCCTGAATATCTCAGGCACTTCTAACTCCATCGGATCAGGGTAGGCATCTATCCTGGTCAAGCATAGATGCCAAAGCCTTTAATCATAGCATTTTCAACTCCTGCAACCTTGAGTTAGGTCTTTGTTTGGTTCCACATACCTAAAGTGCAGACATTTGAAGTTTGTTTACCTCCATTGCCCAGGTAGTTTTTGGTCTTTTATCTGCACAGGCAGCGAGACATGACCAGGCTTCCCATTCTTGGCTTGACCGTAAGTGCACGAAGGCATTGAGGAGGTTAAAGATAGCTCTGAAGCAGGTTCCCCGGAATCCAATGACGGCACCTTTATAAAGAGTCTCTAAAAGCATTCAGGCACCAGTTACGAAAGCAGGCATGGGAGGATCTAACTAAAGAGGGTGAATTGAGGGAATCAGCCCTATTTTGGAAGATCTTTAATAGGCCCTGCTTTTCAGAACCAGCTACACCGACCACGTGCCATCACATTACGCCAGACCAGTGGGTCACAATCAATCAATCAGGAGTTTGTTAAAGCGCAACTACTCACCCGTAAGGGTCTCAAGGCGCTAGGGGTGGGGGGGTGCAGGTTCCATTCCATCAAGGAGGGGGTCTGTCGAAGAGCCTGGTTTTGAGGTTTCTTGTGAAGATGGGGATCGACGTTGTCTGTCTGAGGTGGGGCGGAAGGGCATTCCATGCTTTGGCCGCGAGGAAGGAGAAGGAGCGGCCTCCCGATCTGGTCTTTCTGGTGCGGGGGACCTCGGCATAGGAGAGTTGGGCTGATCGTAAGGTCCTTTGGGGTGCGTGGAATTTGAGCCGGCTGTTCAGGTATGCTGGTCCGGTGCCATGGAGGGCCTTGTGTGCATGGGTGGGCATCTTAAAGGTGATTCTCGCCTCGACGGGGAGCCAGTGGAGTGTGTGCAGGTGCTGGGAGATGTGGCAGTGTTTTGGCAGGTTGAGGACCAGTCTTGCGGCGGCGTTCTGGATGTTCTGTAGCTTGCGGATGAGGTTTTTGTTTATTCCGGCGCAGAGTGCGTTGCCGTAGTCGAGTCTGCTGGTGACCATGGCATGATTGACTGTCTTTCGGTGTTCGAGGGGGATCCATTTGAAGGTCTCACGAAGGAGGCGGGGGGTGTGGAAGCAGGAAGATGAGATAGAGTTGATCTGGTGGTCCACTTTGAGCTCGGAGTCCAGGATGATTCCCAGGTTGCGTGCGTGGTCTGTGGGGGTTGGCGGGTTTCCAAGGGCGGTGGGCCACCAGGTGTCGCTCCAGGCGTCGGGGTTTGGGCCCATGATGAGTACTTCTGTTTTGTTGGTGTTTAGTTGTAGGCAGCTGTTTTTCATCCATTTGGCGACGGCTTCCATGCCTTCTCGAAAGTTGCGTCTGGCAGTGTTGGGCTTGTTGGATAGGGAGAGGATGAGCTGGGTGTTGTCTGCGTTTGACACGATGTTGAGTCCGTAGGTTCTGACGATGGGGGCAAGTGGAGCCATGTAGACGTTGAAGAGCGTCGGGCTGAGGGAGAAGCCTTGGGGGACTCCGCAGGTGGTAGGTGGGGGTCTGAGAGTAAAGGGGGGAGTCTGACCCGTTGCGTCCTGCCAGAGAGGAAGGAGCAGATCCAGTCGAGGGCCTTGTCCTGGTTTCCTGCGACGTAGAGTCTGCGTATTAGGGTGCGGTGGGAGACTGTGTCGAACGCCGCTGATAGGTCTAGGAGGATGAGGGCTACTGTTTCTCCTTTGTCCAGTAGGGTGCGGATGTCATCTGTTGCGGCGAGGAGGGCGGTTTCCGTACTGTGGTTTTTTCTAAAGCCGGATTGGGAGGAGTCAAGGATGTTGTGTTCTTCAATGAATGTGGTGAGTTGGCTGTTGATGGCTTTCTCGATGACTTTCGCTGGGAAAGGGAGCAGGAAGATTGGTCTGTAGTTTTTGAGGTCGGTGGGGTCCGCTGAGGGTTTCTTCAGGAGGGGGTTGACCTCGGCGTGTTTCCAGTCGTCGGGGAACGAGGCGGTCGCCAGGGAGCGGTTGATGGTGTGGCAGAGCATGTGTGCGATGGTGTCAGCGGCTCTGTTGAAGATGTGGTGGGGGCAGGGGTCCGTGGGGGCCCCTGAGTGGATTGACTTCATTGTCTTCAGTGTGTCTTTGGTGGTGAGGGTTGTCCAGTCATCAATCGCTGGTTTCTGGGTGTCGGGGTGGTTGGTGAGGGTTCAGTGTGTTGGTTGTCTTCGTCGAAGTTGTCGTAGATGCTCTTGATTTTGTGGTTAAAGAAGGTGCTGAGTTTGTCGCAGAGGTCTTGTGAGGGAGGGATGTCGGTAGACTTGCTGGTGGGTTGGGCGAACTCCTTGATGATGCTGAAGAGTTCCTTGCTGTTGTGTGCGTGGGTGGAGATTCTGTCTTCAATCACTTTTTTCCTCGTTTCTCTGATGAAGGTATATAACATAAGTTTTCTGGTGGAGCCATAGGTAGATATACCTCCTAGTCCAGATGTAACCCCCATTAGCTTTCTCTTGGATGAAGTACACTCAAGTATAGAGCTGCTATCATTAAACAAGGCCCCGGGCACCGATGGAATACCTCCAGATCTCTTCTGTGAAAATATTGAGGTATGGGCCCCTTTATTGACCCAAGTCTTAAATGCGCGGCATTAAGGGGGGCGTTGCCCTCCCGGTCTACCACTACAATAGTCCCAATTTATAAAAAGGGGATAAGGACCCGCAGTCATATCGCCTGATTTCCCTTATCAATTCTGTAGTTAAGGTCCTGGGTAAGGTCCTCTTATCTAGATTATCCTTGTGGGCCACAGACAATCAGATCTTATCGAAGGTCCGATTTGATTTCTGTGAAGGCATGTCAACCACCGACCAATGTCTCAATGTTTTGACATCCAAATACACATTGATACAATCGGGTGCTTTGTATCCAGCCTTACGTCCGTTTTTGATCGAGTATATCAGACTAAGTTGTGGGACATTTTAATTTCTTTGGGAGTGGATCCTTGCATTGTTCATTTACTTACATCACTCCATGCCCAGACAACAGCAGCAGTGAGATACACACATGAGGGAACACTTACAAATCATTTTAAATGTACATGAAAGTACATCAAGGTTGTATTTTTGCTTCATTTTTATTCTCGGTTTACATTAATGGTCTTGAGGCGGCCCTTTTGGCACTTCAGTTGGATTCCCCTAGAGTGGGATAGGAGAGCCTTGCCTGTTTTACTGTATACCGATGACGCAGTGCTTATGATCCGCACTGCCCAGGACCTACAGGTTTTAATAGATTGCTTTGCTGCCTTTATAGACAGGCTTGGCCTGTCTGTTAATTTGACTAAGTCTTATGTATTAGTTGCCGGTCATCAGGGGTCTCTCATGAAAAGTTTTAAAGCTGGTCACCATACTCTCTCTAGGGTTCCGGTTTGTCCCTATCTAGGAGCGTTATTCACGACTGATTACAGTGGAGAGCCCTCTTGGATGGGAAGCTTAGTGAGTTGAAAAAATCGGTGGGGGCTATCACCAGCTTTGATAGGAAATTGGGCTCATGGGCACCAGAGGTCATTCTAAAACTGTATAACTCCAAAGCCACTGCAGAAGTTTTATATGGTAGTGAGGCCTGGAGGTATGTCCCTTCTCATAGGTTACAGACGGTGGAAAATAAGTTTCTACGCAAGATCCTGTGAAGACCCCAAGGCACGCCAGCTTGGTCCGTGCACGAAGAGCTACGGATTGATTACTTGGCGGACCAAGTGGCAATTAAACCCTTACTCTGCTGGATAAAGATATGGACATGTGAGTATAAGGATTTAAACCACTTGAGCTTATTGGATTGTCTGGCCTTGGAACGTTTCTAACAAAATCCCTCGGATATGTTATGTAAAGGAATCCTTCCAAGCCATAGGAAGGCCAGACATTGTTTTCGCACACTACACTTTAAGCCACGGGGATGTTAACATCACAAAAGACTTGCGCCATAAATTTTACAGTGCGCAGCATGAAAATACTGAGCTTGGTAAACCCACAGGGAGGGCTTATGCAATGTTGAATTCTGTGTTGTGTATGGAACCATACTTTTTTGCAGATTCTAGCGCTCATGACAGATTTTTAATTACATGCTTTAGATTTAATCAGCTTCACCACCTTTTAGCATCCCTGGCTGGATTTCTTCCTTTAACTCAAAGAGGCCCATGTGGCTGCGTTCTTAGATCTCTACAGGATACGCACTCACTTTGTTTTATTGTGTAAACTGCTCTCACTGCCAATAAGACGATTCCTCTGCTAATGGGTCTGAAGTTTAGGCAGGCTAAAATGGCACATTTCCACTTGCAGTTTTTACCAAACACCTACATCCTCTGTGCAGTGATAATCTTTTTACTGGAAGCTCACTAATCTAGGCTTTCTATAAATGATTGATCTCGGAATGCCCTGCACTTACGAGGCCACTTTTAACACAATGGTGTGTATAGTTGTAGATCCTCAGAAATGTTATTAATCTGTATTGTATTAAAAGCTGGCGACGTTGTTACTGTGTGTAATGATGTTTATGTTGTATGTTTGTATTATTGTATCTTTTATGAAAGCGTTTGCATCCGAAATAAAGAAAAGAAAATATATTACTGTCTTTGATACGGTTCAAAAAAACGGTTTTTTGAGTAGCATGTGGGAAATGAAGTCCCTTCACAAATAACAGCAAAATGTGCATGTTGGGATCACTTATTTCACGGGAGTTGCAGCTTTTTCTCTCTAATTACCACAGTTTCCCATTGAATACAGCCTCACACTGGTTGAGTTTTAATACCTGCAGTCATTCATTTTTTTTCCTTGGTATACTTACTTGATGAGTCGTATGACGAATTTTGAACAATGACTTTAAGTATTTAATTTCTTTGATTGCAGTGACCCCTGATGAAAGTTCCTTCAGACCAAGACATGCATTTTGAACGGAGAACCACAAGAGAATCCTCGAACTTTCATGTTAGACAACAAGAATGTGTAAATAACACTTGGGAAAAGTAGTCTTGATATACAATCAACTGAATTAAAGAAGAGAATTCATCTATTGTCATCATTTTATTTAGCATATGGCCACTATGTATGATTGCAAGAGAAATGTTTGAATAATTGTATTCCACTAGGATAACGCAGCAGCCTTAGGGCACAGTAGTGCATGTAGTATCTAGGACATTCGTTCTAGGTTTCTTTTTTATTTCTTTCAAGACTATTGCCAGAAGGGCAGCAATAGAGCACTAGTACAACAAAAATACAGATGACATTACCAACCCCTCATGTGGACCAACACACACTTATTTTGCTGCACAGCCCTACATGGTGATGAAACTGAAACACAAGCATAGAGTGAAGTCTATGAGGTTTAGGTTCCTCTTAGTCTAACGTGCCTCTATGAAATATGGCGTAAGTGTTCTAGGGACAAAAAACTGCATATGTTGCAGAGGATGTAACTTTCACACCGATTTATTAGAAGACATAGGGGCATATTATCAAGGACCTGTGTTAAAATTAGCGCCATTTTATCGGCAGGAAACTGCTGATAAAATGGTGATAATGGACTTGATAATAAGCCCTTGTTAATTCCCATTGAAGCCCATGTTAACAGCATAACATGGGCTTCTATGGGAATTAACAAGGGCACATTATCAAGCCCATTATCGCAGTTTTTTCGGCAGTTTCCTGCCGATAAAACGGCGATAATGTTATCACCGGTCCTTGATAATATGCCCCCAAGTTCTCAGTTGCCCTCACTTGTTATACCTGTGCTGGGAACCTCTGTCTCTGCTTTATTAGATTTGGCACACAATGGAATCAACTTTACTGAAGTGGCTATAGGGCGTGGGCAGCCAACTGATCTGCCAGTAAGTAAAATATATAGATTTGCCTGCTTTGGAACTTGACAAATGTGACGACTTGTTATACTCTAGGGAAAGCTAAACACATAATAGTGTACATGAAATTCACCTTCAACCCATAAATTTACTTGCTCGATATATACAATTACAGATGGGTAACAGTGAATTTCAGGGATTTTTTTCACCAAGGGGTTCAGAGTGACATGAAATAAACAATAAGAGGAAAGCAACAATTGTCGCTGATGTCACTCAGAACCCCGAGGTGAAAAATATAACCGTTGTTTTTTACCTATCTATAATTTTATGTTATGTCTGGCCACTCCAAATAATCTGCCCTTGCTTTCAACTGCTACACAGAGCAGTAATGGAGGAGTCACAAATAACATAGCGTCTCTTGACTGTCCCAAAATTAAAAAAAATACCTGACATTCTGTCAACTATCCCCACCACTGTCTTTGCCTTCCTTTTGATGGAGCAAGGTTACACACGTAAAGTGACTTGCTTGTATTCAGCCCTCTTGAAAATAATATTAATGTACTAACTAACATGTTTCGTTATATTATTATTACATGACATATTTAGTATCTAGGGGAAGCGCGACAATGTGCTTTTACTAACTATAATCCGCTTGCATTAAAATGGCTGCTGCTATGCAGGATTTTCTACTACGCATACATCTGTCACACTCACGTGACGTGACGTACTATCTCGCTTGGTGGGAAACTTTTGCTTCTGCGCACTAGAACTAAGATAGCTGCTCTGTGTCCCAACATACAAGAAGCTTGCATCGCGGCTTTTGCTAAGCTGTCTGTTCTGCTTAACTACTAATGCAATAGTTAAAATAAAATAATGGGAATAGAATAGAGATAAGTAGTATACAGTGCATTCATTTATTCTGTGTCTCTAAAACTGTTTCTCTTCTATTTTTGCAAATATCGCATTTGGGCCTGAAATGTATTTCTGAACTCCATCTTTGGAGGAACTGCGCCAGCGCAAAGAAACTCAATCCACTGAAGCCAATGTCATTGAACCAGTGCCAGCAGTAACCTCCTCACCCTGCCAGAGGAAGCTGAATTGAATAAATTGTTAAAACATTGAATGTTATTGTTACATTCACTGCTGGGTGGAATAAAAGTACATGAGAAGATAAATTCGTGGGAGGGAACATTTAAATACATGATTGACAAGTTACCTCATATCAATATGGTGTGATGACTTCTCCTCGTCTTCTGACCCAAAAAATTGTGGGATTCACACATTTACAACATTTGGGGGTGGTACACTGACATGAAAAATAGGATAACTAGGGTAGGCGTAGTTAGTTAGATTGTCGGACTTGTCCGAATAGCTGACCTGTCACTCACCCAACCTACTCAATAGGCGATCGAGAGCAGAGGTGCTGACTGAGCACTCTGTCAGAAGATTCGATAACCCAATCGGGGTTCTGGAATGGAGTTCGATGACCCAATCAGGGTTCGACTGTTAGCTGCAGAGAGGGTTTACAACGCTGGCATTTGAACTTTAGCTGTGGTGCGGATCTTAGTCTATAGTGATCCTGTTGATCCAATTTGGTCCGAAACCTGTCCTGATTCTGATCTGTACCTGTTCTTTCTCGCTGGCACCTGCACTTTCGGATTCTTATCCTTTGTCTCAGCCTGTGGCCAAGGTTGGTCTTCACGCCATTGTAGGTAACTATAAAGTGTGGGTTTGTAATTGTACTGTTTTCCCTTCTCTACCTACCCTTTTGTATAATGCTTAATGATTTTCTTTCAAATTATAGCACACGTTTTGTTTCAAACTTTATTATTCTAAATAGTCAAGAAATTACTGATTTCATGGATTCAAACATTTAAAGTTTACTTTGATGAAAGAACTTATACCTTTCCTGAGTTTGTGGTTATTTATAACATGCTAAATGTTGTTATTCTACCTATTTTCTTGCTAACTCCCTTGATCCACTAGGACTTTAGGTATCGGTAACTTGGATTGGTAAGTTAAAGGTATAGATTCTGATTGGTAAAATCAAAATTGATTGAGTGTAGGTTTACCTGTTTAAAAATACATAGTTTTATGGGCCCAGGTGAGTATGTTAAGCAGGTGAGCTTGCGCTTTGTCAGTTAATTCGGTAGCAGCATGATGGTTAGGGTTTAGTTAAGATAGGTAGTTAGTTGTAGTTTGTTGGTTAAATTGGATTGCATTATGTATAAAATTGTTTTTATTTTTATGTATTAACTAAATTTGTTCGTACCTGTTATATGTGTTATTTTGGAATCCCCGGGGGCAGAATAAACAGTTGGTGAATGGAAGCCACTTTGTAGTGAGGTCACTTGTCTGAGGATGTAAATGCATGGTTAGGTAAAACTGGAAGCACTGTTTTCGGGACTTTCTTTATGAATGTGTGAATAATTGATAGCAAGGAGTTCGCTAGTAAAACGTTGGTCTGATATCAACTAGAAAGGGTCACATTAAAGAAGTAACAGGTTCTTCTGAGCTTGATTGTCAGCAAAGGGGTTCATTGGTGAAACTTTTGCCTTATATCACCTAGAAAGGGTAAGCCCGAGGGAGTAACAGGTTCTACGATGCTTGTGTGAAAGGTAGATGGAAGGGATCTACTTGTAGTGTACGAAGAGTAAACGGAAGGGAGTTACTCGCAGTGAAACAAATCATTCTTTTCTTTGAATCAGTTACTCAGGCACAGTGGCAAATGTTTTTACGTTGTTAATTAATGAGAATGAACATTTAAAGTGAATAAAAGGAAGTTCTTGTATTACCTTGTAAAGGAGGGAGTCAGTTGCGGAGTTGCACTGACGTCACTTAGAGCTGCGCTGGTATTGGTTGAGACAGCGGGTGTTTAGCTGAGGTAATATTGTATGTAGGGGTGAGTACAGGAGCATGAGAACAGCTGTGCAATCATTGGTTGGATTTATTTGAATTCTAAATATTGATTGGTCATTGAAAATAAGAAACGCATTGGTATTGGAGAGGTTTTTCGTAAAAAAATTAATGTCATCACAAAAGTAAAGCGGCATACAATATATGTGGCCTTTAGATCCAGGACTCATAGGAAATAGACCAGATAGAAAATATTTAAGTTTTTCTAAGGAACAGATGATTAGAGGAAGACCTTATATCAAGTATGGGAAAAAAAGAAAAATGTCATTCGTCAAGAAAGTTAAACATTTCTGTGATAAGGCTAAGCCGATAAAAAACAGAGAAGGAATTATTATCCCACCACCGAATACCCCCGCATCATACATGATGGTTGAAAGGGGCTATCACACTTGCATATGGTTAGAGGACTGGATAGAATATACAAAAGATGACGGAAGTTTGGCATTTCCAGAAAATGGTAACATCAATGGTAGAGTTTTGTACAATTTAAGAGCAGGCATGAATGAATTAGATCCTAGACCTAGATTAACCCCATACGAGGCATTAGAGGAATGGGAAACAGAGGGTTTTGAGCAAGACAGATCCAGAAGTGACAGGAATTTGAATACATTTGTATCCAAAATTTCCTAAAGAGACGCGAGATAAACAGATGAAACAATGGAGGCAGTCCATGTTAGTTGAAGGATTATATCCTGTCCAAGCTTTAGAAGAACAAACAGGGAGTAAAAGTACAGAGAAAACTAAAAATGTAATGACAAGTGCTGATACAGAAGATGATTACTTGGAGGATTTACTAATGAAAAATCCGCCACCTTATAATGAGGAGCAAAATCAGGTTAATCCTAGGGCTCCATTCTTAAAGCCACCTTTAGTTCTGCAAGTAATACATGAGGCATCATTAGAAAAAGTGATACTGGAAAAGGAACAAGAAGCAATAAAGAAACAAAGAAATGAGTTAATTCAGAAAATTACACAGTTAAATATAAGTCCTGAAGCCTTAACGATTCCAGTAACTATAGGTCCTGTTGTTCCTTTATATGGAGATAAGCAAACCAGTCTTTGACCTACTGTTCTTACTACACCTGCAGTGCAGACAAGAAAAGAAACATTAATAGTGGATGATCAAGCAAGTGAATGTGAGTTAGAAATTTCTCTGATGGATTTACCTATAAGAGAACCAGTAAGTAGCTCAGATAGGAAAACTACTTCTGTAAATTCTAGAGAGGTACAAATAGAAACCTCCTCAGGTACAAAGTGCTACTGTAGTTACCCCAGAAGAAATTGAAGATGGTCCAGAGAAATAGAAAAACTAAAATCGCACCCAAAGACATTGGGTATTTTTAAATGAAGAGTTGAATTGGAAGAAATGCTTGCTGGAAATGTGGGGTTAGATCGATTTAATGCATTAAATGAAGATGAATTGTTGTTTATATGTCAAAGTATCACTCGAAATACAAAAACATTTCATGAAAAATTAACGAGTTTGGCAAATAAAATGGGAATTGATATTGGTAAGTCTAAAGTGTTACAGAAACCATAGCGAGCTGAATTTTCTGACAAGGATTAAGAAAACATGAATATGTCAGGGCGTAAATTGCAGATCAAAGAGTTGTTATCACTATTGCAAAAATAGAGTGATTCAGACAGATGGAAAGCTAGATGGATAAAGAAAAAGGAAGAATCTCAAACGAAAAGCACTGCATTAGAGTTTATGTTGAAAAAATGAGAAAAAGTTAAACGATTGTGTCCAATGAGAGAAGTGCCAGGTGGAGGTTTTGTACATGTCCCATGGTCCAGACAAGATATTTTGTCATTTACAAATGATTTTCCTAAATTACACGAGAAACCTGTAGAATGGTACAGACAAATCGAAAGATTTGTAAAAGTTTCAAAAGTGTTGGTAAAAGATTTAGAGGGTTTATTTGATATTGTTGTTCCTGATGATTTAAGGACAGAATGTAAAATCGCAGTAGATTGGCCAAGTGATGAGTATCCTAGAGACCTAAAAACAGGACCCCCATCAGATGAAGTAATGAAGAAATATAATCAAGTAATATTGTACTTGAAAGGGAAGGTACCTCCAAAAGAGAGTGACTGTACTAGGATAGACAGAACTACACAGAATAAGGCTGAATCTGTGCATGCATATTATGAACTTCTCTTACAAGTTTTTAAACAGTATAGTGGTTTAGAAAACATTGATACCAAAGACATGACACATTTCATCTATCAGTTCGTGTCTGGGCTAAAACCAGAAATTTAGCAATAGATTAAAGATCATAGCATCTGTTGGCAGACCAAACCTATTGATGAAATACTAAAATATGCAAAGTATTGTGAAGATGAATTGGACAATAAGCGAAAGAATTGTGGTAAATATTTTAGTAATTTACCTTGATCGGAATTTCTATAATATCAATACGGTCAAGTATGAAGAGCAGAGTCCGTGGTTGTTTGAATTCAGGGTCTTTATTCAGTAACTCGAGTTAAGGGAGAGCTCCGTCACCTGAGGAGGATCGGAAGAATCTCTAACTTTCATCAAAGAGGACATGGTATTTATACACAGAAAAGAGGAAGGAGCTTCCCTTAAGCAAAACTCGGATAGCTGCGTTTGTGACAATACAGAAGTCAGTAAAACTCGGATAGCCGTGTCATAATTTTACAGAAATCATAGCAACGTTACTGTGTCAAAATCATACAGAAGTCATGACAGGAAGAAGCGTGACTGTGTCTTTAATCATGAGGAAGTCACGGCAGAAGCAGAGCATTGAGAAATAACCCTAAACTGGTTCCTTAGATAAGAGAGAGAGAGAAAAAAGGAGAACTAGTCGTTGACAGGATGCCTGGTATCGTGTCTTTCAGCAAACAAGACTCCTCTTCTTCTCGGAATTGGTTGTCATGGTTTAGCAAAACGGGGCCTATTTCTCGGAATCGGCCCAATTTTAGGGAAATGGTTACAAATGGGGAGTCTTGTTCTCAGGATTGGCTTAACCATAGGAATGT
Organism: Lissotriton vulgaris; assembly: GCF_964263255.1. Lineage (NCBI taxonomy): Eukaryota > Metazoa > Chordata > Amphibia > Caudata > Salamandridae > Lissotriton > Lissotriton vulgaris. Next base: position 933,763,202 of record NC_141699.1, read on the forward strand.
ACAGTTTGAGTGAGGAAGCGGTTTCTCGCATCGCCCTAGCCATAAGAATGTACCTTTGAATTTTAGAGGAAGGAGAGTGCGTGTGCAACTTTTGTGTGCGCGTGATCGGGTTTGCTTGTGTTCTCGTTTGCTTGTTTTCCGACATGATGGGCTCAGGGACGTGACTGAGAGGGTGTATGATGGGACATAAACTATGAAAAATAATCTTTTTCCACATTCCCTCCTTGTCCCATAACATACCCTTTAAAATTCTTCTTCTTATTAGTCTACTTCTATACTCATCAGGCCGCTTGCTTGTTCCTGTAACATGATTCTTTCCTTTTCTTTCTTTCTGGACTGGGGTTTGGGAATGCAGGCAGGGATACAGAAACTACAGAGAGCTGGGCCACACTGAATACAGAGGCAACAGGTGAAGAGAATGGCTAGAGCAAGACTTATTATTGTAAGGATCTTCCACCCCCAGGAGGACAGGAGGCCCCAGAGCCGTCCCATCAGGGACCAGGCTCCGGTGCCTGCGACTAGTTTCTTTGAAAGTACATGAAGGCGGGAAATGGCAGCATATACTGAGGGAGCATTATCTGGAATGTATATACAGCAGCTGGATCCGATCAGTTCTCATACGCCACCACGGTCCGCTAATATGATATCTAGGACCATACGGTTCTGTAACATCATGAGTCTATCAGAAGCCATCTCAGCTGTGATGTTGCTTAACGCACCAGCGGTCTCGTTTATGGCTCCCTGAACTACACGAGTTAGTTGTCTTATGTGGCGGCTATTGATCATGGGCCCCCAGAAAGGGATGATTCCTTTGAAGAAATCACCAGCCTCTTGATCCACTGTGTCTTCAGCATCCATGACACCCCTTCGCCGTCTATTAATCACGGTCAGAGGATCACTTAGATGATAATCTGCTGGGACGGTGTAGGTAGGGGGGAGGAAAAAAAGCAATGTAGCATTTCCTGGACCAGCCTTGAGGTAGCCAAGTATGTGCATGAGGTCCACAAATAAAATAAGTGTTGGGGGCGGTGGTCATTGTTGGGAAGTTTAAGTCAGGTAGGGTGTACGTCTTATTACACTCACTGTCTCCCATCTTCTGACCCTTGCCCTTACCTCTTACACAAAACAGGCCCTTATGAGGCACAGCCCATCCTCCCTGCTCGGTCTGTCTCTTCTGAACTGAGAATGTTTCTCTAAAGGAGGTAGTGTCATTAAAGAGGGAATGACTGGTATTTTCACTATTGTCTGATCGTCCCCATGTTGAGGTGAAATCTACCATCTTTTGAACAGCGCGTACAGTCTTTGTTTTTATCTTGTTCCAGGTACTAGTGTTCTTGGTCTTGGTTTCAGGGATGTTTCTAACAGAGGGGGAGAATATCATAGAGAGAGCATAGGTAGATCCAGCATAGCCGAAAGGGAGAGGGATAAAAGGCATACCTCCGTTACGGAGTGTGGCATTGAGCCGCAGACCCAACAGTTGGTTTTGTTGATAACTAGTTGGTGTTGATGAAGTGTGAAGATGAATGTGTTATTGAAGAATTCTTTTCTCCTACTTTCGAGATGCGGGGGAAGATTTACGTGTGAATGCATAGCAGTGTTGTTCAAAAGCGTAGGGGAAGAAAGTGGGAAGGCTAGATGAAGGAACCAACCTAGACAAGCCATGATGCAGAAAATAAGAATCATGATAGGAAGGAAAATGGAACTAAGTATGGGCGGAAAATCCGTTCCGCTCACGGATTTTGCGGATTTTCGGTAAATTCGCAATCCGCGAGATTCGCGAATTTCCTGCAAAATCCGCAAATCCGCGAGCAGCGGATTTTATGGCTTGCTCGCACTGTTCACGTGAGTTCGCGGCTTCCCAGTTCAACTTCGCGCCCCGCGAATAAGCGCTAAATTGCAGAAATACGATCTTAGCAAAACTGAAACTACTTACCAGGTTCAAAAGTTCAAGCTCATCATTAGTAGCCATTTCCTGTAGTGCTTCCTGAGGGGCCCCTCCAGAGTTCAGTTGCCTACTTGCAACTATTATGTGACCCTGCTCTGACCCTCAGAATAGTTACACAAAGGTCCTGAATTACAGCTAAGGCAGACAAGCAGGAGCCAGGCTGGAAGTTCAAATCCAGTGACACATTAATCAGCCCCTAATTCATTATTGTCAGTTGGGGCAGGGCAGGTGTTGTAACTCATTTCGCAACAATGAAAGCACTTAGCAAGTGCAAAAGATCACTAATCAGGAAGCACTAAGGAAGCAGGTGCCAGCTAAAAAAATATTCTGTGACACATTAATCAGCCCCAAATTAATTCAGGTCACTTGAGGCAGGGAAGGTGTGCTTTGCTTTCCCACAATAATGTACACTGGACAACCAGAGGGTGCTGTGATGAAACAGAGGGTGGCATGGGTGGGCCAGAGGGTGGCATGAGTATTCAGAGAGTGGCAGTGATGAAGAAGAGTGTCCCAAACAGGCTGGACACGTAGAAACAACAAGTTCGCAAAACTTGCGACCCGACAGGTAAGTTCGCGTTTGCGAAATTGTACAAAACCCTCGCGAACTGGCAGAAACCTGCGCGAACACACAAAAAAAAAATCCGCAAATTCGCGAGAATTCGCGGATTGCGAGTTCGCAAATCCGCAAAATTCGCGAACGCGAGATTCGCAAAATTCACCCATGCTTAAATGGAACTTGCTCTCGTGATGATTTTGTGCAATAAGTCTTTGTCTTCATGATTTCGGCTGCTTAGTTGGAGTAAGGTATGCGCCAGTGACCGGACACTTCCCAGCAACCGCTTCACCAAGCGTCCGTCTTGGGCTTAATTAGCCACTGGTAGGTCAAGGTCAGGCACAAAGTCTCAAGTCTGTTTTGGATAAGATCGCAGCCCAGATTTGTACTCTTCTTTGGGCAAAAAACAGGAAGGGGTTAAATTAAGTCTGTCGTTTCAGTGTCTTTAAAGTCTGATGGTTTAGTGTCTCTGGTCTCGGGATCAGCAACAGCGTCCGAAGGAGTTGTTCCATAGAAAGGCTTGCAGTGGCTTACATGGAACCATCCCTTTCGTCCTTCGACTTTGACGGCAGTCTTCGTTGTGAGCAGCACCAGCTTGGGAGACGTCCACCTTCTTTCCAAAGGGCTGGTTCGGTCAAAATTTCGAACGAGCACCCATTGGCCAGGCTGAAGGGAGTGCTCGTTGGGCGTGGTCTTGTCTGGAAAAGCTGCAGCCACCTGTGAACATCAAGAACATAGTGCAGACATCAAAGAAGCCAAGTAATCTGTCAGTACATTTGCGTCAATATCAGTTAGCTTTTTAGGAGATGGGACACCCCAGATATTTGGAGGTCTCCCATATGTAATCTCATACGGTGACAGGCCCGTCCGAGAATGTGCTACCATTCACATGTAGAATAGGACAACTGGAAGAGCTGTCACCCAGTCTATTTGCTTGTCAGCGCATATTTTTGCCAACTTGGTTTTTAATGTCTGATTGTGTCGCTCCACCAGGCCTGCTGCTTGGGGATGTCTGACACAATGAAATTTCCAGGTGTAACCTAACAGTAGGGAAACTGCTTCCATTAATTTAGAGGAGAAAGGTTTTCCATTGTCAGAGTAGATGACTCTGGGCAACCCGTATCTTGAGAAAAATTCTCTAACCAATTGTTTAGCTGTCATTTGGGCACCATTGTCTGGGACAGGGTAAGCTTCAGTCCATCAGGTTAAGGTACAGTCCACTACGAGGACATACTTGTATCCTCGACATCTTTCCATCTGGATATAATCCATTTGGAGGACTTCAAAAGGGTGATCTGGAGGATGGAACCCTCCTTGTTCAACTGATACACTTTTCCCGGGATTGAACTGACAGCAAATCATACAGGTTCGTACTTTTTGTTTGGCTGCTGCACGCAGATGCTTGTTGTGCCATATCAAATTTAGACTGTCCAACATTCCTTTTTCTCCTAGGTGGGCAGGACCATGGGCAGTTTATCATTAAGGGAACCATTATGTCAGGGAGAAACCATTTGAACTTGTCTTTGCAGGACCGCTTATTACCTTACAGCGCTGCTATTCTTTTACTTAATCTTTTACTTAATCATCTCGCATTGTAGGAGCGCTTTATTTGTTTACACCGCTGTTAGCAATTTAATTATCCCGCATTGCAGGACCGCTTGTACTGCATACATCGCTGCTATTTATTTAATCATCTCTCACTGCAAGACCGCTTTAATTGCAAACATCGATATTATTCATCTAGGCTACTCACATTGCAATATCGTTATCTTTGTAATTAATGTGCCTTACAGCGCTGAACCACCTCGCCTGCTAAGTAGCTGCTGAGATTATTGTGCCATCGCTGTGTTGCCTTGACTGACATTTTATTTCGTGTCTTTTGCACACTTTGCATTACTTTGCCTGCTTGCTCCGTCCCGCCGGCCATTTTGTTGTTGATATTATTGTTGTCGCCCTGCCCGAGTCTCCGCCCCGCTCCCGCCTTCCCAGCTGACCCTCCCTCCCACTGAGACTATCAGGCCCGCGCTGTGTAGATCGTGCTGTGACCGTCCTGCTTACCACAGACATGGCCGCTCCTCCACGCTGCTCCCGACCTGCCTCCCCTATCAGCCTGGTATCGTAGCTCTCCCCAGCTGCTTGCACTCATCGCTAAGATTAATTCATATCGCTTTGCAGGACCGCTTATTAGCTTACAGCGCTGCTATTCTTTTACTTAATCATCTCACATTGTAGGAGCGCTTTATTTGTTTACACCGCTGCTAGCAATTTAATTATCCCGCATTGCAGGACCGCTTGTACTGCATACATCGCTGCTATTTATTTAATCATCTCTCACTGCACGACCGCTTTAATTGCAAACATCGATATTATTCATCTAGGCTACTCACTTTTTTTTTTTTAAATTTGTTTTTATTGCAGAATTAGAAACCATTGCATACAATAGATCAACCAGCACACTCATGGTGTCCCCCTGCATAGTTCGAATAACAGTGTATACACAGCCATTCAGCCCGTATCCCGGGGGCCGGGCGGCATAATGTTCCAGATTGCCAGCAAGACATCTCAGTGAGCATCCCTGAGGGACAGTGGTCGAAATCTTTTCATGTATCTGCATTTTACCCCTCCAACCCTTAACCCAACCCCAACACCGTCCATCATAAGCTAACAGCCCGGTCTCATGGCGATACTGCAATCCCGCCCCCCAGACCCTGTGAGGGCCCTGTCACGACAGTGCCACGTGCCCCTGCCCCTGCTCCGCCATCTGTTCATGCTCTACAAACCGTAAAGGCAGTCACAGGCCCGGTAGTACCTCCGCTCCCAACCTGGATCCCGGTGTCCCACCCACCCCTCAACAGTCCTAGAACAACGCCCGTGCCCTCCCCCCCAGCAACCGCTGATGATGTGTGCCGTGCCCCTGACTCCGGTATGGGTCCCGCTACAGATCTACTTATACCTCCACACTCGTAAGCCTCGCAGAGTCCTCATGCTCCATCCATTCATTCCTCATCGTCCACCAGGGAGTCACACAGAGCCTGCACTATCAACTCCCACGCCCGCGCTGATTCCAGGCTCTTTTCGTTGTCAAGCTTGACTGCTTGTCTCATACGGAGCACACTCTCGCATTCAGACCACCTCAGCAATTCATTCATCCACCTCCTCACCGACGGCCCCTCCCTGGACTTCCAGTGCCAGGTGATCTCCCGCTGCGCCAGTATCAGCCCCAGGTCAATAAATTTGCTTGTCACCTTAGTGTTTTTTGTGTGTGGGAACCAGAGCAACAAGCACGCCGCCATGTCAAACTCCACCTCCCTGTCTGTCACTGCATTGAGGAGTCCACCAACCTCCTCCCAGTAGTCCTCCAGTTTCGGGCAGCCCCATAACAGATGATCCAGATCCGCCTCCAGCGCCATGCACCTCAGACACCGCGCCTCCTGTACCTGAAAGTATCGTTTGATCTTCTCCGGCCTCAAGTAGGCCCTATGCAAAACATAAAAGTGCACCTGCTGAAAGCACGCGTTCCTCGTGCCCTTCCATGTACGCTTAAGGATATGACCACACACCGTGTCCGGAATGGGCCTGCCTATGCTCACCTCCCATTTCGCTTTCAGGCCCAGGAGCGGCTCCAACCCCTCATGCAACATCCTATTATGGAGGCAGGTCACCGCTTTAAAAGGTGCCGGCGGCCATCACTACATACTGGCAAGCCATAGTCGTGCCCGGTTCAATGAGCCCCTCTCTCCAATGCTTTTGCATGGCCGCCACCACAGCCGCATGCAAGAGGAAGCTCCCCTCCGGCAGCCCAAACTATTCTTGTAGCGTTTGGAAGGGCACCAACGTTCCATCAATGTACAAGTCCCCAACCACTTGGAGTCCCAGCTCCTCCTATTCCAATAATGGGGACCAGTCGCCCCCATGCGGCAGCGCAGTCAGCATGCCTATCGGTATCTCCGGGGCATACGGCCGGGCCGCCTTCGCCCTCCTCAGGCTCCTCTGCCAGCATAACCTGAGCGTCCGCTCCTCCATAGTAAGGCCTCGCAACTCCAGTTTCTGCTGCATAATGATATAGGCCAAGACATGGCGCTGTATCCCCTGCTCTCGGTCGCGTTCCGGTCCTCTAAACACCCTAGCCACATGCTGTGTGAGAACCTGAAGCTGCGCGGCCAAATAATACAACTCAAAGTCCGGGACGGCCATCCCCCCCTCAAGCTTCGGACGGAGCAACGTGTTTAGCGCCACTCTACGGCGGCCGTGCCCCCAAAGGAAGTCAATGACCATCGTCCGCAGATCCCTGAAGACCCTCTGGGGAATCCAAATGGGCAGCGTGCGAAAATAGTATAAGAGCCGCAGAAGCGCCACCATCTTCAGCAGAGCCACCCTACCCAACAACGACAGGGGGAGGGACGCCCAGAAAGACATGCAACCTCTCAGCGCCTGTACGCACCGCCCAATATTGCCCTCTAATAAGTCCGCGACCTCGTGGTAGATACGGACTCCCAGATAAGTGAAGCAAGATGGCTCCCAGACCACCCCTATATCACGGGCGGGGCAGGGCGTGGTCGCTCTAAGCGGGAAGACACACGTCTTCGTCCAGTTAACCCTGAGGCCCGACAACCGGCCAAACTCAGACAACATCTCCATCGCCCCTTCCAGAGCCCCTTCCGTATCCTCCATGTACAGTAGCAGATCGTCCGCGTACAATGATATGTAGTGCAACTGACCACCTCTTGCAATCCCTGCGTACATGTCTCCCGACCTGGCTCGTACCGCCAGTGGTTCCATCGCCAGTGCAAACAGAAGAGGGGAAAGGGAGCACCCCTGTCTCGTCCCCCTACCAACAGGATAAGCCGCTGACACCGGATTGCCCAGTCGTACTCGCGCCGTCGCCGAGGAATACAACACCTTCGTCCATCTGCGGAACCCTTCACCAATGCCGAACCTCACTAGGACTTCATCCAGATAGACCCATTCCAAACTATCAAAAGCTTTCTCAATGTCCACAGACAACACCGCCTGGGTACCGTCCGTATCTACTGTGCCATCCAGTATCCCTATCAGACGGCGAATATTTAATGCCGTACTCCTCGTGGGGATAAACCCCGCTTGGTCCCTGTGCACCAGGCTGGTCATATGTGGGGCCAACCTGGTGGCCAAGATCTGGCTCAGTATCTTATAGTCCACCGTCAGCATGGACAGGGGCCTGTAAGACCTCACATCAGGCTCTTCCCTGCCGGGTTTTAGCAACGGTACTATCAATGCCTCCCTCATCGATCCGGGCAGACCCCCCAACCTATGAGCCTCCTCATATACCACCAGTAGTCTGGGCGCCAAGCTATCAGCATACTTCTGGTAAAATTCTATTGGCAGGCCATCTACCCTGGGTGTTTTATTCCTCGCCATATGTTTAATGGCCGCCCTAATCTCGGCCAGCGTGACAGGTCCACCTAAGTCCTTTGCATCGTCGTCATCAAGCACCGGAAGCTGCACTGACTCCAGATATTCCGCTATTTCGCACGCCTCCACTCCTAACTGACTTTCGTACAACTCAGCATAGTAGGCCCTAAAGCACTCCAGTACCGCCGTTTGGGAGTAGACCGTCTCCCCCAGATCATTTTTGATGCTCAAGACCGGGCAGCCTCTGAGCTCAGGATTAGCGAGTCTAGCCAGTAACGTGCCCACCTTATCTCTCTCAGCATGCGCTCTAATGGCATATTGTCTGTAGTCATAGCTCCGTAGCCGTTCCGTTTCAGTGACCACCACCTCCTTAGCTTCCAGCAGCCGGGTCTGTAGATCCGGTCAGTCTGGCCTACGCCGCTCCAAATCCCTCAATTTCTCCTCCGCACTGGCAAGCGCATTCAACACCGACATTCGAGCATTCGAGAACCTCCCCAAGCATAGTCCTCTCACCACACTTTCATCGCGTCCCATTCAGTGGACCTACAAGAAGCTGTCCCCTCATTCTCACCAAAATACTGATCTATGCCCCGTTGGACTGCTTCACTGAACACCGAGTCCTCCAGGGTGTCGGGCCTGAGCCGCCATGTTGGAATCGCGGAGCGCGCTCTCTGCCATTGGACATGCACCAACAGAGGATTATGATCCGATATGGTCCTGGCCAGATACCCCGTATGGGAGACCAATGGGGCTAAGGACCCGCTGCATAGTACCGAGTCAATCCTAACATGCAAGGCGTGGAGGGCTGAAAAAAAGGAATAGTCCCTGCCATCCCGGTGCTGTTCCCGCCACACATCCAGCAATCCCCATCTTTCCTGCCAATACTTCCTGTGTGCGGCTAACTTACGTACAGGGGAATCAACGAGTGGTGGGTGGGATCTATCTAAGGCCACATCTGTGATCGAATTGAAGTCCCCCCCCAGTATCAGAGGCCCCGCTAAGAAAGAGGCCAAGGAGCCGGATAGACCATCAAAGAAGCGGGCCTGATCAACATTTGGAGCGTATATGCAGCTGAAAACCACATCCCGGCCATACAACCTCCCCTCCACCGCCACATATCTGCCCTCAGGATCCACCAATAGATTCAACACCTGGAACGGTATCCCTGCCCGCACCCATATCAGTACCCCTCTAGCAAACGCAGAGTAAGTAGTGCCAAAGACCTGACCCCGCCACCTCTTCTGTAGTGCGATGCATTCCTGTTTCGTTAGATGAGTCTCCCGCAGCATGGCAACCTGAACCCCCCGCCGCACCAAGTAAGCATGCACTTTGTGGCGTTTGACCATAGTTCGCAGTCCTCGGACATTCCACGTTAGGCATTTCAAGTTAGGTAACGTCCCCATACCAACATTGAGCAATCCAGTTTAGGTATAGCCATTCAATGCCCACATCACAGCGGTTGCCCTCCCCAAAACAAACCATAAGAAAAACTCCCCAAACTCCACTCCCCAGGACAGAGCCTACAAACCCAGTGTGAGCCCCGATCCAAACCTCAAACAACACACACATCCGACTAACCTGTGGTCGCCACCACAGAAGGCCTTAAGGGCCCTGAGGGGGTGAGTTACCGCCGACCCCGGGCAGGCGGAGCCCGCACCCCGCGCCTTCCATTCCGCAATGCTGATGCTGCACCCTACCAGGCGACCCACCCAGCGCCAACAGGATGCCACCCTACCAGAAACAGTGTCCCAAGTCCCATAGAAGAATCAGCCATGAAAAATCTCATCAGACGTTTGGGGGGTGACCACCGGCCCCTTCAAGCTCTCCGCCTCCGAAAATTCCTCACCAGTCCTGCCACGGTCTTCTCCAGAGTCCGTAGCCGCCAAGTCACTCTCCTGCTGTGATCTCGTAATGGCCGCCGTCGCTGCCAGCACCCCTCTTTTGTCCGCAGCCATTTGAGCCTCTCGTTTCTCTCGCTGAAGCTTAGTGCGGGAGCGAATCCTCTGAGATTTCCGGACCTGAGGCGGTTTAGGCTTCGCACGCTGACTCTTGCTATTCCTGTCCGTACCAGCTCGGTATGATTCCAGCCACAACCACACTTCATCCGGAGTTTGAAAGAAATGAGTGGTCCCATCCAGGATTATCCGCAGCTTGGCCGGGAAGAGCAAGGAATACTGGATGCCCTCCTCCCGCAGGGAAGATCGTGACTCGGCTGTTTTCCACCTCATACGGGCCCAAGGCCCGAGCTTTCTGGATGAGGAGGTCCCGATCTTTGTAATGAAGGAGCTTCACCACCATCGGTCTGGGGGGGCGGCACCCTGTGTGCCCGCTCCAACGTAAAGAAGGGAGTGAGTCCCTCCGGTGCCACCACTGTCCGGAACCAGTCCTCCATGTACGCCACCGCATCCTCCCCTTCAATTCTTTCCGGCAGGCCTACGACCCGCACGTTGTTCCGCCTATTGCGGCTTTCAGCATCCTCTGCACGCCGCTCCAACGAGTCCAGCCGGGCCAGAATGTCCGTTATCTTATGTTCCGCGGTCATTACCGCCGGTTTCAGGTCCAATAACAGCTGCTCATGGTCCTTAACCTTATCCGACAACTTGGCATGATCCGCTCTTAGGAGCCCCAGCCCCGTAGTGACCTGCGCAATGTCCTGCTGCAATGCCTCCTTGGTCGAGGTGATGGCATCCAGAAAAGTATCCAGGCGCCGATTCAGTCTCTGCTCCTGGTCCATCATCGGCGGGGAGGCCTCGCCAACCTGGGATAGCGCGGCCGAATCCTCCCGGCTCTGCTCCGTGATGGCCGCTCCACCCTCAGCCGCCATCTTAGGTGTCTCTGTCGCAGCTACACGGGCAGGCCCGGACCTCACCAGGTCCCGATAATCTCTGCCCAGGGGACGTGCGCCTCAGCAACGAACGTGATAGAGAGCCCCTGCAGTGCCCGTCACGCCAGGGACCAAAAGTTCTAGCGCCGTCCGTCCCACTGTCGCCAGAACCGGGGTGGAGGGGGAGGGGGGGGAAGTAGAGACGAGTGCGTGCCCCCAGTAGTCCAATCCAATGGTGACTACCAATCTCCCCCGCTCCTCAGGTCCGTGGCAGCAGATCCTGCAACTCCGATCTCGCACAGGCGGGCCACCCCGCCAGCCGATGCCAATCCCGCTCAGTTTCGGTTCAGAGACCACCGACCCTCGCCGCCGCCATTTTCTTCGCACTCCGGGCAACACCTCAGACGTCGTCTGACTAGGTCTCCGTGGGACTAGCGGACCCCAAAGAGGTCTCCTCCGCTCACCAGTGGTTCCCCAGCACTTCGCAGACAAATTGCGCCGACCAGGGGTCGCCCCAGGCGCCGTTTACAGGAGAAATAGCGGGACCCTGCGCGGAGCTGCAAGCTCACGCCGCCATCCCGATCGGCGTCCAAACCACGCCCCCTCATCTAGGCTACTCACATTGCAATATCGTTATCTTTGTAATTAATGTGCCTTACAGCGCTGAACCACCTCGCCTGCTAAGTAGCTGCTGAGATTATTGTGCCATCGCTGTGTTGCCTTGACTGACATTTTATTTTGAGTCGTTTGCACACTTTGCATTACTTTGCCTGCTTGCTCCGTCCCGCCGACCATTTTGTTGTTGATATTATTGTTGTCGCCCTGCCCGAGTCTCCGCCCCGCTCCGCCTTCCCAGCTGACCCTCCCTCCCACTGAGACTATCAGGCCCGCGCTGTGTAGATCGCGCTGTGACCGTCCTGCTTACCACAGACACGGCAGCTCCTCCACGCTGCTCCCGACCTGCCTCCCCTATCAGCCTGGTATCGTAGCTATCCCCAGCTGCTTGCACTCATCGCTAAGATTAATTCATATCGCTTTGCAGGACCGCTTATTAGCTTACAGCGCTGCTATTCTTTTACTTAATCATCTCGCATTGTAGGAGCGCTTTATTTGTTTACACCGCTGCTAGCAATTTAATTATCCCGCATTGCAGGACCGCTTGTACTGCATACATCGCTGCTATTTATTTAATCATCTCTCACTGCACGACCGCTTTAATTGCAAACATCGATATTATTCATCTAGGCTACTCACATTGCAATATCGTTATCTTTGTAATTAATGTGCCTTACAGCGCTGAACCACCTCGCCTGCTAAGTAGCTGCTGAGATTATTGTGCCGTCGCTGTGTTGCCTTGACTGACATTTTATTTCGTGTCTTTTGCACACTTTGCATTACTTTGCCTGCTTGCTCCGTCCCGCCGGCCATTTTGTTGTTGATATTATTGTTGTCGCCCTGCCCGAGTCTCCGCCCCGCTCCCGCCTTCCCAGCTGACCCTCCCTTGCCCCTCCCCTCCCACTATCCACATATGACAGATGCATTTGCGCACAGCGGTCGCGCCGAAGGTGCGCCAAAGGTAAGCCCGTCTATGCCCGTCCGCGCCTGGACCGCGCCCAGCGCCAGACCCCCTGGTCCCCGCATCACCCACCCCTCCCGCATTACATACGACGCCTCCACACTCTTAGCCCTAAATCCCGGCCGCCTCCCCAACTGCGCCCAAGCCGCTCCCGGACACACCCATGGACCTTTCACATGCAACTCCTGCAAGTATGACAGCACCAAGAGCAACTCCACATCCACGAATACCAAACCGAGATGAGACACCAACCACCTTAAATGCATCCTGCTCAACACCCGCTCGGTCCACAGACACGCCATCGACCTCTGGAATCTACTAGACACCATCTCTCCGGATGTCGCCTTCCTAACAGAAACATGGATGAACGCCTCCTCAGCCCCAGACATCACCATTGCCATCCCGGAAGGATACAAGATCATCCGTAAGGACCGCACCAAGCAAACAGGAGGAGGCATCGCCATCGTCCATAAGAATTCCATCCGCATCTCAACCAGCTCAGACGTCAACCTCGCTAGCGCCGAACACCTTCACTTCCAGATCCACACCGACCCCAAGACCACACTCAGAGGCACCCTCCTATACAGGCCGCCTGGACCCCGTGCATAATTCAGTGATGACATCACTGACTTTATCACCCCACACGCCCTCCCCTTGGAGGACTACATTCTACTGGGAGACCTCAATTTTCATCTGGAAAAGAGCAACGACAGCAACGCCACCACCCTACTGGACAATCTCGCCAACCTTGGACTCAAACAACTTGTTAACACCCCCACTCACTACGCAGGTCACACACTCGACCCTATCTTCACCTCCAGCAAACATATATCCTTCAGCCACACCACGGTTCTCCATTGGACGGACCACAGCTGCGTTCACTTTGTCTACAAAAAGACCACAACCCACAATCATCCTCAACCTACTCTGCGAAGAAACTGGAACAAAATTACCATCGACCAGATCTCCTCATCGCTTCTCCAAAACCCCCCTGCCCACTCCTCGAACCCCAACCAAGCAACCATTAACTTCACTCAATGGCTAACCAACTGCGCCGACAACCTAGCCCTTTGAAAAAACGTCAAAACAAACTAGGCAGCAAAAACGCTCCCTGGTTCAACGATGATCTTAAGAAATCCAAGAAACTCTGTCGCTCCCTCGAGAAGGCCTGGAAAAAAGACCCAAACACCAGCACCAAGGATGCCTTCAAAAACGCCACCCGCACACACCACCAACTGATCCGGACTGCCAAGAAAACTGCACTTAAAGACTGACTAGACACCAACGCCCACAACAGCAAGGAATTATTCAACATCATCAAAGAATTTACCAACCCCTCAGCCAACTCAAACAACATCACTCCCTCTCAAACACTTTGCGACTCCCTAGCCTCGTTCTTCCAAGACAAAATCGCAGACATCCACAACAGCTTCGACAAACTACCCGGAGACCAACCCTCCCAACCTTCTGCCGTACCCTCACCCCCCTCGAACATCCTCAACGACTGGAACCCTATCTCCACCAAGGGCACGATCCGCCTGATGAACTCCATTAACTCTGGATCCCCTACAGACCCATGCCCTCACCATATCTTCAACAAAGCAGACTCCATCATAGCAACACACCTCCGGGACATAATCATTTGCTCCCTCAACGCCGCCACCTTCCCGGAAAGCTGGAAACACGCCGAACTCAGCGCCCTTCTGAAAAAACCCACAGCTGACCCCACCGATCTCAAAAACTACCGCCCCATCTCTCTCCTACCATTCCCGGCCAAAGTCATCGAGAAAGCTGTCAACAACCAGCTCGCCGCCTTCCTCGAAACCAACAAATCCCTCGACTCCTCACAGTCCAGCTTCCGAGCCAAACACAGCACTGAGACCGCCCTCATCGCAGCAACAGACGACATTCGAACTTTACTGGACAATGGAGACACAGTCGCCCTCATCCTCCTTGACCTCTCCGCAGCCTTCGACACAGTCTGTCATAGCACCCTCCTACAACGCCTCAGAAACATCGGAATCCAAGGAAAAGCACTGGAATGGATCACCTCGTTCCTTACCGGTAGAACTCAGAGAGTCCGCCTTCCACCATTCAAGTCAGAGGCCACTGAAGTCACCTGCGGCGTACCACAAGGATATTCACTCAGCCCCACCCTCTTCAACGTATACATGAGCCCCCTCACGACCATCGCACGCCAACACAACCTCAACATCATCTCCTACGCTGATGACACACAGCTGATCCTCTCCCTCACCAAAGACCCAAACACCGCCAAAACCAACCTACATGAAGGAATGAAAGAAGTTGCCGAGTGGATGAAGCACAGCCGTCTGAAACTGAACTCAGACAAAACAGAAGTCCTTATCTTAGGTACCTCCCCCTCTGCCTGGGATAACTCTTGGTGGCCTGAGGCCCTTGGAAAAGCACCCATCCCGACGGACCACGCACGGAACCTGGGCGTCATCCTGGACCCCTCACTCTCGATGAACAGACAAGTCAACGCCGCTTCAACATTCTTCGCATGCTCAAAAAAACATTTCGCTGGATCCCCACCGAAACTAGAAAAACGGTCACCCACGCACTGGTCACGAGCCGCCTGGACTACGGTAACACCCTATACGCCGGTACCACCGCAAAACTTCAGAAAAAACTCCAACGCATCCAGAACGCATCAGCCAGACTCATACTAGACATCCCACGTAAAGACCACATTTCTAGCCACCTGAAAGACCTCCACTGGCTCCCCGTCAACAAGAGGATAACATTCCGCCTCCTGACCCACGCAGGCACACAAAGCACTTTACGAACTTGGTCCCGAATGCCTCAACACTCGACTTTCCTTCTACACCCCTTCCCGCCAACTACGCTCCTCCAACCAAGCCCTTGCCACTGTACCTCGCATCAACAAAACAACCATGGGAGGAAGATCCTTCTCCTACCTGGCAGCTAAAACCTGGAACTCACTTCCCACTCACCTTCGCCTCACTCAGAACCACCTAGCATTCAGAAAGCAACTTAAAACTTGGATTTTCGACAAATAATTCCCCACCCCTCTTCAAGCGCCTTGAGACCCTCTGGGTATGTAGCGCGCTATATAAATTATTTGACTTGACTTGACTTGACTACCTCCCTCTTCCTCCCATTTTCTCTTTTCGGTCTCGATGGCTTGGTTTTGGAGGTCTACTACATCTTTGGTGGGGTCGATAACTGGAAAGATAGTTCTAGTGATGGTTTCAGTGCTTAGTGTTCCTGTCTGAGCAGCATGTTTAGCTGTGGCGTCCGCCAGGGCATAGCCTCTAGTGATAGAGTCTATGACTTTGGTATGTGCTTTGCATTTTAGTATAGCTACTTCTGTGGGTCTGTGTACTGCTTCTAGTAGCTGGAGGATAAGATCTCCATGTTGGATCTTTGATCCATGAGAGGTTAGGAAACCTCTCTCTCTCCACAAAATTCCAAAATTGTGGACGACCCCAAATGCGTACTGTGAATCGGTGTAGATGTTGACTCGTTTTCCTTTAGACCACTCACATGCTTGTGTGAGAGCTATTAGCTCTGCTGCTTGTGCTGAATGTACGGATATTCTAGCTGCTAAGAGGACTGTGTTTTCTGTAGTGACAGCATAGGCTGCTGAAAGTTCGCCTGATTGGAGGCGCATACAGGAACCGTCTACGAACAGTGTGTGTTCTGGTGTACAGACCGGGGCTTTGTGACTAGTTCCACTACCTCTAAGCAGTCGTGAATCTGATTGTCAGTTGGAATAGTAGGCAGTAACGTAGCTGGGTTGAGGATGTTGCATCTTTTGATGATGATGTGGGGTTGGAACAGAGTGACTTCGTAACCTGTGAGGCGGGCTATGGTCAAGTGTTGTGTCTGGGTCCTATTCAAGAGTAGTTCTACTGCATGTGGAACTTGTACTTCAAGAGAGTGTCCTAGTACTATGGAATCACTTTGTCGTATTGCTAGAGCTGTGGCTGCAACAGATTTGAAACAGGCAGGCAAACCTTGTGCAACAGGGTCAAGAGTGCTAGAAAAATAAGCACAGGGACGATGTTTGTTGGCTTGTGTTTGTGTGAGCACTGACAAGGCTGTACCTTCCCGTTCTGTGACAAAGAGGACAAAAGGTTTGGCATAATCGGGTGTAGCTAGGACTGGTGCAGAACATAATGCTTGTTTAAGAGTTTCGAAAGCAAAAGTATGATCAGGTGTCCATGGCAATGGGGAAGAGGTTGTGGTCGTTAGCTGTATCAGGGGTTTGGCCAAGTATGCAAATTGAGGAATCCACTGTCTACAGTAGGACGTGAGGCCAATGAAGGCACGGACTTCTTTCTGTGTCTCAGGAACAGGAATGTTAAAAATGAGTTGAATTTTTTCAGGTGTGAGTGCCCTACCCTCCTCTGACAGCAGGTGTCCTAGGTAGGCCACCAGCTGTAAACACAATTGCAATTTCGAGGGGGACACCTTGTGGCCATGTTGTGCAAAGAACATTAGGACAATCCGTGATGCTTGCTCACATTCTGGTTCAGAGCGTGCGGTGATCAGTAGGTCATCGACATATTGTAACAATGTTGTATTTGAGGGCATAACAATGTCGTCTAACTGTCTTTTAAGTGCCTGACTATAGATACTGGGACTTTCTGTGTATCCTGGAGGAGCTCTTGTGAAACAGAAAGCACGACCTTGTAGTGAGAATCCGAATAGGTACTGACTGTCTTGGTGAATGGGTACACTGAAGAAGGCATTTTTCAGGTCGATTACAGTAAAATGTGTGGCTTCAGGATCTATAGCTATTAGCAGAGTACTAATGTCAGAGACCACAGGGTATTGTGGTACCACACACTTGTTTAATTCACGTAGGCACACCACTAGTCGGAAAACTGGTGGTGCACCGTCATCTGTTTTCTTTCTTACTGGTAAGACTGGTGAATTACATATGTTGGAAGGTACTTCTATGACTACTCCTTTCTGTATTAAGTCATCGATAATATGGATGAGGGCTTGTTCTGCATCTGGAGGTAACTTGTATTGACGGACACGAGATAGGACAACACCTTCCTTTAATGTGACCATGTGTGGTGTAATGTCCATGAACCCTACGTCAGTCGTATCTGTAGCCCATAATGTAGCAGGAATGTCTCTTAGTCTGATGTCTAATTCTCGTGCGGTGAAATGACCTTTGAAATCTCGGAGGAATAGCCGTTTTCCTTCCGGGGAACAGCATATCACAGCACCCAGTTCCTTTAACGTCTGGATGCCGAGTAAGTTTTCGGGACATGACTTACTAAGTACCAAATCAGTGGATGTTGTAAGAGGACCAACTTGAAGTGACACTGGTTCAGAAACCGTGTTGATGACTGGTGTACCTGAAAAACCCAAGGAAATACTATTCGAGCCAGAGAGGGGTACCTTGGGAACTTCGTTGTATTGTACTGTCGTCCTACTGGCCCCGGTGTCTATTAGAAATTTTGTTTCCTTACCTAAGAGCTTAGCATTTACATAGGGACCCTTTTGGTCGACCGGGGCCGGGATCAGTGGACGACTATCGTGTTCCTCCCAGCTGCCTCATGAAATTGAGGGGAATTCAGGATAGGATGACACTGGATACTGATAGAGTTGGGTGGTAGGTTTAGTGTCAGTTAGAGGAGCTGATGTGGGAACAGAGGGTCATGGGGGATAGTTACGGGGTTGGGTCATCGCAGTGGCAATATTATGTTGTAATACTGGACAGTCACATACAAAGTGACCTAGCTTTTTGCAATAATTGCAAGTAACTTTTTCTTGTGACAATTGAGCTTGTTTAGGGGTCTGTTGGATTGTATTAGTCTGTGCTACCAATACCTTCATTTTAGTATCCTTTGTTCTTTTCTTTTCTTGTTCTTGTTCATCTCTAATCCTATTTTTGTGATATTGGAGCATCTGAAGTCCTTGTGAAGGGGAACTTGCTTGCCAAGTACTCTCTACCTTTAGTACTCTATTTCTGATCGCAGGCAAGGCATTTTCTACGAATTTGGAGACAAATAATCGAGTATAGGCGTCTCCACCTGAGGAGAGGCCGCTGCTGATGAGAAAACATTTCTCTAACCTGGTATAGTAGTCCCCTACATCCTCATCTGGTTTCTGTTTGCATGCAGAGATAGCATCCCAATCTTCTTTCTTAGTGGTCAGTAACTGTGAAAGTATTTTCGGGAGAAGGCGAGGGAGTTCTAGGACTAGAGGTCCCAGGCCTTGTCCAGCAGCACGAGTACTTTCTTCTGTCTCTAAGGCTGTCCATACTATCTTTTTCCCTTCTACCTCCCAATCTTTTCCTTTTAGTTTATCATATGTCCCTTGAGGCAGTAGGACTTTAAGGAGAATATTGAGATCCTTATAGGTAAAGGAACCCATTTGAAGAATATCTTTGAGTTCCCTATGAAAACCCAAAGGATATTTTTCGTGAGAAGGGACCATTTTCTTCATTTCTAGTATTTCTATTTTTGTCAGGGGTGTGTAGACAGATGTTTGAATTCACAGGCGCAGAATGAGGTATCGAAAAAGCAACAGGTAATACAAAATCAGTTACCATTGTCTCCTATGCCAAACCCTGGGAGTCAGCTCACATACAGTGTGGATACCACAAGTTTGGAAGGAGGTGTTAAGAGGGACACAGTGACACCACAATTTCTTTTGAATGACTCATATTTTGATGAAGACAGTTTCTGACTGTGCCTGAGAGGGGAGGACGAGGAGTGCATACTTGGCACATCCTTACAGGTAGATCAGTCAGGTCCATATATTGAGGGAAAGGTTGAAGGAAATAATGTTACCTTTCTGTTGGATACTGGCGCTACCCGTTCTACTGTGAGAACAGCAGACGTCCCAAACCTACCTCTCTCGGGAGAAGCAATCCAAGTAGTGGGCGTTTCTAATAAACAAATTAGTACCCCAGTTACAGAACCAATGGAAGTCAAAATAGGCAATTTTAAAGAAATGCACAAGTTTGTTGTATGTGACTCAAGTCCGGTAAAGCTGTTAGTTCAATTCATTTTGCACAGCAAATCCCTACCTACCTTTTGCACACCAAATGGTGTTGAAATTCAAACCCCAGATGAAGATGGAATTTATAAAATTATGTTAGCAAAACAAGGAACTGAAAATGAAACGTTTACCTTAGAAGATTTGCCAAAAGAATTACAACATACGGTAAATCCTGAAGTGTGTGATAAAGAGACATACACGAGATTCTTGTCTAGCTCTGAGGTGGGAAAGACCAAAACAAGTGATACTGGTCACCACTACAGCTGTAAAATGCAGGGGAATTCTAAATTGGATCCATGCAAGTCACACTAAAAGAGTGGCTGAACCTGATGAAACTGAAGCTGAAGGTTGTGCAGCTGAGGAGTCCCAAGAAAGTGATTCCGAAGTAATTGATGATGAACAACCGAGTACCAGTCAGTATGAATGGATTCCAGTGATTGACATTCCTGCAGATGTTGTGAGAACCAGAAATCTGACTGATTTAGATAGACAGAGTGACAGTGAGGATGAGTTAGGAATAGAAGAACATACTCAGATTACGAAAATCAAAGCCAATAGTAACTCTGAGGAGGAACAGATAAGGAGAGATCAATATACACAGACAGTCAAGATACCTGTCACAGTTCCAGAGTCTGAGAAGGGACAGATAGGTAATAGGGCGAAGGCTCCGGAAGAAGAAAAACAAGAAATCAAGATACCTGAGCAGGATCAGATAGATGTAGAGAAACGAATGTCTGACATAATATCGACAGACAGAATATTGATATGCAAAAATATCGGAGCAAAAATATCGACAGCAAAAATATCGGAATCCTATCTTCATTAAGGTAAGTACAAAAATATCGAAAAAATAATATCGAAGTACAAAAATATCGGAATCAAAAATATCGTTTTTTTAAATGTATTAATAATAATGTAAAAATAAATTTAAAATACATATAATTTTACAACTATTAAATAAAAATATTAAAACAAAATTAAAACTAATACATATACATTTAAAATAAATAAAACACTTAATAATTTAAAGTAATTTTAATTTTTTTCATGTAATTTATTTGATTTAATGTAATTTTTTTTGTTTTTACCCTGTACGCCTGTACCCCAAAAACCCAAAACTGACCCTGAACCCTAAAAATATCCCTGTACCCCAAAAACCCAAAACTGACCCTGAAACCTAAAAATACCCCTTTACCCAAAAACTGAAAACTGACCCTTATCCCTTAAAATACCCCTTTACCCAAAAACTGAAAACTGACCCTGAACCCTAAAAATACCCCTTTACCCAAAAACTGAAAACTGACCCTAAACCCTAAAAATACCCCTTTACCCAAAAACTGAAAACTGACCCTGAACCCTAAAAATACCCATTTACCCATGAACTGAAAACTGACCCAGAACCCTAAAAATACCCCTTTACCCAAAAACTGAAAACTGACCCAGAACCCTAAAAATACCCCTTTACCCAAAAACTGAAAACTGACCCTGAACCCTAAAAATACCCCTTTACCCAAAAACTGAAAACTGACCCTGAACCCTAAAAATACCCCTTTACCCATGAACTGAAAACTGACCCTGAACCCTAAAAATACTCCTTTACCCAAAATTAATTAATATTATTTAATTACCAATTAATTATTAATTAACAATAACAATAAAGTAAGGGAAAACATGGCGGCAGTCGGCTGACTGCGGCAGTGCTCCACTCCGTCTCGTCATTAGATGCCTGACAGCTAGCTGAATGAAACTGACTCGCCGTCACTGCCAATTGGCAAGATAATCGCAAGGCTATTTCTTTTCTGGATACTATTATTTACACGCTGATCAGCGGGGGTAAATACCTTCTGTTCAATGTGCCGAGTTTTCAGTACTCTCAGCAGCGTCCGGGAAGGGCGCGGCAGCCTCGGCAGCCTCGCCAGCTCCAGCGAACGCGGAAGTAAACGCCCTTTGTGTGGGGTGTTTCCATCGGCGTGGCTACAACCGTGGAACCTAGCCGCTTTGTAGCTTCACAAGATAAAACGGGTTCAGAGTCTGCTCGGCGTCGGAAACGCCAACTATGTGAACGGAGTCTCTGCTGTTTATAATTTGAGATTTGGACCCGGGACTCCAGAAGGTAAAAAGATACAAGGCGAATATTCTCCCCTGCACGCGAGTGGTATACTGAAAAGCGGGTCCTTTGCTTTTTCTGAGACTCCCACAGTAAGTACTGTGAACACAATAAAGTGTATAAATGTGGTGATAAATTACAAAGCTAACAGCGCGCCCCTTAGCAAACATCTGGCACACATGAGTGCTTCAGAATCTGCTAGAAAGTTTAGGGGAAAGAGTGCAGCAAAGAACTTAGTGGGGGCTAGCGCGTCTCGAAAAAAGAGAGTAAAGAGTGCACTACAAGCCATCGAGGAGGAGACTGATAAAGAAAAAAAAGCTTCTCAATCAGGAAAATGCCCGCAAACAGATCGGGAGACATCTTCATACCTCTCTGTTGAAGTGAAAGCTAAAAGGGGTAGGAAACGTTCCAAAGCGAACCCCTCCACAGCTCTTCCCCCTAGAGTCACCCCTTCTTTGCGCTCGTATTTCAAGGCGATCCCTCAAATTTTGAATCTAGGGAAAGAACAAGTCCAGTCCAGTAATAGCATTTCTAAGTTTGGTCCTGAGACCATGGAAAACAAAGAGTTAGAGGATAATCAAGCTGCTAACAATGATCTGTCCCATATACCACATCTAGAGGAGACTACGCCAAGCGCACTGAGAGAGTCTGAGTCGGAGGGCTTTGTTCACCAAGACACAATAGACGATGGAATTGTAGGGGGTGAATTGATAGCATCTATCTCTCCAGCAGATGGTAGGAATCTTCGAGATCCCTAACGCTAACATCGAAGATAATTTTGAGGCTGGTATATTTTCTGAAATCCCTCCAAGAACTCCTCAAGATTTAGGTGATTAGGTAGTTTCTAGTGCTGACACAATATCAATCGCCTCAGTACAAAAAATGTTTGCGGCTCTGTCAGCAGAAATTAAACAAGGCTTCGCTGAATCAGCCTCAAATCAGAAAGAGATAAGGACTTTTTGTGAATCTCTTGATGAGAGACTAGGTAATTTGACGTTAAGAACACAAGCCTTAGAAGAGACGGTGGGTCAAATATCAATGAGAGCTGAGGGCACCACGGATGACATCGTTAAACTAAGGAAAGAAGATCAAGCCCTCTCAGAAAGAATGGAGATGTTAGAAAATAATGCGAGGCGAAGTAACATACGCATTTTGAATATTCCTGAGGGGTCTGAAGGTGCGGATATCAAGAGCTACATAACCACTCTTCTGAAAGAGACTCTAAATCTCCCTCAAACCATTAAGGAGCTAGCAGTAGATATTCAGCGCATACACCGGGATCCTTTCAGGCGTAACATCCAGCGGACCAAGCCTAGGAAAATCCTCGTAAACTTTCACACCTATTCATTAAAAGAACATATTTTGAACCAAGCTCTTAAGCTTAAAACGCAAACATAGAAAGGCTACAATTTTCAGATCCGCTCAGATTTGTCCCAATTCACCTTGGATAAACAATGGGAACTCGGTAAAAGGATGGACGCTTTTCGTAAGCTTGGCGCTACTGTACAAATGGGGTTCCCTGCATCCCTTAAAGTCATGTTAGACAACAAAATGCACAATATTAGATCAGTACAAGCAGCAGATGAACTCCTGTTAGCCTTTGGCAATAGGAAACAAGGGGAGTGATACCAAGTTTTGTTGAAATTATCACTAGTACAATCATAATCAGATGAATTAAGAGATCGTAACGGAATATGGCTACAAGGTCGAAAAAGGAAACAAAAAAAAGGGCAATAAGTCAAAGTGAATAAACAAAAGGGTATAAATGGGAATAGTGGGATAAGGGGAAGGATAAGGAAAAAAAAAAAGTGTGTAAACAAAAAGAGAAAACAAAAACAAAAAGGAAGGAAAAAAACACAAAAAAAACGGAAAAAAAAAAACAATGAATTAAAAACAAACATAAATACACGACAAATACACGACTTACATAGCCATGTCACGGCGAGTCACTTTGTAGATATTAGGGGCACGAGGTGTCGAGACGGGGAAGAGCTAGGGGCACTTACTTCCGGAAGTTTTCCGGTAGGTGAGTACGGGGTTTTCCCAGGGAGGGAGTTGGGGTGGGGGGGTAAGGGGGCAAAATCACATCCCTAGTAAAGAGCTCCAATTTCTGTATGTAAATAGCTCTTTTTTCAACATAATGTTTTTTTCTCATCGTAAGATACAAAGTAATAAGTTGTTTGAATTGTTTATTTTTTGCCTATCACAGCCAGCCTTAACAAATGTCTTAACTTTACCATCTAATGAGTAAACTAAAAATATTGTCCTGGAACGTTAATGGTCTCCGCACGAAACCACGAGCTAATAAAATCATGCAGTACCTTCGAGATACCGATGCGGGAATCATTATCCTCCAGGAGACTCACCTAATCGAGAGTGAGATACTTGACTTGGTCCGTAGGAACAGATGGATAGAGTCATCAATTTCTACAACACAAGGCTCTAACACTCGGGGGGTCTCGATCTTTTTCAAAAAATCTGTCATGTTCAAAATTAAACAGCAGAAAGTAGATAGCGGAGGTAGATGGGTTATCGCGGCAATAGAATTAGGAGACACTAAGTTAACACTCGTGGGATATTATGGTCCTAACATTGATGACCCCTCAACACTGGAAACTTTATTTAGTCACTTGCTTAGTTTCCCAGATCCGGTGATCATAGCAGGGGATTTTAATATAATCTTGAATCCACTCTTAGATAAAACCCCTAATAGTAGTCAGAAAATCATTTCTAAATCTAGAAACTGCCTGTTAGGTTTGATGCACCAATATGACTATTTAGACATTTGGCGGTCTAAAGAGGGTCAAAGGCAAGAATTCTCATTTAGAAATCAGAAATATAGACACAGGTCTAGAATTGATTTCGTTCTTACAAGAAGAGCTTTAGCTGAAAATACTATCTCAATACAATACACCCCGATGCATCTCTCCGACCATTCTGCAATTGAACTAGTACTAAAATTGGCTACGACTCCTCCCACTAGAATATGGTCCTTCGACAGATCCCTTCTCTCTTCAATAGAGGATATTGTATTTTTACAATCAGAGACAAGTCACTTTTTTAGTACTAATAAGGATACAGCTCCTATAGGGATAATTTGGGACGCTTTCAAGTGTACACTTAGAGGCCTTAATAAAAATAAAGTAGCCTACCGTAGTAGACAATATATAGATGAAGTCAACTCCATCGAAAGAAACATTTCGATAGTACAAAACGAAATAGACACCATCGATCCCATCAATCCCATAGGAAATCCAACCCTTGCGGTTAAACATGCAGAATTGAATAGGCTGAAACTTTCATTGTCAGCAGTTTTAGAGAAGCGGGTCATGCAGAGGTGGGAGGCAAGCAAACTCTCGCATTTTCAATACGGGGAGGGGGCAGGTAAGCTACTTGCCTGGAAAATAAAATCTGATCGGGCACGTAATAACATCTGTTCAGATACATCAGCGGCAGGTACTTGTTTCAGAGATGAGGAAATCAGAGCAGTTTTTAGAAAATTCTTTGAAACCATATATCAAGACGATCTGAGGCCAAATCAATGCGTCGTAACTAAGTGGCTGGAGGGTATTTCTCTACCGTCCTTAACAACAGAACAGTCTTGCTACTTGGACGGGGAAATAACTATAGTGGAGGTGGAGGAGGCCATAAGAAAATCAAAAAATGGTAAGGCGGTTGGAACAGATGGGATGCCTAGCGAGATTTATAAAAAACTTATCTCGGAGGTCTCACCAGTGCTGGCCACTCTGTTTAACCAAATTCTTAGACAGAGCAAAGCACCACCGGAGTCATGGAATAACGCTTCTATAACCCTAATTCTGAAACCTGGTAAACCCGCCTCTGATTGTGGCTCATATAGGCCCATTTCTATACTAAATGCTGATTATAAAATGTTTACATCTATACTAGCTAATCGGCTAGGTCGGGTTGCTCCGGATATTATAGATCCGAATCAAAAGTACTCTGAACAACTCCTGAGGCACAGCCGGGAGCAGCCTGCTAGACCTTATTATTTGTGCTTTTTAAAACGTGAAAATTGAAATTTTAACCTGATGTTGCACTTACTCTGTCTCACTACTGCTAAGTGAAGGCACTTCTCTTTGTGCAAAAACGAGCGCTGGAAAGGGCGAAATCGCTGAGCTTTCCAACGCCATTCCCCACGCCATCATCGGGACACGCCCACTCAGAGGCCACGCCCCCCCCCATCGTCCTCCCACCATAAAAATGTGTATGGACCGGAAGCGCAGCGGACGAGCGCGACGATTGCGCGCCGAAGGCGCGCATAAGGCAAGCTCGTCTGCGCTCGTCCGCGATCAGGACGCGACCGGGGCCGGTCCTCCTGCCCGACCCACCGGCCATAACATCGCTCCATACACCCGGACCGATCTGCTGTCTCTTAGACCCCCTCGCTGCAGGACCCACTCTTGCTCTCTCCTGGACGCCCAAAGCCGAGACTTTGTCTGCAAAATTTGTCATTTCTCTTTGCCATCCGCTGGCTTAACACCCCGCCCAACCCACGCCCCCACCTCAGCTTCAATTTCTAGTGCTCACCCCCCGTTGACTCTCAGATCTGCACTTATTAACTGCAGATCTTTGACCAAACATGCCTTTGACATCTGGCAGTCCCTTCGAGATAACAAGTGGGATCTGCTTTTCCTAACGGAAACATGGCTCAATGACACTACGAATCCCGCCATTTCCCTTGCCTTACCAGAGGGTTACAGTATTAGCTGTGCCAATAGATCTAATGGCAAACCGGGAGGTGGTATTGCCCTAATTCATAAATCCACCTGGACAGCTTCCTTCCCCCCCATTTGACCACAACGACTGTATAGAAGGTTTGCCTTTTAGCATCCAAACCTCACCGTCCTCCTCCTGTTCGGGAATACTCATGTATCGTCCCCCTCACTCTAACCTTTCGCACCTACCGGTTTTGACAGACTATATTATCCAGCTCAGTACACGTTACTCCAACTTCACCGCATTAGGAGACTTCAACCTCCATGTCGACAATGATTCCTGCCCGTACAGTAGTCAATTTATCTCCATGCTAGCGGCCTGTAACCTAGTCCAATTAATAACCTTACCCACGCATAATGCGGGTCACACACTGGACTTAATCTGCTCCAATATCTCTTCTATCCAGGTGGCCCCCGCCACCCCGGTTACCTGGTCTGACCATTTCTTTATCTCCTTTGAGATTGATATTCCCCGCCTCTGCAGATCTTTTATCACGCCTAAGTCTTCAGGAAGAAACTGGAGCCGCATCACTTTGGATGCGCTCCAGAAACATCTCAGCAACTCCCAACCCTGCCTGTTAACCGATCCCGACCAAGCTATTAACAACCTAGATACATGGATAAGTCAGGCCTTAGATGCCCTGGCCCCCTTAAAATCTGTCAAATCTTACAGGACGGCACCTTCAGCCCCCTGGTACTCCAACGAACTTCGGCAGAAAAAGGCCTTCTGTAAATCTCTTGAACGCCGCTGGAGACAGAACTACTCTCCGGACAGTAAAGCCATCTATAAAACTGCCCTCAAAGACTATCGGAGAATGATAGAGGAGCACAAACGGAACTTCCTGGCCTCTAGAATAAAACTCGCCAGCAATGGAGCCAGGGAGATCTTTAACATTGTTAGATCCTTCACAGATCCCACCGCGTTGACTAGATCTCAGCCCGCCTCACAGGCACTGTGCAACAAGCTTTCTCAATTTTTTGAGGACAAAATTGAGAACATCCAAACATCCTTTCCCCCTTCTATTACAGAAGGAGACGATGAGCGATCCACTCCTCTCACACCATCGTCACTTTGCCTGACCGAATTTGCGGTAATATCGGAAGCAGATTCTATGACTGAGCTCCTCAAATGTAAATCAGGCTCCCCTAACGACCCTTGGCCAGCCAAGGAATACAAAAAACTGGCACCCCTACTTAACCCCTACTTAAATCACATCTGGAATGACTCACTCCGTACAGGATGCTTCCCTACCAAATGGAAGCATGCCTCCCTGGTCCCCATTCTGAAGAAACCCAACTTGGACCCAGACCTCCCCAGCAATTACAGGCCCATTTCCCTCTTGCCTGCCCCAGCTAAGATCTTGGAAAAGCTGGTTCATTCCCAATTGGCTAGTTTCATCGAATCCAATGGGCTCCTCCATCCCTCCCAGCATGGCTTCAGGTCGGGCCACAGCACGGAGTCGGCCCTCATTGAAATGGCCGACTCTGTGAGATGGACGCTTGACCGAGGGTCAAGGGCGGTGTTAGTGCTGCTGGATCTTTCAGCAGCATTTGACACCGTCTCTCATAAGATCTTGCTGAGAAGGCTGGAGGACTTAGGGTTGGGCGGCTCTGTTCTAAAGTGGTTGTCATCTTACCTGTCCAATCGCACCCAACAAGTTTTCACCCCTCCCTTCACTTCCTCCGCCAGGCCACTTAAATGGGGAGTCCCACAGGGCTCTTCCCTTAGCCCCCTTTTGTTTAATGTTTATTTCACCCCTTTGGCTAAGCTGATCTCCCAGACTGGGATCAAATCCACATCTTACGCTGATGACATCCAGCTACTTTTCACGTTCGATACCCCCTCTGCATCTGCTTTCGACCCGCTGAAATCCTGCCTAAGAGACATTTCCAACTGGATGGATGCCAATTCCCTCCGTCTCAACGCAGGTAAAACGGAGATTTTGTTTTTCAACTCTCCCTCTCCCCTGGATGCCAGCCTGTGGTGGCCCGAAGACGTGTGCCAGGCCCCCACGCCTAAAAACTCGGTGAAAAACCTAGGAGTACGCTGGGACACCCATCTCAGCTTTGACAGCCAGGTACAAACAGTTGCAGCCTCATGCTTTGCCAAAATCAGAACAATCAAACGGCTCATTAACTATCTGCCGGAGGAGTGCCGCAAGACTGTGATCCAGGCATTAATCATATCCCATCTCGATTATGCCAATGCCCTTTATCTCGGTATCACAGCAGGCCTATGTTACAAATTGCAGACGGTTCAAAACGCCGCCGCCCGGCTGGTGGAGAGAATTCCTGCTAGACATCATATCTCCCCTCACCTCCGTAAACTCCACTGGCTACCCATTGCGAAAAGATGCGTCTTTAAAGCAATGACGTTGGCTTTCCGTGCATCTAAAGGCAATGGCTCGGCCCATCTTAAAAATACTCTTCGCCCTTATGTTAAATCTAGGGCACTACGCTCCAACTCCTTATTTTTCCTAGAAATTTCCCGATTTAAGCGTTCCCGTGCTGGTGGAAAAACCTTTGAGGTTTGTGCCTCCAAGCACTGGAATAAGCTTCCGTTAGCTCTTCGCACATGCCAGACAGAACCAGCATTTCGTAAATCCCTTAAAACCCTTCTTTTTTCTTCCTAGTTTGGTACCTCTGACCTGTCCCTCTAGTTCTCAGAGTCTCCCAGCGCCGGGATGCCCCGTTGGGGCCGCTGCGCGCTTTACAAAACACACTAATAATAATAAAAGGGTTTTATAAAAGGGAGACAGCTCTGTGAACTCACATACGAATTGATTGGTTCAATAGACATTGCTATAAAGGAAGAAATTCCACTGGTTGTTCTCACTCTAGACGCCACCAAGGCCTTCAATAGGGTAAACTGGCTGTACCTTTCGGAGGCCTTGAAGAGGTTTGGCATTGGGGATAGATTTCGGAGGACGATAGAGCTTTTATATCGTAATCCTTCTGCTTCACTGCTAATTAATGGAGGTTTGACAGAACCTTTTAAGGTCATGAGAGGAACCAGACAGGGTTGCCCCCTGTCCCCCCTACTTTTTGACATATATATAGAGCCATTTGCTCAGACTCTTAGGGACAACATACGTATTAAACCTTTTGTTTATGGTGGCAGGGATAAGAAGGTGGCACTTTATGCAGACTATATTATGATTTTTTCCACAGATTATGAAGAGGCATACCCAGAAATAATTGAACAGGCCCATATATTTGGGAAAGTCTCAGGGTATGAAATCAATGCTCTCAAGACAGAGTCAATGTTCTGGAATTGTAACAGTATTAACAATAATGGGACACTTAAAAGGCAAATTCGTTATTTAGGTGTGAATAAAGTTGAGGATATCAATGCAATTGCTTCTCTTAACTTTAATAAAGTAGCTGCAGAGTGTAGGAAACTCATGAGAGATTGGTCTCATCTCCCACTTTCTGTTCTGGGTAAGCTTAATTTGGTGAAGATGAGCATTTTACCGAAAGTTTTTTTTATTTAATTCAATTCCACTTTACTTTGACCCAAAACTAATTTCTAAACTACAGAGTGCTATTACCAGCTTTATTTGGAATAATAAAAGTGCTAGAATCTCGTGGAAAAAAATTAGACGACGGAGGGAAAAGGGAGGGCTGGCTGGACCAGACCTTCAAATATACGCATGGGCGTTCCAGCTATCGCACATGCGTATGTTGCTTAAAACTCCTTTATCTATTGGGATGGGACCTCTTTTTTCTACTTTATTGGAATGTGAAGGAGTTAATCATGCCGGTTTCTTGTTTAAGTTCAGTGACCCAAAATTCTTTAAAAAGATTAAACTGAAAGTTCTAAAAGGTTGTGTATCTACTTGGTACAAAGTTAGACAAGCGATAAAGATTGGTTATTATTCAGCAAGGGCTCCGATATGGAACTTACCTGCCCCGCCTTTATGGACAATAGACGCGCTTAATAACCCCTTAATAGAAGCTGGTATTTATTGTTGGGACGACTTGTTCATGGATGGGGCTTTACTTCCATGGGATTATCTAATTAACAAACTCGGCCCTGAGCTGTCAAGATTTAAATATATTCAGATTTCCAGCTGGGCTCAGTCATATAACAGTCAGCCAATGCGACGTAACAAGCAACCTATAGGTGGCCTTAGCGACTTGGTAACCTCTTTATTAGACAGCCCAGTGGTAAAAAAAGAAATCTCGCGATGGTATAACAAAATACTCGACGAAATAGATGTTAGTTTTGAACTACCAACAAATTTATGGGCAGAACTAATGCCAGGTCTTGATGTGAAAAAGCTCTGGATTACTTCCTGTTCATTGCTTTGGGATTTAGTTAAACCATCGTGGCTCCGTCGGAACCACCTCTTTACCTTGCATAGGGCATACTATTCTCCTCACAGGCTAACAAAATTCTCTTTAACAGGTCCAGTCTCATGTCCTAGATGCGGGTTAACTGCAGCCACGGATACACACATGTTTTTAGATTGTCCAAATTTATCTTTATTGGGAAGCTATTAAAATTAAGTTGTCGCATTCTGTGGGTGAACACATTACCATAGACCTCGCTCTTGTGATCTTCGGTCTGAGAAATAATACCCACAACGCAGCAACAAGACTGATATTCTATTCCATCCTTGCGGCACGTAGGGAGATATGCAGACACTGGAAGGATGCTCTACCACCTACATTGCACGAATGGCGAACATCACTCCTCCAAATTTCTTAACTTGATCTTGCCAGGGTAGGAAATCCGAATACTAGAGCATTCTGGGCAATGCTTGGTTAGTTGTGATCTCACCTGGGGGTTTTTATTTTCCCCCAGGTCCTATGATTAATGTGAGCATTGCCTATCCTGGCTATCAAGACTAATAGTCTAGATTCCAACGGGGTCTCGATGATTCGGGCACTATCAACTGAGGTACCATCCTAAGCGAGTTCAAGATTGGTCACTGTATTTTGTGCTGAAGGGAACTGGCCTCGCCTCTCGTTAGAAAAATCCCCTTACCAGCTATAAGCTGAGTTGGCATAGTACATGACCAGTTGGCTCTTTGCTCTGTGGTGGTCTTCTTCTCGGTTTTGATAGATTGGAGCTATGCACACAAATGAGGATAAAAAAAAATAAATAAAAAAAAAATAACAATAAAGTAAATATTTTAGCACATTTGCTGTAATTAATTTAATAATTAATATTATTTTTCCCAATAAATTAATTAAGAATAACAATAAATTATATATAAAAACATTACTATAATTAATGTAATTAAATAATTAATATTAATTAATTACCAACTAATTATTAGTTATAAATATGTCAAAAATTATATTAATTAATTAATAGAAATTAATTAAAATATGTACAAACATATATCAATTAATTATTATTACATTACTTCCCACCCTATTCCCCTATAAACCCATAACCCGCTACAGAACATATTTATCAATTAATCAATTAATTAAAAATAATTAAAAATTATTTCTCAATTAATTAATTAATAATTCCTACTAATTAATAATTAATTTAACATAATTAAATTACTTCCCACCCTATTCCCCTATAAACCCACAACAGTAGTAAAAGACAATATTTAATAAATTACATTAAAAATAAATAATAAAACATAATAAATACAATATAATATACACTAAATTTATTTAAAAATTGATATTAGTAACATCAAAGTTATTAATTTCGATATTATTGACATCGATATTTACAGCTTCGATATTACTGATATCATACCAATATCGATATTAAGACTGTCGATATTACTTACCTTCAATATTTTGTCCCATCGATATTTAAACTTCGATATTTTTGTATATCGATATTTAAAAATCGATATTTTGTCTGTGCACCAGAGAAGCGTGTTCAGGAAGAAGAAAACAAACAAAATAAAAGCCAAATACAGTACACTCCTGAACAAGGCCAGATTAGCATCCACGCAGAAGAAATAGAAGCAAGACCTGGACTAAGTCAGATAGACAGAGATACAGACGACGAAGATGTACAAATGGTGCCACAACTGAACGACAATAAAAGAGCTACTGAAGAAAAACAAAGCGCAGTGCCAGCTAAAAGACTCAGAAAAGGAGATAAGTGGGTTGGTTTTGTCAAAAGATTGAAATTTCACCTTAAACCAATAAATGAAGAACCAGAGCAAGTAAACGAAATATCAAGTCAAACTGGGCTTTCCACAGAACAACAAAGAAGGAGAAGTCCATGACTGAAAAGACTGAATAATAAGTTCAAAGGCCCTGAATGGAGCTACGTAATTCTTGAAGATTTTGAAAATCTAGAATTGAGTGATAAAATTGATGACGAATTAATTGATGATTCAACAGACGAAGAAGTGGGACCAACTTGAAAGATTTCACAGGTTGAAATTCTATGAAAAGTCTCAAAGAGGGGCTAAGTCTCCTTAGTCGAAATAATGGCTGATCATACTGTTAATGGTAAACCGAAAAGAAACTGCTTAAAAACATGCTGTAAAATATGCACATGTAGTATAGTACTGGTACTCATAGTATGGTTAGGACTGACGGTAGCTATTCCTTATCTAATGAGTAAAGACGAAAAGAATGACACTGACATTCATGAGAAAGTAGATGCACCTGAAAAGTTAAATATACATGAAAGAATAGTTAATTTTGGGCAGCAAAGAGTAGAATTAGAAGCATCAGATGAGGAAAAATTACATTACAATAAAATTAGAAATAGAACACACTTGAACGTATTTGCAAATTTGTTAGTACATTACGTAGAGGCAATGGAAATAAGCGATTGCCATGTTTGTATGAACCTACCATTATCTGTAGCTGAGGGCGTCACTTATTACCATTTGCCCTTGACCTATGGTACTTCATGAAGTATTCTAGCTAGTTTATTTTATAACAAAGGACCCTTGCAATATTATTATTCTAATTCAGATATGATTTTCTCTGAACTTCCTATTTATAGTAACCTGAATCCTGTACATACCAAGGGTGACATAGCTCGTCATATGGGTGAATATTTTCTGACAATAGGTAAAATAGATATAGCTGAAGCACACAAGAATAATTTAACATGCATTTTACATGAAGAAGAAAAGATATTTTTTAATTTAGTTGAGAAAAAGGAGAAATGATTTCCAGAAAAAAAGCTACAGAACAGAAATGAAAAATTCCTAAATGGGCAGAAAATAAAGAATACACCTTGAATGGCAAAAGCCATGCTGCTATGTTGCTGGATTTCGAAAAGAAAGGAAAACTGTGTCTCCACAGGGAGAAAACGAGTTATTATAACAATATATTTATTGGTTCTAGTGAATGTGAACAAAATTATAAGGTAATTGGGGGTTGGGGTTAAAAAGATGGAACCGAGTTAAACAAAGAGTGGTACGCAGTTCCTAGGTGAAGTATTATTCACCACAAGGAGTCAAGACTGGATTGTCTGGCAAAGAATGGGGAAGATAACAGGGGTCAAAATAATTAGAGGAGTAGGGGAATTCCTCCTCTCGGAACTAGGGCTCTCACACACCCAGCAAGCTAGGTGTCATGCTTCATCATATGAGCCTGCACCTCATTGGGCCGGCGCTGCAATGCCCAACGGGCACCCTCAAAGGATCTCTTTGTCGGAGATCTTTTGTTCCTTGCTGTAAGGGTGCAGTGGGGGTGAGGGGCCTAGTTAGATGTAGATGCACGCTTTCCACTTTATTATGTAGATAGGATGTTTTTTAACAAATTTTTTATGCACAGTCCTGAAGAATCGCCACTGATCAAATATTGACAATCACAAGGCGAGAAACATGTCGACCATCTAGGAGTAGAGTAGGTATTCTGTTGCATAGTTAGCAGAGCACATTACCCCTCCCATAGTTTTATTTTAGGTAGGGTACCCAACAGAATAAAGTCTTCCAGAGGAATCCCTGACCTATTTTAAATTACACTACACTCATCTACACCTAACTAGGCACCTCACCCCCACTGCACCCTTACGGCAAGTAACAAAAGATCTCCGACAAACAACCCCTTTAAGGGTGCCCATTGGGCATTGCAGCGCCGGCCCAACGAGGAGCAGTCTCATGATGAAGCATGACACCTAGCTTGCTG
Source organism: Lissotriton vulgaris (assembly GCF_964263255.1). Lineage (NCBI taxonomy): Eukaryota > Metazoa > Chordata > Amphibia > Caudata > Salamandridae > Lissotriton > Lissotriton vulgaris. The sequence continues at coordinate 933,797,433 of NC_141699.1, forward strand.
GCTGTGTGAGAGCCCTAGTTCCGAGAGGAGGAATTCCCCTCCTCCTCTAGTTATTTTGACCCCTGTTATCTTCCCCATTCTTTGCCAGACAATCCAGTCTAGGCTCCTTGTGGTGAATAATACTTCACCTAGGAACTGCGTACCAATTTTTTTTTTAACTGTGTTTAGGGCAAGTACGCTGGACCTAAGAAAAGCCCATCTAGTATTCCCCTCTTTTTAATAACAAAGATGGAACTGAGTCAGTATTTCCTGGAATTTATTTTATATGTGGGAACAAAGCATATTACAAAATGCCTGATCATTGGTATTGGAGTTGCTATTCTGGAATAGTATTCCCAAAATGTCATGTAAACACAATCACTGGAAACAATGAAGCAACTAATGGACTAATACGTAGTAAAAGAGCTAATTTTTCAGAAATTGTAGGTGATATATTTAGTGCATTGATACCTTCAGTGGGAGTGGTTCTGAATACTCAAAGAATTTGCAAATTGTCAACAGTGGTGGATCATTTATCGACTGACACTGCTGGAGGACTCCTAATGATCAATACTGAACTGGTAGCGGTAAGGTCAATGGTTTTACAATATCGACTTGCTCTTGATACATTGTTGGCGAAAGAGGGCGTAGTCTGTAGAATGTTGAAAGCACAACATTGTTGAACTTACATACCTCTAAAAATGAAATGTGGAGGGAGGAGGAAGACGTGATCCAATCAGCTTCCTAGTCTTAGTATTCAAAAAATCAAGTGGAGAAAGGATCACTTGTCATGCATAACCTGGGTATGCAATTATCGTACTGACGTGTCCCAAATAAAAAACCCTCATTCACGTGTTTTCGATCGAAAGGGTGGTATATCTTGGTTATCCACCTTATTTTGCACGTGATTGCATCATCATAGGGTTAGTGAATGTGCATCCTCCACCCGGAGGTATATCCCTTGTTAAAAGCAGTAGTGATCAGTGATGTGGTAGGGAAAGGCGGGGTTTCACACTCTAAAAATACTCGTACAGCCAGAAATAGTTTTATTTAGTCTGGATTCAAGATATAGATTAATACTGCTCTTGTGCGCTCTTGAGAGTTATGAGGGATCTCAGGCATTCCAAAAATTGTGGTTTATTTAAAAAAAAATCTTTAAAATAATTTTTTAGCTCGACATGTTTCAGCCCTTGGCCGCCTAGATAGATCAAGTGGGCTTTCTTCAGGACCAGAGTGACGGGTGTACTGAGACTGTGGCATCTCAGTGAGTGTGGTCTTCAAAAAAGAAACTTTCTTTTTTTACGGAGAGGTGGGAAAAGGGTTATATTAATCCTAATCCTGGTCAGGTCTCGCAGTACCTGCAAAACACAAATAACAACAAATGGGGGGAGGGGGGAGATTAGACACACAGACAGAAATTATCTGTTTGGTTGATTTCTTTTGTTACAGCAACTAGAAAATGGCAATACTTCGAAAGACTACGCACATGGTCATGGCAAAGAGTCACTCTCTCAATCTAAGTCTTGTTCACAAATGGTCAAAATATCACATAAAGGTAAAATATCTCTACTTCTTCTTAAAACAGCACTTGTGTTCTCGTAATACACTCGTTATTCATTCAGATGCGGTTTGGTAAATGCGTACCACGCCTTTCGTTCGTTTCAGTCAAACTAGTTGAATGCCTCGATATTGCACTCTACAGTATTGTGTTTCCACACTGATGTGGCGTGCGCACTCACCACGGAGTTAATTATAAATCCACACAATCACACTGTTTTGTTATCTTATTTCAAAAGTTAGGTGACACCTTCTATAGAATATTACAGTACAAATAGGTTCTAAGGAGAGCAAGGACTGTGAATGTAATCGGGCAAGATTATTTTCTACTTCCAGTAAACACTAATACAGAAATGCCACACGTACCTTCAATGGTTATGTATTGTGCCTCAACGGGTTCCCAGTCAGTCCGGGAGACCAACTGGAATAATGTGAACAAGGTTTAAGAAAACGGGAAGTTTATACATTACGGTTCTCGGCGGCGCTCTAATGTCCAGCTGCTACCTGCGGTCTAGCTCCAGTCAAGACTTGTGCTGACTCTGTCACTCTGGGCCCGGGAGATGCATTCTGCTTCCGGGTGTGGTTATGAAACAAACACAGTGGGAGGAGTGGGGGGTGAAGAAAGACTCGAGGTGCAATCAGAAGTCTGTCTTCTGGTGGCGCTTGGGCACAGTTAATTCAGTATTGTATTTGGAATAGAATTTACATTAAACATTAAAAATTTGAAAGGGGGTTTAGAATGGCTACCTGTGATGTGGTTGCTCTGTATAATTGGGAAGCATAAATTATAGGATTATGCACAGTCCTGTTCGATATTCACTCAAAACCAGTTTTGTTAAGTGTTGAGATATTTTCATGAATTCACACATGTTGTGAAAACTGTATTGGTTAATCAGTGTGATTTCAACTTTGTCATTGGACTGTTGGTATTTCGATTGTTCATTGGGCTGGTTATGGAAACTGTTTAGTTATTTAGACTCAACCAGGGAATATGATCGTTCAATCCTGTGAGTCAGTTTGTAGTCTATGCTCCCACTGTTGTTCTTTTTCTAAGAGGATTTTTTCGGCGTTATGGCCCTTTGTCATCAGGGTTTCCAAGACAATCCAGTTCAAATCTTCAGTTGTGTGGCCTGCCTCAATGTACTGATTGCTCATTTTGTGGTACTCCTACATTTCACATTACTCCTGTGTTCACATATTCTTTGTTTCACTTTTCGGCACGTCATGCCAATGTAGCACATGTCGCATGGGCATGTGATTATATAGATCACATGGCTGGTGTTACGGTTTATGTGGTTTTTCGTTGTCCATTTAAGTTCAGGTAGTAGTTGTATCACTTTGACTGTTCTTGTTAGGGTGCAAATTGAACATGAACCACAGGGAAAATGTCCTGTGACTCGGGGATGGTCCCACAGACGGGGGATCTCTGTTCTATGTTTCTTTGGTGGTGGTCTGGTATGGACCAGCATATCTTTAAGGTTGTGTGTCCTTTTGTTAGCAAACCTCGGTTTTGGCCAGGTTAGGTTTGCAGAGGTAAGGATCCTCCAGATTTTGTTTATTATCTTCTTTATGTTGTTTGACGCAGTGCTGTATGTAGTTACGCATGTCACCAGGTCTTGTTCAGGTGCCCTTTGTGCTGCGTCAAGTAGACTGTCTCTATTCTGATTCCTCGTTCTCTTTTTGCATTTATTGAAGACTCTCGGTGGGTAATTGCGATCCTTAAGTTTTTCACACAATTCATCTGCTTGTTTTTTGTATTCATTGGTTTTACTGCAGTTCCTTCACAGTCTCAGAAATTGGCCGTAAGGGAGGTTTTCCCCGAATGGTCAAGGGTGGAAACTCTCGTAGGAAAGTAAATTGGTTTTTGCAGTGGGTTTGAAAAAGGTTTTTGTTTGTAGGTTATGGTTTTCAGCATAGATAGTAATGTCCAAGAAATCAAGTCTCTGTTTATCAGCTGTGTATGTGAACTGTAACCATTCGTCTCTGGTGTTAATCCATAAATGGAAGTTCAGGAGGCTCTCCATATCACCCTCCCAAATGAGGATGGTATCATCAATGTAACGCCTCCAAAATCGTATCTTCTGTTCGAAAGGGTTGTTGGCATTGTTTATGTATGTTTCCTCGAAATTGCTGAAGTAAAGCCCGGCCACACTCTGGGCTAATGTGCTCCCCATTGATGAGCCGTGGCACTGTTGATATAAGGTGTCGTATTAGAAGTAATTTTCAGTAAGGGCCAGCCTGCAGCATTCGAGTACAAAGTGTCTTGGAGTTTTATAATGCCAGTCATTGTTGAAAAGTAGAGTTTCCAAAGTATCTAAGGTCTTTTGCTGGGGGAGGCTAGTGTAGACTTTCTACATCTACCCCCACCAGGATCATACTCTCATCCGAGTAGTTTACGTCTCGTAGGAGATTCAATAGTTCTATAGTATCTCTTAGATAGGTAGGTGTTTTTTGCGTTATTGGTTTTAAGTATTCATCTGCAAATTGCAAGAGTGGTTCAAGAACTGAACCAATACCGGAGACAATGGGTCTTCCGGGTGGTGGTCTGTGTGGCTTATGAGTCTTGGGAAGTGAATAAAAATATGGTATTCTTGGAATGCTGGTCTCTAGGAACTCTGCCTCTTTTTTAGAAATCCAATCATTTGTCTCAGTCTCTTCTACCATTAGGGCAATGGTCCTTTGTAATCTAGGTGTGGGATCTGTGGTGATTTTTTTGTAAAATGTCTGGTCTGAAAGTAAGTCCATGCATTGTTGGTTATATCCTTCTTTGCTTATTAGGACTATCCCACCGCCTTGGTCTGCCTGCTTTATCACGATCTCACCATCATTTCTAAGGTCATCAAGGGCCTTCTGTTCTGCTTTTGAAATGTTATGAAAAGGTTTCTTGATTGTGTGTCTGAGTCCATCTGCTTCCTTCATGATGGCTTGTTCAAAGGTGATGATTTTAATTGGAACTTGTGAGTTCAGGGGACAGAATTTCGATTTCCTCCGCTGGGAAGTATCTCCATCTGGAGTTGGAGGGGTCTTGATTGTTGAAGAAAGCTTTAAGTTTAAATTTTTGGCAGAACTCTGCGATCTCACATTTGATTTTGAAGATGTCCAAATTAGGTGTGGGGACATATCCAAGGACTCTGTTCAGGATTTTTTCTTGGTCTTCTGTGAGGATTTTGTCTGGGAGGGTTACGACAAGGGTGTTGTGCTGGTTCCAGGTTTTGCTCCGGTCATGCTTGTTGTGTGGACCTGTCGTGCCTGGTCTGACCAGGTTACCTCTTTCCGTCTCGATCTCTGGTTCACCTGGCCTCTCCCTAAAAAAGGAAGCCTTTGTTGGTAATTCTGACCTGCCTGGTGTTGCATATGAGGGTTCATTGGTGGTGGTCCTTGAAAGAATGGATTCATCCATCCATGGAAATGTGGAGTGTATGGTTGATATGGTATCCCTTGTGGGTTACTTTGGTAGTTGGGAATGTACCACATGTTGCATCCTCGGCGATTCGCCCTTCTATTTTGACCCCTACCTCTTCTGTGGGTGGGGAATTCATCGCTGCTCCAGTCTGATCCGTCTGTTGATGACCCATTATTAGAATTGTAATCTGAAGCATTCTCAGATTAGGTATAGCCTTTGTGGCTGTAAGGATGTATGCGTTCAAGAGAGAATTTTTTGAGCTCCTTTCCAAGTTTTTGTAATTTGGTTTGAGTTAGGTATTCTTGTGTTTCACTCATCTCTCTACTAAGTAATCTCTTGTACATTTCCATGAAATGGCCGACCAGTTCTTTCTAAAGGCAAGGTCTTTAAGGAATATCCGTGGTGTATTGGTCACCCAAAGTCCTTTGGGTGCCGCAGTGACTGTTAAATATTCAGTCATTATGATGCCATGGACGGCTGTCCTGACTTGTTCTCTCTTTGTCTCGGTTAGTTTATCCCATTCATTTGTGTTTGCCAGAGTCTGGGTGAGGTCTTTGTCCAATAAAAGTGGCAGTCGAGCGAGTATTGCTTCAATCTCCTCAGTTGAGTAACTAAGGCCTAGGTTTTCTGCCATTGTCAGTCTACTGTGGATACAGTAGAGGCTAATCCAGTGGAGTACTCCCACAGCTGTGCGCTGCTAATAGTCAAAAAATCAAATGTGGAGGGAGGAGGATGACGTGATCAATTCAGCTTCCTAGTCTTAGTATTCAAAAGATCAAGTGGGGAAAGGATCACTTGTCCTGAATAACCTAGGTATGCAATTATTGTACTGACCCTCATTCACGTGTTTTCGATTGAAAGAGCGGTACATCTCGATTCTCCGCCTTATTTTGCACGTGATTGCATCATCATAGGGTTAGTGAATGTGCACCCTCCACCCGGAGGTATATCCCTGGTTAAAAGCAGTAGTGATCAGTGATTTGGTAGGGAAAGGCGGGGTTTCACACTCTAAAAATACTCGTACAGCCAGAAATGGTTTTATTTAGTCTGGATTCAAGATATAGATTAAAAACTGCTCTGGTGCGCTCTTGAGAGTTATGAGGGCTCTCACGCACTCCAAAAATGGTGCTTTATTTAAAAAAAAATCTAAGCTGTCTGTTCTGCTTAACCTTTAATGCAATAGTTAGAATAAAATAATGGGAATAGAATAGAGATAAGTGGTATACAGTGCATTCATTTAATCTGTCTCTAAAACTGTTTCTCTTCTATTTTTGCATGTATCGCATTTGGGCCTGAAATGTATTTCTGAACTCCATCTTTGGAGGAACTGCCCCTGCGCAAAGAAACTCAATCCACTGAAGCCAATGGCATTGAACCAGTGCCAGAAATAACCTCCTCACCCTGCCAGATGAAGATGAATTGAATAAATTGTTAAAACATTGAATGTTATTGTTACATTCACTGCCGGGCGGAATAAAAGTACATGAGAAGATAAAGTCGTGGAAGGGAACATTTAAATACATGATTGACAAGTTACCTCATATCAATATGGTGTGATGACCTCTCATCTTCTGACCAATGAAATTGTGGGATTCACACATTTGCAACATTTGGGGGTGGTACACTGATCTGAAAAATAGTATAACTAGGGTAGGCGTAGTTTGTTAGATTGTCCGACTTGTCCGAATAGCTGACCTGTCACTGACCCAATGCACTCAATAGGTGATCAAGAGCAGAGGGGCTGACGGAGCACTCTGTCAGGAGATTCATTAACCCAATCGGGGTTCTGGAAGGAGTTCAATGACCCAATCAGGGTTTGATTGTTAGCTGCAGAGAGGGTTTACAATGCTGGCATTTGAACATTAGCTGTGGTGCCGATCTTAGTCTATGGTAATCCTGTCCTGATCCAATTTGGTTTATAACCTGCCCCGATTCTGAATTGTACCTGTTCTTTCTCGCTGGCAACTGCACTTTGGGATTCTTATCCTTTGTCTCAGCCTGTGGCCAGGGTTGGTCTTCACACCATTCTAGATAACTATAAAGTGTGGGTTTGTCATTGTATTGTTTTCCCTTCTCTACCTACCCTTTTGTCGAATGCTTAAAGATGTTTTTTCCAAATTATTGTATATGCTTTGTTTCAAACTTTATTATTCTAAATAGACAAGAAACTACTGATTTCATGGTTTCAAACATTTAAAGTTTACTTCGATAAAATAACTTAAACCTTTCCTGAGTTTGTGGTTATTTATAAAATGCCAAATGTTATTATTCTGCCTATTTTCTTGCTAACTCCCTTGATCCACTAGGTTTTTAGGTATCCGTAAATTGGATTGGTAAGTTAAAGGTATAGATTCTGATTGGTAAAATCAAAATTGATTGAGTGTAGGTTTACCTGTTTAAAAAATACATAGTTTTATGGGCCCAGGTGAGTACGTTGAGCAGGTGAGTTTGCACTCTATCATCCCAGAAAACATAACTTAGTCTAAGAGGATTCGGAAAAGGAACTCCTTAACTGCTCCTAGAATGCATGGCTCTTGGTATTCGTGTGCGAGACAAAGCAATGATGAGTTTTCCGACCTGCTCTAAATACCATATGACCCAGATGTCAAAACCCGACCTGCCATGTTCTTGCGTAACACCGGAAGTAGCATGGTTAGGCAGCTGCAAGTGCACAGATCGGCATACTCCCTCACCATACAGCCGCTTGGTAAGTAAAGGTACATTATAATTCAACCCCACGCTCTCACTCGTACAGCATTCTCTCTTCTAAATTTGCTCATAGGGAACTATACACAAAGCACAAGGGATGTGGGGTCTGGATACATGACACAAAGATGTAGCTAAATGTTCATGACTGATAACATCTTGTCTGGAATATTTTCAAACTGTGTGAACATGGTTTTTAAGGTTTCCTACCATTACTATTGTGGAAAATTTAGACATACCTAGGTAAGGGCAAAGTTTATGTTCTTTCTTACACTTAGCAAGAATTGAGACAATGCCAACCTGGCAATGTAGTTTAGAATTGTTTAGAGAAGGAAGGTTTCTAGCTATGTGAACAGAAGAATTGCAATCAAAGGGAATGTGTAAATGCAGTTTTTACTTAAAAAAGACTGGGGCTTGACCATCCACAAAACTCAATAATAACGTATTTGCATTACTGCTTGAAGGCAGTGAAGCACACAGACTTAGAGTCCATCCCTGTCTGGGCTGAATATAGACCGCTGATTTTGTAGTTTTATAAATTATGCAGGATAATTCACATTTCTGTATTTTCTATAGTTCTGCCTCCAGGCCTAGGCACTCAGTTAAATAGTAAAGATACCCATACCTCTTACCCCCTTTCAATAGAGGGTAAAATGCCGACAGATAATGTGTTATTTGTAAACCAGTGCAACTGTTACATACTTTTCTGTCATAACTTGTTCATTCACAGTGTTCATGGTTCTGAACACTGCTGTCTGAAATGAACTCACAGTCTTCTGCCACACAAAGAGAAACTTAATTTGAGGGAACATTGACCTGGAGTACTAAGCATTGTGTGTGACAGCAATTCACCCCTTTAAATCTGAGTAACCATGAGGAGGTGACTGCCTAAAGAATCCATTTCTAGCAACCATCACCACACCACATTACAAACACCACAATTTCCACAAACCAGATCTCAAAAGAGCTTTTGTGTTTAGCAGATGGTGTGGCTGGTAGAATAGAAGAATAAGGGCCTCATTACTAGTTTGGTGGACCGACCTCTATAGGACCATGCCCGCTCCTGCCAGCAGCTCACAGTGCTGGTGTACCATAGACTGACATGTTATGAGTTTATAATAGGGCCAGCTGTGTGGAGGCGGGGATCATGCGGCTGTGGTGAGTACCATTACCAAATATATTGATGCCAGTGTGCGCATTTCAACTGCATATGTGTCAGATACACACATATGCATGATATATGTGGGAAAATAAAATATTTCCATTACTTGGGTTCGGCCCATATGTGTGCAGTCCTGGCAATGGGTATATGTTACAAAAAGGATTTACCTATAGATCGCCGCACAGAGGGTCATAATACTTGGGATGATGATCCTGCTGTGAATGGGGGGCCTGGAGAAAGGGATCTATGTTGGAATCTGCCTGGAAGAAGGAGAAAGGTGTGACTACACACCCCAAATCCTTTGTCAACGCCACCTCGAAGTTGCCAGTTGGAACAGGCAACTCCTAATACAATGGCAGGGCAGCTGCCTTGTAATAGGGCCATAGGGCTGCCTTTCCACGACCATGAACCCGGCAGTCGGCGGCCTGCTGGCGTTCTCTGCGATCCATCAGCAGTCTTCGCAAAGTTGATTCACCCAACTCCTAATACGGTAGTCAGACCACCAAGCTCACTGCACCTTGACTGCCACCACCGATGCAGCGGTCCACAGGACCACCAAACTTGTAATAGGGCCCTAAGATTAAATTTGTTTTATTGATAGAAATCATGCCAAATATCTTATTAAAATCACATAACTAATAATGCACTACATAAATTCAATCCACACGTACCATCTCATCATAAAAGTTAAACAATAAGAGCACTGTGCCTACTGGATTAATTATCTGAGTGCTTTTTTTGAGGAGGCACGTATTCTCATCTGTTTTGTGACTTACAACTGTTCAAAAGGTAAGTTTAGTATACACTTGGAGACTTGGATTAGTGATAACCTATGTACAATCTCCATATTGCAATTACTTAGTTGTCTGTACATTTTGTTCAGTGATTAGAATTATCACAAAATCATAATTTTGCACATGTACATTGGCTTTAAGTCAGAGCAGGTGGTAATCAGGTGCAAACTATAAAATGGGTAGACACTTTGAGGTTCTTTTTCTCTGTATGCTGTGGCGAGGAGGATGAAGCTGTTTGCTCCAGAGCACCACAGGTGAAGGCAAACACAGGAGTGCATTTTTCAGAATGAGAGTGAATTTTTTTCCGTAGCAGCACTATTATTTTAAATTTAATTGCTGAGGTGGACCTTGTGTTGAGTAGTGGGACAAGGTATTTGCTGCTTACACCTTTTAGCCTCAAGGAAGCTATCAGGGGTTGTTGTCACATCATGAGGGGTTTCACAAGGTGCTCTATCACATTTTATTCACAATATTGTAGATGTAATGCTGCTAAACATTCATCACCGTACATTTTTCCAAATTCACAACATTATACAAAATTAGATTCCATGTGGCACATTTTCCCTCCTTGTCACACAGGAATATTTGTATAGAAATCCAAATAGCCAGCACTTCTTGAAAATTCAGTTAGTTTGTAATGCTGGCTCTGCAAATACTGACCTTGTGGCTACATTTCCAGGTTCATCCCATGACTCCTAGATCTTTTGCCACTGTGCCATGTTGCAAAAGGATGTTTTAGAGATGATTATCTTAAGTATTTATACTTTTTAACTTTATAAGTCATTCACATTTGGAGAAAAATAATTTGAGGGAACATTGACCTGGAGTACTATGCACATAGATTTTAACCCGGAACCTTAATACAAGCACAAGAAATGAACACCATTACAACTTGGATCTCAAAAGGATTAGGACATTATTCATTGAGCATATGTTTGGACTGCTGAAGGCACAATTTTTCTGACTTGATAAGAGTGGGGGAGCCCTTTGGTATTCACCTTTAGTGGCAAGAAAGATTATGGCAGTGCATGTCAGAGAACCAGGTAAAATATTCTTAATAACTCTCTTGTGTCAGATAAAACAATGTTTTCATATAAAACCCTCACCCACCAGGGTTACCCCTTTGTGGCATGCTCCATCATCGGTCCATCCCATCTGCTGTGGCTCGGGGCATGCTCCGACCTACAAACTACTTGGGAGCACTTATTGGTTTTTATATGATTATAAAGAAGATATATATGTTTAAAAAGGGGAGGGACTGGAAACTATGCTAGGTTTCAGTGTAATTTAAAATATACCTTGCTAGTAGGTATATCTATTTTATTCCTGCCTCTAGTCTGTATAATTAAAAATTAGGGGGTGATTAGGAATGCAAATAAAATATTTATAACATCTTATAAGTATAACTTCCGATTGGGACAAGATAGAAAGAAGGAGTTTAGTATGCCTGAGCACAGAATATAAAAATGCATCTTTTTGTAAGGAAGACTTAATATTGTGTGTTTAAATTACCACTTTTAGAAAGTAGGTATTTTCTTGCTTAGCCATCCTGTGTACCTCTGCTGGTTTGTGGATTGTCTTTCTTGCTTTGGAGTGACAGGGCTGGGGCTGTGCATTCACTGTAGACTGTCACTAGGCGGATGGAGATGTGCCTGGCCCTTCCTGGATGACTCAGAGCTGATCTGAATAGACCTTGGCAGCATGCAGAGTAGTGGGAGGAGTTTCCCTTGCACCTGAATAGGGCCTGTCACCCTTGTACAGTGCTGTCTCCACCCATGTGGTCAAACTGCACCAGTGAGGACAGAACTGGTTTTGGACTGGGGTCAGAAACCCTTGCACAAGGAAGAACAAAGACAAAAGGGGTGTAAGTAGTGAACCTTCAACCCCAGAACTTTAGATCACTTCTGGACTCATGAGGCACCTTTGCCAAGGAGAAGAGCTGGAGAGCTGTGAGGAGGTGTTCTACCCCCTTTGCTGTGTGGGATTGGCCTGCTGTTGCCGCTTCTACCAAGGAATGTACCAAGACTGGATATTTGCTGAGAAACCTGCTTGAAGAAGATTCTCCAAGGGCTTGTGCATGCTGGCCTCCTGCTTTGAAGTCTCAGGGACACAAATACTTCATCTTCAGCACCAGTGAACTCTACTGCAGAGAGTTATGACCTGCCAAGATGTGCTTGTTTGAGTGTTTGGCCTCTGGAGGTTCCTGCTGTCTGGAGCTAAAAAAAACTATTAGAAGCAAGAAAAACCATCTCCGACTGCTGTTAGCGAGGCAAACGTGATACAGCAACCTGCACCGAGGCCTGGGGAACAGCTCGTGAAGTGCAAGATGCACGGCTGGCCTGCACCACAGCTCTGACACTCTTTGATGCCTGCTGACATCTGCAGTGATCAGCATTCCGAATCTCAGGGCCTGCACAGACTCCGTCACTGCCACCCCGCATCCTGTTATCGCAGGGCCGATAACTACCAAGAGCGACTCCACAAACTCACCGGCTTTGCACCGCCATTCTGGAACCAACACCACACCAATGATGCAACTGACTTACCCTGTCCTGGGTTCGACACGTCACCTCCTTTTGGACATGACTTCCCACCTCCCCCATGGAAGCCAGGTAGCTGGCCTCAACCTTGGCACAGATGCCTCACTTCCACCATGCCGTGCATCGTCATGGACTTCTTTTTCCAAGGTACTGAATGTTTGTGTGTCTGCGTGACAACAATGCCGGATGATGAGCACCTGACGGTCAATGCTGTACATTGGATTTATTGCTGTTACGACGTCGTAATAGCCCCATGTGGAGCTCCTTGTTTTCTGCAAGCTTTATTTTGGAAATACCTGTTTTGAAGTGCTATTGTTTTATATTTACGATGGATTTTTGTTGTTTTGGTCTTTTTGAATTTGGATAAAGATACTTTATTTTTCTAAACTGGTGTGGTGTCCATTTGTAGTGTTATTACTGTGTGTTTTGATTGCACAAACTTTACACTTTATCTTTGGGAAAAGCCTGTCTGCTTGTGCCAAGCTACAAAGTGGTTAAGCAGGAGTTATCTAAAGTGTGTATCCCCCTTACCCTGACTAGAAGCATTGGTCCCTACTTGGACAAAGGTACATACCTCTGGCAATTAGAGACCCCGAAGTCTAACATTAGTGATTAGCCTAGAGGATATTAACTTGTATTTGTACTTGACCCACAGTGACTGAGGTATAACACTAGTTTAGTGCAGACCACTATGCAACCACATACATTTTTTTTTCCGTTTTATTTCTGCTAACCCTTGAAGTAATGCTGGAATGTAAACTTTATTACTGTAAATAATTAAAATTATTACAGTAAAAACAATCAGTATATAAAATCTAAAAACAGTGATTTCAAACTTCAGTGCTGAGTAAAATGTAACACCCCTCCCCAAGCCCAACATAGTCGGCCTTTCCCCATTATTTATGGACATGATCTTGAGGCCCCCGTTTGTACCCTTAAGTTGATCTACATTACGGAGCTCTTGAACTGCCCTCTGTGGCGCTCAGGTGGAAATGCTTTCTTGGGGGGCGTACGAGAGGGGCACTGTCGTTTTTGCATTGTTGAGTGAACCCATCAACATTCATCCGCAGAGTTTACCATGCACTTTCCCTCGGTTATGCTACTTTCGTTGGTGGCTTTTAAGACTATCCTGATTTGATGGATACATTTTGCCAGTCTCACTAGAGCCATTGTGTTAGTAGTTGAAATACACTAGGATGATGCTTCGCTGCACAACTTTATACTCTTGTTGATGCAAATCGGGCGCAGAAGTCGCAGGCATTGTTGAGGTTGGGACAGCACCGGGGTGAGGCCACTTCTGTCCTGGGGGCTCTTCGCTCTCTGGCAGGCAGATGGGAGGCTGGAGACTGCACCAGGCAGACTCTTGCACCACTCATGAGGAGTGTTTCTCCCTTGAAGGAATTGGGGGAAATCCTCCTTTCCAAACCTCGCCCAGAAGTGGCACCTAACCCCAATTGGTTTAACCATGATTGCTCACAAGCAAATAGGAATTTACGTAGGGCCTTTTCAGCCATTCCGAGGTGCATAACAGAAGTCAAACTGGCCAGAAAGAATTATACCAAGGCAATTAACGACAGGAAGAAGGATCTTCTGATTGACCGTTGGGACAAACTGTCTGAGGCTGGTAGCCAGAATAAGGGCAACATTTTTTTGGCAGCAGTTAGGGAGGTCTGTTCTATGGGTCAGTCCTCAACACCCATTAGCTGTAATATTGCTAGCGATGTATGGGTCGAACATTTTTCGGGTATCTACACCCCCCAACCCCATGCAAGGTAACTTTCACCCCAGGCAGCTCGATCCCCATAGATAAGTATTTTAGAAGTCATGGAAGCCCTTAACCAGAGTTTAGCCAATAAGGCGCCAGGCCCAGACGGGCTCCCCATAGATTTAATTAAGTTGAACCCGGCTTTTTGGGCCCCCTTGCTCCTGAATGTTTTTAATAATTTAACTTTGACAAAAACACCCGAGACCTGGGCCAGAAGTATCATAGTCCCGATTTTTAAAAAGGGAGATAGATCTCTCCAGTGCAATTACAGATCCATCTCCCCTAATAGATAATACCCCTAAAATTTTAGGAGGAGTATTGTATAATAAAATTGTGGGATGGGCAGAAGAAAATGCTATTTGGGACCCATGCCAACTGGGGTTCAGGGGAAAGGTGGGAACTGTTGAAAAATGCCTTAATTTAATCCTAATTGTCGGAAAATATACCATTGCAAGGAGGACCCCCATCTATATGGCTTTTATGGATTTGTCCACAGCTTTTGATCTTGTCAATAGGTCAAAGCTGTGGGTTATCCTTTTGTCTGGCGGGTTGGATGAAAGACTGGTAAATTTTCTAGCATACCTACATAGAGACCTCCAGGCTCAAGTAAGGATTGGGATGGGAGGAGAGGTTTCGGGGACCATTGATATTGGCAGGGGTGTCAGACAAGGATGCCCGTTGGCCCCCCTGCTTTTAATTATATATATATATATAAATAGGCTGAAAAACTCTCTGAAAATGGCTACCCAAGATGTCCCATATGTTAATAAAGAGCCCATCCCGGTACTTCTTTACGCAGACGATGCGGTTCTCATAGGCCGCACCCCAAACTCTTTATGTCTTCTTGTTCAAAGTGTTAATAATTACATGAAAGAGCTAGACCTTCGGGTAAATTTAATAAAATCTTTCCTGATGAGCAGTGGCCCAGGGAAGCGTGAAATAGGAACGATCAAAATAGACGGTCAAAAACTGACTTCGGTGATATCAATTGTTTACTTAGGGCTGGCCTTTGCTGCGAACGGCTCCGGGAGTGAGCACTTAGCTCACTCCAGGAGCAAGTTCTCAAAGGCCACTAACTCAATTTTAAGTTTACCCCGCCCTAAGACCACAGGTGCTCTTTTAGTAGTACAGAAAATATACAAACTCCAATGCGCCCCGGTGGCTACATATGGTGCTGAGATTTGGGGAATTGTTAATTGCTCAGCAATCCAAAAGAAGAAAATAGGTTCTGCAGGAAATTAGTGAGCACCCCAATCTCAAGCCCCCAATATATATGTCACAAGGAGCTCAATATTAAAGTTATAACTGATTTTATTCGGGCACCACCAGCACTTATGTGGGTATCAGTGTGGAAGAACGAATCGGCACTTTTGACACAGCAGATTATTAAGGATTGTTTACAGTGTGATAAAGGCTTAGAAATCCCATGGCAAAGCAGTTTCCTTTGCCAGTTTGCATAGCATAAACAAAGAAAGTGTCTTCCTGGATCCCATATTAGCAGAATCAGTCCCTAAAAAAGAACTGTGGAACGCTCTGTATTCACTATACAACAACGAGCGGGAAGTGGTGGAGTCCAGGAAATATTTTGTACAAAATTATATGGCCATAGACAAGCATTTCTACCCACTTCGCCTATACTAGACCTTACTGATGAGCCGCTGGTAAAGGAGCCTATTGTTACGACTAAGAGCAGGCCCAATCCGATTTGCACTCTGTTTCCCACTGGGTTATAGCCAAAAAGTTTATCAAAATGTGTGCCCTTGTGACGGGAGGAGTGAGCAAACCACTATGCACTTTATATTTTTCTGTAAATACTATCTTAAATATTCTAAACAGTTGTTTTATCCGTATTTTATTAGGAGAAGACCAATTACCTTGGAGGCAGCATATCGTCGTATGCTAGACTTAGACAATGCTGAATTGATTTTCCGCACTGGCACTTTTCTTAAAACTGCAATAAGGGAGCGCAGGTCTATGATGGTTCTTTGATTATATACACAATCTGTAAACTGTTTTAATTAATTAATTGTACATACTAATATGAGGGTCATCCTTGCACTAGCCACTTTGGATATATGCATATGGAATTTTCATCTTTTCATTAATTATTGTGATGTATTTATATTTTTGTGCTTTTATGGTTACTATTGTATCCGAATAAAGTTGAACTCAACTGAACTGAACTGAGTCCTGAGGGGGGCCGGGTTTGAGAGAGCCCACCTCACTCTCCTGCCCAGCCACAGGGTACAGACCCTGGGCAGGCGGATCAGTGTTGTGATGTCATTCCTGGCCTGATAAAAGGGAGGGTGAACAAAAGGTGCCAGGTACCTGGGGATACTTCTCCCCACTCTCTGATGCCACAGAGGCTAGATAGCTCTGGGAGGCATGAGGCCTGGCTCTTATCGCTGATAGCTGTCAGTGGCCACTCTGGCTGGCTGTCCTGGTGGACAGAGTTTCCTGGGGAGGGGGACAGGAGTCATACCCCGGGGTGGACTGAGCCACACCACTGTGTAGGCCATGTGGGTACTGTTTATCTGCTTGGACACATCTGCGAGTAAAGGAAGCTTAGGTGCTTTACAGATGGAGTCCACAGTTGAGGAGACGGGTCCCCCATGGGTTAGCTTAGTGGGCCCTAAGAGTATGGATTGAGGGATCCAACTGGGTTCAAGGAGGCATAGAGGGGGAATTGACCCCTGCTGTTTCGGGCCAGATTCCATGTTCTTTCACCCCAGGCTGGAATGGGATTGTGTTGGAAATGGCCCTTTTTGCAGAGTTATGCCCAAACATTTTGCTTCTTCCTCTTATTTTTTCCTGAACTGTTTTTGTTGACTATAGGACTCTGGGTACTTTAGCACTGCTAATCAGCACTAAAGTGCTTTTGCTCTCTGTATAAATTATGATTTAATTGGTTATCCCTGATTGGCATATTTGATTTACGAGGTAAGTCCCTAGGACAGTGTACTGGGTGTGCAAGGGCCTGTAAATCAAATGCCACTAGTGGGCCTGCAGCACTGATTGTGCTACCCACATGAGTAGCCTAGTAAAAGTGTCTCAGTCCTGCCACTTCAGTGTCTGCATGCAGTTTTTACTCCCATGTCAACCTGGCAAGTGCACCCACTTGCCGGGCCCGACCTTCCCTTTCCTTACATGTATACCCCCCCCGGGTAGGCCCAAGGTACCCCCATGGGCAGTGTGTAGTGTATCAGAAAGGTAGGACATGTACTGGTGTGTGTGTGTGACATGTCCAAATAGTTAAATACTACCAATTTTGTTTTTCATTCTAGGAATGTAATCTGTCACACAGGATAGCATGGGAGATACTTTGTAACGTCTTACAAGAATAACTTCCCACTGTGACATGGTAGAGGAATGGGGCTCAGAATTTAATAACAAATCTTTTAGCTAAGATGTTTTTTTAGTCTCTGTATGAAAATGCCACTTTTAGACAATTCTGTGTGTCTCTGCCTGTTTGTAGATTAGCGTCTGGTTTTGGAGTGACAGAGGCTGGGGCTGTGCATTCACTGTAGACAGCCACTGGGAGGTAGAGGTGTACCCGGCCCTTCCTGGATGACTCAGAGCTGAGCTGAATAGACCTTGGCTGCATTTAGAGTAGTGGGAGGAGTTTCCCTTTCACCTGAATAGGAGCTTTCTCCCTCGCACAATACTGTCTCCACCCTGGGTGGTCATAGTGCGGACAGAACAGGTTTGGAATGAGCTCCAGGACCATTGCACAAAGAAGAACGAAGACAAAATGGGGTATATGTAGTGGACCTTAAACCACAAAACATTAGATCACTTCTGGACTCAAGAGGAACCTTTGCCAAGGTGAAGAGCTGGAGAGCTGTAAGGAGTAGTACTGCCCCGTTGTTGTGTGCTGTGTGGGGCTGGCCTACAGTTGCTGCTTCTGCCAAGGAAAAGACAAAGACTGGATCTTGGCAGAGAAACCTGCTTGAAGAAAGAATCTCCAAGGGCTTGTCTGTGCTGGGCTCCTGTTTTGAAATCTCTGGGACACAAATACTACACCACCAGTTCCCCTGAACTTTACTGCTGAGATTTCTGACCTGCAAGGAGTTGCCTGTTTGAGTTTTGGGCCTCTGAAAGTTGTCCCTGCTGTTGGGAGCTGGAAGAAACCTAGAATAAGAACTCGAATGAATCATGTCTATATAGGGAAAATAAAAGAGAAACTAGCATACAAGCGTATTTAAAACCGTGAGCAGTAGATATTTTCTTATCCAATCCTCTATCTGACCCCATGAGATTCAGACTACATGTATTATTATATGTGGCAAATAATAATGTTAGCAACGTTCCAGAAATATGCAGGGCAGCCAGTTTACACAATTGTATATTCCTTTCTACATTATCCCAAGTCAAGATAAAATCTTTAAATGCAGCGTAAATGCGTTGTCCTTTCCTTGCAATTTATTT
The DNA here is from genome assembly GCF_964263255.1 of Lissotriton vulgaris. Lineage (NCBI taxonomy): Eukaryota > Metazoa > Chordata > Amphibia > Caudata > Salamandridae > Lissotriton > Lissotriton vulgaris. The sequence continues at coordinate 933,815,767 of NC_141699.1, forward strand.
TTCATACATTAGCCGAACTTTTGTTATACCATATAGGCCATAATGTTTGTGACAAATTCTGCTTAGTCAAACAGGAATAGTCCTGACAGTAGGTGTTCCACACAGATTTTGCAAATAGTTTGCCAATAGTGTTTAATTATGCAATCTGCCTATGCATTTTGGGGTACAGATGAGACCATTTCTGGCTTGTATGTATTGAACACACAGACATATGGGCATAGGTTTAAAAAAAAAATTTTTATTCATGGTAAGATTATTTTCTGATAGCAATCTGATTATGCAATACTGCACTATTTTGTTTGTTGTCTGCATTATTTTAGTCTCATCAAACTAATAAAAATGTAATTTGATTTTGACAGTCAATTTGATTAAGGCAAGACCATTTTCATCGCATTGAAGTGCAGATAACAACACTTTTGTATATGGCATCCTACATGATATAATACTCTGAGCTAAATACGCATATTTTCAAAAAGCAGTAACTGCTTTCCGAGATGTCAGAATCTGGTAGTGGATAGAAGTGGATCATAGATGTAAGTCCTGGAGCCTATGATCCGTTGCACTCTGTGTGCAGTTAAACATGTGTAGGCTGCAAATTTATTGACACTCCTCCCCCAGGAAGAGGAATTTCCCAAGGCTAGGGAGCTTAATTCATGGCAGTCTAGCAGCCCTTTGAATAGGCAGGAAGTGCTGATGGCGTTGAAAGTCTATACTACGCCTACTGATATTACCTCAAAAGTTAACTCCACATCATTGGATGCTGAACTAACTTTGGAATCCTTGGTAAAGATTGCCCCGTGGAATGTAGCAGGAATAGTCAAACTTCTGCCAGACGTTGAGTGGGGTCAATGTATTGACTCCTTTGATATACGCCTATTTCAAGAAACTTGGTGCTTTACACCATTTTATAGCAAGAGGTATATATCCATTTGTGCCAAAGCAACTAATACTACAAAGGGAAGGCCCTCAGGGGAACTGGGCATTTGTATTAAAACTACGCTTTGATGTAATATTGGCATCCTGTTCTGTGATTCCAAGGGCATTTTAGCACTCTGACTTTTGTTCCTCTCAGGCCTGCCTTTAAAAATATTCAACGTTTACAACAAAGTAGAGGGTAGAAATGGAGAAACTACCACCATTTACCAACTTGAGCAACTGATTCTGAAATATGGTGCAAGAGACCTTAATATGGTGGCAGGAGATCTCAACTCAACTTTTGAACTGCTAGCTGCTGCTCCACACGACTTAATTCTGAGATGGATAACCAATGGGGTATACCCCACATAGAATTACCTAAAGTTTGATGGTCTTCAAAAGTATGCCAGCTGCTGGCATTAACATTTGATCATGACCTTAGAGCCACTAATGGCAGATGTCCTTCGGATTACCAGGGCTAGGTCACTTTTAATAGACCGGGCCATTGTAGTAGAATAGACTACTTTTTGAAACAGGTTGAGCTTTGGCCTTCCTTCAAAGACATGGAAGTGATTGACGGAGTAGATAGAGATCACAACACCCTTATTTTGACATTATGTATTTAAACAACCTTACACCTTGAGAGAAGGGGTAACTATGAGATTGGAGCACTGCAGCCTACCAATAACTTTGGATCTATCAATCAATAAGATGGTAAAAATGCATGATATGTTAGGGGGGAAATAAGGGATGTCTTGGGTAAGGCAAGCAGAAAAGAGAAACCTAGTCCTAAACCCAAGTCTTGGTACAACAATGCCTGTAGAGTGGCTAAAGGTGAGCTCCTTGCTACTATCAAATCTAGATCACAAGCAGAGATTGTTCAATCTAGAGCACATCATAGAGAGTGGGAAGATTTGCTTTTGCCAAACCTGTATGATGCCCTTGCTAATAAAAACACCAATGAATTTTGGAAAACTGCAGCTGTGGTCCCAAGTGGGAACAAACCAGCGCTCAATTTTTGTATTGAACCAGAAGAGTGGGTAGCACATTTTTGTCAACTGTATACAGATAATATCAGGATTACAAATGATAGTGGCATCTTACATGTTAGTGGCGTCCTATTTCAGCCCAACAATTTGCAATTCTTGCTTAGTGAGACTGAAAAGGCAACCAAATCATGTGCTCCCGGACATGCCCCAGGACCCGATAAGATACCCAACGATCTATATAGCGAAAACCCAGAATTGTGGGGGGCCATATATTAATTTGGTCTCTAATAGTATCCTCTCTGGCATGGATATCCCCCAATCATGGAAGTTGGCAGAAATAGTCACCATCTTTAAGAAAGGGGATCATGCACTCCCAGTTAACTACAGGTCTATCAGTCTCATATGCTCTTTTCAGAAAATGTTCTGCAAACAGTTGCTTGCCCATCTCCAGGATTGGATTTGTGAGGGGAACATTATTTCAGAGTGGCAGGCAGGTTTTAGAGCACAAGTGAGCACCTTAGTTCAAATTTTCCGTTTCACTTGTATTCATTTGAGGGAAAAGATTATCAACAGAGGCAACTTGTATGTTGCCTTTGTTGATCTGTGAGCCGCTTTCAATATGGTGCCCAGGGTAAAGCTATGGGAAGTTCTAGAAGGTATGCGCTTGCCTTCTCCCCTTCTGAATATTTTAATGAGGCTACATGTGGATACCTTGGCACAAGTGAGGTGGGGGGAAATAAAGTAATTCATATTGATAAAGAAGTAAGACAGGGGTGCGGATTAGCGCCCACCTTGTTTACCCTGTATATAAATGATGTTATAAATGTCTTGAGCAGAGATGGTTGCGACACACCAAAAATAGGAGGACGAAGAGTCCCTGCACTCCTCTTTGCAGATGACACACTGCTTATTTCTAGTGTGCCTTTGTCTATATTTTCAGGCATTTTGCCTGGAACATGGGCTGGAGCTAAATATCTCCAAAATTAAATGAATGCTTTTTCCCCCCACACTAAAGACTAAGGGGGTCATTAGGATGGTGGATGGACTGGAGTCCACACGCCATCATAATGGCGACAGGGACCATCCGCCATGCATCGGTCCCTCACACCAAATTAGGATGCGACCGCCACCATGGCGAGCATCTTGCCATTTAACATTGCAGCGGGTGCTGCTGACTGCAGCACCCGCCGCGATGCCAAAAAGGCAGGATGTACATTTCACTGCACTACGTGGCAGGCACCACACAGTACTGTGGAATGTAGGGGGGACCATGGGTACCCCCAGTGCACCCACACCTCCCCCCAACACAAGAGGGGGTCGCAACAGCCCCGTACAAATCCCCACCAGCCTTTCTATGGCAGTATTGCCGCCATGGAAAGGCCGGCTGTAGCCAGCATCCTAATTTGGTGGACGGTGACTGCTAGGCACTGCCACCATTTTAGGCTACCTGGACTGTTCGCCAGACAATCTGTATGATTGCTTGTGGCGGTCCCATGATGGACGGTCTTTGCGTCCACCACAGCCCGAGCGCGATCCTCTGCACCATTGTAATGTGTGCGGAGGGAATATCGCGGTCCGATTGTAGAAGTACCGCTACCGCATGGCTGGCAGGTAAGGACCTTCCGCAATCCTAATTGGCCCCTAAATGTAAGAAGCAGTTGTATGTGGGTGGTGCCCCTTTAGAATTAGTGACGGAGTTTGATTACCTTGGCACTAAACTTACATAGAATTTGAGTTTGGTCCCACAGATGGAAAGGTCACAGCTATCCCGAATTCAACAATCGGCAAATATTGTGAAAAACTATAGGAAAACTATGTTCAGAAGGGTCGCAGATTTATAACAGCTCTAGGTGGAGTGTTTTATGGTGGGGAGCTGTGGGGCTGCTCAAAATCTAGTCACTTGCCAGTAATTGATCAAAAATGTTTTAAATCTCTGCTGAATCTTCCGGTGTCCACCCCGTTAATTCCCATCTACTTAGATCTAGGCCAGGAAAGAATTACTCATAAAATAGAGCTTAGAATGCTTATCTTCTGGCACTGGCTTTGGTCTACTGCAGCACTTGAGTCCTCTAGGGTGGGCCTCCATCAATTAATGACATCAACATGCGTGGACAATATCCAGTGGTTGCATACCCTTAAGAATCTGTGACAGAGGCTAAGCTTAGGTGTATACTGGAATCAATCAGAAACCTTGAGCCAGATTAGCAAATTCAGCCGCAAAGCTGTATACTGGGGCATTGTTGAGATTGATTTTATATAAATTGTAAAGGATCGCTTTCGGCTGCTTTTATCAATTTTAAACCGACAACGTCATATGAGGATACAATAGATGAAATTGTACCTCCTCTAGCAAGGAAACTATTCCAACAGTTTAGGTATGGCTGCCTACCTGTAAATACTTTTAAAGGTAAATGGGGCACAGCACGTGTTTTAAATAAAACCACCCCTATTCGAATCCAATGCCCATTGAAACTTAAAGGAAAACGGCTCACTCAAAACTATCCCCAAAATGACATATTTCCAATCGTAAATAAAAAGCGTTTCAAACATGTAACTTAAAAGGAAACTTTCGATGCTTTGAACAAGTCCTGTAACTCATATATCCGCTAATGATCTTCCTTGTCATGCCCCCACAATCCCCCGTTAACCAAACTGAACTGACCCGTGCTTCCCCAACAACCCATGGCTTTCCTCCAATTCTTCCGTATTTCTCAGTGTCTCCCAATTGCATACCTGCTCAGTTCCTTCCTATCCACTTTCCTCCTCTCACGGTATGCACTCGATTACCGATGCTTCCCGCCTTCCCTAAACACAGTGTGTTTAAATGCGTTTAACCCACCCCTCCTGTTATACATCACGTGTTTTAAATAAAACCCACCTCTATTCGAATCCAATGCCCATTGAAACTTAAAGGAAAACAGCTCACTCAAAACTATCCACAAAATGACATATTTCCAATCGTAAATAAAAAGCGTTTCAAACATGTAACTTAAAAGGAAACTTTGGATGCTTTGAACAAGTCCTGTAACTGATATATGCGCTAATGATCTTCCTCGTCTGTAACGCCGGCGAACAGCCTCCGACGTGAAATCCAAATAGTACGTTTATGTCTGCTCCTTGTATCGGTGGGGTGCCTCCAGGGTCTGAACGGTGAGTTGTGAACTATGAGGACACGATAGATGAAATTGCACCTCCTCTAGCAAGGAAACTATACCAACAGTTTAGTTATGGTGTGGAGGAGTGTGGCTCACTGATTAGAGCGGCAGACCCTGATGCAGAGGTCTGGCCCGTGACCAGAGTTCAATTCCCGACGCGGCAAGGTCCTGAGCCCAAAATGTCCACGGACTCGATAATTCTCGCCTCGGTGCCTACTCTAATCATGGGGTCCCACGCTGCAACTCTGGACAATAGCTTGCTTAATCTCCACCACGGCGGCCCACCCGCTGCGGGATGCCTGGCTTTCACCTTGGGGATGCCCAGTAGGGGTTATCTCACAAAAGCCAGGACGGGTTCCCAAGGCAAGCGCCTTGATGCCTTCGGGTGATACGTGCGCTATATTGCAATGCAATACATATCTGTAAATACCTTTAAAGGTAAATGGGGCACAGCAGGAGACAGGGTTGATGGAAATTGTACCTGTTGCCAAGGGGGACTTGAGTCACTTGTGTATGTTTTATTTTTCTGTCCTTTGTACAGTCAGTAGTGATACAAATGAACAGCCTCACTATGTAGAAACTTGGGAGTAAGCAAGTACAAGGAGGCGTATAGAATACTGCAGACAAATACATCTCGTATTATTGTATTCTGTACAGCCAAGTTTTTATTGGCAATGTGGATCATACATGCCAAGTGCTCCCTTGATAGTCCCTAGACTGCCCCGTACTGCAGGGTTTTTTAAAACTGTATTGTGTATCTTGCATTGTGGACTATAGTTTTAATATTAGCTAGGATATTTATTGTTGTTTTCAAAGTAGTTTTATGATGAATTACTCTGGCCCTACTAAGAATGTAATTTGTTTCACTTCACTGTGCTGTTATTGTAATGGATTGACTCAAATGGTTTATGTTTTGTATGTGTTGTAGTAAGTCTTGTATTGGTAACTCTGGTCGGCTCAAGAAATGGGTGGAACACCAAAGCACTCATAAAGAAACCTAAAATGCATTGCCATATGAATAGAGTGGAAGATGAAATAATTTACCAATATACACTATACTAAAGGTTTCCCTTTAATGATTAATGGTGAGAGAGTGGAGGCAAAATGTGAGTTTAATAAGAGGTGGAAGAGAGAGAGCAAGGGAGGGAGGTCTCAGAAGAGAGAGAAGGGGAGGAAATAGGAGATGGCCCTATATGGTAGATGGAGAAGAGGGAAGACTGTGAGGTGATGACGACGTAGATGTAGGGAGGGCAATTAAGATCAAGAGAGGGAGGGAAAGTGGTGAAGGTTCACAAGAAAAAACTGTTGTATTTCCATGTATCATCTACATTATTATGTAAGCTTTGGGCTTGTGGTTTTGTTGCTGAGTTATCCACCGGCAGAGAGGCGAACAGTCAAGAATCGCTTTCATTGTTTTCCTTCTTGTCTTCTTTTCTTTCTTTTATTGTGTTCAGTCTTCCTTTCTCATTCATGCTTCTCCAATCTTCTCCCACTTCCCTTCTAATTGTTTCTTGTATTCCTTACTGTCATAGTCAATCCATCCTTCCATCTTGCCTTCTCTCCTTCGTCCCTTGACTCGTATTTCTGCTCCAAACCTCCCTTCCTCCGTTTTCTTCTTCCCAGCCTCTGCACTCATCTGCTGTGTCTATGTTCTTGTTCCTTCCCTTTTACTTCCTTTCTCCTAGTCTCCCTCCCCTTTTGAAGACCTTTTGCCTTCTCTCCTGGGAGTACAACATAGTACACAGCAATATTCACCCTGATGCTTTCACTTGATAAGGTGCAGTGTTCATAATTTTACGGCAACTTCTGAGTGCAACTGATTGCCCCAATATCTTCCAGTTTCTTTCACTTTCTGTAGTATATCTCTGAGGGAAATCCTACGTCTAATGAGATTTTTTTTTAAACTGCTGGTTATCTACATGATAAGACCACCCTAGGTATATGCTCAATCTTATTTTCAGTAAGTTGCTGCCTGCAAACATTTACATTTTAACTGGCAGCTCTGTGATAACATTCAAATAACCTTCAGTTGTTCTTTAGATAAATAGAGCTATATATGTGAGGAAATCACATGAGTGCGCACACTAAGATGCCACCCCCCCCCCCCCCCCCGGTTTATCTCCAGTGGCGTCTCCCCTTCATCGATGAACTTTTACAGCTCTAGATGAGCATTACCTTGGTTTCTGTTCCATAAGGAGTGTTTTGGAGGCTGCGCTATCCCGTGTTTTTTGGGACTGCTAGACGTAGCAGGAGAGTCTTTTCCCTTCCTTGTTCTTCCTCAATGTTGTTCAGTCAGATGCTGGCAAGTTTCCGATTAGGGGGGCGGAGCAGCATTCTGTAAAGGGAGAAGCTGTGGCCTCAATACTCTCACAGCTAGATTTAGCTGCTGCACTTCAGAAAAAAAGGTCTTCATTTTAATTGCTTTATTCTGTAATTATTATTCCATCTAATTTTAAAATACTAGAATAATTATTATGGAAGGGAAAATTACACCTAAGCTGCATAGTAAATGGGAACAAAATATATCTCTACCTCCAGTCAAATCCAAAATGGTGGAGTCTAAGGAACCTTGTTTAACTTTATTACTTGATGAGATTCAAGATATTCGTTCCAACACCGCCTCTATTGCATCAGAGATTAAAAATATAAGAAAAGACAAGGTTAGGCTTTCAATGAAAGCAGCTGATAATGCAATTATAACTCAGGATAATGAAGTCAAAATTGACAGTTTCGCTGCTTGCATAAAAAATAATACCATTGACCAACTTACTTTTCGATTTGAAAAATCGTAATAGACAGTATAACTTTTGTATATTTAACTTACCGGAAGATGTGTAAGGTAATGATTGTAGGTTATAGTTGGAGAATTTATTACCTGGTCTCTCACGCCTAAAATTTCCTAAGAAATTTGATATTGATAAGTCACATAGAATTCCTTCCCATCGCAATCCACACCAGAATGAAAGACGACAGCTGATCTTTAAAGTTCTACGTCATCATCACTTAGGGACTGACTACACTGATGGACGGACTTCTGTCTGTCTGCCATTGTCCCGGGGATGGAGACTCCCCCCCTATAAGGCGGCGGTCCAACATATCCAATTACGATGCAACCGCCATCACGGCTAGCTTCAGCACCTGCCGCAATGCTAAAAATGCACCTTTGACATTTCCCTGCACTACTTGGCAGGCACCATGTGGTGCTTGCCTGGCAAAAAGACTCCAATTTCATTAGTCCATTGCTTTCATGCAAAATGTGATATGTGAAAAGAGAGAAGGAAAAAAAAGTGCTCTTTTGAAGATTTGTGATAACACTTCTAAGTTGAAGTTTCTGCTTGTTCAACTTAGAAGTGTTATCACAAATCTTCAAAAGAGCACTTTTTTTTCCTTCTCTCTTTTCACATATCACATTTTGCATGAACGCAATGGACTAATGAAATTGGAGTCTTTTTGCCTCACTCTAACCACTTTCCTTTTTCTTCCTTAACACTTCACTCACTGGTATTGGGGACAAAGGTCAGTCTTCAGGCAACTTTTACTAAACATACACATGTAACTTTGATCTTTTACAGCCTTGAAAAAGCCCTGGCACGAATCGCCATAGGGGGCAAAACACATGTCGGCTGTTCATGTTTTTACTAAAATCAATAAAGAGCCTTTTTCTACATAAAAATTAACTTTTGACTCAATCTATATGAGTAAGGATTCAGCCTAATGATACAAAGAACTGTAAACACACTCACTATCCCCCTAAAGACTTTACTGTTTAAAACTCAAGAGGTCCAGAGTTTTTTTGAGTGTGTTTCTTTTACAAAAAACTATGTGAAGACTGATATAGCCTTGGATTCTCCTTTGGACCACCCTTCCTTTCTAGAAACCATGTGGTGCTTGCCACATGGTGCAGGGAAATGTAAGAGGCACTATAGGTGCCCCCAGTGCTCTAGCCCCAGGCCCAGGAATTAAGGGGGGCCCACTACAGGCTCCTAAATCCATTTCCACCTGCCGTTTCCTGTCAGGTTGACCGCCACGAAATGACAGGCGTAAAAGGGATATCATAATCCCGACAGAAGTGCCTAACAGGAACTGCTGCTATGCTGTGCAATGCGGCTGCTCTGACAGGCAGTTGAAAAATGACCGCCTGTCTGAACTGTGGCACTCGCCATAGTAACCTGGAGGGCGGAAAACCACAGTTCGATGGCGGAGTGCCCGCCACCGACAGCCTGTTGGTGGCCGGCCTTCCTCCATCATAATCAGGCCCCTCCTTTGATATGGAAAGTTGTGCAGGAAATCCCAAAATTAATGGTTAATGACAATAACATTTTCATTCACCAGGACTTTGCAAAAGAAATTGTTACAATTGCAAAGACTTCACTGATCTTCGACCAGGATTGGGAAGTTATAGTTTCAAACATGGTCTGTTTCACCCCTCGACTATGAAGATTTGGAAAGATGGTTTATCAAAGTTCTTTGACTGCCCCGATGACCTCCGTCTATTCTGGATCAACATTCTCAGCTCTCCATGGATACTTATTGTTCTTTCTAGCTAACCTATTTAACCCATTATTCTATAAGGCATTTATAGTTCAGTTCGCAGTTCAGTATGCGTGTGTGCGAATCAATATTGCTATTAATGTTTATATGTTGACATTTTTGTGTTTGTATGCGTCTTTCCTTTTTCTTTGCTGTCCAAATTCAAGAGCTACTTTTCTTCTTCTGTCATTGTTTTAACCCAAACCCAAACTCCCAGGATCGGTTTGATGCTCAAGTGGGTCCACCTCTCAATTGCCTCAACCTCTGAAGCTATAATAGCACGGACGGTAGAGGAGATTAAGAGAGGGGAGGAAAGGATGGGGACAGCAGGAAGGGAGATCTATCAAATAAACAAACATAAAAAAACAATAAGTAACACTATAATATAGATTTACAAGAAGCTTAGATTTTTTTATAGGTCTCTAAATACTTGTAAAAGAAAATAATGCTGAGCTGTATATCACTTCAGTAGGATAGTGCCTTCCATCATTTGAAAGCTCTCTCTTTTCTGAAACATTTGTCCATGAAGGAGAAATACATTTAATACTATGACTTGCACAACAAGGTAACCATTCACACATAATCATGCCCGATTCTTACCCACCACAAATGCAAAATGACGTTGCATCACAGGGCGGGGTGGTTGAAATTGCACACACCAATTCCCCCTGCTAAGAAAAGAAAACATATGATTCTACATGGATCACCACAGCATGTTTATTCCGATTATATAAGGCATTCAAATACACATGCCCCTAATTGACCATCAGTAGTAACAAGACACTGTTGTTAAGGTTCACAACAGTATATTTCTCATGGGAATATTGCTCCAATACAAAGTATAAAATATCAAGACAAATGTCAGCTTTAATCTGAAAGGTATAGGTATCTGGAATTGGTGTCCTCTTCATACACATTGTTTTTCTGTAGAATAAAATGCGATAGGTACAGCCTTATTGGAATAAACTCTTGAACCTTTAGATATATAGCCCCCTTGATAGGATTTGCGCCGAACAGACCTAAGGGGTTAATTTGAGCAAGCCCCCACCACTGTTTGTTAGTCTCTCCAGCTCCTTCTCCCGGATGATAGTAGCAGAGCCAAAGCTACAGAAATGTTTTGGAGGGAGAGACCTATCGAATAGTGAAACTCCTCACCAAAATACAAGACCCTCCATCTTCCCCAGACGTGGATGGCACAAAATGCAACCAAATGGCAGATTTATTTTCGGCAAAAATTGCTAAAATCCTGAATTCCCTTCCAGCCCCATCTACCACTCAAACACTCCTTGGCTCCTCCCCTCTCCAAAACACCCCGAGATTAACCTCTTTCTCCCAAATCTCCATTGAAACGTTTCTCAACGTTTTACAGAAAGTCAAAAGTGGCTCCCCATCAGACCCAGCCCCCATTAGTAAATTGAAGCTAGTTGCTCCCACTATTGCTCCTCTGTTTACTAAGCTGATCAACGCCTCCTTTGAAAACGGTATAGTCCCGGCGAACTGGAAAAAAGCCACAGTTAAGGCTCTCATAAAAAAAACGCACTTAGATCCCTCAGACCCTTCCAATTTCAGACCAATCTCTTTGCTACCAGCTATGAGTAAAATAGCCGAACGAGTAGCAAATCATCAACTTTCGGATTTTTTAGAGACCAACCATCTTCTCCGCATGTCCCAGACAGGCTTTAGACCAGGACAGGGGACTGACACCGCTTTGTTAGCCGTTGTCGAGGAAGCCAGGGGCATATTGGACGCAGGAGGATCAGTGGCAGTGATCCTCCTCGACCTGAGTGCCGCCTTCGACACGGTGGACCATGCAACCCTTGTCCAGCGCCTTGGCCTAATAGGAGTGGCTGACTCCGCCCTGTCTGGATATCATCCAGGTCCTTCCAAGTGGCTGACGGGTACTCCGTCTCCACTGCTCAGTCTCTTAGGTGTGGTGTGCCTCAGGGATCTTCCCTGAGCCCCACACTTTTTAATGCTTACATGGCTCCCCTTGAGGATGTTGTAAAGCCGTTTGGCATTAAATCAATAATGTATGCTGATGACACCCAGCTGGTCGTCTCCCTTAACCAGGCTGACAACGCCTTGTCCAATCTGAGCAGCTGTCTGGAGAAGGTGCACCAATGTATGTGCGAATCAAGGCTAAAACTAAATGGGGAGAAATCAGAAATACTCCTCTTAGGAACCTCCAACAAAATTCCCACTTCCCTTCCTTGGCCATCGTGCATGGGAACACCACCCATTCCCAAGTCCGAAGTCAAGAGTTTAGGGATATGGCTTGACCAGGATCTAAGTTTCAAAACTCAGGCGAGAAAAACGGCGGGAACCTGCTTCGGCCTGATAAAAATGGCTCGAAAGATTTTACATCTACTCCTGCTCCAGTCCAGGAAACTCTTGCTGCAGGGGCTTGTGAACTCCAGACTGGACTATGGAAATGTCCTGTATCTGGGGGCCCCAGCCTCGGTGATCCATAGACCTCAATGCGCACAGAACGCGGCGGCAAGAATCCTCACAGGAACTTCAACGAGGAATTCGGCCAAACCAGCTCTCAGAAGTCTGCACTGGCTGCCAGTAAAGGAGAGGGTCAATTTTAAGACCCTGTGCATTACTCACAGAATTTTGCACAATGAAGGCCCTCCCATTCTCAGGACACTGGTGACTCAACAACAGTCAAGTCGTCAACTAAGATCCAACTCTCTTTCCCTCGCCAATGTCCCTAGAATTAGGAAGGCCAGAACAGGCAGTCGCCTGTTCTCCTATAATGCTCCTAGACTGTGGAACGCCCTTCCTCTTTCCCTGAGGCAAGAACATAACCACCTCAGGTTTAGGAAACGCCTAAAAACCCTACTTTTCCCTTGAGCTCGCCTTCCTGACCATTCCTTCCCTCAGTACCGTGGTCTTTTTTTCAGCGCCGGGATGCCCTAGGATAGCTGCGCGCTCTAGAAAACATAAAATCAAATCAAATCAAATCAAATCTCAGGACTCGATATTCCAGTCACCCACAAGGGTAGGCTGGAAACGCCGGAGCTGGATTTTCTCGGCAGGAGAAAAGACAGCGTCTTTCTCAGCGCGCCAAGGAGTAGGGGCAGCGTCCGTGGGCTTCTCTCATCTGATGAGCTCTCTGCAAGGGGACAGCTGTTCTTCTCCAGTATTCACCACCACCGTGTTTGCTTAAGGCAACGTTGGCATATTTATACCTGAACGGTGCTGAGTTTGACGTAAGTTTTTGGACATAAGACGTCAATAAAGATGTCACTAAGAACTGGTCGTTCTTACAGTGCTTGCAAGAGTTCTATTACTAATCAAAACAAAGCAAGCGGGGCTTTCCCAGGTTGCTGGGGAGTTTGAGCTGTCGAAAGAACTCGGTGTGTTATCTCGGAATCTAAGGAAGTGCTTCTGCTGTGTCATGTACTGTAATGAGCTGCAGAGACGAGTTACTGAAATATGGCTCTGATCGTTTATGCCATTATAGGGATATGTATTTATTATAGCCGTATAGGGGCATGAGGTCACAATATTGATCGGGGTCCTAGATAGAACACAACACCCACTCCACAAATTTATGTCCATCAAATTACTAAAACTACATCAATAGGATGCACGTGTATTCCTACCCACCCCAAAATACATATTGCATTTGAAATGGCGTATATGAAATACATGAGAATATAGGTACTGTATGTTTTCAAGCATAGTAATCATTAAAAAATTATTGCATATGTAATCAATTGAACGATTTTGCGAAAAATTTACACATGAAATGTCTCTTAATACAGAAAAGAAGAGCGAGACTTTCATCACATATAAATACAATTGCTGTAAAATGTGCTAGAGGCTGAGGTAAAGTTTTTGTCCCATGTCTACTTAAAAATAGAAGCTCTGTTCTTTATGAATAGTTCTACTTTAAGCAAAAAAAAATTTTTGTGCCACAAAAAAGGTAAATATTTTTAAAAATGTCTGATTCCAAAAAAATTATTCATGGGGAGCGGAAAAATAGACTTCCAAACGCTTTTCAGTAGCTTTTGTTTATCAAAGCTGAAGGCCGAATTCAGAGTTCATGGGAACGCTGTGCGCCAGATTGTTTTCCAAAATTCATTGTTTCTGTTCAGGGAAGAACATCATATCAGACAGGCTCTCATAGAATAGGTCTACATATTCAGGTGACAGTTCTACCAAGTTTGATAGTGCAGTAACCTGGCAGTTGTGAGAATGATTGCTATCATCGATGTCTGGATCAGCAATGCTCACAGAAGGTCGTACCTGGGTGATGCTGCTTTCATTTATTGCTCCACTGCCACCACCTAGTCGTAGCGCAGGAGTCTCAACGAATGCCATCATCAGGATTGGTAGCCGCTGGAGACAACACGATGCGTGAGCCGTTACAGGACTTAGCAAAGTATCGTTATATCCATTGGTACTGCTGATGGTAGTGCAAGACAGGTGTCTAACACGCATTCTTCTCCCCATAGCATACATCGAAGCACAGGTAAGATGCGGGTCTGCCATATAGGTCTGAATGAAAGAAACCAGGTCATGTTCAGATCTCTCAGCCGGGCCAATCCAAGGACCTTAGTTATGCGGTCCCGGTAGCGCATTGCTAGGATTGTTTCTTCCATCCTTGCCAGAGTCATGTCTGTGTTTTGGCTTGCCATATCGGAGCAGAAGGGTCAAAAATAAAATGCCTGCTACGAGTCCCAAAAGTAGTGGTAAGCCGCCAAAGACTGAATGGACAAAATTGGGAATAATGCCCAGAACTGCTTTAAATGGTGTTAACAGTCCCGAAAAAATCAACTTAAATACGTTTGAGATACCAATGGCATCCGACATATTTAGGATTTGGCTGAGCATTTCTGTGAAATGCACGGGGCAATTTGTGGATAAAAGTTCATGTATCTCCGATGTTGTCCTTGCAACTTGGAGATCATACGTTTTGTTTGATGACGTGATGGGCACTGTTGTCTGCAAAAGCACAGACTTCATTCTGCTTAAAGTATCAATTCGTATAGAAGAGATATTCAAAGGAGGCCAAATCGGAGTCTCGGAATCTCCAGGGCCGTTTGGGAACAATGCTTGCATACAGCAAGTGACCATGGAAGTCACGCTTACGAGATATGCTTTCCCTGGCACCAAGCCACAACAGCTGTGATCCGTTATTAGAATGTAACTCCCGTTCAAAAGTTGCCTAAAGAAGGACTCTGTCTGCGTTGCAGGTGTGACGTGCTGGTGGCATGAAAGGTTGTTTGAAGTCCCTTCACAGGCCCCATGTAAATTAATACCCTGGCACAAAAGTATACCGCTTAGTGAATGTAAGCAATTTTTACCACTAAGAAATACATTTTTGATGTTGTCACTGTAGTATGTGTGTGTATATGGTAAATTCCATGATGACTTAATGTACCCTTTACCCAACCTTTCATACTGGCCTGTCGGTATACACTCAAGGCAATTTTTAAATCGGAAAGTTGTTATCGGAATTGTGATAATCCCGTGTATTATCCATTCAATGACAGGTCTTTCTGACATTGTCAATGGTAATCTCTCAAGTTTTTCGATGCTCAGGATTGTATAGTCTGCTCCTTTCTGTGCCAAACTGATTTGTTTATTAGTGAGGTTAAAGATAGAAAACAATGACGTTGTGTTGATTAAACGCCATGGCACATAGCCTGAATGAAGACTTTGCAACGTCCAGCCTAGCTGTACAATAGAATACAATTGGGACTGGCCATGATGTAACAATAGCAAGTCTTTATCTATTATATCGATGGCAGATGATACAATACTGTCCAGTGAATATATTCTGGAGGACAGAGTCATTAACCCATTGTCCACAACAGAAAGTGATTTTCCGAATTAATACCATCAATTTTTCGTATTTTCTCGGCTGTTTCAATTTGCATTACTTTCCATGCCTCGTTGTATCCCGCATATACACTTGCCGCTATGAAACGTTTTTGACGCTGCTTGCGTGGTCCCATAATGAAATCACGCAAGTCAGCACCATCTTTAAGTAAAGATAAGTGTTGCTTAATTTCTGCCAGTGTGGATGTTTCTAGCCATTCAAGGCACAGTTTCCCTACACTGTATGTTGTTACTATCACTGGATGTTGTCTCTGGGAATATCTATGGTCTGGTCTGGTCATCTTTAACCCCTGTCTTTTATTCAGGAATCTATCTTGACAGCTATTAGTGTCTCCTTGCCAGATTAACCACTTTTTCCAATCAGGATGTGTTCTGTTTTGATGTAAAATTTGGTATACGTCTATTTCAATATCTGTGGTAGCATTATCAGGTATTGGCTTTGGAATAGACGGTTTGTTTAGGTCCTTAATCTTAGCTAGGCCAAGATAGGTTGTTTGGTGAATTGTGTCATTTAAGAACATTATTTGTTCTGGGATCATGCAGGCTCGAAATAATGCTTCTAGGCCTTGTACCTGCCAATCTTTTGTACCCCAGATTGTTTTTGTTTCAATGTTGTTTTTCCAAAAATCAAAACCAAATGTAATAATTTTTTCATAAAATGCTTCTGAATATATCAATTTAGTATTTGTCAACATGGTTTTCGTCCCTGTTTTATCCAACAGTTTAGGTAACTTACTGTTACAACGCAACTTTTACGTCGTAATGCTGTTACAACACAGCTTTTACAACGCTGGTTCCATTAATTTAATTTGCGTGTTTTTATAGCGCTAGAATCACTCCCGGGGGAGTATCTCCGCGCTTCGACCGCTGCGAAACCCTTCCTGGCTTCCCTGAGAGATGGTCCCTTAATGGGTATCTCCAGGGTGAGACCAGGCATCCCCGGCGGTCTGGTGGGGCCGTTAGTGAAGATGAGGCAAGCTAATGCCCAGAGTTGCCGAGTGTGATCGCTGATCAGAGTGGGCACCGAGGCGAGAGAATTCTCGAGTCCGCTGACCCTGGTCCAGAAACCTGCCGCGCCGGGAATCGAACCCTGGTCCCGGGCCGTCCTCTGCTCTCGGGTCTGCCGCCTCTAACCAGTGAGCCACACTACTTCACTTTACATCGGATGCTATTACAACGCAGGATTTTACATAGCAGATGCTATTACAACGCTTACCATTACATCGTAAGTATTGGTAAGTATATAATTTTTTTAATTTTTTATTTAATATTATTTAATTAATATTAATTATAAATAAATATATTTATTTATGTTTTTTAATATTATAAATTAAATATATTAATTTCAGTAATTTTTAAAATAAGTATGAGTATAGGAGTATATGTTTTGGGGTACTGCGGTATATGTTTTGGGGTATAGGGGTATTTTTAGGTTTTAGGGCTGGGTTTGGGTTTTGGGGCACAGGGGTATTTTTAGGTTTTAGGGCAGGGGTTGGGTTTTGGGGTTCAGGGGTGTTTTTAGGTTTTAGGGCAGGGTTTGGGTTTTGGGGTATAGGGGTGTTTTTAGATTTTAGGGCAGGGTTTGGGTTTTGGGGTACAGGGATGTTTTTAGGTTTCAGGGCAGGGGTTGGGTTTTGGGGTACAGGGGTGTTTTTAGGTTTTAGGGCAGGGTTTGGGTTTTGGGGTACAGGGGTGTTTTTAGGTTTCAGGGCAGGGTTTGGGTTTTGGGGTACAGGGGTGTTTTTAGGTTTTAGGGCAGGGTTTGGGTTTTGGGGTACAGGGGTGTTTTTAGGTTTTAGAGCAGGGTTTGAGTTTTGGGGTACAGGGGTGTTTTTAGGTTTTAGGGCAGGGTTTTGGGGTACAGGGGTGTTTTTAGGTTTCAGGGCAGGGTTTGGGTTTTTGGGTACAGGGGTGTTTTTAGGTTTTAGGGCAGGGTTTGGGTTTTGGGGTACAGAGGTGTTTTTAGGTTTCAGGGCAGGGTTTGGGTTTTGGGGTACAGGGGTGTTTTTAGGTTTTAGGGCAGGGTTTGGGTTTTGGGGTACAGGGGTGTTTTTAGGTTTCAGGGCAGGGTTTGAGTTTTGGGGTACAGGGGTGTTTTTAGGGTTCAGGGCAGGGTTTGGGTTTTGGGGTACAGGGGTATTTTTAGGTTTTAGGGCTGGGTTTAGGTTTTGGGGTACAGGGGTACAGGGGTATTTTTAGGTTTTAGGCTGGGTTTGGGTTTTGGGGTTCAGGGGTATTTTTAGGGTTTATTTTTTTTAAAGTACGACTTTAATTAAATTAAATTAATTAAATAAATTATAATTAATTAAATTTATTAAATCAAATTAATTACAATTTTAAGATTAATTCAATTATATTAATTAAATTAAATTAATTAAATTTAAATAATTACTATTATAAAATGTATTAAATTAAAATAATTAAATTATATTAATTTAATTAAATTACATTAATTCCTATTTAAAATTAAATTAAACTTTTTTTAATAAATTATATTAATTACATTTTTACAATTATTTTAATTATATTAGTAAAATAAAATTAATTAAATTAACTTAATTACATTTATTTTTAAAAGTTATACTTACCTATACTTACGATGTAATGGTATGCGTTGTAATAGCATCTGCTATGTAATATCCTGCGTTGTAATGGCATCCGATGTAATGGAACCTGCATTGTAAAAGTTGCGATGGTACAGCATGCGTTGTAAAATAACGCGTTGTAACATCATAGATCCAACAGTTTATAATAAAATGTTTCTGCATTACTTGTGTTAAACACTGAGAAGTATTGGAATTTCTCTTAGAATGTTTTTGAACTGCTTTTAGGTGCAGTAGCACAATGTTCCCATTGATAATATTTAAAAACATTTCTAGGTTGAGCAGATTTATGTAAATAGTGGTCTGCTTAATGTGAAAAACAGTACATTTGTTCATAATTAGATGAACCTTGTAAATAATCATGTTCTGTAAATTTTGCTGACAACACTAAATCAGACATCATATTATTTATACTTTCAAAATCCCAATCATCACAGAATGTACTTGGTTTTACAAAGTCACTTAATGAAACCTTAAATTGATGAGGATATTTCAAGATCTCGACCGGGCCATATATTTCATAGTCAGTCTTGTCCCATACTACCCCGCCGGGTATTGGAATGGCTGTGACATTTACTGATCATAGTTCTCTTTTGTTGACGTGAGATGATTTGTGAGGTTTCAGAACTAGGTTGATGTTCTGACTTGCTGTGTCCATTGAACTGTATTTTCCCTCAATGAATTTTCCCAAACAAAGTACCATGATGAGCCAAAGCAGGAGGAAAAATACACCTAGCCCAAACCAAAACTCTAACCATGGAGAAATAGGATAAGTTTCCTTGAGTTGATGGAAGAGTTCTGTTGCCTTTTCTTTAAAAGTCTTCGTGTCTGGCGTCACTTCAGGGTCGCTTTGATCTTCAGAAAAGTTATCGAAATTGATGAAGTAGCCAGAGGCAGTTCTGTCGATTGTTGGAATTGTTTTCTCCATTCGTTTTTCATTAGCACATTCTGATGCCACATCATTGTAGACTGGTTATTCATGACGAACTGTTTCAATTTGAGTTCCAAGAGACACGAGTTCCATGGCATTATTGCATAGTCCTTCTCTGTGCAATGCAGGTTTATCAAATGCGATTAATCTTTCAGTTTGAACCTCTTGGATTGTTGCAAATTTGGGTATTCTGTTATTTCTTGGGAGTCCACTTGGCCTACTGTTGATTATAGGCCACATGCTTGTGGTTTCACCAGGTCGATTGATATAACTCGGTTCTCCTTTTTACCAGCAAGTGGCGGTAGTACTACTGATCTTGCTCCGTTGATTGCTAAGACAGGTACTGCTTTTCTGTAAGAAGGCCCAAATTCCTTCTTCACCGCTATTTTTTCTCTGACCAGATCCCCAATTTTTGGAATCCAGACAGGTCTTGCTGGGACAGGTGGTGTGTCTTCAGTGGTAGATGGCTGTTGCTTTAACTTTATGTTGCTTAAGGATTTTCTTGTTTCATTCAAGTCCTGTAAAACAGCAAAACGATCTTTGATGTCAAAGTCTTTATTTTTATCTTTTACCACTGAAGCCTGACAAGATCCTGAACATACATTCTAGTTCCGAACAATAGTTCGTACGGGCTGAAACCTTTTAGAGAATTTCTTGGCTTGTTGTTAAGACTACGTTGGACACTTATTAAATGTTTGACCCACCCATCACCCGAACCTAATACCTTTGCCGTTATAGATTGCTTTATGTCTCGGTTTTTTCTTTCCACTACGCTGTTTCCCTCAGGATGGAAAGGACAAGAGAATCGCAATCCATTGCCCATGCTGGTCATGGCCTCCTTATAAGCTCGAGAGCTAAAAGCAGGACCCTGGTCAGAATGAAGCATGGCAATTGCGTATGTGCCGATAAAGACTCGCAGATCTTTTATAACAGTTTTGGCTTCAGCCGAGCGCTGGGGCCACATTTTATAGTGAATTTTAGTCGTAAGCATTATGGGGCGCATTCTTGCGTATAGACAGCATTACCCTGTCCATAAAGGGTATCTGGGCTACAGGCTGGACCGGTTCACAATTGCGATCTTTGCTGCAGTCTTGGCATTTTTTTGCAAATATTTGATGTTGCACGCTCATCCCCGGCCACCAGTACTCTGATTGTAATTCAGTCAGAGATTCCTTCATCTGTTTGTGCCTTGGACCCAATCCCATATGTGCGTCTGCTATTAAAAAGATTCTCCGGTTCGTGTTTAGAATTACCCTATCCCCCACTCCAGGGATTTGAGCAAAAGGAACGGAGTTTGCATCAATTACGTATGTATAATTGAGTGGATAGTTCACGGGTAGTGCTGCACAGTTGCCTTTTGAAGACGTTTTTACTGCCAGCATGGTTTCCCCTTCTATGTATTTTTCTGAACGCTTTTTTGTCGCTACGGAAGCCGGTTTACTTGCTTCTGCTATGGCTGTATTAGCCAATGAATTCCCTGCAACGTGAACGCCATCACGTTGATGACTCAGAGTGTGTATCACGTGAGTCTTTTGTAGTTCTTTCTGTAAAAGAACTACTTGTTCCCAAAGCATTTTATGCTTGATTGTGGCACCTGTGTCATCT
This sequence comes from Lissotriton vulgaris, assembly GCF_964263255.1. Lineage (NCBI taxonomy): Eukaryota > Metazoa > Chordata > Amphibia > Caudata > Salamandridae > Lissotriton > Lissotriton vulgaris. Next base: position 933,836,351 of record NC_141699.1, read on the forward strand.
TTGTAATCATTTTGAACCCAGTTCTGCAACTCATTATTTGGCGCAAAAATGCGAATCGCACATGATTAGTGTCGGGAATTCACGTTCGGCATTTTCAAGCGCCATCTTTAAAGATCTGATTTCAGCTCGCTGAGGCGAACATTTTCTCAGTGATTCAGTTTTTGTTATTTTCTGTCTGAATTTACCCCAGAGCCAGCGACCTTTAACAATCGCACAGGCTGCATCGTAGGATTTATTTTCTACATTGTAATGCTGTACAAATCTGTCTGTATAGATTATACAGGAGTACTGTTCTAGAGGGAGAATTTTGATTGGCAGAGGATATTCTTTTTCATAATTTAAATCATTCCGTTTTTTCATCTGCGGGCGAAATAGTATTTCACGTCTTCTGCAGCAAGAGAATTTTCCCACTGTATCCATTTCGGATCCAGTGATACTGTAGGCAGGTTTACTGGGCTGAATAGTGCCTCGAAGGCGGATTCTGCTGTGAGAACAGTGATCCTTTTGCCTTGAGCTAGTTCTCGTTCTTTCGCTATAGCAGTTTGCACTGCTTTCACAGTATTTTCTGTGAGACTGAATGTTTTTTCTGCTTTTGTGTACAAATGAGATTTGTAAGCTATTGGTACCGTTTCTCCCTCATTAGAGGTCAGGTACGTGAATCCGCATCTTCCTGGGATGACTCGGATTACAAGGTTGCGTGTATTGTCACGTGTTTCTAATTTTGTTTTTGCTAACATGTCTGTTTGCAGTGATATCAAAATTTCTGTGTGTTTTTGAGTCCAGTTGATTGGTTTAAAATCAGGTTTAATTAATTCGTAGAGAGGTTTAATCCTCTCTGCGTAGTTTAGAATGTAAGTTCTTCCGAAATTCAGGAAGCCTAGAATCGATTGTAAGTTCTTCAGCGTTTTTGGTGCTTGGAGTACAGCGCACTTCTCTAAGAAGTTGTCCGCTAGGCTTTTTCCTTCACTTGATAATTCGTATCCTAAAAATAAGACTGTCAGATGGGCAATTCTTGACTTTTTAAAGTTGAATTTGTAACCATCTGCTGCGAACCCAAGTATTATGGTGTTCACCCTTTTCAAGTGAGTATCCAAGTCGTCGTCCGTGAGATAGATGTCATCGACATAAGATAATGCCTCATCATCATATATTTGTAGTAACTCTGTTACTCTGGCTGAAAATATTCCCGGGCTATTCTTGAACCCTTGTGGGAGCCTACAGAAATTTTTCTACGACCCCATTATTGAGAAAGCGGTCAAGTACCTGCTTTCTGATGCAACATTTTGACAAAAGAACCCATTAGATATGTCTAATGTTGTTTTATATTTTTTCCGAATTATGTTATTCATCAGTGCCGCACTGTGCGAATTCTGTACCGCAAATGTTTTGCAACACGAGTTAAGGTGTCTGGTTTGGAGACAGGAAACAAAGGATTGTTCATTTGAGAGGTGCATGTTTCAATCACCCCCTGGTATTCAAGTTGATCTAAAATCTCCCTGACCTGTTTTTTAGCTTCTTGCTTAATTGGGTACTGCCTTTGTGCAGTAGGTTGACATTTTAACTGGATTTTGTGAGGAGGAGAGTCCTCATCCCATCCTACATGATTTTTATATAATGCTGGTGCCTGGGCTACTTCCCATTTCCTTGCATATACATATTTAGTGTGAATTGGAATGTGATTCGAGAAGGCAGGCATAATCATTTCTGCGCCATGAGGGCACTCCCTGACAAACTCTGGGGGCCAATCTTTCTCTGCTAACAGGATATCATAGCCTTTTGAGAGGTTATCCCAAAATAGACCCCTTATTCTTCTAGTCTTATCTCCATCTATACGCAATGTTATTTCGTATATCTTATGAGGTTCGCTAACTCTGCTGTCTGCAGTTTCTACTTGAATATATTCATTTGTGTCCTCTGTGTCCAGATGACTCATCAGGATCTTGCGAGCTATGGTGATTTCTGCTGCACTGTCTAGCATTGTCTGGGCCCACTCTCCGTTTTTCAGCTGTGTCCTCAGTACTCTCTGCATGTTCGATTACTCTAATACTGGCTACCTTCTTCCTTGGGAATTGTAATTTTTTACTTTGAGCAGGTTCCTTGTCTTTGGACTTGGTGTGCTCTTCCCTTGGGTCTGACCGTCCTCTTCTTTCCAATTTCTGCGAAAAAGATCGAGAGGGACGTGTATCAATACTTTGATATCTGTCAGGCTTTTTCAAATTATCCCTATTTCTAAGGTTATATCTTTTCTCAGAGTGCTCCCTCTGGGGAGACTGGTGTTCTCGAGTCGGAGTTCTTTCCATCTGTCGAGGAGACCTTCCTCTGGAGAGGAAAACTTTTTCCTTCAGAGTGGTTTGTTTATTTCCATCCCTGCTCTTTTTAGTACTGTTTAGATTATTTTTAATAAATAATTTTTCAGGATTTTCGAGTAGTTGGGGTTTTACTGGTTTCCCACCCAAACTATCTCTATCTAATTCTTCATAGCATTTTTCTATAATTCTGGCAAGCTCAATTGGTTGATCTGTTATATCTGTTTCTTTCAATTTCTGGTGGATCGCCACAGATGCTGCTTTTCCTTTTATGTTGGCTAGTAATATAGCCGAGACCTGCTTGAAGTCTTTCAGTAATTTCATACCAAGGGTTAAAGCAGGTTCTGGACCGTATTCCTTCTGAATTTGTCTTAGCACATCTGTTATTACCGCCATGGATGGAACACCATGTGTTTTTGTGTAAATGGAAGCAAAGACTGTACCCCAAGTGTCACAGTCCTCCACGTGTGGGCGACTCCCATTGGAAGGCAGATGGTAAGAATTCTGTGTTTCTCAATAGGGGTAGTATTTGGGAATACTGCCTCTATTTGAGTGATTTTCTGTGCTAACCAGAAAGGGATTTGTTCCCGTTTTATGGGTGTTTTACCAAGACATGATTGTATGTTCTGTGCTTTAATTTTATTTGTGTTCCCCTGATGAGGGGTCAGCTGTGGAACATTAACAGCTGTTTGGACTGTTGCAGTCCGCTTTACATATTGGACTAACTGTCTATGTATTTTAATTAATGTTTTTAGCTGTGCAAACAGCTCTTCGCGAGACATTTTTTCAATGTCCGGATGTGGTGTGTAGCTGGCTAGAACCGGCCACGTTGCTCCTGGTCTACCTAGTGGACCGAGCCTGGTGATGTGAACATTGTGTTTTAGGGCGCCTTTAAACCAGAGCAGGTGCTCTTGGTATTTTAATGGAATTTCAATCTCCTCAAAAGGAGCGTACTCATCCGGTGGTTCCTCTATTTTGTAATGGTGGAATTCGTGGGTTGTAGCGTTTGCCGCTGGAAAGTTTATCCATGAATAGAATACCTCTGTCTACCGATATTCAAGGTGCCTCTATCACGAAAATGACGGTACCACCTCGTGAGGTCAGTCCGTTTTCTATAAGTTTTAACGTTATAGTTTTACTTATGTTGACCGGAATGATGATAGCATCCCGGTCAGTCTGTAGGAGACTTGTGTCTTCCTCTAGGAGTTGATTTTCTATTCTCAAAGCCTCCGTTTCTTCCACACCTTCTACCATTCTACTGGAGAAGTTTTTGTTGCAGATCAGGTTTCAAGGAAACAGAAGATTAGGTGCACAATATTTTGGAACACTGTATCCTTCAACGTTGAATAAACCAGAAGCTCTACATAGGAATCTCTTCCTACTAAGTTCAGGCGGATTTTAACCTTTCACCCACTCCAGACGTCTATTGGAGTATTTACGGGAGAAAGGGTCTGTGTGAAAAAGCACAACTGAGTTACTCTAACGTCTTGCGTTAGTTTTATCGCCTTACCAAACGTTGGGCGCCATGTAGTGTAGTTCCTATTTTCCCTATAGGCCCTGCGCATTGGAATAACATAAACAGCAGTGTAGACGTAGGACTGCGGTCTTCTAGGTCTCTACTGACTATGTTAGCCTTAATTGGGTTTGTACCAGCTAGCTCAGAGGTCACTGGAAACTTTCTTGACTGAATAGGAAGTGATCAGCTTCCCTGGCTCAGACAGGAAGGGATTCAGTTTTCCAACAACCGCATTAACATGACAACTTTGCTCCTCAGAATTAGAGTCAATCTCTAGAGTCGTGTGAAAAAATAAACAGCTATTTCACTCAGTCAGTTGTGCAGAATTACTTTCACCAGTATGCAGAGAATAGAGAGATGGGCGTTCTCAATAAAAGGTATTATTTATTGACCAGTCTTCCTTCTCATGCAAGAGAAATGAATTGCCACAATTGCAAGACTTGTTATTATAAAAAGTGCGCACAGTAAAAGTAGTATTACAAAATAATACTGTAAAAGCATTGATATGGTTTCTTAGCCATACGATAGTTAAAATGAATAAAATATATACATTCATATATACATTTGGCTAACGTCCTCAACTGGTGCTTCTAACTACGCCTACTCCGGTGTACCTGACCTAAGCCTAATACATGGGAGGGAGTAAGTAAGTAGCAGTTTAATTTAAGTTGGTTTTGCCAAGGGTTTGCTTCAAGAATTCTCTCCAAGGGTTTAGTCAGCACCGTACCTCTGGAATAGAATGTTGGAGGTCTGGTATCTCCTCTCAGGACTCGATATTCCAGTTACCCGCAAGGGTAGGCTGGAAATGCAGGAGCTGGATTTTCTTGGCAGGAGAAAAGACAGCGTCTTTCTCAGCGTGTCAAGGAGGAGGGGCAGCGTCCGTGGGCTTCTCGCATCTGCTGGGCTCTCTGCAAGGGGACAGATGTTCTTCTCCAGTATTCACCACCACTGTGTTTGCTTAAGGCAACATTGGCATATTTATACCTGAAAGGTGCCTAGTTTGACGTAAGTTTTTGGACATAAGACGTCAATAAAGATGTCACTAAGAACTGGTCGTTCTTACAGTGCTTGCAAGAGTTCTATTACTAATCAAAACAAAGCAAGCGGGGCTTTCCCAGGTTGCTGGGGGGTTTGAGCTGTCGAAAGAACTCGGCGTGTTATCTAGGAATTTAAGGAAGTGGCTTCTACTGTGTCATGTACTGTAATGAACTGCAGAGATGAGTTACTGAAATATGGCTCTGATTGTTTATGCCATTATAGGGATAGGTATTGATTATAGCTGTATAGGGGCATGAGGTCACAATATTGATCGGGGTCCTAGATAGAACACAACACTGGTTTGGAGTCAGTATGGGTAGAGGTTGATTTGTTCACTGGCTACATGTGGACTCTTGTCTAGTGAGAGGATCAGCCTTTCTATTTTCAGATCCTGGGCGATAAGTGACAACAAAATCATATTCAGAAAAAAACGACATCCATCGTAACTGTCTGGGGTACAACAGTCTTGCTGATCGCATAAATTGAAGATTACGATGATCAGTGTACACTGTCACTACGTGTTTTGCTCCCATTAAATGATTCCACCATGTACAGAAAGAATCTGTTATGCCTAACAGTTCTTTTTCTGCGAAGGTGTATTGCGCCTCCGCCTCATTCAATTTGCGTGACACATAAGCCACTGGATGCAACTCTCCAGTTTCCTCATTTCTTTGGGACAGAGTGGCTCCTACAGTCAACTCCGAAGCATCAGCTTTAAACTTTGAGGGTTTCACAAGGATTGGATATGCTAAAATGGGAGCAGAAGTGAAGGCTCTTTTCAACTGCTAAAAAGAACGTTAAGTTTCTTCAGTCCTATGCATTTTGGGGTACAGATGAGACCATTACTTACTCGTATGTATTGAACCCACAGACATATGGGCATAGCGGAGTCCTTTGGTGCCCGGATCATATCCTATGCTGATGACACCCAGCTCCTTTTTACATCTAAAAAGGGAGAGGCTTTTGATGGTGGTCTGATCAGGGAATGCCTGGGTGTGGTCTTCGACTGGTTTTGGCGGCACAGTCTGAAGTGCAACTCCGATAAGTCGGAGCTGCTTTTTTTCGGTTGTCCGCCGGATCCCAGTTGGAAGACCTGGTGGCCCCAGGACATGTTTCCGCCTGTTGTGGCCTCTGTGAAGGCCAAAAACCTTGGTGTGTAATGTGATGACAGCCTCTCTATCGGACCCCAGATCATCGTTCTGTCTGGGAAATGCTTTGGCATTTTGAAAATGCTTCAGAAGTTTTTTCCTTTGCTGTCTCTGCAGCACAAAAAAATCGTAGTGCAGTCTCTAATTGGCTCGCGACGGGATTACGCGAATGCCCTGTATATCGGGCTGCCTAAATACCTGTTGGCCCGTTTGCAGATTGTGCAGAACACGGCTGCAAGAGCCATTTTTGGACTCCCACGCAGGGCAAAAGCCTCGGAACTACTGAAGAGATTGCATTGGCTGCCTATTGCTAAAAGAATAACCTTTAAGGTGTTGACCTTGGCTTTTAAGGCCCTCCATTCAATTGGCCCAATGTATATGGAGAAGCGCTTGGCTTTTTATGTCCCGAGGAGGACGCTCCGGTCGGCCTTGTTGGCCAAAGCCGTCGTTCCCCCGGTTAAACTTGCCCGGATCGGAGGGCGTTCCTTCCGATATTTGGCCCCGCGCTGCTGGAATGAGCTACCTGTCTCCTTAAGAAAGTCTAATAGTCTTCTTGCATTCAGAAAGGAGCTGAAAACCTGGCTCTATTCAGTATGATCTTCTTGTTTGGCCTCTGTGAGCTGCTGCGTTGTGTTCTCCTCTACAGTTCTCTTTGCCAAAGCGCCGGGACACCCCCTGAGGTAGCCGTGCGCTATAAAGGAGACCTAAACATAACAAACATAACATAACATAGGTTTTTAATTTTTTTTTATTTATGGTAAGTTTTTTTTCTGATAGCAATCTGATTATGCAATACTGCACTGTTTTGTTTGTTGTCTGCATTATTTTAGTCTCATCAAACTAATAAAAATGTAATTTGATTTGATTTGATTTTGACAGTCAATTTGATTAAGGCAAGGCCATTTTCATGGCAGTGAAGTGCAGATAACAGCACTTTTGTATATGGTATCCTACATGATATAACACTCTGAGCTAAATACGCATATTTTAAAAAAGCAGTAACTGCTTTCCGAGATGTCAGAATCTGGTAGTGGATAGAAGTGGATCAAAGATGTAAGTCCTGGAGCCTATGATACCATGCACTCTGTATGCAGTTAAAGACGTGTAGACTGAGAATTTATTGACACACCTCCCCCAGGAAGAGGAATTTCCCAAGGCTAGGGAGCTTAATTCATGGCAACCTAGCAGCCCTTTGAATAGGCAGGAAGTGCCGATGGCATTGAAAATCTATACTTCGCCTACTGATATTAACTCAAAAGTTAACTCCACATAATTGGATGCTGAACTAACTTTGGAATCCTTGGTAAAGATTGGCCCGTGGAATGTAGCAGGAATAGTCAAACTTCTGCCTGACGTTGAGTGGGGTAAATGTATTGACTCCTTTGATATATGCCTATTTCAAGAAACTTGGTGCTTTACACCTTTTTATAGAAAGAGGTATACATCCATGTGTGCCAAAGCAACTAATACAACAAAGGGAAGGCCCTCAGGGGAACTGGGCATTTGGATTAAAACTACGCTTTGATGTAATATTGGCATCCTGTTCTGTGATTCCAAGGGCATTTTAGCACTCTGACTTTTGTTCCCCTCTGGCCTGCCTTTAAAAATATTCAACGTATGGAGAAACTACCACCATTTACCAACTTTAGCAACTGATTCTGAAATATGGGGCAAGAGACCTTAATATGGTGGCAGGAGATCTCAACCCAACTTTTGAACTGCTAGCTGCTGCTCCACACGACTTAATTCTGAGATGGATAACCAATGGGGTATACCCCACTTAGAATTACCTAAAGTTTGATGGTCTTCAAAAGTAGGCCAGCTGCTGGCATTAACATTTGATCATGACCTTGGAGCCACTAATGGCAGATGTCCTTCGGATTACCAGGGCTAGGTGACTTTTAATACACCGGGCCATTGTAGTAGAATAGACTACTTTTTGGAACAGGTTGAGCTTTGGCCTTCCATCAAAGACATGGAAGTGATTGAAGGTATAGATAGCGATCACAACACCCTTAGTTTGACATTATGTATTAAAACAACCTTACACCATGAGAGAAGGGCTAACAATGAGATTGGAGCACTCCAGCCTACCAATAACATTGGATCTATCAGATGGGAATGGGTAGTTAAAAAACCTGCGGCCCTCGATACTATCAAGGGAATTGTTATTGCTGACTATGAACATCTGTCCCAACTCCCTAGTGATGTGAGAATCAATAAGATGGTAAAAATGCATGAGATGTTAGGGGGGGAAATAAGGGATGTCATGGGTAAGGCAAGCAGAAAAGAGAAACCTAGTGCTAAACCCAAGTGTTGGTACAACAATGCCTGTAGAGTGGCTAAAGGTGAGCTCCTTGCTACTATCAAAACTAGATCACAAGCAGAGATTTTTAAATCTAGAGCACATCATAGAGAGTGGGAAGATTTGCTTTTGCCAAACCTGTATGATGCCCTTGCTAATAAGAACACCAATGAATTTTGGAAGGCTGCAGCTGTGGTCTCAAGTGGGAACAAACCAGTGCTCAATTTTTGTATTGAACCAGAAGAGTGGGTAGCACATTTTAGTCAACTGTATACAGATAATATCAGGATTACAAATGATAGTGGCATCTTACATGTTAGTGGCGCCCTATTTGAGCCCAACAATTTGCAATTCTTGCTTAGTGAGACTGAAAAGGCAATCAAATCATGTGCTCCCGGCTATGCCCCAGGACCCGATAAGATACCCAACGATCTATATAGCAAAAACCCAGATGTGTGGGGGTCCATATATTAATTTGGTCTCTAATAGTATCCTCTCTGGCATGGAAATCCCCCAATCATGGAAGTTGGCAGAAATAGTCACCATCTTTAAGAAGGGGGATCGTGCAATCCCAGTTAACTACAGGTCTATCAGACTCATATACTCTTTTCAGAAATTTTTGTGCAAACAGTTGCTTGCCCATCTCCAGGATTGGATTTGTGTGGGGAACATTATTTCAGAGTGGCAGGCAGGTTTTTGAGCACAAGTGAGCACCTTAGATAAAATTTTCCGTTTCACTTGCATTCATTGGAGGGAAAAGATTATCAACAGAGGCAACTTGTATGTTGCCTTTGTTGATCTGTGAGCCGCTTTCAATATGGTGCCCAGGGTAAAGCTATGGGAAGTTCTAGAAGGTATGCGCTTGCCTTCTCCCCTTCTGAATATTTTAATAAGGCTGCATGTGGATACCTTGGCACAAGTGAGGTGGGGGAAATGAAGTAATTCATATTGATAAAAGAGTAAGACAGGGGTGTGGATTAGCACCCACTTTGTTTACCCTGTATATAAATGATGCTATAAATGTCTTAAGGAGGGATGGTTGTGACACACCAAAAATAGGAGGACGAAGGGTCCCTGCACTCCTCTTTGCAGATGACACACTGCTTATTTCTAGTGTGCCTTTGTCTAGATTTTCAGGCATTTTACCTGGAAAGGGGGCTGGAGTTAATATCTCCAAAATTAAATGTATGGTTTTTCCTCCCACACTAAAGACTAAGGGGGTCATTAGGATGGTAGATGGACTGGAGTCCACCTGCCATCATAATGGTGACAGGGACCATCCGCCATGTATCGGTCCCTCACACCAAATTAGGATGCGACCACCAACATGGCGAGCATCTTGCCATTTAACATTGCAGCGGGTGCTGCTGACTGCAGCACCCGCCGCGATGCCAAAAAGGCAGGATGTGCATTTCACTGCACTACGTGGCAGGCACCACACAGTGCTGTGGAATGTAGGGGGGACCATGGGTACCCCCAGTGCGCCCACACCTCCCCCCAACACAAGAGGGGGCCGCAACATCCCCGTACAAATCCCCACCAGCCTTTCTATGGCAGTATCGTCGCCATGGAAAGGCCGGCTGTAGCCAGCATCCTAATTTGGTGGATGGTGCCTGCTAGGCACTGCCACCATTTTAGGTTACCTGGACAGTTCGCTAGACAATCTGTATGATTGTTTGTGGCGATCCCATGGCGGACGGTCTTTGCGTCCACCATGGCCCGAGCGCGATCCTCTGCACCATTGTAACATGTGTGGAGGGAGTATCGCGGTCCGATTGTAAAAGTACCGCTACCGCATGGCTGGCAGGGAAGGACCTTCCGCAATCATAATCTTCCCCTAAATGTTAGAAGCAGTTGTATGTGGGTGGTGCCCCTTTAGAATTAGTGACTGAGTTTGATTACCTTGGCACTAAACTTACATAGAATTTGAGTTGGGTCCCACAGATGGAAAGGTCACAGCTATCCCGGATTCAACAATCGGCAAATATTGTGAAAAACTATAGGAAAACTATGTTCAGAAGGGTCGCAGATTTATAACAGCTCTAGGTGGAGTGTTTTATGGTGGGGAGCTGTGGGGCTGCTCAAAATCTAGTCACTTGCCAGTAATTGATCAAAAATGTTTTAGATCTCTGCTGAATCTTCCGGTATCCACCCCGTTAATTCCCCTCTACTTAGATCTAGGCCAGGAAAGAATTACTCATAAAATTGAGCTTTGAATTCTTATGTTCTGACACTGGCTTTGGTCTACAGCAGCACTTGAGTCCTCTAGGGTGGGCCTCCATGAATTAATGACATCAACATGCGTGGACAATATCCAGAAGTTGCATACCCTTAAGAATCTGTGACAGAGGCTAAGCTTAGGTGTATACTGGAATCAACCAGAAACCTTGAGCCAGATTAGCAAATTCAGCTGCAAAGCTGTATACTGGGGCATTGTTGAGATTGATCTTATATAAATTGTAAAGGATCGCTTTCGGCTGCTTTTATCAATTTTATACCGACAACGTCATATGAGGACACAATAGCTGAAATTGTACCTCCACTAGCAAGGAAACTATACCAACAGTTTAGGTATGTCTGCCTACCTGTAAATACTTTTAAAGGTAAATGGGGCACATCACGTGTTTTAAATAAAACCACCCCTATTCTAATCCAATGCCCATTGAAACTTAAAGGAAAACGGCTCACTCAAACTATCCCCAAAATTACATATTTCCAATCGTAAATAAAAACCGTTTCAAACATGTAACTTAAAAGGAAACTGTGGACGTGGGTGAAGGGACGACCGTGACACCAACTGTAGGGTTTAAGGATGGTTTTATTTTTAAAGCTCTTAATGGTTTGGTGACAAACGTCTTTCATGTCCTGAAGGTTAGTCTCTCCCGCGCGAATGTACTGGGGTCCGTGGCGCTGCTCGTCTAAGGTTCCTTCCCAGGAAGATGGTCCTTCACCTCGGGCACCAGGGGTCTCACCACATGAAATAAAGAAGACCAACAAGGCGGAAGGCCGTTAGGACACAATCCTCCAATGGGTTTGCACCAGGGGGCCCAGGGAGTGATAGGTATACACCCAGTGTATCTAATTATCAATTGTCGTGCTCAGTGTGGGAGGTGTTGGGAAGGAAGGTAAAGGAGGGTAGGGGGAAGGAAAGGAAGGACTAAAGGGATAGGTGCAGCGGGAGCGGTACACGCAGTGGCGCTCTAAGCACTAGCGTTACGCCTGCCTATCCAAGTTGCCAAACGCCGCCGTACCTGTGTCAGCCACACTCCTCCCTCGGGAGAGTGGCACGGCAGTCCGCAGGGTCGTTGGCCTCCTGGCTCGCCTCGTGGCTCGGCTTCACCTTCGGCTCCTCCGTCGTTTCCTGCTTCGGTACTTCGGGTCCCGTCTTCTGTCGAATTCCGATTCTCCGTCTCCGCCGGTTCCGCCTCCTTCCTTGCGGTGTCTCCCCCCCCGGCATACAAGACTTCCTCTCTTTTGACCAATGCGGTCTCAGTGATGTCATGGAGGGCCGGGGCTTCCCCCGCGTATGTTGACGCCCACTTAAAGGGTCCGTCGTCCTCGAACTCGCTGTCAGTGTCGTTTCCGTGCTCCCACTCGGGATTCTGTGGAGAAGCCGGAAACGATAAATCAGTATGGGTCGGGCTCCACCATTCCCGCCGGGTAAGGACGCTGACTTTACATTCCTCCCCCCCTGGATTCTCCTGGTCGGGGAGAATAGGCATCCTGGAGAGGAAATCGGCATTCCCATTGTCTACCCCCTTCCGATGCACAACTTTGAAGGCAAACGGTTGCAGGAAGAGAAACCAACGCAAAATCCTAGCATTCTGGGATCGATTTCGTTGCATCCACTGAAGGGGTGCGTGGTCTGAGTATAGGATAAAAGCTTTGCCTTCTAGGTAGTACCTCAGCTTGTCAATTGCCCACCGGATGGCAAGGCACTCTTTTTCCACCGTGGGGTTTTTCTGTTCCCTGGGGTGGAGCTTTCTGCTGACATAGAGTATGGGATGTTCCACTCCGTCATCTCCCTCCTGTGACAGCACAGCCCCAATGCGGTGTCAGAGGCATCAGTGGCCAGGGAAAAGGGTTTCTCAAAGTTTGGTGGTATGAGGACCGGGCTTGTGGTGAGGGCTGTCTTTAGAGTCTGGAATGCATTGAGGGCTCCATCTGATGGAGGATTCGGCAGAGCGTTCTTTACGTGTTTCTGCAGAAGGTCTGTCAGGGGACTGGAAAGGTCTGCAAAGTTCTTGATGAATCTCCTATAGTACCCTATAAGACCTAGGAATGCACGTAAGTCCCTTTTTGTGGCTGGAAAAGGAGTACTAGTTATAGCTTTGATCTTTTCCTCCTGAGGGGCTATGACTCCCTCGCCTAGCATAAATCCCAGGTATTTCACTTTTGGAAATGCGGCCCTTGATTTCTTTGCATTCACATGGAGTCCGGCTGCCTGTAATGTGGTTAAGACATTGGATACGTGTCCTAAATGTTCTTTCCAGGATGAACTAAAGATGACTATATCATCCAGATACACCGAACTGTATGAGGTGTGGTTGGCCAGTACCCTGTTCATTAACCGCTGAAAGGTAGCGGGGGCTCCATGGAGTCCAAATGGTAAGACAGTAAATTCAACGAGCCCATCTTCAGTAGCAAAGGCTGTTTTATGGCGATCCTCCTCCCTGAGAGGCACCTGCCAATGCCCCTTGGTCAGGTCAAGTGTGGTAATGTAGCGGGCATCTCCTATCCGCTCTATAAGTTCGTCCACCCGGGGTATTGGAAATGCGTCGAATGATGACACAGCATTCAGGGCTCTAAAATCCATGCAAAAACGGGTAGGCCCGTCGGGTTTAGGGACCATGACTATGGGAGAGGACCAATTGCTCTTAGATGGTCTTATCACCCCTAGACGAAGCATGTCCTGCACCTCTTTCTTTACATCCGCCCTTTATGCAGCTGGGATACGATAAGGTCTTTGTTTTACTATCTGCCCTTCTTTTGTGTGTATTTGATGCTCTGCCAAATGGGTACACCCATGGGTGTCTGAAAATATAGGGGAGAAGGGGAGTAGAGTAGATATCAACTCTCCTCGTTCTACTTCAGACAATTCGGTGTTCATTGACAGTTGTTTCAGGGTGGACCCGCTCCTATCTTCTGGTAAGGTCAAGTTAGCCTGACGGGGATATGGCCCAATCCATTTCTTGAGGAGATTGATGTGGAAGGTTTGTCTCCTATTCTGGGACATTTGTGAGCTGTATGTGGAACGCCCGTAGGTATCTACAACTTTATAGGGACCTTTCCACTCACTCCGAAACTTTTGGGTGGATGAAGGTAGAAGCACCAGCGCCCAGTCTCCCTTTTCCAGGGTTCTCCATTTTTTCCCTTTATCATAGTATCGTTTTTGAGCGGCTTGAGCTTTTTCTAGGTTTGAATACGCTAAGTCCCTCAATTTGCCCAATCTAGATCTTAACTGCTGTGTATACTCCAACAGATTTCTCTGTTCAGCAGCTCCTTCATTTTCCCATGCTTCCCTGGTAATCTCTAACAGGGACCGTGGTTGACGGCCGTAGAGCAATTCGAATGGTGAAAACCCCAAACTACTTTGTACTTGTGCTCTTATCACATACAACGCTAGGGGTAGCACTCTGTCCCAGTCCTTATTCTCGGTATGTAGTAACTTTTTAAGGGTGGTTTTTAGGGTCCTATTATACCTCTCTACGAGGCCATCTGTCTGAGGATGATAGGCGGACGTTCGGATGTGGTGTAGATCTAGTGTTTTGCACACCTCTTTCATCATCCGGGAAACGAATGGTGTTCCCTGGTCCGTGAGAATCTCGCGAGGGAAACCTACCCTTGAAAACAACTCCACCAACTTGTCCGCTACGTTCTTGGTAGTTGGAGTACTGAGTGCAAAGGCTTCTGGGAATCTAGTGTTGTAATCAACCACAACGAGAGCGTAGGTATGGCCACGTGATGTACGTGGTAGGGGCCCAATCAGGTCCATACCTACCCTATCCAAGGGATTTACAATGATTGATAGGGGTTGCAGGGGTACTGCGGGTGGTCGAGTTAGGTTCTTTTTTGGCACACCTCGCACTGTTTACAGTATGTGTCTACCTCTTTGTATATCCCAGGCCAATAAAAGAGACGTACAATATTCTGGGTTGTTTTCTCACTACTACTATGCCCAGCGGTTAGGTGTGTATGGGCATAGAAAAGAATCTGTTCTCTGAATTCCTTGGGCACCACTAGTTGGGTGGGTTCTCCCTCTTTATTTTCCCTATAGAGCAGATCGTTTTCTATCCTGAATCTGGGGTAACTCTGTGATGGGGAGGTTTGAGAGTGATGTGCTGCTTCCCAGGCATTCAATAGAGAAGGATCATTGGCCTGTGCGAACTTAAACCCTCTGTCTAGCACCCATGGGTCTACTGACAGGTAGGCTTCCGTGGTGTTGTCTTTTAACTCCCTCTTGAACAATGACAGGAAGTCTGGGTTGTCTACCCCTAGTATCAACTCTTCGGGTAAGGACCTTACTACCCCCACTTTCACTGAGCAAGGCTCTCTACCTATTGGGTGTATGGTTATTCGGGCCATTGGATAGGGTTTGACATCGCCATGGACGCACCTGATAAGAACAGTACCTTCCTGGCCTATCTGGTCAGGGTGCAAAAGGCGTTCCTGAACAACTGATTGACGACACCCCGAATCAAGTAAGGCTTTCACTACTTTCTGGTTAACTCGTACCCTTACGTAATAGGATGGGCCCATTTCGGAAGTGTACATGACTGTCCGCGGGATGTAGCCAACCTCCATGGGTTCTTCCGTAGGTCTTCGTTGGGGGCACATTCGGGCTATGCGGCCCCATTCTCCGCACTCGAAGCACTGTGGCCCCTTCACATGGGGACCTTCCGGTTTGAACGGGCGTGGTTTGATTGGGTCAGGTACAGTTTTTTTTTTCTCGGGTTTGGATGTAGAAGGTATGGTCTTGGTGTTTTTCTCACTGTCCCAAGGAAATGACCGGGGTGCTGCTCTATTATAGTTGGCCGCCATCTCTATGGCTTGGGCCGCCGTTAATCCGGGGTGTTGTCTTAACCACCTCTGTGTGCCGTATGGTAATACTTCCATGAACTGTTCTAGTATGATGCTGGACATAACCTCTTCTTTGCTCCGGATATCCGGCCAGAGCCATTTTTCGGCAGCCATTTTTACCCTTAGATACATGGTCTTTGGATTCTCGCCCGGTATTCCCTTCTCCTTTCTAAACCGTAGACGGTATGCCTCTGCATCCATCCCTAGGTGGTCTAATATCACCGCTTTTATGTCGGCATATGAGGATGTTCCTGTATGATTGGCCACCTGGTAGGCAGTTTGAGCCTCTATTGAGAGTAAGGGAGCCAAAAAGAAAGGCCACTTCTCCTCAGGCCATCCACAAGCTCTCGCTGCGCGTTCAAAATTCAGTAGGAACGCGTCGGGATCTTCCCCATTCACGTATTTTTGTAAGGCGACCCCTGATGGGTGTGGGCCTATGGGCCTTCTGTCCAGTGTGGATGACGAAACAGGGGTTTGTACAACTTTTTGGATAGTGTCCAATTGTTGGGTCAGAGACGTTTTGAATAAGTCCCGGTCAGCATCAGCTGTGCTTATTTGTTGGCCTATAGCCCACTCTAGTTTTTGTTGTCCATCAATGAGCGTTTGAATCACTTGTTCCATTGCCATGGTCGTTTTGGGAGGGGAAGATCCCACTTCTGACACCAGTGTGGACGTGGGTGAAGGGACGACCGTGACACCAACTGTAGGGTTTAAGGATGGTTTTATTTTTAAAGCTCTTAATGGTTTGATGACAAACGTCTTTCGTGTCCTGAAGGTTAGTCTCTCCCGCGCGAATGTACTGGGGTCCGTGGCGCTGCTCGTCTAAGGTTCCTTCCCAGGAAGATGGTCCTTCACCTCGGGCACCAGGGGTCTCACCACATGAAATAAAGAAGACCAACAAGGCGGAAGGCCGTTAGGACAGAATCCTCCAATGGGTTTGCACCAGGGGGCCCAGGGAGTGATAGGTATACACCCAGTGTATCTAATTATCAATTGCCGTGCTCAGTGTGGGAGGTGTTGGGAAGGAAGGTAAAGGAGGGTAGGGGGAAGGAAAGGAAGGACTAAAGGGATAGGTGCAGCAGGAGCGGTACACGCAGTGGCGCTCTAAGCACTAGCGTTACGCTTGCCTATCCAAGTTGCCAAACGCCGCCGTACCTGTGTCAGCCACACTCCTCCCTCGGGAGTGTGGCACGGCGGTCCGCAGGGTCGTTGGCCTCCTGGCTCGCCTCGTGGCTCGGCTTCACCTTCGGCTCCTCCGTCGTTTCCTGCTTCGGTACTTCGGGTCCCGTCTTCTGTCGAATTCCGATTCTCCGTCTCCGCCGGTTCCGCCTCCTTCCTTGCGGTGTCTCCCCCCCCCCGGCATACAAGACTTCCTCTCTTTTGACCAATGCGGTCTCAGTGACGTCACGGAGGGCCGGGGCTTCCCCCGCGTATGTTGACGCCCACTTAAAGGGTCCGTCGTCCTCGAACTCGCTGTCAGTGTCGCTTCCGTGCTCCCACTCGGGATTCTGTGGAGAAGCCGGAAACGATAAATCAGTATGGGTCGGGCTCCACCATTCCCGCCGGGTAAGGACGCCGACTTTACAGAAACTTTCGATGCTTTGAACAAGTCCTGTAACTGATATATGCGCTAATGATCTTCCTTGTCTGTAACGCCGGTTAACAGCCTCTGACGTGAAATCCAAATCGTAAGTTTGTGTCTGCTCCTTGTATCGGTGGGGTGCCTCCAGGGTTGGAACGGTAAGTTGTGAACTATGAGGACACGATAGATGAAATTATACCTCCTCTAGCAAGGAAACTATGCCAACAGTTTAGGTATGGCTGTCTACCTGTAAATACTTTTAAAGGTAAATAGGGCACAGCAGGAGACAGGGTTGATGGAAATTGTACCTGTTGCCAAGGGGGACTTGAGTCACTTGTGTATGTTTTATTTTTATGTCCCTTGTACAGTCAGTATTGATACAAATAAACAGCCCCACTATGTAGAAACTTGGGAGTAAGCAAGTACAAGGAGGTGTATAGAATACTGCAGACAAATACATCTTGTATTATTGTATTCTGTACAGCCAAGTTTTTATTGGCAATGTGTATCATACATGCCAAGTGCTCCCTTGATAGTACCTAGACTGCCCGTACTGCAGGGTTTTTTAAAACTGTATTGTGTATCTTGCATTGTGGACTATAGTTTTATTATTATGTAGGATATTTATTGTTTTTTATTGCTGTTTTCAAAATAGTTTTATGATGAATGTAATTTGTTTCACTTCACTGTGCTGTTATTGTAATGGATTGACTCAAATGGTTTATGTTTTGTATGTGTTGTAGTAAGTCTTGTATTGGTAACTCTGGTAGGCTAAAGAAATGGGTGGAACACCAAAGCACTCATAAAGAAACCTAAAATGCATTGCCATATGAATAGAGTGGAAGATGAAATAATTTACCAATATACACTATACTAAAGGTTTCCCTTTAATGATTAATGGTGAGAGAGTGGAGGCAAAATATGAGTTTAAGAAGAGGTGGAAGAGGGAGAGCAAGGGAGGGAGGTCTCAGAAGAGAGAGAAGGGGAGGAAATAGGAGATGGCCCTATATGGTACTTGGCAGGCACCATGTGGTGCTTGCCACATGGTGCAGGGAAATGTAAGAGGCACTATAGGTGCCCCCAGTGCTCTAGCCCCAGGCCCAGGAATTAAGGGGGGCCCACTACAGGCTCCCAAATCCGTTTCCACCTGCCGTTTCCTGTCAGGTTGACCGCCACGAAATGACAGGCGTAAAAGGGATATCATAATCCCGACGGAAGTGCCTGACAGGCACTGCTGCCATGCTGTGCAATGCGGCTGCTCTGACAGGCAGTTGAAAAATGACCGCCTCTCTGAACTGTGGCACCCGCCATAGTAACCTGGCGGGCGGAAAACCACAGTTCGATGGCGGAGTGCCTGTTGGTGGCCGGCCTTCCGCCATCATAATCAGGCCCCTCCTTTGATGTGGAAAGTTGTGCAGGAAATCCCATCATTAATGGTTAATGGCAATAACATTTTCATTCACCAGGACTTTGCAAAAGAAATTGTTACAATTGCAAAGACTTCACTGATCTTCGACCAGGATTGGGAAGTTATAGTTTCAAATATGGTCTGTTTCAACCCTCGACTATGAAAATTTGGAAAGATGGTTTATCAAAGTCCTTTCACTGCCCCGATGACCTTCATCTATTCTTGGATCAACATTCTCAGCTCTCCATGGATACCTATTGTTCTTTCTAGCTAGCCTATTTAACCCATTATTATATAAGGCATTTATAGTTCAGCTCGCAGTTCAGTATGCGTGTGTGCGAATCAATATTGCTATTAATGTTTATATGTTGACTTTTTTGTGTTTGTATGCGTCTTTCCTTTTTCTTTGCTGTCCTAATTCAAGAGCTACTTTTCTTTTTCTGTCATTGTTTTAACCCAAACCCAAACTCCCAGGATCGGTTTGATGCTCAAGTGGGTCCACCTCTCAATTGCCTCAACCTCTGAAGCTATAATAGCACGGACGGTAGAGGAGATTAAGAGAGGGGAGGAAAGGATGGGGACAGCAGGAAGTGAGATCTATAAAATAAACAAACATAAAAAAACAATAAGTAACACTATAATATAGATTTACAAGAAGCTTAGATTTTTTTATAGGTCTCCAAATACCTGTAAAAGAAAATAATGCTGAGCTGTATATCACTTCAGTAGGATAGTGCCTTCCATCATATGAAAGATCTCTCTTTTCTGAAACATTTGTCCATGAAGGAGAAATACATTTAATACTATGACTTGCACAACAAGGTAACCATTCACACATAATCATGCCCGATTCTTACCCACCACAAATGCAAAATGACGTTGCATCACAGGGCGGGGTGGTTGAAATTGCACACACCAATTCCCCCTGCTAAGAAAAGATAAAATATGATTCTACATGGATCACCACAGCATGTTTATTCCGATTATATAAGGCATTCAAATACACATCCCCTTAATTGACCATCAGTAGTAACAAGACAATGTTGTTAAGGTTCACAACAGTATATTTCTCATTGGAATATTGCTCCAATACAAAGTATAAAATATCAAGACAAATGTCAGCTTTAATCTGAAAGGTATAGGTATCTGGAATTGGTGTCCTCTTCATACACATTGTTTTTCTGTAGAATAAAATGCGATAGGTACAGCCTTATTGGAATAAACTCTTGAACCTTTAGATATATAGCCCCCTTGATAGGATTTGCGCCGAACAGACCTAAGGGGTTAATTTGAGCAAGCCCCCGCCACTGTTTGTTAGTCTCTCCAGCTCCCACTCCCGGATGATAGTAGCAGAGCCAAAGCTAAGGAAATGTTTTGGAGGGAGGAACGCAATGCCCTGTTCAAAGATATAATGGTGACCGAGTCACCCTTACCGCCTTCTCACTAACTCCAGGAAAGAAGAATTACCCAGTGTGGTACACTGCCATTTCAACACAGAATATGCAGCAAGTGACTATCATGCAAACTGATCTTTTATCTTACGGTTCACGGTGTCGTCACTGTGCATCAGAGGTCCATGGCTTGAGGCTGCTGGGATTTGTAGTTGACTTTTGGGATGGGATTCCAATCTACGTCCCCTCATGGGATCGGCAGCATACTCAGTATCTGCAAAACGGGTTAAAAAGGTGTAACAGTACATTCCCCTCCCCAGGAATTTTGCTGAGGACGAGGGTTAGCTAGGAATTCATCATGAAACTTCTGAAATAACCGAGGGGCATGGATACTGTGGCTGTTTCTCATGAATTTTCTTCAGCACGGTATCCTTTCCAGGAAATCAAATACCATAGGGATGTACCCCTTCCTATAGAAACCAGCATTTTTACCTCATATTCCGGTGTCTGCAGCTTTCTTATATCGCAGTTTGCTTTCTGTAGATGTAGCTGTGTCTTTTGTATTGTTTGTTGTATATGTTTAACTCAATCACATATTTCAGGCATGTCTTGTTCCTTTCCTGGGTGTATCAATGGGAGAAAACGTGGATGGAACCCATAATTACTGTAGAATGGAACTAACTGGGTGGATTGATGAGTGGTGCTATTGTATGATGTTTCTGCTATCCACAATAAATCCACCCAGGCATCTGAGTTTCCTTTCACATAACAGCAAAGATACTGTTTTAGGGTCTGGTTCAAACGGTCATCCATTTGTGGATGAAAGATGGTGGATATAGCAGATTTTATCTGTAAAGCTGGACACCACACTTTCCAAAAGTGTGCTGTGAACTGTAATTCCCTATCTGACAGAATATTAGATGGTACTCCATGTAACATTAAATATGTGACGCAGGAGTATATTTGCTAACTGACCTGAAGTAGGCAGCATCTTACAAGCAATGAAATGCCCCATTTTCATGAGATGTCTACCACTACTCAAATCAAAGTGGGTCCTTGATCAGTAAGTAACCCAACTATGAAGTCCAAAGAAATGGTATTCCAAGGAATGGTAGGAGTGGGTAAAGGCATCAAGAGTCCTTGTGCCTTTTGCTGGTCTGTTTTTGCCCTGGTACACGTTTCACACGTTTTCACGTATTTCAGGATATCGGTCCTGACTGTGGGCCACTAGAAGTGCCAAAGCATCTTATCGAGGGTTTTATCCATCCCATGATCCTATGACCCGTGCTAGGAACCACATGACATCAATGGAATACCTTCTTTTGTAACTCTCTAGTGGGAACTAGTAACTGATGATTTCGAATGGACACTCCTTGCTTTAAATTTCTATTGTGGATGCATTCTAATCCATTTTCTCCATGAAGGAGTTTGAGTGCTATGTGCAACTCCCTTCAAAAATTGTTCTGAGTGTATTACACCAATGACCTGGTGTAGTGTAGTTCCTATTTTCCCTATAGGCCCTGCGCATTGGAATAACATAAACAGCAGTGTAGACGTAGAACTGGGGTCTTCTAGGTATCTACTGACTATGTTAGACTTAATTGGGTTTGTACCAGCTAGCTCAGAGGTTACTGGAAACGTTCTTGACTGAATAGGAAGTGATCAGCTTGCCTGGCTCAGACAGGAAGGGATTCAGTTTTCCAACAACCGCATTAACATGACAACTTTGCTGCTCAGAATAAGAGTCAATCTCTAGAGTCGTGTGAAACAATAGACAGCTATTTCATCAGTCAGTTGTGCAGAATTACTTTCACCAGTATACAGAGAATAGAGAGACGGGCGTTCTCAATAAAAGGTATTATTTATTGACCAGTCTTCCTTCTCATGCAAGAGAAATGAATTGCCACAATTGCAAGACTTGTTATTATAAAAAGTGCGTACAGTAAAAGTAGTATTACGAAATAATACTGTAAAAGCATTGATATGGTTTCTTAGCCATACGATAGTTAAAATGAATAAAATATATACATTCATATATACATTTGGCTAACGTCCTCAACTGGTGCTTCTAACTACGCCTACCCCGGTGTACCTGACCTAAGCCTAATACTTGGGAGGGAGTAAGTAAGTAGCAGTTTAAGTTAAGTTAGTTTTGCCAAGGGTTTGCTTCAAGAATTCTCTCTAAGGGTTTAGTCAGCACCGTACCTCTGGAATAGAATGTTGGAGGTCTGGTATCTCCTCTCAGGACTCGATATTCCAGTCACCCGCAAGGGTAGGCTGAAAACGCCGGAGCTGGATTTTCTCGGCAGGAGAAAAGACAGCGTCTATCTCAGCGCGTCAAGGAGTAGGGGCAGCGTCCGTGGGCTTCTCCCATCTGATGGGCTCTCTGCAAGGGGACAGCTGTTCTTCTCCAGTATTCACCACCACCGTGTTTGCTTAAGGCAACGTTGGCATATTTATACCTGAAAGGTGCCGAGTTTGACGTAAGTTTTTGGACATAAGACGTCAATAAAGATGTCACTATGAACTGGTCTTTCTTACAGTGCTTGCAAGAGTTCTATTACTAATCAAAACAAAGCAAGCGGGGCTTTTCCAGGTTGCTGGGGGGTTTGAGCTGTCAAAATAACTCGGTGTGTTATCTAGGAATCTAAGGAAGTGGTTTCTGCTGTGTCATGTACTGTAATGAGCTGCATAGACGAGTTACTGAAATATGGCTCTGATCATTTATGCCATTATAGGGATATGTATTGATTATAGCCGTATAGGGGCATGAGGTCACAATATTGATCGGGGTCCTAGATAGAACACAACACCCACTCCACGAATTTATGTCCATCAAATTACTAAAACTACAGCAATAGGATGCGCGTGTATTCCTACCCACCCCAAAATACATATTGCATTTGAAATGGCGTATATGAAATACATGAGAATATAGGTACTGTACGTTTTCAAGCATAGTAATCATTCAAAAATGATTGCATATGTAATTAATTGAACGATTTTGCGAAAAATTTACACATGAAATGTCTCTTAATACAGAAAAGAAGAGCAAGACTATTTCATCACATATAAATACAATTGCTGTAAAATGTGCTAGAGGCTGAGGTAAAGTTTTTGTCTCAAGTCTACTTAAAAATAGAAGCTCTGTTCTTTATGAATAGTTCTACTTTAAGCAAAAGTTTTTGTGCCAGAAAAAAGGTAAATATTTTGAAAAATGTCTGATTCAAAAAAATATTTCATGGGGAGCGGAAAAATAGACTTCCAAATGCTTTTCAGTAGCTTTTGTTTATCAAAGCTGAAGGCCGAATTCAGAGTTCATGGGAACGCTGTGCGCCAGATTGTTTTCCAAAATTCATTGTTTCTGTTCAGGGAAGATCATCATATCAGACAGGCTCTCAAAGAATAGGTCTACATATTCAGGTGACAGTTCTACCAGGTTTGATAGTACAGTAACCTGGCAGTTGTGAGAATGATTGCTATCATCGATGTCTGGATCAGCAATGCTCACAGAAGGTCGTACCTAAGTGATGCTGCTTTCATTTATTGTTCCACTGCCGCCACCTAGTCGTAGCGCAGGAGTCTCAACGAATGCCGTCATCAGGATTGGTAGCCGCTGGGGACAACACGATGCGCGAGCCGTTACAGGACTTAGCAAGGTATCGATATCCATTGGTACTGCTCTTGGTAGTGCAAGACAGGTGTTTAAC
Organism: Lissotriton vulgaris; assembly: GCF_964263255.1. Lineage (NCBI taxonomy): Eukaryota > Metazoa > Chordata > Amphibia > Caudata > Salamandridae > Lissotriton > Lissotriton vulgaris. Next base: position 933,859,835 of record NC_141699.1, read on the forward strand.
ATGCCTTCTTCTCCGCATAGCATACATCGAAGCACAGGTAAGATGCAGGTCTGCCATATAGGTCTGAATGAAAGAAACCAGGTCATGTTCAGATCTCTCAGCCCGGCCAATCCAAGGACCTTAGTTATGCGGTCCCGGTAGCGCATTGCTAGGATTGTTTCTTCCAACCTTGCCGGAGTCATGTATATGTTTTGGCTTGCCATATCGGAGCAGAAGGGTCAAAAATAAAATGCCTGCTACGAGTCCCAAAAGTAGTGGTAGGCCGCCAAAGACTGAATGGACAAAATTGGGAATAATGCCCAGAACTGCTTTGAATGGTTTTAACAGACCCGAAAAAATTGTCTTAAATACGTTTGAGATACCAATGGCATCCAACATATTTAGGATTTGGCTGAGCATTTCTGTGAAATGCACGGGGCAATTTGTTGATAAAAGTTCATGTATCTCCGATGTTGTCCTTGCAACTTGGAGATCATACGTTTCATTTGATGACGTGATGGGCACTGTTGTCTGCAAAAGCACAGACTTCATTCTGCTTAAAGTATCAATTCGTATAGAGGAGATATTCAAAGGAGGCCAAATTGGAGTCTCAGAATCTCCAGGGCCGTTTGGGAACAATGCTTGCATACAGCAAGTGACCATGGAAGTCAACCTTACGAGATATGCTTTCCCTGGCACCAAGCCACAACAGCTGTGATCCGGTATTAGAATGTAACTCCCTTTAGAAAGTTGCCTAAAGAAGGGCTCTATCTGCGTTGCAGGTGTGATGTGCTGGTGGCATGAAAGGTTGTTTGAAGTCCCTTCACAGGCCCCATGTAAATTAATACCCTGGCACAAAAGTATACCGCTTAGTGAATGCATGCAATTTTTACCACTAAGAAATACATTTTTGACGTTGTCACTGTAGCATGTGTGTGTATTTGGTAATTTCCATGATGACTTAATGTACCCTTTACCCAACCTTTCATACTGGCCTGTCGGTATATACTCAAGGCAATTTTTAAATCGGAAAGTTATTATCGGAATTGTGATATTCCCGTGTATTATCCATTCAATGACAGGTCTTTCTCACATTGTCAATGGTAATCTCTCAAGTTTTTCGATGCTCAGGATTGTATAGTCTGCTCCTTTCTGTGCCAAACTGATTTGTTTATCAGTGAGGTTAAAGATAGAAAACAGTGACGTTGTGTTGATTAAACGCCATGGAACATAGCCTGAACAAAGATTTTGCAAAGTCCAGCCTAGCTGTACAATAGAATGTAATTGGGACTGGCCATGTTGTAACAATCGCAAGTCTTTATCTATTATATCGATGGCAGATGATACAATACTGTCCAGTGAATATATTCTGGAGGACAGAGTCATTAACCCATTGTCCACACCAGAAAGTGATTTTCCGAATTAATACGATCAATTTCTCGTATTTTCTCGGCTGTTTCAATTTGCATTACTTTCCATGCCTCGTTGTATGCCGCATATACACTTGCCGCTATGAAACATTTTTGACGCTGCTTGCGTGGTCCCATAATTAAATCACGCAAGTTAGCACCATCTTTAAGTAAAGATAAGTGTTGCTTAATTTCTGCCAGTGTGGATGTTTCTAGCCATTCAAGGCACAGTTTCCCTACACTGTATGTTGTTACTATCACTGGATGTTGTCTCTGGGTATATCTAGGGTCTGGTCTGGTCATCTTTAACCCCTGTGTTTTGTTCAGGAATCTATCTTGACAGTTATTAGTGTCTTCTTGCCAGATTAACCACTTTTTCCAATCAGGATGTGTTCTGTTTTGATGTAAAATTTGGTATGCGTCTATTTCAAAATCTGTGGTTGCATTATCTGGTATTGGCTTTGGAATAGACGGTTTGTTTAGGTCCTTAATCTTAGCTAGGCCAAGACAGGTTGTTTGGTGAATTGTGTCATTTAAGAACATTATTTGTTCTGGGATCATGCTGGCTCGAAATAATGCTTCTAGGCCTTGTACCTGCCAATCTTTTGTACCCCAGATTGTTTTTATTTCAATGTTGTTTTTCCAGAAATCAAAACCAAATGTAATCATTTTTTCATAAAATGCTTCTGAATATATCAATTTAGTATTTGTCAGCATGGTTTTCGTCCCTGTTTTATCCAACAGTTTATAATAAAATGTTTCTGCATTACTTGTGTTAAACCCTGAAAAGTATTGGAATTTCTCATAGAATGTTTTTAAACTGCTTTTAGGTGGAGTAGCACAATGTTCCCATTGATTATATTTAAAAACATTTCTAGGTTTAGCAGATTTATGTAAATAGTGGTCTGCGTAATGTGAAAAACAGTACATTTGTTCATAATTAGATGAACCTTGTAAATAATCATGTTCTGTAAATTTTGCTGACAACACTAAATCCGACATCATATTATTTATACTTTCAAATTCCCAATCATCAGAGAATGTACTTGGTTTTACAAAGTCACTTAATGAAACCTTAAATTGATGAGGATATTTCAAGATCTCGACCGGGCCATATATTTCATAGTCAGTCTTGTCCCATACTACCCCGCCGGGTATTGGAAAGGCTGTGACATTTACTGATGATAGTTCTCTTTTCTTGACGTGAGATGATTTGTGAGGTTTCAGAACTAGGTTGATGTTCTGACTTGCTGTGTCCATTGAACTGTATTTTCCCTCAATGAATTTTCCCAAACAAAGTACCATGATGAGCCAAAGCAGGAGGAAAAATACACCTAGCCCAAACCAAAACTCTAACCATGGAGAAATAAGATAAGTTTCCTTGAGTTGATGAAAGAGTTCTGTTGCCTTTTCTTTAAAAGTCTTTGTGTCTGGCGTCACTTCAGGGTCGCTTTGATCTTCAGAAAAGTTATCGAAATTGATGAAGTAGCCAGAGGCAGTTCTGTCGATTGTTGGAATTGTTTTCTCCATTCGTTTTTCATTAGCACATTCTGATGCCACATCATTGTAGACTGGTGATTCATGACGAACTGTTTCAATTTGAGTTCCAAGAGACACGAGTTCCATGGCATTATTGCATAGTCCTTCTCTGTGCACTGCAGGTTTATCAAATGCGATTAGTCTTTCAGTTTGAACCTTTTGGATTGTTGCAAATTTGGGTATTCTGTTATTTCTTGGGAGTCCACTTGGCCTACTGTTGATTATAGGCCACATGCTTGTGGTTTCACCAGGTCGATTGATACAACTCGGTTCTCCTTTTTACCAGCAAGTGGCGGTAGTACTATTGATCTTGTTCCGTTTGTTGCTAAGACAGGTACTGCTTTTCTGTAAGAAGGCCCAAATTCCTTCTTCACCGCTATTTTTTCTCTGACCAGATCCCCAATTTTTGGAATCCAGACAGGTCTTGCTGGGACAGGTGGTGTGTCTTCAGTGGTAGATGGCTGTTGCTTTAACTTTATGTTGCTTAAGGATTTTCTTGTTTCATTCAAGTCCTGTAAAACAGCAAAACGATCTTTGATATCAAAGTCTTTATTTTTATCTTTTACCACTGAAGCCTGACTATCAAGATCCTGAACATACATTCTAGTTCCGAACAATAGTTCGTACGGGCTGAAACCTTTTAGAGAATTTCTTGGCTTGTTGTTAAGACTACGTTGGACACTTATTAAATGTTTGACCCACCCATCACCCGAACCTAATACCTTTGCCGTTACAGATTGCTTCATGTCTCGTTTTTTTCTTTCCACTACGCTGTTTCCCTCAGGATGGAAAGGACAAGAGAATCGCAATCCATTGCCCATGCTGGTCATGGCCTCCTTATAAGCTCGAGAGCTAAAAGCAGGACCCTGGACAGAATGAAGCATGGCAATTGCGTATGTGCCGATAAAGACTCGCAGATCTTTTATAACAGTTTTGGCGTCAGCCGAGCGCTGGGGCCACATTTTATAGTGAATTTTAGTCTTCTTTTCTGCTGCACTGTCTAGCATTGTCTGTGCCCACTCTCCGTTTTTCAGCTGTGTCCTCAGTATTCTCGGCATGGTCGATTACTCAAATACTGGCTACCTTCTTCCTTGGGAATTGTAATTTTTTACTTTGAGCAGGTTCCTTGTCTTTGGACTTGGTGTGCTCTTCCCTTGGGTCTGACCGTCCTCTTCTTTCCAATTTCTGCGAAAAAGATCGAGAGGGACGTGTATCAATACTTTGATATCTATCAGGCTTTTTCAAGTTATCCCTATTTCTAAGGTTATATCTTTTCTCAGAGTGCTCCCTCTGGGGAGACTGGTGTTCTCGAGTCGGAGTTCTTTCCCTCCGTCGAGGAGACCTTCCTCTGGAGAGGAAAACTTTTTCCTTCGGAGTGGTTTGTTTATTTCCATCCCAGCTCTTTTTAGTACTGTTTAGATTATTTTTAATAAATAATTTTCCAGGATTTTTGAGTAGTTGGGGTTTTACTGGTTTCCCACCCAAACTATCTCTACCTAATTCTTCATGGCATTTTTCTATAATTCTGGCAAGCGCAATTGGTTGATCTGTTATATCTGTTTCTTTCAATTTCTGGCGGATCGCCACAGATGCTGCTTCTCCTTTTATTTTGGCTAGTAATATAGCCGAGACCTGCTTGAAGTCTTTCAGTAATTTCATACCAAGGGTTAAAGCAGGTTCTGGACCGTATTCCTTCTGAATTTGTTTTAGCATATCTGGTATTACCGCCATGGACGGAACACCATGTGTTTTTGTGTAAATGGAAGCAAAGACTGTACCCCAAGTGTCACAGTCCTCCACGTGTGGTGTACCCCCATTGGAAGGCAGATGGTCAGAATTCTGTGTTTCTCAATAGGGGTAGTATTCGGGAATACTGCCTCTATTTGAGTAATTTTCTGTGCTAACCAGAAAGGGATTTGTTCCCGTTTTATGGGTGTTTTACCAAGACATGATTGTATGTTCTGTGGTGTAATTTTATTTGTGTTCCCCTGATGAGGGGTCAGCTGTGGAACATTAACAGCTGTTTGGACTGTTGCAGTCCGCATTACATATTGGACTAACTGTCTATGTATTTTAATTAATGTTTTTAGCTGTGCTAACAGCTCTTTGCGAGACATTTTTTCAATGTCCGGATGTGGTGTGTAGCTGGCTAGAACCAGCCACGTTGCTCCTGGTCTACCTAGTGGACCGAGCCTGGTGATGTGATCATTGTGTTTTAGGACGCCTTTAAACCAGAGCAGGTGCTTTTGGTATTTTAATGGAATTTCAATCTCCTCGAAAGGAGCGTACTCATCCGGTGGTTCCTCTATTTTGTAATAGTGGAATTCGTGTATTGTAGCGTTTGCCGCTGGAAAGTTTATCCATAAATAGAATACCTCTGTCTGCCGATATTCGTGTGCCTCTATAACAAAAAAGACGGTACCACCTCATGAGGTCAGTCCGTTTTCTATAAGTTTTAACGTTATAGTTTTACTTATGTTGACCGGAATGATGATTTCTGTTTGTTTCACACGGAGGCATCATCAGCAAAGCAGCGTCTCTAAAACCTACCAGCCCACACCTACCAGCCCACAGCCCACACCTCGCCGCACCCGCTTCGCGGGTGCCGCATCGCCCTGTAGTGAGTGGGGCTGTGTCATCAAAGGAGAGGAGCAGAAAGGCGGTTCCGGGTGAGAGGCTTCAGCGGGGCTGCGAGCGTAGCAGGGACTCCAACAACCAGGAGTCCCTGCGAGACCGATAGCCAGCATCCGGTCCGCTCTCCCTGCTGGCCCGCCCCCCGCCCACCTGAGGATTCTAAAAGCGCCACTCACCTTCCCTCGCTGGGATTTCTGTTTGTTTCACACGGAGGCATCATCAGCAAAGCAGCGTCTCTAAATCCTACCAAGCCCTCACCTCGCCGCACCCGCTTCGCGGGTGCTGCATCGCCCTGTAGTGAGTGGGGCTGCGTCATCAAAGGAGAGGAGAGGAGCGGAAAGGCGGTTCCGGGTGAGAGGCTTCAGCGGGGCTGCGAGCGTAGCGGGGACTCCAACAACCAGGAGTCCCTGCGAGACCGATAGCCAGCATCCGGTCCGCTCTTCCTGCTGGCCCGCCCCCGCCCACCTGAGGATTCTAAAAGCGCCACTCACCTTCCCTCGCTGGGATTTCTGTTTGTTTCACACGGAGGCATCATCAGCAAAGCAGCGTCTCTAAAACCTACCAAGCCCACACCTCGCCCCACCCGCTTCGTGGGTGCTGCATCGTCCTGTAGTGAGTGGGGCTGCGTTATCAAAGGAGAGGAGCGGAAAGGCGGTTCTGGGTGAGAGGCTTCAGCAGGGCTGCGAGCGTAGCGGGGACTCCAACAACCAGGAGTCCCTGCGAGACCAATGGCCAGCATCCGGTCCGCTCTCCCTGGTGGCCCGCCCCCCGCCCACCTGAGGATTCTAAAAGTGCCACTCACCTTCCCTCGCTGGGATTTCTGTTTGTTTCACACGGAGGCATCATCAGCAAAGCAGCGTCTCTAAATCCTACCAAGCCCACACCTCGCCGCACCCGCTTTGCGGGTGCCGCATCGCCCTGTAGTGAGTGGGGCTGCGTCATCAAAGGAGAAGAGCGGAAAGGCGGTTCCGGGTGAGAGGCTTCAGCGGGGCTGCGAGCGTAGCGGGGACTCCAAGAACCAGGAGTCCCTGCGAGACCGATAGCCAGCATCCGATCCGCTCTCCCTGCTGGCCCGCCCCCCCACACAACACGCCCCCTATATCATAGTCTCTGACTCCCGCAGCGCGGGACGCAGCACGGGGCGAAGACCGGACAAAGAGCGGGCCGTTTGAGGCCGTTAGAGGCTGGGAGAGACTGGACTGGGCCAATATCCCTGGCCCTATCCCACTGTAATATCCGCACTCCCAGTTGAACACTTGACCAGCCACCATGTCAACCCGTGAGTACAAAGACAGGGCAGCTAAGACCAAACTGAAAAACGGCACACTAGATGACTTTATCACCAGGACCCACACAGCCATTGACACAGAGATTGCCAAAATGCAGCACAGAGTGTCCATAGAATTAGACGCTGCAAGAAGGCTATGACAGGAGTTAGCAGCGGCCAAAAAATCCTCCTTAGGGTCTATAGCCTTCGCTAAAACACCTGATCGCCCATTTGGTCCTGCTCCTACCCTGATCGTAAACCAGGCAGATATCCATCAGCCACTAGTACTCACTACATCTATACCTAAGGGGGGGTCTCCACTAGTACCCACTAATTCCCGAAGATTCTCACTGGGTGGGGCAGCCGGGAAAGAGAAGGAGGGTGAGGGGGGCCCCCTGGGAACGGCGCCAATACCCAAATCTATGGAATCGGGCGGGGGGAACTCTTGCACCTTACAAAAAGGGCCACACAATAATAGGAAGCTTAATAATACAACAGCATACGCAAGAAAAAAAGCCAAGATTGCGAAGGCTCAGCTATCCACTAAGGCACCATCTTTGCCACCCCCAGATCTATTTCCAATGAGTAACACACAGCCATCTGAACTAAGACCAGAACCCAGCCCTGAACAACCGGCAGTAACTCATGAAAATGACAATCTTGTAATAGAGAGAGAAACTAGTGTGGTTCCACTTTGCATTATAAAAGGGAAAGATGTGGAATTTTTAACTGTTGTGTGGGAAACACTCAAAAAACTGCTAACTCCCCTTGAAGTGAGACTCTCACGCATAGAAACCCAGCTTCTGGAGACGGAAAAAAGTATTCTGAACCTAGCAACCATTAGCATGCATGACAAAAAACCAACCTGTACACAGGAATCCAAGAATATCACACCACCATTTGTTGTTGAAACACCAGCTGTTGTTATTCCCTCGGGTGTTACGAAAGCTAAATGCCCGGGAAGCACCAATACTACATTAATACCTGTTGCCACAACACAGATTGCTGCTATCTCCACGGTTGCCCCGAAGGTTAAACCAATTCCAAAACCTCGGCATAAGGTCACCACACATACCTCTGCCAATAGGGCAACGGCGGCCACAAACCAACCGGCGGTTGTCAACTTACCACCTCCGACAACCGCGGTTGGCCAACCTGAACCACCCCTGATAGAATCTGTCATCCCGAGGGCTACTGGTAATAACAACAACTACCCTATCACCCAGAGACCACACACTAATATTAATCGCCACAGGGGTTATGTCGATCTTCCCCCTGAGGTAAGACCCTATGTAGTTGTGCTGACAGGGGTAACGGAACTGACCAACCACCAGCAGGAAGACTTTGTTTCATTAAAAAACAAAGTAATCCACTGGCTCAACGTCAACAGGCCAATAGCTAACCACTTGAGGAGTAAAATCCTCATGGTGCGCAGGGTTCCCTGGGTAGGCACCTCACATAAGTCCATTTGCGGCGACTGTGTGATCGTCTCATTTGAGAATCGCAACACTGCGCATGCCATATACTCTTGGAATTACAATAGTGCAAACTCACCCATAGCATCTAGACCCCTTACATATTTTTACCCACCCCACTCATATCCGAACTCGGGAGGGAACTGGAGCTGGATCCCGGAGAGAAAAGGTGGTCGGGAGGGTTACCTAATCACTGGTCAGATACACACGGCGGGTGGACCGGGGTACCTACCTTAAACAGATATGGGTGCCTCGAGGAAGTGGACTGACTTCCAGACAGACCCACTACCACCCCACCAGTACCTGACCAAACCAGTCGCCTCATCCATCCTATGGGCCAACCAACTCCCGCCACACCAAAATCCCAACCGGGCAGATTTGTTTCTTCCCCACCACAAGGTCAGCTGGGGTACTCTAACCAAACTGCTGGGGAAGGCAGGCACAAGGGCAGGGCATCCATAACACTCAAGCCTACCAGTGGCAAAACTAATTACTCTTCTAAGTCTAAACCAGACCTGAGTAATAAGGACAGCTACTCTTCCGAGGTTTGCCCGAAAATAATGTCAGCGCCAGCAGTCATAACCCCCCTACCATGCAAGGCGAATCCGGCCCACGCAAGTGTTCTCTGATATTAGCTACCACTGATTCGCCGGAGGCCCCAGGAGTAGTATCCATACTCTCCTGGAATGTCGCCGGGCTGGCTAATAAATTAGATTCTCCTGAATGGGGGGAACTCATCGAAGGGCACGACATATGCCTTTTTCAAGAAACGTGGGCCAGAGAAAAATACCCTCGCGTAGGATATGCCACCTTTGAGATCCAGGCAAAATGGGGTGGAAAGGGTCGACCATCAGGGGGCCTTCTAATTTGGGTGGGCTCCCATCTAGGTTGCAGGGCTACACATCTAGAAACTAACTCAGCAGATTTCCAGTGAGTATCTCTGGATTGGTCATGTGGTGCAAAAGTAACACTGATTAATGTTTATTCAAGAGCGGTTGGGATAGGAGCCACCTCGGGAACAATTGAGGATCTAGCATTGTTCCTTGACTCCATCACTCTTTGCTCTCCCATAATTGTTGGTGGTGATTTTAATACCCAGTATGAACCTCTCCCGGACCATTTGGCAGGCATAACAAGTGAAGAGGATGAACTTTGGAACATCCCCACTCTGACGGGCCCACCGACAAAGGCTTGGACACCACTTGCCACCCAAATAATGTCTTGATCGCTCTGTTATTCGCTGAGGGCTTGCAATGGGCGAATCAAAGGGGATATCCCACCAAAACACACCTTTAACAGACCTGGATATGAGTCACGTATTGACTACATCCTGGTCTCATTAAGGGATTGGGATAAAGTGAAGGACTTTGGAATAACTCCCAGGTCAGATAGTGACCATAATCTGCTCTCACTTAGATTTGAGATCCAGGGGTCACACACGGCCCTGGCTGAAGAAAACTCAACAAACCAGGTAGATCTAGCACTATCCAGTAATAGGCGCAGAATTAAATGGACAAAATTGCAGGAAAATCCGTCCAACATTCAAAGGCTGTATGCCCTAGTCGTTCCTACCCTAGAAAAGGTCGAGGTTTGCTTGCACCACCAAGCCAATGACATGGAGGCCTCTGCTTTGGAAAGGGCCGAGGCATCTATGCCATTGTTACCTAATCACGCACAGCTCACTGCGCTTGGTGCTATTCACACTGACCTATGTACCCATCTGGCAGAAGTGCTGAACCCTGTGGCCAGGCTGAAGAAGCCTAAGCAGAAAAGAGTTACATGGTTCAACACTTCCTGCAGGAGAGCGAAAGCCACATTACTAGAATCCCTTAAAATTCGAGACACCCCAAGTAAGATCAGGGAAAAGCGATTGGCCTACAAGTCAATCCTTTGCAATGCTAAAGTAGAATGGGATGAGGGAAACTGGACAGAAATGACAGCCGCCCTTGCAACACGAGACGCCCAAACTTTTTGGCAAATTGTGAAGCATGGCTCAGCTGAACCCCTTGCTGCAGTAGAGGCTAACATAGCTCCCTCTGTCTGGGAGGAACACTTTAAAAATCTATATAAACCATATCACAGTGACCAACTAATGACCCCATCGGAAGAAATAAAGCACCAACCCACCGAAAGCGTAACTCCCATTCCTGGATTCACCGTGGTGGAAGTCACTACGGCAATCAAGTCCCTGGCTGCTGGGAAGGCGCCAGGCCTTGATAGGCTGCCTGGGGACCTATATAAACATGAACCCAAAATCTGGGCACCATACCTCAGGGTGCTGTTTAACGCAATCCTGAATGGTATGCCAATCCCCCCAACTTGGCTGGGGGCAGAGATAGTTCCAATCTATAAGAAGGGATCACCTCTGCTCCCAGTCAATTACAGGCCAATAAGCCTGATAGACGTGTCACAAAAAGTGTTTGCCAGGCTGTTGCTGAACCGCCTGCTGGACTGGACGAGGGAATGTAATATCCTGAGCCCTTTCCAAGCTGGCTTTAGGGAGAAGGTCTCAACCATAGACCAGGTCTTTCGGCTTGTCCTCATTGTCTGGAAAACGGTGCAGTTGGAGGGTGGCAGCCTCTATACTGTATTTGTGGACCTAAAGGCGGCCTTTGACCTGTTACCACGGAAAAAGCTTTGGGAGGTGCTGGCCAAATTGGGTGTCCCTGAGGGTCTGTTGAAAATGATTGTTTGTCTTCACAGTGCTAATTTTGCACAGGTGAGGTGTGGCAAGATGGGGGCACTGTCTAATAGGTTCCCCGTTGGGAGGGGGGTAAGACAGGGTTGTGTGCTTGCACCGACCCTGTTCTGCCTCTATGTCAACGGGGTTATCTCTCATCTAAACGAGGTTGTTAACGCTGATGCTCCCAAATTAGCTGGCGTAAGGGTGCCGGCTGTCATGTTCGCCGATGACACCCTGCTGCTTTCAAAGTCTGCAACGGGCATACAGAGGGTCCTTGATGGCTTTGCGGACTTCTGTGAGGACCATGGTCTACAAATTAATACCCTAAAGACCAAATTCATGGTCTTCAAACCCCCACCTAAATTCCACTTCAGCCCCAAAATTGGACAAAGTAGGCTTGAGAGGGTGAAAACATTTGAGTACCTCGGCGTCATGCTAAATGACAGACAGTCCTGGAACACGCACCAGGAGAAAGCTCTCCTTAAATTGACCCAATACTCGGGGGGCATCATGAATCTTCTGGCGAATAACAAATCATCGATCAGGCCCATAGGTCCTCCGATACAGATTTACAAGATACAGGCAAGGGGGGCTGCCATGTATGGGTGTGAACTCTGGGGCCATGTAGATACATTAGATCTGCAGAAAGAGGAGAACAAATTTATTCGAAAGGTTGTAGGACTCCCCCCCCAGCACGCCCCTTGTCCCTCTCAGGCTGGATCTGGGGCTACGACCGCTAGATGAAGAACTGGCTTTTCGCCCCCTGGCTTATTGGCGCAGGCTGTGGGTAACCCCAGAATTGGTCTCCTATAGACTGGGATTACAGGAGGTGCTTGCCATGCCCAATGCGGGGAGAATTAAGTGGATCAAATTTGTCAAATCTGAACTGGAGAGTCTGGGACTTTCGAAGATGTGGTCCGACCCCCTGGCTACCTGTCCACTTATCCCCAAAATGGAATTGGCTAAGGCATATCACAACAGTAAATTAATGGATCTTCTCAACCACCAAAAAGCTGGTTCACTGACCGATTCGTTCATATGCTTTAAGGACACTTACAACTTTGAACCAACTCTGGACAAATTGCACCCTCCTTTGCTCAGGAAACTATATTTGCAGTGGAGACATGGGTCTCTCCCCATTCGAACACTCACTAGCAAATGGAGGGAACAATCAACCAGTATCTGTCCAGCATGTAGAACGTCTGATGAATCTGAACTCCACATACTCTTTTTCTGTCCGGTTTACCAAGAGGTTCGCAAGAAATGGATAGTTCCCCTATGCAGAAATCTGGGTTTTGTGGAGTGTCTGGTTGCTCATAGAGTACTGAAATCCAATCTGTCTGATTATATTGTGTTTGCAGTGGCCAAATTTCTGGGTGCAATCTGGTGTCTGAGAAGGAAATGTATTAGGGCTGGCAACTGACCCTAATGCACCAAGGACTTGACAGTGTAATAAGGACTTTGTTTTTAAACATCCATGTTTGTTTTTATACTGTATAAATTTCCATTTTTAATTAATGTTTTTAAATGAATGTTTTAAACGTCTTTTATAGTAAAAATTTTACCGAAATAAAGATTTTCTGAATCTGAATCTGATAGCATCCCGGTCAGTCTGTAGGAGACTTGTGTCTTTCTCTAGGAAGTTGATTTGCTATTCTCAAAGCCTCCGTTTCTTCCACACCTTCTACCATTCTACTGGAGAAGTTTTTGATGCAGATCAGGTTTCAAGGAAACAAAGATTAGGTGCACAATATTTTGGAACACTGTATCCTTCAACATTGAATAAACCAGAAGCTCTACATAGGAATCTCTTCCTACTAAGTTAAGGCGGATTTTAACCTTTCACCCATTCCAGACGTCTATTGGAGTATTTACGGGAGAAAGGGTCTGTGTGAAAAAGCACGACTGAGTTACTCTAACGTCTTGTGTTAGTTTTATCGCCTTACCAAACGTTGGGCGCCATGTAGTGTAGTTCCTATTTTCCCTATAGGCCCTGCGCATTGGAATAACATAAACCGCAGTGTAGACGTAAGACTGCGGTCTTCTAGGTCTCTACTGACTATGTTAGACTTAATTGGGTTTGTACCAGCTAGCTCAGAGGTTACTGGAAACGTTCTTGACTGAATAGGAAGTGATCAGCTTGCCTGGCTCAGACAGGAAGGGATTCAGTTTTCCAACAACCGCATTAACATGACAACTTTGCTCCTCAGAATTAGAGTCAATCTCTAGAGTCGTGTGAAACAATAGACAGCTATTTCACTCAGTCAGTTGTGCAGAATTACTTTCACCAGTATGCAGAGAATAGAGAGACGGGCGCTCTCAATAAAAGGTAATATTTATTGACCAGTCTTCCTTCTCATGCAAGAGAAATGACTTGCCACAATTGCAAGACTTGTTATTATAAAAAGTGCGTACAGTAAAAGTAGTATTACGAAATAACACTGTAAAAGCATTGATATGGTTTCTTAGCCATTCAATAGTTAAAATCAATAAAATATATTCATTTATATATACATTTGGCTAACGTCCTCAACTGGTGCTTCTAACTTTGCCTGCCCCGGTGTACCTGACCTAAGCCTAATACATGGGAGGGAGTAAGTAAGTAGCAGTTTAAGTTAAGTTGGTTTTGCCAAGGGTTTGCTTCAAGAATTCTCTCTAAGGGTTTAGTCAGCACCGTACCTCTGGAATAGAATGTTGGAGGTCTGGAATCTCCTCTCAGGACTCGATATTCCAGTTACCCGCAAGGGTAGGCTGGAAACGCCGGAGCTGGATTTTCTCGGCAGGAGAAAAGACAGCGTCTTTCTCAGCGCGTCAAGGAGGAGGGGCAGCGTCCGTGGGCTTCTCGAATCTGCTGGGCTCTCTGCAAGGGGACAGCTGTTCTTCTCCAGTATTCACCACCACCGTGTTTGCTTAAGGCAACGTTGGCATATTTATACCTGAAAGGTGCTGAGTTTGACGTAAGTTTTTGGACATAAGACGTCAATAAAGATGTCTCCAAGAACTGGTCGTTCTTACAGTGCTTGCAAGAGTTCTATTACTAATCAAAACAAAGCAAGCGGGGCTTTCCCAGGTTGCTGGGGGGTTTGAGCTGTCGAAGGAACTCGGTGTGTTATATAGGAATCTAAGGAAGTGGCTTCTGCTGTGTCATGTACTGTAATGAGCTGCAGAGACGAGTTACTGAAATATGGCTCTGATCGTTTATGCCATTATAGGGATATGTATTGATTATAGCCGTAGAGGGGCATGAGGTCACAATATTGATCCGGGTCCTAGATAGAACACAACACTGGTTTGGAGTCAGCATGGGTAGAGGTTGATTTGTTCACTGGCTACATGTGGACTCTTGTCTAGTGAGAGCATCAGCCTTTCTATCTTCAGATCTCGGGCGATAAGTGACTTATTCAGAAAAAAACGACATCCATCGTAACTGTCTGGGGTACAACAGTCTTGCTGATCGCATAAATTGAAGATTACGATGATCAGTGTACACTGTCACTATGTGTTTTGCTCCCATTAAATGATTCCACCATGTACAGAAAGGATCTTTTATGCCTAACAGTTCTTTTTCTGCGAAGGTGTATTGCGTCTCCGCCTCATTCAATTTGCGTGACACATAAGCCACTGGATGCAACTCTCCAGTTTCCTCATTTCTTTGGGACAGAGTGGCTCCTACAGTCAACTCCGAAGCATCAGCTTTAAACATTGAGGGTTTCACAAGGATTGGATATGCTAAAATGGGAGCAGAAGTGAAGGCTCTTTTCAACTGCTAAAAAGAACGTTAAGTTTCTTCAGTCCAGATAAAGGGGGTTTTCTTTCTCAATAACCTGGTAATGGGAGCTACCATTTGTGAAAACTCAATAAACCTTCTATAAAAGTTAGGGAATCCTAAGAAACACTGAACAGCTCTAAGAGTAACAGGTTTTAGCACTCTTTCACAGCCTGTATCTTGCGATCTGACATCTCTAATCTGGTAGGTGATAATATCACTCCCAAAAATTCCACTTTATGTATGTGGCATTCACACTTGCTTATCTTACAGTATAACCTGTCATTTCATAAGGCTTGTAGGACCAAACAGATGTGTTGATACTGTAACTTCACTGAATCGGAAAATATAAAGATGTTGTCTATGTAAACCATAGTAAACACATCTAAATACTAACTCAATACCTAATTTAGGAAAAAGTGGAAAGCAACTGTAACGTTACACAACCCAAACAGCATTACATTGCTTTCAAATAACCCAAATCAGGTATGAAAAGCCGTTTTCCACTTGTCAGCCCTCTTACATGGACCAGGTGCTAGGTCCCCTTTAGGTTCTGACTTGATCCAATAGAATAGGAATTAAGGGCAGTGGGTATCTGTTTTTGACAGTTATATTGTTCAAGGCCCTACAGTCAATACACATGAGTTTCTCGCCATTTGGTTTTGGTATGAAGAACAAAGGAGAAGCTGCTGGGGATTTGGAGGGCCGGATAAACCTTTTTGCCAGGTATTGGTTCAAATAGGTCTTTAAGTGCTCATTTTCTGCCTCTGTGAGGGCATATATCCTACAACAAGGTGTTACTGAGCTGGGTACTAAATCAATTCAACAGTCATATTGCCTATGTGGTGGCAAAATGTTGGCCTGTTGTTCATTGAACAAAAGACATTCTCGAATTCCTTTAGAAATTCCTCCCAATCGTATAACATAGAATCATCATTACGAACCAAGGGAACAGTCCACTGGGCTGCACCTCCTGCTAAATATGAAATCAAAAACACAACGCATGCTTGATTTGTAGAAAAAGCCCTGGGTTTAATTGTGAAATGTAGCAACACCTGTGTCATGAATACTTGTACTTTATTCTCATCCCCTTTAAATCTTTCAGGGGCGGCTAATGATATGGGTGTGGGTATTTCTATAGCAACAGGTGATGCTGCTCCAGCCATATTACCGGTGGTCCAGGAGGCTCCTCCAAAAGTCTTGTAGGGCTGCTGTTTCTGCCCTAGAGGATGTTACCTCTTGTTGAACAAGAGCCAATGCTGCTATGACATCCTCTAAGGTGGCCATCTTTAACTCAGAACCGATCAGGAGAGAATAAATTATTGGGCTGCGTATTCTGTTAAGGTTTTATTCCAAACTCCCAGGATTGGTTTGATGCTCAAGTGGGTCCACCTTTCAATCGCCTCAACCTCTGAAGCTATAATAGCACAGACGGTAGAGGAGATTAAGCGAGGGAAGGAAAAGATGGGGACGGCCTGGAGGGAGACCTATAAAATAAACAAACATACAATAAGCAATCAGTATCACTTTACTATAGTTGTACAAGAAGCTTATATTTTTTATAGGTCTCTAAATACCTGTAAAAGAAAATAATGCTGAGTTGTATATCAATCCAATAGGAGAGTGCCGTCTGTGATCTGAAAGCTCTCTCTTTTCTGAAATATTTGTCTATGAAGGATAAATACATTTAATACCATGATTTTCACAACCAGGTAACAATTCACACATAATCATGACATATTCTTACCCACCACAAGTACAAAATGACCTCACATCATAGGAGGGATTGAAATTGCACACGCCAATCCCCCATGCAAAGAAAAGAAAAATTATGATTCTACATGGATCACCACAGCATGGTTATTCTGATTGTATAATTCATTAAAATACACATGCCTTTAATTGTCCATCAGTTGTAACAAGAAACTGTTGTTAAGGTGCATATCAGTATATTTTTTACTGGATTATTGCTCCAATACAAAGTATAAAGTTTCAAGAAAAATTCCAGCTTTGATCTGAAAGGTATCAGTATCTGTAAATGATGCCCTCTTAATACACATTGTTTTTCTGTAGAAAAATATGCGATAGGTACTGCCTTATTGGGAAGAACTCTAGAACCTTTAGATATATAGCCCCATCAATAGGATTTTCTCTAAACAGACCTGAGGAGTTAATCAGGGCAATCCCCCACCTCTGTTTTTTAGTCTCTCTGGCGCCCGCTCCCGGATGATAGTAGCAGAGCCAAGGCTACAGAAATAATTTGAAGGGAGGAACGCAATTCCCCACTCAAAGAGATAATGAGGGAATGGTGACTGCGTCACCCTTACCGCCCTCTCGCTGACTCCGGGAAAGAAGGATTACCTAGCATGGAACACTGCCACTTCAACACAGAATACGCAGCAAATGACAATCTACGTCCCCTCGTAGGATCAGCAGCATACTGCAAAATGGGTCAGAAAGGTGTTACAGTACATTCCCGCCCCCCCCCCCCGAGAATGCTGCCCAGGACAAGATATAGCTGGAAATCGATCATGAAACTTCTTGATTAACTGACAGGCATGGATACTTGTGGCTGGTTCCAATGAATTTTCTTTAACACTATATCCTTTTCAGGAAATAAAATGCCATATGGATGTACCCCTTCTTTTAGAATCCAGCATTTTTGATTCCTCGTACTCCAGTTCTCCATTTACCAAGATGGGAGCAGGTCTCTTTTTAACATGGGTATAAGAAGGCTTTAATGAAGATACATGGAAAACAGGAAGTATACGCATTGATCTAGGTAATGCATTTTGTCAATCTTGCTGATTATTCTGTTTATAGTAAACGTGTACATCATCACGTTAAACGTACTAAAGTTTTAGATTATTTAGCTAGAAATATAGGTTTACTTCAGGAGACTCATATAGATGATACTGTTTTAGCCTATATGAAAACAAAATGGGTTGGTACTATTATTTCTTCCCTTGCGATTATTAGGAAGAATGGGATTGCTATGCTTTGTGCATAAAAATTGCATTTTCAAATATTACATAAATGTTCTGATTCTAACAGACCTTTCCTTATACTTTAAAATCTAAATTGATAACACTGTCTTGCATTTTGCTTAATGTTTATGGTCCCACAAAGAATGACCCAGATTTTGGAACCCTTTTACATCAGAAGTGTTAAAATTAGGTAATGTTCCACTTATTTTTGAAGGTTATTTTAATGTCATATGTGACCCCTTATTAGATAGAATTTCCCAAAGCAAATATCGTCTTCCAAAGGCTTATTTTACACTCAAATCCTCAAAAGGGTTCATAGTTGGCGCTTACATCACCCTGCAGACAAGCAATTTACTTTTTTTCTCTAATCCTTATAATTCCTATTCATTAATTGATTTTTTATTAATATCCCGTCCATTAATATCTCCAGTTAATAATCCTAATATTCAGAATATTGATATATCCGATCAAGCTCTTGTTTCATGCATTTTCCTGTCATAATTCATCTCAACAATCTCAAAGAAGATGGCCTTTAATGAGAAAAACAAACCAAAAATGCTAGCTGCGTTACATGATTATTTTTCGGTCAATCCTGAAGGTTCTACTTCGATTGTTGATCAATGGGATGCATTTGAGGCATATATCAGAGGAACGACTACATCTTTTATTTCATGACTCATAATAATAAATTACTCAACTCTAGAATTAAAGAGTTAGATAAACTGATAGCTAAACATGAATGACTTTTTATCACTTCTAACCACATTAAATATATGATAACACTAAAAAAATGTTGTCATGAATTTAATTCCATATTAAGCAATAGAGCAGGTATATTAACTTCTAATAATAAAGCTAAATTGAATTTTAATGTCAATAAAGCTCGAAGATTGTTGGCCAATTATCTTTGTATTTAGAAATATAATAATCAAATTAACGCGATCTGCACCTTTAATGGTCAACGTGCTCTGTTCCTTAAAGAAATAGTTAATGAATTTATGAATTATTATTCATCTTTATACAATAAACCTATTCATAATGATACATTTGATATTGATCATTTTTTACAAAAGTGTAATTTACCTAAAATATTGTCCACTGTTAAAAGAAAACTAGACTTGCCAATTACTTTAGAAGAAGTACAATTAGCTATTAAATCACTAAAATTATGCAAATCTCCTGGTCCAGATGGTTTAACTGCTGAATTTTATAAAGAGTTCTCCCCTCACCTTTCATCTCATCTACATCACCTATTTACTCATTTTGGTAATTCCGAATCAAATTCAGGATTCTTTGCAGGAGAATTGATCATAGTCCTCCAGAAATCTAATAAAGATCCCTCTGTTGTTCCAAATCATCATACCATCTCTTTAATCAATCAGGACTGTAAACATTATGCTAAGATTCTTAAAGCTAGAATGCCTTCAGTGCTTTCCAGCATTATAAAAATTGACCAATCTGGTTTTATGAAGACTAGACATTCAGGTAATAATGTAAGAAAATATTACTTCATCCGATTGAAGAGGGACCATCATTATCTCACCCAGCTGGAGTTCTGGCCTTTAATGTGGAAAAAGTTTTGATAACGTCCATTGGCAATAGCTTGTTTGTACCTTGTATGCCTTTAATTTTGGAACAATATTTATACGTATGATTTTGGCTCTTTATACCGGTCAGCTAATCTTTTTATAAATGGCCAATTTTCTGCTATTATTTTTCTTTTTAGGGGTACCAGGCAAGGTTGCCCATTATTACCTTCTCGCTATTGAACCTTAGTTGCTATAAGAAATTGTGCTGATGTTGAAGGACTCATTATGAAAAATGTTCCAATTAAGACATCTGCTTAGGCTGATGATGTTCTATTATATCTTGGTAAACCAGAATCTTCCATTCCTCCATTATTACATTTAATTGATATTTATTTCCTTATTTCAGGTTATACACTTAACACAAATAAAACATAATATTTTCCCTTAAATGTTCATTATATACCTGCCGTGATCCAAAATGTTTTTTATTTTGGTTGGCTGGCAAATTTAAATAACTTGGTATATTATGTAAACAAATGATTTCCCTACATTGTAATTATATTCTTGATTATATTAAGGATACATTTAAAAAATGGTCCCCTTTGCATTTATCCTGGTGGGGGAAACTTGATGCTATCAAAATGGTTATTGATCGGAAAATCTTTTATCTGTTTTCTATGATTCCTATTCCATTTCCTCTTAAGTTTTATAAAAATGTTGACACCGTTTTTTTCTAACTTTATTTGGCTAAACAAACAACCTTGTTTAGCTTACCAACAATTTAAAAAAATTGACTAAGAGCAATGGAGGTATTGGTTTGCCAAATTGCCCCAATTATTACAAATCTTTTATTTTAAAACACATTTCCTTATGGTTTCATAATAAAGAGTTTATTAATTCTCCTTCATGGCTTTGTGTTGAACAAAATTTGATAGTGCCCTGTCCTTTATCTGTATTGCTCACTATGTCTACCTCTACGCCTTTACTTAAAAGATCTGTTATTTTGAATTCCACAAAGGTATTATTCCAAGGTTTAGACTCAATACTTCAGCTGAAGATGTCACATACTTTACATTCCTAGGTATGGCATAATTCTTTGTTAAAATTACTGTGCCATTTTAAATTTTGGCACTCCTAGGTAAATGCTGGTATTTTTATTGAAAAGATATTCATTATAACAATGCATATTTAATCTTTGATGAATAAATATAAGCTTTTATGTAATTCAATCTTAGACTCATTTCTGCTTAATTTTCCTATAACTGCTACATCGGACTTAAATTGTATTTCCAGTTTATTGCTTCATCGCTTCAGGCTGTGTCAATGTGTTATAAAAATATTGAATCATTTTGCTGGAGAAAATATTAATTTAGTCTTTTCTTTTTGGAACAAAGAATTAGATTTATTGCTATCATATGATGTTTGGAAGACAATATGGTTGAATAGTATCTCTGGATAGTTAGCCGTTTCCTTATACCAAACTAATTCTTTTATACTTTCGAATTGTTTGTGGACCCCTTTAAGGCAAATCTTTTAGATTCATCTTCTTGCTGACACTTTACATTCCTAGGTATGGCATAATTCTTTGTTAAAATTACTGTGCCATTTTAAATTTTGGCACTCCTAGGTAAATGCTGGTATTTTTTTTAAAAGATATTCATTATAACAATGCATATTTAATCTTTGATGAATAAATATAAGCTTTTATGTAATTCAATCTTAGACTCATTTCTGCTTAATTTTCCTATAACTGCTACATCGGACTTAAATTGTATTTCCAGTTTATTGCTTCATCGCTTCAGGCTGTGTCAATGTGTTATAAAAAAAATGAATCATTTTACTGGAGAAAATATTAATTTAGTCTTTTCTTTTTGGAACAAAGAATTAGATTTATTGCTATCATATGATGTTTGGAAGACAATATGGTTGAATAGTATCTCTGGATAGTTAGCCGTTTCATTATACCAAACTAATTCTTTTATACTTTCGAATTGTTTGTGGACCCCTTTAAGGCAAATCTTTTAGATTCATCTTCTTGCTGACATTTTCCTTTAACTACAGGTTCATTTAAAAATGTGCTCTATGAGTGTCTTACTGTTGGTGAATATCAGAATGAGGCTTGGTCCATAGTGACTAAAATATTGAATATTACAGAAGATTGCTCATATAATAATTTGTAAATCGGTTTCATTTTATTCCTCATCATAAACCTTTTGATATTTTTTATTTCTGCAGCTTTAAAATGAATTACCACTAATTGGAAGAATGTCTCATCTCTATCTATTCATGCATGTTGGGCTTGGATTCCTTTCAGAATAGGAGCTAATTTGAAATTATCTTATCTTGATCATATGTTCCCTAATTTTCATTTATTTTGGAAACCAATTGATGATTATATAGCTTTACATCTTTAAATTATTTTATCGCTATGGATTACAGTTATATGTATAGACATTTTGGCTAGATAGGTAACTTTGTTTAGACTCACCTTCTGGATTTCTTTTTCTTTTATGACTTGTTCTCAATATATGCTACACAGGTGGTTTTAATTAGTTTTTGATATTAATATATGCTTTCAGTACTTCTGTTATGCTGTACCTTATTAGGTGTTGTTTTCTGTATTGTCTTTTCATATTTTATTAAAATCTTAACAAAATATTTTGAACACAAAAGAACTATGTATGTGAAAAATATAAATCATTGACCATGGTGCAGAATAAAATGCTCATGGACATTTGGGTAGTTCCCTATTTTTAATTAGAGAGCCATTCATTCTCACAGTGACATTTTAAACATTGACAACACTCTAACTATGCCCAGCTGGGATGCCTGCTTTTCTAGCAACATATTTATGTATCAGCTCAGTTACCGATCATACACAGCTAGAAATTTGACAAAACCTTTCATTATATTCCATCAATAACTCTATGTCACACTGGGAGATTCCATATTTGCATTTTTCATTAATATATTATTATTCAGCTGGACAAGAAGTGCCTGATTCCAATTCCGACACAAATTTTTATTTGTTCACAAAAGGTAATTTGCCACCAAATGCAGAGTTTGAGTTTGCGGCAATTATCACACATACAAGTTTTCCTGCTCGATATTTTACCAGCTACAAACTTGCAGAGATCCTGCCTATAAAAACACACAATAATGTGATAATATTATTACCATTTCCTCCCAGATTATGCAGACTGAAACTCAATTGCTGCAGAAACACTGCACCATATGGTGTCATTATTTTATGGCTGCAGTATTACCCACAATGGACTTGTAACAGGCACAAAGTGCCTATTTTATATTTTCTTTGGATAATGCCATCATGTTTTTTGAAAAACCAACATCAGTGCTGTTAGTTTCTTTTTGCATGATCACAACCATTTTTTGGGGCTGATGCTAATGTTTTTTGACTGTGCACTGGGACTCTGCTAACCAGGCCCCAGTGCATGTCCGCTGACCTCTAAAAAAATGTCAAAATTGGTTCTACTCTTAATGTGAATATTTAACCTAGCTGTAAGTGCCTAGTGTTTGGTACTAACTGTACCCAGTTAAGTGTAAGTTAAATCTCACAAGTGGGCTGCAGCACTTATTATGGCACCCAGTACAGCGACAGAGAAAAAATTACTATAAGCCTAACATTGTAGCTTGACTGTGGCAATTTTACAACTACAATTCAACCTCTCAAAATAAACTCTTTTAACAGTTCAAAACCTTTCTCTTCATTATTAATGAGTCACCCCTATATATAGCCTTTAAGCCCTAAGGCAAAGTGTGTTGTATTTAAAAGTAGGATATGTAGAAATGTAATGTCACACATGTACTTAGAGTGAAAATGGCCCAAAAACTATTTTCACTGTAGCAACGCTGGCTGTTTCATAGGAAAGGATTGGATTTAATTATTATTCAGGACAACAACCTGACCCAATTCTGCTCCGAAGAAATGCACAATAAAGGAGCAACCTTAGATGCCACCATCGCTCAAAATGACACAGTGACGATCAACCACATTCTCCTCCCCGTGGACTAGTCCGACCACCACAACATCCTATTCCATATCAACTAAAAGGCTCTTCCCCAGGCCCCCCCCGTGCAAGACCCCCCCAAATGGTCCAGAAATCTAACGCAGATTCCCCTAATGGACCTAGAGGAAAGGATACGCTCGCTCCTCCCCAGTTTCCCTGATTACCTATCCGCAACGGAACTCACCTTGCATTACACTTCAAATATGACGTCCATTCTCTACCAAATAGCCCTCCTGAAATAAAAAAAACAGGAACACTCCATGAAGATCATGGTTTAAGTCTGACATCAACCCTGAATAGAGACAACTAAGAGCCATAGAGAGATTATGGGGAAGCAACCCTTCCGACATTCGCCGCGAGCAACTCATAGCAGCTCGCTTGAAGTATAATAAACATCCAGAATGAAAAAACCTCATTTTTCTGCACTGCACTGGAAAATGCAAAAAACAGGCCCAGGGAGCTCTTTAACATCATTAGACAACTAACCTTCAAGCCTGCTACCTCCTGAGTGCAAGCCTCCAAAGAGCTCTGTGACATCTTCGCAAACTTCTTTGAGGAAAAAATCAACAAGATCAAGCTCTCACTGGACATCAACATCAATCCCCTCAGCAAGATCTTCCTGCCTGGGACCAAGGACGCCACATCCAAGTACCCTTCAAAATCATAGAAATCTTTCATCCCTACACAGGAAGATGAGATATTCAGCCTGATCTCCACATCTAAGCCCACCACACACGCTCTAGATCCTCTTCAGCCACAACTGAGCTTAAACTCTGCCTTGCCCCGCTCTGGTGTAAGATCATTAACAGTTCCCTGAGATCCGAAGTTGTCCCTGACTGCCTCAAAGTCAGGCAAGTCGCGCCATTGCTACAAAAAACAGGCCTAGACAAAACAGTTCTGAATAATTACAGACCAGTCTCGAACTTACCTCTTAAATCCAAAACCCTAGAAAGATACGTGCTCCTGTAACTAACTCAACCCTTGGCTAGCATCAACCGAATCGATGCCCACCAATCGGGCTTTAGAAAGGGCTGCAGCACGGAAACCGCAATCCTCAACGTCATTGACAACATCTACAAATCACTGGATGAAGAAAATGCTGCCTTCTCATTGTCCCAGATCTATCGGCGGCTTTCGACACGGTCGATCACAACCTCCTCATTAAGGCGCTTCAAGAAAGGGCAGGTCTAGATGAGCTGGTCTTACAACGTTTCTGCTCCTTCCTTCACAACCACACCCAAAGAATAAAAATCAAAAACTTCACGTCTGACCTATACCATGTTAGCAGGGGAGTCCCCGAAGGGTCAGTGCTCTACCCACAACTTTTCATCATTTACATGGAACCACTCACAACCCTACTCAGAAAAGCCAACATCCCCTTCCACCTCTACGTCAAAGACACACAGATCTATCTGTAAACCACCTCCATTGTTGACATTCAGAGACTAAACGACACGCTCAGAGTAGTCCAACACTGGCTGTCAAGGAACCACCTAAAACTTAATCAAGACAAGACTGAAATACTCCTCATCTCAAACAAAGAAGAGAATCCACAAATTACAGAATGGCTATCTGCGATCGATACCCTTGACTGAAAAATCACCCTGGCGGATTCCATAAAATCATTAGGCATCACTTTGGACCCAAAACTCAATATGACCAATCACATTATGAACTCCGCCAAGAGCGCCTTCCTAAACCTGAAGCTAATGAACAAAATAAAGCCTTTCATCCCAGCCAAGGACCTTAAACAAACTACCTAATCACTGGTGTTATCTAGATTAGACTATGGGATCGCAGCCTTCTCAGGGAACACCAAAGGCACACATTGCCCACCTTAAAACAACGCTAAACGCAGCAGCTAGAATGGTCACAGGAGTGAAGAAATTTGACCATATCTTTCTCGCACTCAGAGAACTAAAATGGCTCCCAGTTCAACTGCATGCCAGTTTCATAAAAGCCTTCCTCACCCCCAAAACCCTTCACACAGGCAAACCTGAATACCTGGCCTTCAAACTCAAAAAAGCAGGTCAAACAAGGACCCTCTGGAGCTCAAACACTCCCCTACTCATCCCGCTGAAAGCCCACAGACAAAAAACCACAGCCCGGTCCTTTGCAGGCAACGCTCCCAAAATCTGGAACCCTACCCCCCACATCAGAACTACCCCTTCCTTCGCAAAATTTAAAGGACAGCCCAAAAATCGTTTCCTAGATCGGTCCCTAGCGAAGGGACATGAGACGCAAAAGTGCCGATGACATTACTCCCTTGATGGGTGTGTGACCCTAGACTATGACACCCAGCAAAGGCACTACTAGTCTTCATCGACCCTGGTTACTTAACCCGCTGAAACTCACAGCTCATGCCTAATACTGTCTCGCTATTTTTGACACTTGTATTGATACTTTCACTGTATTTACTGTTTGTGTATGTTTTGTCTTTTGCAATTTGACTGTTGTAAAGTGCTCCGATACCCCCAGGTCTGGCCAGCGCTATATAAAACTTCTTAATAATAATAATATTAAATAATAATAATATTACATTTAATAATCCTAAATTTGAGTTTGGAAAGAGCTAGAAATATAATTCAATGGCTCTTTTTAGTAGCTATTTCAAATCCAATTTAAAGGTAAAATTGATCTTTTAATAACTGGTAAAGAATTTAGAAAGTTATCTTTTTCCTGCTCAAAGCTTCTGAGGCCAATTTACACGACCTCCAACTGTCACTCGGCGGCTAAATAGCCCCCCTTGATGAGCTGTGAAAACTACTCCCAGAGCAAAAATAAGGTCTCAGGCGTATGGAGGTGTTTCTGTTCTTCTGGTAGGGTGACCATCTGGGCTGTATCCAGGAGCATGATTAACTGCCAGGGACCTACCATGTCAAAGGTAAATGTTTGCTGACACCTGGGCAGGGCCTTCTTTGTATACCCAGTCAAGCAAGCACCAATCCCTGTGGGAGAGGATCTGGCCCCAGAACTGGTTTGTAGTGACCTAAGAGGGTGCTCATTTCCCTGGCCACACCTTTGGGGTGAGCACACAGGTTCTGCACAGGGGAGAGTTGTTTGACCATCTTGGATTTGGACAGAGGGCACACAGAAATGCTGTCAAAAGTGCATAGAGTAACCCCTGGGAAAGTTTCCCTTTTGGTTAGTGAGGGTGCAGGAGTGGTCCTCACCCACAGTATAGTACCAGTAATAAATATGGCACCCTTGGGCACCCTCTACAACAAACAACTTGACCTGTAGAAGACAGATCAAGGACTGCACCTGCTGTTGAGACCTGTGAGGTGACCTGGCAAGATGGACCTACTTCAACTTGTACCCAGTGTTAGTTGGCTGACCTCATGTTAAGCTAAGGAACTCAGCAATTTCCCTTTCCTGAAGAGCTCAGCTGAGCAGTTCCAACTACACCTGCCCTGCAACATGCAGGTGGCTTCTGCTGGACTGAGTTTTCACCCCCAAGGGCTGTTCCTGAGGTCCTAGGACCCTTGGCTGTGTCAAAGTGGACCTCTCTTGAGAAGCCTCTGAATTAGAACACTTTTGCCTCCAGAGACCTCCAGAGGACCAAGACAAGTCAATCTTAAGAAGGTATGTTGCTGCTGGGCCAAAGGTTATGGTTACCTTCAGTGGGAAATTGCAGAGTGGGAATTGGGCCTTGTTGAGTCCTGTTCAGCTACAGCTTGTAGCCTTGTCCCAGATGGAGAATCCGAGCTCTAAAAAAGGGAATAAAGGTCTGATTCCGACTAAGGGGGTCCTATGGTCCACCATAGCCATGGTGGCGGTGCGGGTACAGCCTCACCAACAGTATGATTGCCCTATTACAAGTGCAACTGCCAGGGGTCACAGATCCCCAGTGGTGACGCAGCGGTCTGAGGCCCGCAATATATGCTTGGCACTGCTGCTGCAGTACCGCCAATCATATTACAAGTTTTCTCACTGCCATTGTTTTCATGTGAGTGAGACTGCCATGAAAAGTGTGGCGGTGAGGAAACAAATGGTTGCCTCAGGGCGAGAGGATGCATGCAGCGATGCACATTGTGTGCCCCCCTGTATTCATGCAACCCCAATTCTGGCATGGCGTGGACTTATCAGTCCATGGAGTGCAGGAACGTCCTGTGGTGGTTTTACTGCACTGCCTTTCTAAGGCTCACATACAAGCCTTTGAAAGGCACCTCAGTGGGCCAGCCGCTAAGGCGTGGCAGACCACAAGAAAACTCCTAATCTGGCGGGCAAGTGGTAGAGTGCATTGTCGGACTCACAGCAGGCTACTGATGTGGCGGCCTGCTGCAAGTCTGCCAAAGTCGTAATCAGGCCCTAAGTCAATACATTGTCCACTTTTCTGGGTGAATTCACCCAAAGTATCTGGCTGGCGGGGACAACCCTTGTGAAGAAATTTTAAATTTCTTCCACTTTGAGCTTTTCTGCCAAAAGTTAATGGCTTCAGTGGGACTTTGTCTGCCAGCTAGCCAGTCTCAGAGAGCCCTTTACTCCCACTGCCTGGTGCCTTTCCCTACTGAGGATTTTTGACTCCTATTTCAGAGATTCAGTTTGAAGGTAAAAGTTCTGATGAGTCGAATCGGGTTTTTGTATCCATCCACGCTCCATTGTAATCAGCCTTAAATCTTGGTGCGGTATAATGTCAAGATAGCTGCCTGCCTCAGGGTTGTTGGCCTCTAGCAGTATCACCTGTGTGATTATCAATAAAGGTTTTGGAAACTTTAAACAAAAAAATAAATAAAAATCTTGGTGATGTGACAGTAATACTCAACCAGATGGCCACAGTTGGTCCTTGACAATTGTTGGCTCTCTTTTTATGCAAACTTTAAAAATCCATATCTTAAGTTTTCCTTCTTGGTGTTTTTGTCATTTTAGAGTCATTTTGTTCATTAGAATATACTCTATTTTTATAAATTGGAGTGAAACTATTATGTTGTGTTTTGCACTTTTTAACTGTTTTGTGAATTCTAATTGCTTTACACATTTTCTTAAATTAAGCCTGTCCAAACTCCAATCACTCTACAACATATACATTAATGACCAGATTAATCTTGACGCTTTTATTGTGGCATGAAAGCTACTGGATGTACAAGGAACTCTGCAGTGTGTGCTTTCAAAACTGCTGCACTGCTACAAAAGCAACCCCCAGTAACTAAACCGTCCCCCCACCCTTCCAGCTTCTTGGAGAAACGCCCGATGCCCTGTACAGCCAGTCCGACCTTGAGCTTTGGTTTAATTTGCTGAAACCTTTTTCACACCTAACAGGAATAATGAAATTATCACTTGTGGTTTACTACCCTAACTAATAATCCACTTTCTCACACTTACATTTTAAAGATATTTTTGTATGGACAAGTTGACACATTGTAATAGCAAGCAGAAGTAGCAGCATCATAAATAGCTGTTCAAGAACAAAGAGTGCCAAATTATGTGTTCAAAAAGTAATTCTCGGTTGAAAGGATTTCATGTTGCAAAATGGTTACCATGAGGACACTTGCAATTATATCAGCAAAATCCAGTTTTTAAGGTGCCAAGATATAAGAGGAAGTCACAAATTTCATTATTTTTATTAAGCTACTAAAGATGGGAAGTAAACGAGGATGCAAGTGCTAATTAAGACAAAGTCGGTTCTAAATAATTATTTAAAAAGCAGGTTCTTGGTTATTGTATGTAATTAGGAGTAAAGCCATTAAACATTTCATAACTAAAGGGCATGCGCTTTTTACAGTTTGTGATTTCCTACACTGAGTGGAAAATTACAAAATCTTGCCTGCATTTATCCCATGCAAAGGTGACAGGTTGTATTAACACCTTTCGAT
The DNA here is from genome assembly GCF_964263255.1 of Lissotriton vulgaris. Classification (NCBI taxonomy): domain Eukaryota; kingdom Metazoa; phylum Chordata; class Amphibia; order Caudata; family Salamandridae; genus Lissotriton; species Lissotriton vulgaris. The sequence goes on from NC_141699.1 coordinate 933,888,944, forward strand.
TTATTACTTTCATCTATTTGGAAGTGTTTTAGGTTACTTTTTGTCCTTTCTGTTGCATCAGCCATACATATTTGCAAAAAATATATGACTGTCTAATAATACATTATTTCACCAATTAGTAATTTATTTATGAATAGCTCAACTTTTTATTTGAGAATATGGCTATGACTACGGCTATTTTTATTATTGATAGAGTACAATTTATAGTGCCAGGCTAGAAATGGATCATCTGAAAGTACACGTTCAAAAATAAAAAAAATGTTTTTTAATTGAAAGCAAGCATTTAAAATTTTACTGGATTGTTCAAATAAGTCCTAGCTGCTACTGTTTGATAGCAACAACCCCATGTGATTGGAGCACCCTGGTACTCTCCAGTACCTAGTTATGAAATGGGTCACATGAAGGGCTGTCCAATAAACTATGGGCTGCATGCTGTAAAACAGTTGGCTCATCCAGGTCGACAGATGTCTCATGACTAGCTCCACAGACTGGTCTCAGACACTGGAAGAACTATTGGAGTACTGATATCTACCCAAAATCGAGGGGCCCTATTTATGGGAGCCCTGTGTCACTTTTCCACCACATAAAGTGGTATATGCATAATGCAGGGCTCTCAATACGATTTATGAAGCCAAACAAACCCACCCTGAGCAGTTTTGAGTGGCCTTATAAATCATGAGTAAGGCGATGCCACGTCGCCCTACTCTGCTCCCGGGAGGCAGTCCCGGAGCGCTGCAGTGGCCTTTCCTACGGAGCACCCATGGAGATCGACGCTGCCACGGATTTACAAACTCATTTAAACCTGGGGAAGTGTCAAAACCATATGCCTTCCAAGGTGAGGTGTAACAAGGAGAAATATGTAATGTAATGTAATGTATAGGCATTAACATAGCGCACTACTTACCCGGAGGGTCCCAAGGCGCTTCGACCGCTGCGAAACCCTTCCTGGCTTCCCTGAGAGATGGTCCCTTAATGGGTATCTCCAGGGTGAGACCAGGCATCCCCGGCGATCTGGTGGGGCCGTTAGTGAAGATGAGGCAAGCTAATGCCCAGAGTTGCCGAGTGTGATCGCTGATCAGAGTGGGCACCGAGGCGAGAGAATTATCGAGTCCGCTGACCCTGGTCCAGAAACCTGCCGCGCCGGGAATCGAACCCTGGTCCCGGGCCGTCCTCTGCTCTCGGGTCTGCCGCCTCTGTGCAGGAAAGTGACTAATCCTGCATGCATTGGATGCACCCTTGCACCATGTGCAAGGGTTTCAACATTGGCATTGGGCTGCTGAAATGGCACCAGTTCAGGGAGAAATTACAGAATGCACCGTATTGCATAAATATGCTACATGACTTCTCTTTCAGTGTGGCCTATGGGAGTGCAGCAAAGTGCATTACTGCGCTGCCCTACTCAAAATCCCACTAATAAGCCCCTAAGTACTTTGAATCTCCAGTCTAGTCCAAGATCCAGGAAGGTTGTTTATTTGAGTGTGTGACCGCTCACCACTTTTCCAATCCCTTCCCATTCTTCACCACTAGGATCCTCATTGACTCTTTATTTTCTCATGAGTGAAGAACAAAATGTGGCAGTCAACATCTATCTCCACCTTCTCAAGACTTTTAGCATTTCCAGGTCCCCTATGAAAGTGAAAGGAGAGAAATGAACTGTGGCAACATGCCCTCTATTGCTTATGAAGCAAGAAGCTCTGTAGGGACCTTATACTCGGCCTCTCTACAAAAATAGGCATACAGAAGTTCCAGCACCATTGTCAGTTACCCTCCCCTGAGAAAGAAGAGTCTGCGAACGCCTGCTATCACCAGAAAACCAAAAGTAATTTTGAAATAAATGGAGGCTGTTTTCTACATCTGATGCTAACAGTGGCAAATAAATCATTGTGCCATATGTATCAACTGCAGGGACATCTAGTGACTGAAAGTGGGGCTGATGGTTTACAGCTACAATTAATTGCTGTTGGAATATGAATTTCAGTGAATGTCATTTCTAACGCCATCTGTATCAATATATTCAGATGGAGTTAGAAACGACAGTACCGACGACATCACTGGTAGCATTACAAATCACATGCTTATTCACATTATTGACAACACTATCAAAATACCAAACAATTGTTCTTTTCCACATCTGTTTCCTGACCTGCGGCTTACACGTATTAGTTTGTCTGTATCTATTGCAGGAACATTTAGATATTCAAACTCATTCTTCAGGCCTATAAACTACAATTTGGCCAGAAACACAGCATGTTGAGCCAAGGCCAGGATTCGTACTTGGTTCCCCAGTTCCAAAGTTGGAAGTACCCAGAATTCAGAAGCTTGCGATCACAAATTATGAGCCTCCCTATATTCATGAGTCTAAAACTTCACTTAATAGAATCCCTACTTCTGATAAGGAATGATGTCAATTGTCCCCAGGGATTCCTATATGGAGAGGGGTTTGTTTAGACAGTAGCACAGGCCAGTTTCTTTATAGTGAAGTTTTCTGTCTGGGCTTATGATTTTGGCTCCTGGATTTATGGTATTTATTTGTTCAGCATTTCCCTCTGTATTTATCCATATTTTTTCCCATCTCATTGGTATTTATCCATATTTATTTTCTGTTTTCACAATAAATGGGATCGTAAAATAGTATATTTCCACATGTAAAAGAAACAATTGATAGACGGAATGCTGGACACCACACCACCCCAGTTTGGACCCAGACCTATGCAAATCAGTCTTGACCCTGTTCCTTGTGGGAACAGTCCAGCCTGAACTGCTAAGCCAGGTCCTCCCTGGACTGGAAGCAAGCATCCTGGGATCGGTTTAAGGGCATCACCCTTCATTAGCCAGGCTAGCTTGAATCCAGTGATGTCCTGAGCACGGGACCCACGTCTGGGCATACCCTTCCCACTTAGTGTGACATAGGCAAAAGAAACAATTGTTGGACGGAATTCTGGACAATGCAAACATTCACCTGAGTCACAAGGATCTGGGTTTAATCCATAATTCTTTTGCTCACCAAACCACCCCAGTTTGGACCCAGCCATATGCAAATCAGTCTTGACCCTGTTCCTTGTGGGAACAATCGAGCCTGAACTGCCAAGCCATGCATTCAGTTTAAAGTGGCATGTCGACTAGGCATTAAACCCCTTTTCCAAGTCATAAACTCCTCTTTAGTTAAATATGTCACCCCTAAGGTAGGCCCTAGATAGCCCACAGGGTAGGGTGTTCTGCAATTAAAAGACTGGTGTGAGGCTTTAAGCTTTACATGTCCTGGTAGTGAAATCCTCTAACATTAATTTGTCACTACTGTGAGGCCAACCCCTCCCATAAAATAGCATTGGGGATTCCTTATTTCATTTAATAAGTTGTGATTTCCAATTGAGCAGATAGCTATTTCATGTTTGGTATCTCTGAAATTGTGGTGATAAACCCTCTTTAATGGTAAAATCTTATTTCCCCTTACAATTTTTGAAATGCCACCTTTAGAAAGTTTATATGAGCTACAATGCATTCTTTTGGGTAGCGCAATTGCTTTAAAAAGTTTAACTACAATTTGCCAAAAAGTAGATATCACACAGCTCAATCTTAGCGCTGAACCATTTTGAAATCAATACACGGAACAAGAAATGTTTTGTGGTCTGTATTCAACCGTTTGTTTGTATACCTGTTATACTATGGATGTACAATAATGAAACACACCATACTCCTCTTCATACTTTTTGTGTATTCAAAACCATCTCTTTGACTGATAGGTATAATTCCCTTCATATATGGCTGTCATAAACATAAAACACATAAAAAGTGACTTTATTAAAAAGGTGACACAAAGTGCAACAGTGTTTTTTTTACAATACAATTAGACAGACTATATACAAATGACCATCCTTATTAATCAAATGGTTCAACATGCACCCTCTAAAGTCATTAGGTGCAGTTGAAGGATGGTTTGACCAGGATATGGACTACTCAAGATATCGTCAACATTTCAGTGCTCTCGTGGTAAAACCAATAATGAGCATTGCTTTTGGCACGAGAGCAAGGAGACTGAATGTTTTCTTTTTTCTCCCTTTTATCTTATACTCTTAGAAAGTAACTCAGTCAAGCTTTCCAGATAGGAGGGTTAGGACATTAGCCAGCTATTGACTCTGGAAATTAAACTGAGGATCAATAAGATGTTTTCTCTCTTTACACCTCACAGTGAGCATTTCCATCTGACTGGGTTCTGTGCTGCTACGTTGTAACCACCTATTTCAAAACTTATGGCATTTCACAGATTATTCCGCAGAATCATATTTTGGTTGACAGAGAAGATTTGCTCCGTGACTGATGCTCTTGGGTGGACACTATCCTTTCGGGGAAGTGGTATCTCATTTTGAATTACACATGGTGAGTTGCCCAGGCGACCCTATTTTACACTAATAAATTTAGGTAAAACACTCCATTCTACGTGAGACTCTGTCTTCCCATATAGGTTGTCCCTGAAACTCAAAACAGACCTGAGGAAGACCTGTTGGGATGTGCACTCATTAACACAAACACTGAGGGTTGAAACCTCAATCCTAAATTGAGCTGTCATATATGAAGGGAATTATACCTATCAGTGAAAGTTGTGGTTATGAATACACAAAACTGATGAAGAGAAGTGTGGTGTGTGAGAAGTTAGCCTGGCATATGGTGTCCACTAGTTCTAGTGGGCACCTTGCACCAGTCTAATTTACCCTTATTGATGGTGATTGTAAAGTCAACCTTATAGAAAGCTATCCTAGGGTAGCACTGGCGAGCAGTCTTCAGGCTAAGACTTCAGAGAGCAAATTAAGCTAGTTGTTTTACCAATTATAATCCCTTGAATACCAAATGAAAGCACACCATACAAGGTATATATCAAATATATATGTATTTAATCTAAACACAACCCCTCTGCAGTCTTTATGAGGTCAGAGGTAAAAGTACAATACAAGGCACTTAATTAGCATACTATAAGTTGCACTGTATACGTTTTGCCCTAGGGGCCTCATAAACCATATACTAAAATAGTGGTATAAGAACCATATGAGAAATAGAAAGCACGCCTGGGGCCTGTGGAATCGCTGGGGCTACTCAGGACAACCAAAGGTGAAGGTTGTAGGAGGCCCACGGGAGACACGTGCAGTGTCTAAACACAGCCGCGGGTTAACATTGACTTTCTATGGGAAACAAACAAGTTACAGTTTTACAATTTAAGGACACTTCTAAATGAACTACGATGGAACCCTTTTAGACTTAGACACTAGGAGGGCCAATACCCTCAAGACTACCAGAGTACTTGTGTTACCTCACCCATGGAAGCCGGGTGCATAGGTCTCTTTTGGTGTCTGGTTCCGTCATCGATTTCAATGGAGATCTGCAAAGAAGTGCTGCAGGCGACCAGAGGAAAAGTGTCTGGGTGGATCCAAGGGTGCATCGAAGATCTGAAGAACCTGAAAGCGGAGGAGGCAGAGTCTGGGCTACTTGCAAGTGACCAGGGTGGCGATAGAAAGATGCCACCAGATGTTGGGTGATTTCAGCTGAAAAGGTGAAGTTTGTCTCTTCAGCCACGAGGACCAGGAGGCATCGACGTCAACCAGGAGCTGGATTCGAGCTGTACCACAAAGGATCTAGTTGACTGCAGTGTCAGTATCCGGATTGGACCCACAAGCCTTGGCAAACGCAACCCACGCAGGATGTCAAGATTGGCTTCGGTGCAGACCAGCAAGGTCTGTGGAACTTCTCCTTTGCAGGAAAGTTGGAACAAGCCGGGAACAACCAGGAAAGCAAATTGAAACAAAAGAATGTCTTCTTGTGGGCGCACTAGCTAATGGACTAGGAACTGCATTGAGCAGAAATGCACAAAGCAGGCCCACGGGCCACTCATGGAGTGTGGGGCTTCGAGATTTGGTGCAAAAGGTGCTCGGTTCTGAGGCTACAAGCACCTCAATGCACAACTTCGGAATACCTCGTGAAGTTGATGCAGGTAGCAAAATGCAGGATGTCCAGGAGTTCCGGTCCCACGATTCTCGTGTCCACCACGGGTCTCAGCTTAGCTGTGAGCAAAGGTCGGCATCAGAGATATCTGGGATTGGATTGGTGTCAGTACAACGCAGATTTTTACGTCGCATTCCGTTACAACGGAATTTTTACAACGCAGGATCCATTACAACGGATGCCATTACAACGCATGGCATTACATAGCAGATGGTATTACAACGCATGGCATTACATCGTAAGTATAGGTAAGTATACCTTTTTTAAAAAATGTTATTAAGTTAATTTAATTAATTTAATTTAATTAATTTAAATAAAATACATTTTAAAATAGCCATTAATTTAATTTAATAAAATAATATCTATTTAATAAATGTAATTTCAATAAAAAATGGGAATAATTTAATTTAATTAAAATAATAAAATTAACTTAATGTACATATTTTTATAATTGATATTAAATTAAATTAATTGAAATAATTTATTTAATTTAATTAATTTAATTTAAAAATGTAATTAATGAAATAAAATTTATTTAATAATTAAATATATTTTAATTAATTTAAAAATGGTAAATATAATTTAATTAACCCAAAACACAAACCCCTGTACCCCAAAACCCAAACCCTGCCCTAAAACCTAAAAACACCCCTGTACCCCAAAACCCAAACCCTGCCCTAAAACCTAAAAACACCCCTGTACCCCAAAACCCAAACCCTGCCCTAAAACCTAAAAACACCCCTGTACCCCAAAACCCAAACCCTGCCCTAAAACCTAAAAACACCCCTGTACCCCAAAACCCAAACCTTGTCCTAAAACCTAAAAACACCCCTGTACCCCAAAACCCAAAACCCTGCCCTAAAACCTAAAAACACCCCTGTACCCCAAAACCCAAACCCTGCCCTAAAACCTAAAAACACCCCTGTACCCCAAAACCCAAAACCCTGCCCTAAAACCTAAAAACACCCCTGTACCCCAAAACCCAAACCCTGCACTAAAACCTAAAAACACCCCTGTACCCCAAAACCCAAACCCTGCCCTAAAACCTAAAAACACCCCTGCACCCCAAAACCCAAAACCCTGCCCTAAAACATAAAAACACCCCTGTACCCCAAAACCCAAAACCCTGCCCTAAAACCTAAAAACACCCCTGTACCCCAAAACCCAAAACCCTGCCATAAAACCTAAAAACACCCCTGTACCCCAAAACCCAAAACCCTGCCCTAAAACCTAAAAACACCCCTGTACCCCAAAACCCAAAACCCTGCCCTAAAACCTAAAAACACCCCTGTACCCCAAAACCCAAAACCCTGCCCTAAAACTTAAAAACACCCCTGTACCCCAAAACGCAAACCCTGCCCTAAAACCTAAAAACACCCCTGTACCCCAAAACGCAAACCCTGCCCTAAAACCTAAAAATACCCAAACACCCCAAAACATATACCTCAGTACCCCAAAACATATACTCCTATACTCATACTTATTTAAAAAATTACTTAAATTAATATATTTAATTTATAATATTTAAAAACATAAATAAATATTTTTATTTATTTTTATTTATAATTAATAATAATTAAATCAATTAAATAATATTAAATAAAATAAAATAAAATTATATACTTACCAATACTTACGATGTAATGGTATGCGTTGTAATACCATCTGCTATGTAATGCCATGCGTTGTAATGGCATCCGATGTAATGGATCCTGCGTTGTAACAGCTGTGTTGTAACAGCATTACGACGTAAAAGTTGCGTTGTAAGTGATACACACCCTGGAAGTCTATGTACTGTGTTGCAGATTCTTCTGGATCTGGCAGGAGCCTCGAAAATGCAGACTAGCAAAGATGCTATTAGTGCCTGTTAGAACAGGGTGGTCAATCCTTGACCACAAGGGAGATTTCTTCCGTCTTCCAGTCGATATGGAATGTCAAAGGTCTAGGGTATATGTTGCAGAGTTTCGTCCAGGGTAATCTAAAGTCCTAGGAACTGGGGTTCTATCCTTAAAGTTCGTTTAGGGGTTGGACTAACTCTGAGGTCCCTCCTATGAGTGGACCTGGGGTGGGGGGTTACACCCCTTCCCCTTTGTCCAGTTTCATGCCAGAGCTGGGGCTGAGTGCCCCAGCAACAGGTTTGAACTGGGAAATGCATGGAGCACCTAGTGTGCCCCAGGCAGTGTCTGAAAAGCATTCACTGAATGCAACCCTCCCTGCCCCAATACACTAAAGCCTGTCTGGGGAGGTGCCAGCACCTCCCTGGACAGGAAACCTATTGTCCAGGCCTCCCCTGCCGGAGTTTCATCCAGCAGCAGGAAGGCAGACTCGTGTTTGTGGCAGCAGCATCCATTTTGTGATGCTGGGGGTCTCTTTATCTTTAACCCGGTAAACCAGTAACTACATGTCTTCTCCCTCTAGAAGGGTGGAATGCTACCCCCGCCGCCAGGACTGGCGGTGGGGAGTTAGTATTCCAAAGTGTTTGACACCTAACACAACATGTTTTGATGAAGCCAAACCAAAGTTAACATTAACCGCCAGGATTATAATGCACTTAAGAGTATATGGCATGGCTATATCACAGAACAGCTATAAGGAGATGGTTCCGAAAGCTGCAGAGGGACTCAACTTATGCTATGGCACCCTCTCACATAATACCAAGCACTCTGCCGCCAGGATTGTCACGGCCTGCCATAGGAGTGACTTAAAGGTGTATATGTGTCTATATGTATATATAGATATAGGCATACTATATCTAAGTAAGGGGTGATTACACCACCTTACCCAGGCTGTGTGAACATACCTGTGGTGTCAGTTTTGAAGGCAAACCAAGTGTGGCACAATACATGCTGCAGCCCCTGGTAGGCCTAGGGTGCACATATTCCCTGGTACCTATGGTGCACCATACAGGGGCTCAAAAGGGTGACCCAGTAACCAATCTGGTATGTACCTAAAGTACATGATATAAATTTAGAGACAGAACAGCTGGGCTGCGGCCTGATTAGCAGGTCCACAGCCACACTAAAGTAAAAAAACTGAGAATCACATCAAAAAGTGGGGATAACCATAGGAAGCAGACCCTACTCTCCTACATGGTGTATTACCTTATTGTGCATCCATGGTATAACAGCTATGCAGACAACTGGTTGAATACAGACCACAAAACATTTTCTGTTTCATGTATTGATTACAGAATGGCTCAGCGCTTGATTGATCTGTGTGATATCTACTTTTCAACAAATTGTTGATATACTTCACAAGCAATTGAGTTTCCCAACAGAACACATTGGAACTCATATCATAGAGATCCAGGTTCTGAGGGATACTGTATAACCTCATTATTTTTTAATATTTAGAACGTTGGCATTTTTCTGTCCTTAGCCCTTTCTGCCTGCAGCCTGTCTTGGGTCACATGACTGTGGTGTAGCTGAAAGCGAGCTCCTCCAGGATAGCCACACAATAGAGAGATTAGGTGTGCCTCAATAGGCTATCTGTTGGCAGGATCAGGGGGAAATGAGCCCAGGTCCAACTTGCAAGTGAATAGGGTGCGATCTGCCTTCACATAAAGGACCTAAAGGGGGTTTATCTCCGCTTTTTTGGCTTTAAAAGCCAAGAAAGCGGAGATAAAATTATCTCCCTATTACCAAGCTGTCGCTAACACCAGTTAGCGACAGCTAGTAGGAGATAGCGACCATCTTGGGCCCCACTTTGCATGTCAGTGATATTTATCACTAATGAGATGCAAAGTGGGCGTGCCAAGATGTTAGAGACTGAAAACAGTCGCTAACATCGCTATCTCCTATTACCAACCTTTGGAGATATTCGCGCTAAGCGGGAATATCTCCAAAAGCTAACACCTGCCCTGAGCAGTTCTTAGCCATGTTATCCAATGGGAGGTGGATAACATGGCTAAGAGCATTTGCTCGATAATGCATGAATATCGCTGACTTTTCAGCGATATTCATGCATTTCGGCCGTTTTTTATCGCATTTGCGATAAACCTTGTTAATAGCAAGGTTTATCTGCGATAAAAATCGCCGATGTGCGGCGATAATTTTTGTCTCTAAACAAGTTAGAGACAAAAATTATCGCTAGTTGTTGGTAATATACCCCCTAGTAACCTTACATGGTTGCTGAAGCTATCTTGGAGCGGGGCAGGGGAATCAGGAAATTCCACGCACTTTAAAGACGCTTTCTGGAAGCTTCTCCCACCATCCAGAATAAGGGCACCAGGGTATATAAATAGAACCTTCAGACCCACTCTTCATTTCCCTCCTGGACTGGCAGAAAGGATTCAGAGAAGACTGCTTGCTGCTGTGACCTGTTGTGCACTCTGCCACACTGCTTTGCTGAACCTGGGAGGACAGTTATGATGCTTGGTGCATGCCTTGGACCCTCAGATGCCAGCCCTGTTGTTGAGCTCTGCATCTTCACCTGCACCCAATGCTATCAGAGTGTCTACAAGGGCTTGTTTTCTGGCCTCCTGTTCAGAGCCACAGGGGCACAAAAGGCTCCCATCATATTGAACCCACACCTGGACATAGCCTGAGTGATTTCTTAACCCCAAGATGTGTTCCACCAGTCCAAGACCCTTGGTTGTCGTGCTAAAGGTGCCCAGATGACCAATTCCCTAAACTGAGAACTTTGGGCCTGATTAACATCTTGGCGGACATGTTACTCCATTACAACGGTGATGGATATCCTGTCCACCGAAATATAAATCCCATTATATCATATGCGATTTATATTTCAGCAGACGGGATATCCATCACCATTGCGATGGAGTAACCCGTCTGCCAAGACCAAAATCAAACCCTTCGAAAAATGTGAGTCAACAACTGCTCTGAAAACCAAGAGGAGACCGGAACCAATCTGTTTGCCTATCCACCCGAGGTGTATCACTGATTTGACTAACTTTGTGGTTTCTCTCGCTACGTTCTTCTCCACAGCAGCAAATCCTTTTCAGCAGGTCCTTCACCAAACGTTATCCGGGCTTGTGGAACTTCCTTTGACTACAGCCGTCTGCTTTGCCCCACTGGAGATTGTCAACTTCCATTTCAGAGACTAATTGCCTCATTACGATGCCAGTCGGACCAACTTCCGTGGTCCTGTTGGAGGTGGTCGGATCGCCGTAGTCTCCTCGGAATCGGTTGGCCCAACTGTCAGATTATGATGCTTTCATCCTCTATATTATATATGAAGGCTTTATTTCAGCCAAGAGGCCATAAAGGTGCAATCACTATGAATACATAATAAATAGAACATGACAAAAAAGAGACACGGTATGATGAATGACAATCAATGGCATTAGCTTTATAAAAAGATCTTGGGAAGGATAATGACCACCATCAACAAAAACCTCCATAGTAGGTTCGCCATGTTCAGAAGTCCAGTCCTCCCTATTTAAAAACAACATTGTCCCATTCAAAAGGTCCATCCTCATTGAGTATCCTATTCTATTAATAAAACAGTTAAAAATTAACACAGGATAAAAAAAAACACTATTAAGATCAATTTGTAGATACAATGTGGCTAATACTACTGTGATTATGAGACACATAGCTTATACAGTTATAGCAGCAAAGAATGGGTACAAGTTCTCAGGTATTAATATTTTTTTACGAATTTTCCAAGCTCCCCATATAAAGCGCCATACCGTAAGTTCTAATAGCTCATTTGTGTTGGTTTTCAAAAGACGCATTGCCTCCCAATAATGACTTACACCCTTACGTTTACACCATTTGATAATCCATTTTTTTGCGGGATATAATATCTAGGGCAAAAGAGCAGAAAGTGGGCCTCCATTTCCTTTAGCGATGGACAACTCTCTAGGTCACATTCCATGTTGTTTCCTCTCGAGATAAAGGATCTCAGGGGTAAGGTACAACGTCTAAGCTGGATATACACACATTTAGCCCCTGCATGATGTATCCTATCCATAAAGGTTTCAAAACTTGGTGAACATTTATGAAGTCAAAATGTTCCTGTTAGAGACAGGGCCAGACTGGCCGTAGCGGGCACCAGGCCTTTCCTCGGTGGGCTGGAGTGGTGGGGGCCAGGTTTGTGCCCGTGAGGGCTGCTTTTCCTACTGGGGCAGCCCCCATGGGCTAAGGATCTCCGACTGCCATCTGGATTACGATGTGTGTTTCTGACCACCTGTGACCATGGTGGTCCATTCGGCAGCCTCGAGTCATTGAAAACTAAGGATTTGGGGTACATACTCACCCAAATCTGCTTCACTCCAGCAGTCTCCAACTTGGATCCCTTCCTACAGGTCCCCCTTACACCTGGGTAGCTGCACCCCAATTACTACAATCCTCTGGTTGCCGAATCCAGGTAAGTCCTTATAAGGTATGTAGCCCCATCGACTGGACTGTGAACATTATGCTGCTACACTCCAGCATTGGGGCACATGGTGCTTAAGGCATATCTCCACATATGCATGTGTGTATAATTCACATGTTTTCTGTGAGTTTTGTATGCAAATGCAATGACATATTTGGGGATATGCGCTTCATGTGGATGCAACCACCACAGTAGCAGCTCTTGCATCGAAATATGAAGGGGTGAAGCTTCCCGACCTCAGCAGTCAGAATGGGTTTGCAAGGACGGTGGTCATATGGTCGGTTGGACCAGAATCTTAATCAGGCCCTTAGTCTGAAAGCAGAAATCTTCACTGCAACTCTGACCTTAGCTGTCCGAAGATGAATCTCCCTCCTGGGACACCTCCTGCAGGCTTGCACTGCTGAACCTTACCTTCTCAGACACTTTTCTTAGAATTTCTTTTAATTCGGAAGGAAAGCGCTAACTGGCTGCAATCCATTTCTTGTATCAGAACCATGCTTTACCGCTGTTGGCCATATTTTTCGGCTTTTAGAAGGTCTTGCACGACTAGAAGTGCACGGTTGGCACTTTGATCTTTTAGACACTAGTTTTAACAAAAAATACGTTAAAAGCACTTTAGAAAATATAGACCAGCATCTCCTTTTTAGTGACCCTTCCTCAATTTCTATCAGCTGTAAATCAAGGGTCAAAAAGTTGCTTATAGAAAAATTTGAAACTGTTAGACTTGGTCCTGGACCCAGAAAGAGATCAATAGCAGCTCACGGTCTAGTCAGTAATGGGGAGGACATGGAACCCTATCTGTTCTTGATGTATAACCAGCATGATAGATTTTTAATGTGCCGTTTTAGGCTCAATCTGTTACCTAATATTTTAGCTTATCCCTCTGGTTTTACTGTAACGATTGAGCAGTAGGGTGCCTGCGGCTGCGACAAAAGGTCTCCACAGGACACCCTTCATTTTGTACTTTTATGTTCATTTTATCGAAACCCTAGGCGTAGATTTTTGGTTGACATCCTCAGGAAGCAGAAATTTCGTCATGCAAGAGCTCCACTGCTTTTCTTACAGAGAGCTACTGATATGCACACCTTATGCTCTATTATAAGTTTTTTTAAAGTAGCAGTAAGACTGAGAAACACAAGAAATTAACTAACTTTTGTACATAATAATTATTTCTCTCTATGAATTGTACCTTCTACTCCTTGTAGTTTTAATTTGTTAAAAGTTCAGAAATGTAATTTAATTAAATTTTTATTGTGTAGTGTATTTTTATGATGGTTTTTAATCGTCGAAATAAAGATTTACTGAACTGAACTGAACTAAAAACGTAAAAAATGTATAACTCCGGTTCTATTGATTGTATTTTTTTGTTGTAGTTGAAATTTCCTCTCTTTTTTCTAAATTGGTTTGGGATTTTTCTTGTGTTGTGTTTTCACTTTATTACTTTTTGTGTGCTCCAAAAAATACTTTACACATTACCTCTAAATTAAACCTGACTGCATTTTATGCCCAACTACCAAGAGTTAAGCACAGGTTAATTTAGTGACCTTTTGTGGTTCACCCTACAAGGGATTGCTGCTTGGCCAGGGCTCACACCCCAGTCAACCAACAACCCAAATTCTCAAAGCGTGACATTTTTTTCCCTAGTTTTAAACAAGGAAACCAAATTCTCTTCTACTTTATCTGGGAGTCACTAAGAATAACTTGTTTTCTATGAAATGCCTTAAAACTTGGCTTAATTGTGAGTACGGTCTGACCACCGCCACACTGCGGCATCGTGAGCCGTTTTCAATCAATCAATCAAATAATCAGAGTACTTGTAGAGCGTGCTACTTACCCGTGAGGGGAGGGGGGAGTGCTGCTAATGCTCAAAGAGCCAGATCTTGAGGAGTCTTTTGAAGGCGAGTAGGTCTTGGGTCTGCCGTACGTGGGTAGGGAGGTTGTTCCAGGTCTTGTTGGCGAGGTAGGGAAAGGATCTGCCACCTGAGGTCATTCGTTGGATGCGGGGGACAGCGGCGAGGTCAAGGCAGGCGAAGCGGAACTGGCGGGTGGGGGTGTAGAAGCTGAGTCTGCTGTTAAGGTAGGCTGGTCAGGTGTTGTGGAGTGCCTTGTGTGCGTGGGTGAGGAGCTTGAAGGTGATCTTCTTGTCGACGGGGCGCCAGTGTAGGTCTCTCAGGTGGGGGGTGATGTGGCTGCAGTGGGGGACTTTGAAGATCTGTCGGGTGGAGGCGTTTTGGATGTGTTGTAGTTGTTGTAGGTGTTTGACTGGGATTCCTGCATAGAGTGTGTTGCCGTAGTCCAGTCTGCTGCTGATGAGGGCCTGTGTCACCCTTCTTCTTGTTTCTGTAGGGATCCACTTGTAGATCCTGCAGAGCATGTAGAGGGTGTTGTAGCAGGAAGAGGAGACGGCGTTGACCTGCTTAGCCATGGAGAGGGAGGAGTCGAGGATGAATCCTAGATTGCCTGCATGGTCGTGAGTGTTGGTGCTGTTCCCAGTGTGGTCGGCCACCAGGAGTCATCCCAGGCTGAGTGGGTGGGTCCGAGGATGAGTACCTCTGTCTTGTCCAAGTTCAGGTTCAGACGGTTGCTCCTCATCCAGTCGTTGACGGCCTTCATTCCCTCGTGGAGGTTGGTTTTGGCGGTGTGTGGCTCCTTGGCGAGGGACAGGATGAGCTGGGTGTCGTCAACGTAGGAGATGATGTTGAGGTCGTGCTGGCGGGCCACTTGTGCGAGGGAGGCCATGTAGATGTTGAACAGCGTCGGGCTGAGGGATGAGCCCTGGGGGACGCCACAGATGATGTCGGTGGCTTCGGCGGATCGGAAGGGTGGGAGGCAAATGCTCTGGGTTCTACCGGAGAGGAAGGACGTGGTCCACTCAAGGGCCTTCTTTTGGATTCCGGCTTCTAGGAGGCGTGTCTTTAGAGTGCGATGGCAGACCGCGTCGAAGGTGGCCGACAGGTCCAGGAGTATGAGGGCTGATGTTTCGCCGTTGTTTAATTGGCGCCTAATGGCCTCAGTGGCGGCGATGAGGGCTGTCTCCGTTCTGTGGTTTTGTCTGAATCCGTACTGGGACGGGTACAGGATGTTGTTGTCTTCCAGGTGGCGAGCCAATTGCCTGTTGACGATTTTCTCGATGACCTTAGGCGGGAACGGGAGCAGGGAGATGGTCCAGAAGTTCTTGAGGTCTTTGGGGTCCGCCTTGGGTTTCTTGAGGTGGGCATTGATTTCGGCGTGCTTCAAGCTATCCGGGAATGCCGCTGTTTTGAAGGAGATGTTGATGACCTTCCGTAGTTGGATGCGATGGCTGCGTCTGCTTTGTTGAATACGTGGTGTGGGCACGGGTCTGATGGAGATCCTGAGTGGATGGAGTTCATGACCTTGCGTGTCTCGTCGTCGTTGATGTTGGACCAGGAGGTCAGGCGGATGGCGCTGGTGGTGTTCACAGGGGAGGTGGAGTCTGGCGTAGTCGGGCAGTTGTGGTGTTGAAGCTGTCGTGGATTTCAGCGATCTTGCTGTAGAAGAAGATGGCTAGTGAGTTGCACAGTTCTTGTGAGGGCGGGATGTCGTTGGCGTTGGCGCTGGGGTTGGAAAATTTCTTTACGATGCTGAAGAGCTCTTTGCTGTTGTGTGCATTGTTGTCCAAGCAGTCTTTGAAGGAGGCTCTCTTGGCTAATCTGATGAGGTGGTGATGCCTGGGGGTGGCGTCCTTGTGGGCTGCATGGTTGTCCGGTGCGCGTTCGTTGGGCCATATTTTCTCCAGTTTCCGGCATGTGCGTTTGGAGGTCTGGAGCTCGCCGGTGAACCAGGTGGCTCTCTTGCTGGCGTGGCTGTTAGAGGGTTTCTTGTGCAGGGCAAGGGTGTTGGCGCAGTAGTTGATCCACTGTCTGAGGTTGCGGGCTGCGGCGTCTGGGTTGGTGGGGTCGGTGGGTGGGTTCTGGGCGAGGATGGTGATCAGCCGGTCTTCTGTGACTTTGCTCCAGCAGCAGCGAGGCAGCTTTTGGGTGCAGTGGTGCGCGGCTGGTTTCTTGAAGGTGAAAATAATGCAGCAGTGGTCGGTCCAGGGGAGTTTGCTGGTGTGGTCAAAGGCAACGTGGGTGCCTGTGGAGAAGACGGGGTCCAGCGTGTGGCCAGCGGCGTGGTGGGTGCGGTGACGAGTTGTTTGAAACCGAGGTTGGCGAGGTTGTCGATCAGGGTGGCGGAGTTGGCATATCTTTTGCTATTGAGGTGGAAGTTCAGGTCCCCGAGGAGGATTTAGTCCGTGGAGGCGAGTGCGTGGGTGCTGGCTAGGTCCGCAATGGAGTCGCTGAACTGAGCCCGGGGTCCTGGAGTTCTGAAGATGAGTGTTCCTCCGAGGGTGGTGTTGGGGTCAGTGTGGATCTGGAAGTGCAGGTGTTCGGTGGTGTTGAGGGTGTCGTCTGCGTGGGTGGCAACATTGAGGGTGGACTTGCGGACGATGGCTATTCCTCCTCAGGTTCCATTGGCGCGATCCCTGTGGGTGATTTTGTAGCAGTCCGGGATGCCTATGCGATGTCAGGCGCTGAGGAGTCATTCCACCAGGTCTCAGTCAGTAAGGCAACGTCTGGGGCGGAGTTGCCGAGCAGATCCCAGAGCTTGATGGCGTGTTTGCGTGCGAAGCGGGTGTTGAGGAGTATGCAGCGGAGGTGGTTGGGCTTAGTCCTTGGGGGTTTGGTGGTTCTGTCGCAGGTGAAGCTGCAGATGCGGCAGGAGAAGGGTCTGTGGGTTGTTTCGGGGTGGCCTGGAAGCAGGTGTGGTTTTGGCCGGCGTTGAGTGCGTGGAGGCTGCTGGCGTCGTAGTGGAGTCTGGTGTCGTGGCGTTCGCGGGGTCCAGGGGTTCTGGCGCTGGGCGTAGTCAAGGCCCAGACGGGCGCAGACGGGCTTGCCTTTGGCGAATAATAGGTAATTTGACATTCAACAAATTCTTGAAAAGTTTAAATAAAATGGTTTGAGGATTTCTCCTCAATATATTTTGGCAGGGGACAATAGGTTCATGACATTCAGGGCTAAGAAGCTGTAATAAGTTGTGAAGTCCTCTTTTGGTAAAGGGATATCAGCTGTTGCCAACAATTTTAATTTTTTTGACATTTGGAGAATAGAGATATTACTTAGAGGTATTCTCCATACTTTCTTCAGTTTAGTTTGTGCTATCCTGCAAAATTCAATATGAGTCATTTGAGATGGTAAACTGCTGTGAACACTGTGACCACAAGAGGCATCCTTAGACCTGTGCCACATATGTTTACTCTTGTTAGTTGTCTTACTACATTGTAGTGTTACTATTATGTTGTGTAATTACATTTTGTACTTTGTGTTCATTTAGCTTGTATTGTGAAGTGGTGTTAGTATGCTGTGCACTTATTATTTGTTATAGTTTTTTGTTGTTTTGTTTTTATCGAGTGATGTGTTGCTTGGTTTTGCTGTTTTGTGGTGTTATTCTATGTGGATTTGTGCTTTTGTGTTATGAAATTCATGAAACGTTGTGATAAATGTATGTATTTTTGAGTGAGTTACATCAGTCCCTCTCACTCATCAGTAGATAGTTCTCTTATGTGGCATGAACAAGTAAAAGTCCACATTTACCCTCCACTGCGAACCAAACATCTCATTGTATCGCTTTACTCTCTCATATAGTGGGGCAGTGCAGGCAAAGGCCTACTCAAAGGCGGTGGTTTGGGCTAGTAATCACCAATTGCTGGTACACAATAATAACACTCAATTAATGATTATCAAGTCTGTGGTTTTGCTTTAGAGAGAAGAAAAGTACATTTATTACACATCCAGTAATTTGCAAATATACATAAGGCTAATGGAAACACCTTTTGATGACATTGCGTAATCACCCAATAGTCCCTAAAGGGGTCAAGTACAACAGACCACATGCCAAAAATCATCATCTCAAGAGTAAATGCATTAATAAAAACCATGTGTGGATGCACTTATTACTGATAATAAATCATATGCACTTTGATAATGAGTTGTTGGTGCATCATTATTTCAATATAGCATTTACTGAAATTAAATATGCATTTCTCATGTGTATGTGTGTAATTTAAATAGTTACAGCACTGAAAACTTGTGCACTTTGGGGTGTGCCCGTTCCTACCTGGGCACCCCATGCACTGCCCAGGATGAATGCAGCCCATGGATTACGCCCTCAGCTGCCCCCAGCAGCTCCCCATGAGTGCCCCATGCTGCCACAGGAGCTGACAGTTCTCTTCTGCCCTGCTCGCCCCTGCGGGCAGGGCATGACTTGCCATGGTGGTCTCCAGCTCCCCTGGACATGGGGAGTGGGGCAGGCCAGCCACTACAATGAGAGCGCGGCAGCACTCCTCCCAACACTTGCTTGATTCTGGGGCCAAGTGATGGGGTCCTGGGACCTTCATGCTCTTTCCCTCTCTTGGAAGATGTGGCGTCTGTGCTCCCCGTCATCACTGCCATTGCTGCTCAGAGTTGAAGATCCTGGGCCGCTCGCTTAATCCTTGGGGGGCACAACAGTACTCTCTGCACTCAATGCAGTGGCGGAGGCCCCCAGTTGGGGGTCCCAGGACCTACCTCTGTAAAGCAAACTAGTGGTTGAGAGCCACATGCCTTGTGGCCAGTTGGGATGGGGGTCTCATGCATACCCCCTACTTGCAACTAACAATTAAAAGTGTTTTGTGCAGTGACCCCCAGGCCCTGGCCCACCCCAGGGGGTAGAGAATCACCTGGCAGCTGAGCTCCATGTGCCCAGAGGTCACATTGGGGTGTCAAATGACAAATCCTTCTGCTGCTCATCTCTTGAGCCCCGTTGGGCAAGTTTGCATGGTTTTAGGCTTGCTTTACTCCCGATGGCGAGCTCTAGCTACCTGTTGCATTTCCTTAGGCCTCCTGGACTCAAAGGCTACAAACTTTACAAGTAGCTGGTTTCACTGGCTCCCTGAACCAGCCTTTCATCTTGGTTTTCTCTGGGCCTCTCTCCTCCTTTGTGCAGATGCCCAGTCTGTCGCTCAACTGGTCCTCAGGGGCATAAGGGGACCAGCTTCCCTATTCCTTGGGGGAGCCCAGCTGGTTGTGCGGGTTAACTGAAGACAGAGTCTTTAGTCTAGAGGTCATCAGGGAGTTCTTCCTTCCAACTGTTAATGGCTGCCACCTCCAATCCCAGGGTTGAGCAGAGAAACACAACCAAGAGACAGCTCTCCCCCTTGCGCAAGTCCTCTTAAATGGGGGTGTGAGGTTCCAGCAGTAAGGCACCTCTGGCTTATCCAGGGGTGCCACATGACCTCTCTGCCCATGTCCCAACCTTCCTGCATGGCCTGCTGGAACATTTAAAAATGGCTACCCCCAGGAGTCACTTGCCACTTCTGCTCTGTGATCTAAGCTCCACCCCTTGCTGACATCAGTGTCAGGGCCTTCCCCAGCAAACCTTCAGAAGAGGCCCCTCCTGGTTTGGCTCCAGAAGTGTAGGCTCCCTCCTTTGTTCAGTGGAGTTGGGGAGGCACACTTCCTGGCACAGTGCAGTAGCTGGCTGATTGAGGCAGGGTATTCTGCCCAACCCCTTTACTCCTCAGGAGCTGATTTAAGCACTATTAATTGCTCCCCTTGTTTGGAGTAGGCCTTTGTTCCTGCTGCTGGAGGGAAATATAATAATCTTGCTTTAGCACATTGACAAAAGGACTGGGCTCTGATCCTGAGATGAGCCAGAAAAGCATGACATTCCTGTATCATCTGCACAGATATCTGTTTGGAACTTCCAAAATGTATTTTCCTGCATGGGTTACGCACCAGTTCGATATGTAATAGGTATCTGTAGGCCAAAGAGAATTAAAAGGGTGAATTATATGTGCAGAACCCATTGTCTCCCAGGTCATATGGGATGGCACAATTGAAATGGAAATTAATTGTTCCCAATATTTCCTAACATTCAGGTTAAAAAACAGTGGCCTAAGCCAATGCTACAAATGCAGATGTTTACCTAGACTGGTGAATTGCATGGTAGTTTCCAGAGCTTTGCAGCACAATTTACACTCCATCTTCAAATTAGTCAGTAGTCTCTTAAATTCTGGAATAGGGATCTAGAAGAATCATAGTCTAATGATGTTATGTCTTATGATCCAGTGTATACGCTCTTAAAATACTCTTGTCACAGTCCAATCTCATTCAAAACAAGCCTCAGCTGTTTAACAATTCTTGTTTTGTCTTTTCATGTTGTTTGCAAAGCTTTTTGTTCTGGAAACTGCAGGGACTTAAATAACCTATAAGAAAAAAAACTGTGGCTGAGGGCAATTTTATTTTTTTTATCTCAAAAAGCCACACATTACTTCAGTTCTACATGGAACTGAAGGGAGCTAATTTGTGTGTGGGTGTGCTCCTTGTGAAAGGGAAGTATGACGTAACTCATTGTGAAGTCAGCCAGTGGCTGAAGTGGGCTAACGCATTGCACCTTGATGCATGCTGAAGTGGATGGAAAAAAATGTAAATGACACATCCACAGAGTAATGTATGAAGTTTGGCTGAAAACCCCCATAAGCAACTAGGTATACACATAATTTTAGCAAAATCAAAAGCTCTTGGTTACCACTATTAAAAAAACAATTCTTATGTTATTTTCTGACAGCCTCTTTCTTTTAAGAAGCAGGTAAGAAAAACAGCACAAAAAAAGAAAGAATAGAAAAAAGAAAGAAGGAAGGAGAGAAAAAGTAAGAAAGAAAGAAAGAGCATGCTCATGAGCTTATAAGAAAGAAGGAAAATAGGTAACTAGAAGGGACAAAAGAAAGCAAGACAAAGGATGGCAAGAAAGAAGGAATAAAGAAAGAACAAAGAAAAAGAAAAAGAAAGAACAAAGAGAAAAAATAAGAAAGAAGGAAAGAGAAAGAAGAAAAGAAAGAAAGAAAGAAAGAAAGAAAAGGAAGGAAGAAAAGAAAGAAAGAAAGAAAGAAAGAAAGAAAGAAAGAAAGAAAGAAAGAAAGAAAGAAAGAAAGAAAGAGGACACTCACAAGCTTATAGTCAGAGTTTATGTGAGCTGCTGCTTTGATCATTTCCGTTGTCAGTCAAAAGGCTCTGTTTCCCACATTGTTTTCAGATTAGTAAAATAGCAGATGCAAAATAAACAAAGATCACTCCAAAATGAAATTACAACAGCATTGGCAGGAGGCAGGAAATGATAAATATGGAATGTGTACTACACATCAAAAGCATCTAGCTCTCACATCACACTCTAAACACAAAGGCAACACTAAAGTAATTAGAAAGAAAGAACAAAAACTTTGGCACTGAAAGGAACTATCTTGTATGTGTATGTGTGCATTTGGAGAGAGCAAAATGCAGTCACTCAAAGTGAAGTTAACCAGTGGCTTAACTAGCTCACCTACTGCCCCATGCTGTAAGGTGAAGTGGGCAGACGCAAAGTGTGAATAACTCAACAACAGACCAATGGACAAAGAGAGGAGTTTGAAAGCTCCTTTAATTAAGTGTGTTAAACAAATAATGTTTGTAAAATCAAATGGTTTTGACTAATAGCAGACCTAAGAATGAATTATCTCTGCTTGAGTTAGAAATAGCCCAATGCTGGGCAGTCATTGCTCGTTTCTGAGATATATATGCCTAAGCTATCTTTCTGAGTAAGTCTTCATTCACCACCCTTAATGGCAGAACATTATGGCAGATGCCATATTTGCACTATCCTCCGAAATAAGCCCAAACGACAACCGGAGTTAACACTGATTCATTGTATAGGGCAAATTGAATAGCATCCTTTAAAGATTACATTGTGCTTTATCCAGTAATTGGCACAAGCAATTTTACTGCTACATTTATAACATGTACAACTGTTAATATGTATGGAAACCTAGGGGCATATTACCAAGCAATAGCGATAATTATCGCTATTGCTTGGTTAGAGACAAAAATTTACCGCAGCGCTGCGGCGATATTTACTGCAAATAAACCTTGGTATTACCAAGGTTTAACGCAAATGCGGTAAAAATCGCCGCAAAGCATGAATATCGCTGAAAAGTCAGCGATATTCATGCATTAGCGAGCTGATGCTCTTAGCCATGTTATCCACCTCCCATTGGATAACATGGCTAAGAACTGCTCAGGGCTGGTGTTAGCTTTTGGAGATATTCCCGCTTAGCGCGAATATCTCCAAAAGTTGGTAATAGGAGATAACGATGTTAGCGACTGTTTTCAGTCTCTAACATCTTAGCACGCCCACTTTGCATCTCATTAGTGATAAATATCACTGACATGCAAAGTGGGGCCCAAGATGGTCGCTATCTCCTACTAGCTGTCGCTAACTGGTGTTAGCGGCAGCTAGGTAATAGGGAGATAATTTTATCTCCGCTTTCCTGGCTTTTAAAGCCAAAAAAGCGGAGATAAACCCCCTTGATAATATGCCCCTTAGTTTCTGTACAAACTTACCATTTTTGCCTTACAAAAATAAAGTGTCTTGGTTTATTTTTCTATTAAATTATTTGCTTTCTTTAACTGTAAAATAAAGCGATGTGGCTTATATATATTGTCCATGAAGCTGATATCTTTTAAAATACATTATGCTTACACGTTTTGATATTTCATTCTGTGTTAGAAAATATTTGATTCTGTAGCCTTCCCTTTCACACTCCTTGCACACCAAACAAATTGTCACTTGGTTCTTGTTACAAAATGTCCTTTCTCTATGACCATTGAATTTAAAAGTGAACTGTATAAAGAATAAGCAGCAAGGTATCAAAAGATACTGCCTTACATCTGTCCTCTGTCTTTGAATTTACAACAAATGCTACAAAATAAAAACAGAATTCAAATTCAAAGGACTCCCGTTAGACCTAGCATCTTTTGGCGTAGTTTCCCCTGTCTTTTTTGCCTCTGACCTCCTGTTTGTGACTGTACTGCATTTTGTTTTTGCTGGTGTTAGGGATCTGGGCACTTTGCCACTGCTGACCTGCGTTAAAGTGCAAATGCTCCCTGTTGGAACTGGCCCTTTTTTCAGGATCATCCCCAAACTTTTTGCTTCTTCCTCCCTTATTTTTCCTGACCCGTGGTTGTTGGCAATAAGACTCTGCGCACTTTACCACTGCTGATCAGTGCTAAAGTGCATATGCTCTCTATGTAAATTGTTATCATGATTGGATATACATGTTTGGCATATTTGTATCACCATGAAGTCCCTAGTAAAGTGCACTGGGTGTGCCAGGGCTGGTGATGACAAATGCTACTAGTGGGCCTGCAGCACGGATTGTGCCACCCCCAGGAGTAGCTCTAAAATGGTGTCTCAGGCCTGCCACTGCAGCGCCTATGGGCAGTTTAGAACTGCCATGTCCTCCTGGTCAGTGTCCCCACTGACCAGGCCTAACCCTTCCCTTTTCGTGCACATCAGTCACCCCTATGGAAGGCCCAAGGTACCCCCCTGGGCAGGGTGCAGTGTATGTGAAAGGTAGAGCATGTACTAGTGCAGGTACCATGCTCTGGTAGTGAATTACAGCCATTTTCGTTTTTCACTATTGTAAGGCTATCTTGCTCCATAGGTTAACATGGGGGATGCTGGCTACAGTGGTTAACAGCATTTCTTCCCATAGGAACAAGATAGGACATAAGTATCTAGTATCCCTGAACTCAGAATTTAATAATACATCTTTTAGGAAAGGTGGTTTTTAAATCCTGTGTTTGAGAACAGCACTTTTAGAAAGTTGCTGTTCTCTTGTCTGACCCTTCTGTGTGCCTGGGCCTGTTTGTGTATTGACTGTCTGGTTTGTGAGTGAGAGGGGCTGGGGAATTCCCCCAGAGGCTGGATGAGTCAGCACTAGGCTGAATGAAGCAATTGCAACCTGAGTGGTGGGAGGAGTTAGCACCTGGGCTGAATAGGGCTGTGCCTGCCTGCCACAATGCTGGCTCCACCTCCTGCTGGGCGGCTGAGGACCCTGCCCCTCACTCTGAAAGGAAAGATGCAGCCAGCAAAACAAAGTACTCAGGATCCACCCAGAACTGGTTCAGACCGGGCTCAGGGCCCACATGCACAGAGAGAACAAAGACTTTAGGGGTATAAGTACAGGACCCCTGACAACAGAAAATTAGATCATCCTGGAAATCAAGAAGGAACCTCTGCCAAGGAGAAAGCTGACTCTGAAGAAGGAAGACTGTCCTGCTGTTGCTCTGCTGGACTGACCTGCTGTTGCTTTGCTGCCAAGGAGAGGGGAAGGACTTTGCTGTGAGCTGTGTCCCCTGTCTTGTAAGGAATCTCCAAGGGCCTGAGAAGAGCTGGCTCCCTGTTTCCGAAGTCCCAGGAACAAAAGGACTTCACCCCCAGTCTCCCTGAACTCTGCTGAGAGAGTTCTGTCCTTCGTAGAGTGCTTGATCCAGTTGTGGGGCCTCTAGAAGTTGAACCTGAGCTGGGAAGCTTGAGACTAAGCTGAGAAACTTGTGAAGCTGAAAAGTGTCGCATCGCTCGCTTGCGGAGCGCATCCCCGACAGTGCAAGAAGTTTCCCGCCGCTACGAAGGTCGAGATCGGCGCAGCGCCTGACATCGCTGCCGGAGCCGTCGCACCCTTCGTTTGCGGGAAGCACCAGACCGGTGCGGGAGAATCGAACATCGCTGCGAGTGTCGTCGCAGAGCCTGTCGTCTGGGTGAGAACGCCGCGCCGCTTGCTTGCGGACCGCATCACGTCACTGCAGACATCGCTGCAGAAGCATCTCACCGAGGAGCTGCGAGAGAGAGGATCCCCGCTGGACCGCGCATCGTCGCCCCGGAGATCGTTGCAGCCCCTACGAGATCATCACATCGTGCCTTTGCGAGAACAGACTTCCCACGGAACCTACGCACCGGAATCTACGCAAGCTGCCTTCCTCCCCTTACAGACCGGATTCGTCGCCGCACGCCCGCTGCTGCAGCGGGGCTGTCGCATCGCCTCCCCAGGGTCTCAGGAGTAGCGCATCGCTTGTTTCCACCGCACCAGCTTCCTGCTTGTGGAACTTTGTTGCATCTAAAAGGTACTGTGAGTCAGCGTGACGCAACTGTGAACTTTTCACGCATCTGTGGATCATTTGATCACAACTTAAAGAACTTTGATTACAACCTGAAGAACTCATTTGAAACCGTAACCTTGCATTGTGTATGTTGGATTTTTGACGTTTTTGGTCTTGTGTAGTTTAGAATAAATATCTTTATTTTCCTAAACTGTTGTGGAATCAGTTTGTGGTGTTTTCACTGTGTTACTGTGAGTGTTGGTACAAATACTTAACGCATTGCCTCTGGTTAGCCTAGACTGCTCAGGCCAAGCTACCTTGAGGGCGAGCAGGGGTTATCTAAGAGGGTTATCTCCTTGTCCTGACTAGAAGCAAGGGTCCCTATTTGGACATTGGTACCTACCTCTGCCAACTAGAGACCCCCAGTTCTAACATTGGTGGTCAGGCGGTGGGATTTGAACTTGTATTTGTACTTGACCCACAGTAATTGGTGTACATCACTAGTGAGTGCAGACCACTACGCCACCGCATACTAAATTTTTTATTTTTGGTTCTATTTTTGATCATAACCCTGAAAGAATCCAAGCATCATGTCTCAGAATGGTAAACCAGCAAGTGATGTTGCAGAACTGGAGTTTGATATTGAAATGTTAAGTGATTACAAAGTAGGTCAACTCAGGCAGTTCTGCAGGAACTTTGGATGCCCCATGAAGCGCCGCTCCAAGAAGGAGGAGCTACAGCAGGCCGTAAGGGCCTGGTGGGAGACCAAAAAGGCTGGGGAGACAGATAATGCAGAAGTGGATCAGGATGCACAAAGGGATGGTTTCAGGCCACAGGATCTGCCTGTGTCCGGAGCAGCCTCAAGGGCTGGCAGCAACCATTCAGCTGAAAGTTTTTCCCCAGAGGAGTTGGAGGAAAACCAAAGGGCTAGAGATCATAAATTAGAAATGTTGAGGCTTGAAATGAAGATGAAGCAAATGGAAAGGGCGGCGGAGGAGAGCAAACATGCCCGTGCCCTGGAGGAATTGAAATTGTCCTTGGCCCATGAATTACGAATGAGGAAGCTTGAGATAGAGCTCAAGAGGCGTGAGGCCATGAGGGTCTCAGCTGAAGAAGAAACATGGGTAGCTCAAGAGAGGAGCTTTGCTGAGTTGGAGGTGGAGTCCAGCTCAGATGGTGGCAGCAAGATTATAGTTTCCAGTGCTGAGAGAAAGGTACAAATACCCAGAGATGTGGCGCCTGACTTGAGGGAGGGGGTCGATATACACCAGGGGGTTCAGGTTTATGATGTAGTTCCAGTGGAGTGCCGTGTCCCTGAAGTAGATTGGGGGACTGGCACAGGGGACCATATTCCCAGTGGTGGGAGGGACACTCTACTGACTCTAGATGAGAGGTACAGGGAGAGGGGTTCCCCCGTGGTAGAAACCTTGGTGTGTGTGAGTGAAGACCAGCCAGAAGAGTGTGGGTTGTGGGACAGAGACAGTCAGATACTGTCTTGCCAGTCTCAGGAGAGTGGTGTGGGGTACTTGTGTGAGGCACTGGAGGGTGAGGCAAAGGGTAAATTGGTTAACAACTGTGGGGGGTTGTGTGATTCATTTGATGGAGAGCATATTTTAAGTCCCTGTTTTCCAGAGCTATGCCAACACCCGGTGGAGTGTGAGTTCTCTGACCCCAGAGGGCTTGCGTTAGAGGCAGACCTCTTGGTGAATTCCAGAGAGTCTGAGGAGGCATTGGGGAGTGATCCCAAAAGGAGTGGCTTAGATATCTTCCAGACCTGTGAGGTGGGAGAGATTCAGTGTAGCCCGGTTAGGTCCCAGTGTAGTGGGAGGGGTGTAGGGGCTCATGTCCGGTCTCAGTGGAGAAGGAATGAGTGTGGGACGGTGTGTCTCACGGTGCCCGAAACCCAGTCTCAGGGCCTGGAGGGTTCCCTAAGGGAACACCAGGATGGGGACCTAGACTGTACTTGTAGGCCATTTGAGGAGGATCTCCCAGTGTCTGTTGAACGGGGAGTGCCTGTAACCAGGCCTCCATCAGTTCTGGTGTTTGGCAGTGCCGCTCCATTTGGGAGGGTACAGAAGTCCAGACTGAGGGGTGAGAGGGGGAAGGAGTTCCCAGTGGGAGAACCAGTGGGTCAGGGACCAGTCAGAAGGGCTGAGTCTCCCAGGAGTGACCATGGTGATACCACTTCTGTCCTGGGGGATCTTCCCGCACTGTCAAGTGGACAGGGGCCGGGAGATCTGCGCCAGGCAGACTGTCACAGGACACATGAGTTGTGTGTCACCCTCAAGGGGGCACTATGTGAGTCCCCAGAAGTCCTGGCGTGCCAGGCGAGTGTTCCACCGCAGGGGCTGGTCCCTGGGTGGGGAAGCCAGGTTCAGGTGCTGTCTGACCTGGGGGCGTTGGAGCCTAGGTTTGAGGGCCAGGTCCGGGGTGCCCCCCCTGACCTGGAATACCAGTTGCAGGATAGAACCCCTGAACTGGTGGGTGGATGGTGCAGGGTACCTGCCACAGGTGCCCTGACTATTCTAGAAGGGGGTACCGCTCCAGGTGGGAGGGTACAGAGCCCCAAGGAAGAGGAGGACCAGGTGTGGGGAAGGCCACCTCGGCCTCCTGTCCAGCCGCCGGATAAAGGTCCGGGACTGGTGAGTCAGTGCCAGAGTGTCAGACCTGACCTGACAAGAAAGAGAGTGGACCAAGGGTGCCAAGCACCTGGGGCTACTGCCCCCCATCCTCTGATGCCACAGGGGTTTGAGAGCCATGAGAGGCAGGAGGCCTGGGTCTCATCCCTGATCACTGTTGGTGGTCACTGTGGCTTGCTGTTGGTCTGTTGGGACACACCTGTGAGGAAATTAAGGTTAGGTGCTGCACAGGTGGTGTCCACAGGTGAGGTGAAGGGTTCCATATGGATTGGCATGGTGGACCCCGAGAGTATGGATAGAGTGATACAACTGGGTTTAGGACGGCATAGAACAGGACTGCCCTGCTTTTTGGGCCAGGTTCCGTGTTCTATCGCCTTAAGCAGGGAATCCCATCGAGGTATTGTTTGGTCTACCCTGGCTTTAGGCTGGAAGGGGGTTGTGTTGGAACTGGCCCTTTTTGCAGGATCATCCCCAAACTTTTTGCTTCTTCCTCCCTTATTTTTCCTGACCCGTGGTTGTTGGCAATAAGACTCTGCGCACTTTACCACTGCTGATCAGTGCTAAAGTGCATATGCTCTCTATGTAAATTGTTATCATGATTGGATATACATGTTTGGCATATTTGTATCACCATGAAGTCCCTAGTAAAGTGCACTGGGTGTGCCAGGGCTGGTGATGACAAATGCTACTAGTGGGCCTGCAGCACGGATTGTGCCACCCCCAGGAGTAGCTCTAAAATGGTGTCTCAGGCCTGCCACTGCAGCGCCTATGGGCAGTTTAGAACTGCCATGTCCTCCTGGTCAGTGTCCCCACTGACCAGGCCTAACCCTTCCCTTTTCGTGCACATCAGTCACCCCTATGGAAGGCCCAAGGTACCCCCCTGGGCAGGGTGCAGTGTATGTGAAAGGTAGAGCATGTACTAGTGCAGGTACCATGCTCTGGTAGTGAATTACAGCCATTTTCGTTTTTCACTATTGTAAGGCTATCTTGCTCCATAGGTTAACATGGGGGATGCTGGCTACAGTGGTTAACAGCATTTCTTCCCATAGGAACAAGATAGGACATAAGTATCTAGTATCCCTGAACTCAGAATTTAATAATACATCTTTTAGGAAAGGTGGTTTTTAAATCCTGTGTTTGAGAACAGCACTTTTAGAAAGTTGCTGTTCTCTTGTCTGACCCTTCTGTGTGCCTGGGCCTGTTTGTGTATTG
Organism: Lissotriton vulgaris; assembly: GCF_964263255.1. NCBI lineage: Eukaryota > Metazoa > Chordata > Amphibia > Caudata > Salamandridae > Lissotriton > Lissotriton vulgaris. The sequence goes on from NC_141699.1 coordinate 933,918,075, forward strand.
ACTGTCTGGTTTGTGAGTGAGAGGGGCTGGGGAATTCCCCCAGAGGCTGGATGAGTCAGCACTAGGCTGAATGAAGCAATTGCAACCTGAGTGGTGGGAGGAGTTAGCACCTGGGCTGAATAGGGCTGTGCCTGCCTGCCACAATGCTGGCTCCACCTCCTGCTGGGCGGCTGAGGACCCTGCCCCTCACTCTGAAAGGAAAGATGCAGCCAGCAAAACAAAGTACTCAGGATCCACCCAGAACTGGTTCAGACCGGGCTCAGGGCCCACATGCACAGAGAGAACAAAGACTTTAGGGGTATAAGTACAGGACCCCTGACAACAGAAAATTAGATCATCCTGGAAATCAAGAAGGAACCTCTGCCAAGGAGAAAGCTGACTCTGAAGAAGGAAGACTGTCCTGCTGTTGCTCTGCTGGACTGACCTGCTGTTGCTTTGCTGCCAAGGAGAGGGGAAGGACTTTGCTGTGAGCTGTGTCCCCTGTCTTGTAAGGAATCTCCAAGGGCCTGAGAAGAGCTGGCTCCCTGTTTACGAAGTCCCAGGAACAAAAGGACTTCACCCCCAGTCTCCCTGAACTCTGCTGAGAGAGTTCTGTCCTTCGTAGAGTGCTTGATCCAGTTGTGGGGCCTCTAGAAGTTGAACCTGAGCTGGGAAGCTTGAGACTAAGCTGAGAAACTTGTGAAGCTGAAAAGTGTCGCATCGCTCGCTTGCGGAGCGCATCCCCGACAGTGCGAGAAGTTTCCCGCCGCTACGAAGGTCGAGATCGGCGCAGCGCCTGACATCGCTGCCGGAGCCGTCGCACCCTTCGTTTGCGGGAAGCACCAGACCGGTGCGGGAGAATCGAACATCGCTGCGAGTGTCGTCGCAGAGCCTGTCGTCTGGGTGAGAACGCCGCGCCGCTTGCTTGCGGACCGCATCACGTCACTGCAGACATCGCTGCAGAAGCATCTCACCGAGGAGCTGCGAGAGAGAGGATCCCCGCTGGACCGCGCATCGTCGCCCCGGAGATCGTTGCAGCCCCTACGAGATCATCACATCGTGCCTTTGCGAGAACAGACTTCCCACGGAACCTATGCACCGGAATCTACGCAAGCTGCCTTCCTCCCCTTACAGACCGGATTCGTCGCCGCACGCCCGCTGCTGCAGCGGGGCTGTCGCATCGCCTCCCCAGGGTCTCAGGAGTAGCGCATCGCTTGTTTCCACCGCACCAGCTTCCTGCTTGTGGAACTTTGTTGCATCTAAAAGGTACTGTGAGTCAGCGTGACGCAACTGTGAACTTTTCACGCATCTGTGGATCATTTGATCACAACTTAAAGAACTTTGATTACAACCTGAAGAACTCATTTGAAACCGTAACCTTGCATTGTGTATGTTGGATTTTTGACGTTTTTGGTCTTGTGTAGTTTAGAATAAATATCTTTATTTTCCTAAACTGTTGTGGAATCAGTTTGTGGTGTTTTCACTGTGTTACTGTGAGTGTTGGTACAAATACTTAACGCATTGCCTCTGGTTAGCCTAGACTGCTCAGGCCAAGCTACCTTGAGGGCGAGCAGGGGTTATCTAAGAGGGTTATCTCCTTGTCCTGACTAGAAGCAAGGGTCCCTATTTGGACATTGGTACCTACCTCTGCCAACTAGAGACCCCCAGTTCTAACATTGGTGGTCAGGCGGTGGGATTTGAACTTGTATTTGTACTTGACCCACAGTAATTGGTGTACATCACTAGTGAGTGCAGACCACTACGCCACCGCATACTACATTTTTTATTTTTGGTTCTATTTTTGATCATAACCCTGAAAGAATCCAAGCATCATGTCTCAGAATGGTAAACCAGCAAGTGATGTTGCAGAACTGGAGTTTGATATTGAAATGTTAAGTGATTACAAAGTAGGTCAACTCAGGCAGTTCTGCAGGAACTTTGGATGCCCCATGAAGCGCCGCTCCAAGAAGGAGGAGCTACAGCAGGCCGTAAGGGCCTGGTGGGAGACCAAAAAGGCTGGGGAGACAGATAATGCAGAAGTGGATCAGGATGCACAAAGGGATGGTTTCAGGCCACAGGATCTGCCTGTGTCCGGAGCAGCCTCAAGGGCTGGCAGCAACCATTCAGCTGAAAGTTTTTCCCCAGAGGAGTTGGAGGAAAACCAAAGGGCTAGAGATCATAAATTAGAAATGTTGAGGCTTGAAATGAAGATGAAGCAAATGGAAAGGGCGGCGGAGGAGAGCAAACATGCCCGTGCCCTGGAGGAATTGAAATTGTCCTTGGCCCATGAATTACGAATGAGGAAGCTTGAGATAGAGCTCAAGAGGCGTGAGGCCATGAGGGTCTCAGCTGAAGAAGAAACATGGGTAGCTCAAGAGAGGAGCTTTGCTGAGTTGGAGGTGGAGTCCAGCTCAGATGGTGGCAGCAAGATTATAGTTTCCAGTGCTGAGAGAAAGGTACAAATACCCAGAGATGTGGCGCCTGACTTGAGGGAGGGGGTCGATATACACCAGGGGGTTCAGGTTTATGATGTAGTTCCAGTGGAGTGCCGTGTCCCTGAAGTAGATTGGGGGACTGGCACAGGGGACCATATTCCCAGTGGTGGGAGGGACACTCTACTGACTCTAGATGAGAGGTACAGGGAGAGGGGTTCCCCCGTGGTAGAAACCTTGGTGTGTGTGAGTGAAGACCAGCCAGAAGAGTGTGGGTTGTGGGACAGAGACAGTCAGATACTGTCTTGCCAGTCTCAGGAGAGTGGTGTGGGGTACTTGTGTGAGGCACTGGAGGGTGAGGCAAAGGGTAAATTGGTTAACAACTGTGGGGGGTTGTGTGATTCATTTGATGGAGAGCATATTTTAAGTCCCTGTTTTCCAGAGCTATGCCAACACCCGGTGGAGTGTGAGTTCTCTGACCCCAGAGGGCTTGCGTTAGAGGCAGACCTCTTGGTGAATTCCAGAGAGTCTGAGGAGGCATTGGGGAGTGATCCCAAAAGGAGTGGCTTAGATATCTTCCAGACCTGTGAGGTGGGAGAGATTCAGTGTAGCCCGGTTAGGTCCCAGTGTAGTGGGAGGGGTGTAGGGGCTCATGTCCGGTCTCAGTGGAGAAGGAATGAGTGTGGGACGGTGTGTCTCACGGTGCCCGAAACCCAGTCTCAGGGCCTGGAGGGTTCCCTAAGGGAACACCAGGATGGGGACCTAGACTGTACTTGTAGGCCATTTGAGGAGGATCTCCCAGTGTCTGTTGAACGGGGAGTGCCTGTAACCAGGCCTCCATCAGTTCTGGTGTTTGGCAGTGCCGCTCCATTTGGGAGGGTACAGAAGTCCAGACTGAGGGGTGAGAGGGGGAAGGAGTTCCCAGTGGGAGAACCAGTGGGTCAGGGACCAGTCAGAAGGGCTGAGTCTCCCAGGAGTGACCATGGTGATACCACTTCTGTCCTGGGGGATCTTCCCGCACTGTCAAGTGGACAGGGGCCGGGAGATCTGCGCCAGGCAGACTGTCACAGGACACATGAGTTGTGTGTCACCCTCAAGGGGGCACTATGTGAGTCCCCAGAAGTCCTGGCGTGCCAGGCGAGTGTTCCACCGCAGGGGCTGGTCCCTGGGTGGGGAAGCCAGGTTCAGGTGCTGTCTGACCTGGGGGCGTTGGAGCCTAGGTTTGAGGGCCAGGTCCGGGGTGCCCCCCCTGACCTGGAATACCAGTTGCAGGATAGAACCCCTGAACTGGTGGGTGGATGGTGCAGGGTACCTGCCACAGGTGCCCTGACTATTCTAGAAGGGGGTACCGCTCCAGGTGGGAGGGTACAGAGCCCCAAGGAAGAGGAGGACCAGGTGTGGGGAAGGCCACCTCGGCCTCCTGTCCAGCCGCCGGATAAAGGTCCGGGACTGGTGAGTCAGTGCCAGAGTGTCAGACCTGACCTGACAAGAAAGAGAGTGGACCAAGGGTGCCAAGCACCTGGGGCTACTGCCCCCCATCCTCTGATGCCACAGGGGTTTGAGAGCCATGAGAGGCAGGAGGCCTGGGTCTCATCCCTGATCACTGTTGGTGGTCACTGTGGCTTGCTGTTGGTCTGTTGGGACACACCTGTGAGGAAATTAAGGTTAGGTGCTGCACAGGTGGTGTCCACAGGTGAGGTGAAGGGTTCCATATGGATTGGCATGGTGGACCCCGAGAGTATGGATAGAGTGATACAACTGGGTTTAGGACGGCATAGAACAGGACTGCCCTGCTTTTTGGGCCAGGTTCCGTGTTCTATCGCCTTAAGCAGGGAATCCCATCGAGGTATTGTTTGGTCTACCCTGGCTTTAGGCTGGAAGGGGGTTGTGTTGGAACTGGCCCTTTTTGCAGGATCATCCCCAAACTTTTTGCTTCTTCCTCCCTTATTTTTCCTGACCCGTGGTTGTTGGCAATAAGACTCTGCGCACTTTACCACTGCTGATCAGTGCTAAAGTGCATATGCTCTCTATGTAAATTGTTATCATGATTGGATATACATGTTTGGCATATTTGTATCACCATGAAGTCCCTAGTAAAGTGCACTGGGTGTGCCAGGGCTGGTGATGACAAATGCTACTAGTGGGCCTGCAGCACGGATTGTGCCACCCCCAGGAGTAGCTCTAAAATGGTGTCTCAGGCCTGCCACTGCAGCGCCTATGGGCAGTTTAGAACTGCCATGTCCTCCTGGTCAGTGTCCCCACTGACCAGGCCTAACCCTTCCCTTTTCGTGCACATCAGTCACCCCTATGGAAGGCCCAAGGTACCCCCCTGGGCAGGGTGCAGTGTATGTGAAAGGTAGAGCATGTACTAGTGCAGGTACCATGCTCTGGTAGTGAATTACAGCCATTTTCGTTTTTCACTATTGTAAGGCTATCTTGCTCCATAGGTTAACATGGGGGATGCTGGCTACAGTGGTTAACAGCATTTCTTCCCATAGGAACAAGATAGGACATAAGTATCTAGTATCCCTGAACTCAGAATTTAATAATACATCTTTTAGGAAAGGTGGTTTTTAAATCCTGTGTTTGAGAACAGCACTTTTAGAAAGTTGCTGTTCTCTTGTCTGACCCTTCTGTGTGCCTGGGCCTGTTTGTGTATTGACTGTCTGGTTTGTGAGTGAGAGGGGCTGGGGAATTCCCCCAGAGGCTGGATGAGTCAGCACTAGGCTGAATGAAGCAATTGCAACCTGAGTGGTGGGAGGAGTTAGCACCTGGGCTGAATAGGGCTGTGCCTGCCTGCCACAATGCTGGCTCCACCTCCTGCTGGGCGGCTGAGGACCCTGCCCCTCACTCTGAAAGGAAAGATGCAGCCAGCAAAACAAAGTACTCAGGATCCACCCAGAACTGGTTCAGACCGGGCTCAGGGCCCACATGCACAGAGAGAACAAAGACTTTAGGGGTATAAGTACAGGACCCCTGACAACAGAAAATTAGATCATCCTGGAAATCAAGAAGGAACCTCTGCCAAGGAGAAAGCTGACTCTGAAGAAGGAAGACTGTCCCGCTGTTGCTCTGCTGGACTGACCTGCTGTTGCTTTGCTGCCAAGGAGAGGGGAAGGACTTTGCTGTGAGCTGTGTCCCCTGTCTTGTAAGGAATCTCCAAGGGCCTGAGAAGAGCTGGCTCCCTGTTTCCGAAGTCCCAGGAACAAAAGGACTTCACCCCCAGTCTCCCTGAACTCTGCTGAGAGAGTTCTGTCCTTCGTAGAGTGCTTGATCCAGTTGTGGGGCCTCTAGAAGTTGAACCTGAGCTGGGAAGCTTGAGACTAAGCTGAGAAACTTGTGAAGCTGAAAAGTGTCGCATCGCTCGCTTGCGGAGCGCATCCCCGACAGTGCGAGAAGTTTCCCGCCGCTATGAAGGTCGAGATCGGCGCAGCGCCTGACATCGCTGCCGGAGCCGTCGCACCCTTCGTTTGCGGGAAGCACCAGACCGGTATGGGAGAATCGAACATCGCTGCGAGTGTCGTCGCAGAGCCTGTCGTCTGGGTGAGAACGCCGCGCCGCTTGCTTGCGGACCGCATCACGTCACTGCAGACATCGCTGCAGAAGCATCTCACCGAGGAGCTGCGAGAGAGAGGATCCCCGCTGGACCGCGCATCGTCTCCCCGGAGATCGTCGCAGCCCCTACGAGATCATCGCATCGTGCCTTTGTGAGAACAGACTTCCCACGGAACCTACGCACCGGAATCTACGCAAGCTGCCTTCCTCCCCTTACAGACCGGATTTGTCGCCGCACGCCCGCTGCTGCAGCGGGGCTGTCGCATCGCCTCCCCAGGGTCTCAGGAGTAGCGCATCGCTTGTTTCCACCGCACCAGCTTTCTGCTTGTGGAACTTTGTTGCATCTAAAAGGTACTGTGAGTCAGCGTGACGCAACTGTGAACTTTTCACGCATCTGTGGATCATTTGATCACAACTTAAAGAACTTTGATTACAACCTGAAGAACTCATTTGAAACCGTAACCTTGCATTGTGTATGTTGGATTTTTGACGTTTTTGGTCTTGTGTAGTTTAGAATAAATATCTTTATTTTCCTAAACTGTTGTGGAATCAGTTTGTGGTGTTTTCACTGTGTTACTGTGAGTGTTGGTACAAATACTTAACGCATTGCCTCTGGTTAGCCTAGACTGCTCAGGCCAAGCTACCTTGAGGGCGAGCAGGGGTTATCTAAGAGGGTTATCTCCTCGTCCTGGCTAGAAGCAAGGGTCCATATTTGGACATTGGTACCTACCTCTGCCAACTAGAGACCCCCAGTTCTAACACTCCCTATCTAAAATGTAATGATATTTGGTTTCTCCATAATTGGCATATTTGATTTACTAGTAAGTTCCTAGGAGTGCCCAGGGTCTGTCAATCAAATGCTACTAGTGAGCCTGCAGCACTGAATGTGTCACCCACCTGGGTAGCCCTACACACATGTTTCAGGCCTGCCACTGCAATGTTTGTGTGTGCAGTTTTAAACTGCCATTTTGACCTAGGAAGGGCACCCACCTGCAAGACCCCATCCTTCCATTTTATTACATGTAAAGCACCCCTGTAGTAGGTTCAAGGTAATCCCATGGGCAGGAGCAGTGTATTTAAAGGGTAGGGCATGTACCTTTGTGTTTTGAATGTCCTGGTAGTGAAGTACTGCTAATTTCATTTATCGCTATAACAAGTGTATCTGCCAATTGGCAGCTGATAGAAAATTGGAGTTTGCTGTATCTGGAATCACAATTTAAAAACATGTATTTTAGTGAAGTTGTCTGAAAATATCCCTTTTAGAAATTTGCCATTTTCTTGCTTTAACCATTCTGTGCCTCGGCCTGTCTCTGAATAGTCTGGGTCAGGGTGGCAGTCCGGTTGTTTATGCATTCATACAGGACAGTCACACAAAGGGAGCTGAGTTGTGCCCTGCATTTCCTGATGGCCCATCACCGGGCTGATGGGCCTTCATGAGCTAGAGTGGTGAGAAGAGTTGACACTGACACCTGAAAAGAGCTGTATCTGTTCTCACATAAAGCAGTCTTCGCCCCCCAGTAGTGTGTTTGGAGCCAGAGCAGGGCTGTGTGCACTAAAAAGTCTTTCCTTTGAAGTTTGCCTAATTCAAAGGCTGAAATGGGTATAAGTACTGGACTGTGACACCATACACTCAGACCACTTCTGGGTTGAGGACATTCTGCCAGGAAGAAGAGCTGGATAGCTGTCAGGAGGGACTGCTACTTTGCAGTGGTTTTCTTTCCTGTGTTGGCCTGCTGCTTGGGCTTTGGTTTCTACACTCTGCTTCCAAGGGCTTGAATTGAGCTTGCCTCCTGTTAAGAAGTCTCCGGTCCATCAAAGACTTCACCTACACCCCCTGAGCTCCTCTGCTGGATGCCCTTGCTTGCCAAGTGGTGCCACATCCAGTTCCTGGGCCCTTGAAAGTGAGTGTTTATCAAGATCAGACTGGTACATCGCCTTCTAGTGTGATTTTGGAGGCAGCTCCGCTATTCAACACAGCGCTGCTGGCTGCATCGGAGCCATTGGCCCTTCTGCAACTACCACAACTTACAACGCAAGCCTTGATGACGTCGCAACGCCTCCAAAGTCCCGCCACAGCGTGAGTCCCGAGTGCTGTGTCACCGATGTCCATGACACCTGACTCTGCCGCAGCGCAGCATGTATGGCCCTGTGATGTGACAATGACACTGCAAAGTCACCACCTTACAGCTTGCCCTACCAAGCTTCAGTGATCCCTCACTGTCATAAGGAATCCACGCCTCGCCGCCAACACCGCATCACCTCCCATGCAACAGTCAATCAATCAATCAAGACATTTGTAGAGCGCACTACTTACCCATAGGGTCTCAAGGCGCTAAAGGGGGGGGGGGGTGCCGTTACTGCGCGAAAAGCCAGGTCTTCAGCTTCTTCCTGTAGGAGAGGTGGTCTTGGGTCAGGCGCAGGTCGGGAGGGAGGGAGTTCCAGGTCTTGGCGGCCAGGTAGGAGAAGGGCCTTCCTCCTGTTGTCGCTCTGCGCATGCGTGGGACGGCGGCGAGGGCGTGGCTGGCTGAACGGAGGTGGCGTTTGGGAGCGTAGAAGTTGATTCGGTTGTTGAGGTAGCTCGGGCCTTGATCGTGTAGGGCTTTGTGTGCGTGGGTGAGGAGACGGAAGGTGATTCTTTTGTTGACGGGGAGCCAATGCAGGTCTCTCAGGTGTCCGGAGATGTGGCTGTTTCGTGGAATGTCGAGGATGAGTCTGGCTGAGGCGTTCTGGATCCGCTGAAGTCTCTTCTGGAGCTTGGCGGTTGTTCCGGCGTAGAGGGCGTTGCCGTAGTCCAGTCGGCTGGTGACGAGGGCTTGGGTGACGGTCTTCCTGGTCTCCGTGGTGATCCACCAGAAGATCTTCCGTAGCATGCGCAGGATGTTGAAGCATGACGAGCAGACGGCGTTGACTTGTCTGGTCATGGAGAGGGAGGAGTCCAGGATGAAGCCCAGGTTGCGTGCGTGGTTCGTCGGTTTGGGTGCGGTGCCCAGGGCGGGGGGCCACCAGGAGTCGTCCCAGGCGGTGGGCGTGGAGCCCAGGATGAGGACCTCCGTCTTGTCTGAGTTCAGTTTCAGGCGGCTGGTCGTCATCCACTCGGCTACCTCCTTCATCCCTTCGTGCAGGTTGGCTCTGGCGGCGGCGGGGTCGTTGGTCAGGGAGAGGATCAGCTGGGTGTCATCGGCGTAGGAGATTATGTTGAGGTTGTGTTGGCGTGCGATGGCCGCGAGGGGGCTCATGTAGACGTTGAAGAGGGTAGGGCTCAGCGAGGATCCTTGAGGGACGCCGCAGATGACTTCGGTGGCCTCTGACTTGTACGGTGCTAGGCGGACTCTCTGTGTTCTTCCGTCGAGGAAGGAGACGATCCATTCCAGTGCCTTCTCCTGGATTCCGACGTTGCTGAGGCGTTGCACTAGGGTGCAGTGGCAGACAGTGTCGAAGGCCGCGGAGAGGTCTAGGAGGATGAGGGCCGCTGTTTCTCCGTTGTCCATCAGGGCTCGGATGTCGTCGGTGGTGGCGATGAGGGCGGTCTCGGTGCTGTGGTTGGCTCGGAAGCCGGACTGCGAGGGGTCGAGGGATCCGTTCGTCTCGAGGAAGGCGGCCAGCTGTTTGTTGACGGTCTTCTCGATGACTTTGGCTGGAAACGGGAGGAGCGAGATGGGGCCGTAATTCTTGAGTTCGGTGGGGTCTGCTGTAGGTTTCTTGAGAAGAGCGCTGAGTTCGGCGTGCTTCCAGCTCTCGGGGAAGGTGGCGGTGTCGAAGGAGGTGTTGATAATGTCCCGCAGGTGGGGTGCGATGATAGCGTCGGCCTTGTTGAAGACGTGGTGAGGGCAGGGGTCGGTCGGAGATCCGGAGTGGACGGAGTTAATCATGCGGATGGTGTCTTCGGTGCTGATCGGAGTCCAGGCTCGGAGGGTGGTGGTGGGCGGTGTTGCTGTGGTCGTGGCGTGCGTCGGTTGGGTGCTGAAGCTGTTGTGTATGTCCGCGATCTTGTTGTGGAAGTAGGAGGCGAGGGAGTTGCAGAGGTCTTGCGAAGGGGTGATGTCGTTGTTTCCGGCGTTGGGGTTGGAGAGCTCTTTGACGATGTTGAAGAGTTCCTTGCAGTTGTGTGCGTTGTTGTCCAGCCGGTCCTTGAATGCAGTTTTCTTGGCGGCGCGGATCAGTTGGTGGTGCTTCCGAGTGGCGAGTTTGAGGGCGGTCATGTTGTCCGGTGTAGGTTCCTTTCTCCAGACTTTCTCGAGGGCTCGGCAGTTCTTCTTGGAGCTCTTGAGTTCGTCGGTGAACCATGGGGCTTTCTTGCTGCCGGGTCTGCTGGGCGGGGTCCTCAGAGGGGCGAGTTCGTCCGCGCAGTTGCTGATCCACTTTGAAAGGTTGTCGGCGGCCTGGCTGGGGTTCGCTGAGCTGGCAGGAGGGTGCTGGCTCAGGGAAGCGGCGAGTTGGTCAGCTGTGATCTTGTTCCAGCTTCTGCGGGCAACCTGTTGCTGGTGGTGGTGGATCGTCGTTCTTTTGAAGGTGAAGTGTACACAGCTGTGGTCCGTCCAGTGGAGTTCTGTGGCGTGGCTGAAGGCGATGTCTTTGCTGGATGAGAAGACAGCGTCGAGTGTGTGTCCGGCGAGGTGGGTGGGGGTGTTCACCAGTTGCTTGAGTCCAAGGTTGGCGAGGTTGTCGAGCAGGGTGCTGGTGTTGCGGTCGTTGTTGTTCTCCAGGTGGAAGTTGAGGTCCCCCAGGAGGATGTAGTCAGCGGAGGGGAGGGCATGCGGGCTGACGAAGTCGGCGATGTCCTCGCTGAATTGAGTGCGTGGTCCCGGGGGTCGGTAGATTAGGGTGCCTCTGAGGGTGGTCTTCGGGTCGGTGTGGATCTGGAAATGCAGGTGTTCGGCGGTGGTTAGGGTGTTGTCGGTGCTGGTCGTGATTCGGATGGTGTTCCTGTGGATGATGGCGATGCCTCCTCCCATCTGGTTGGCGGTGCGGTCCCTCCGGGTGATCTTGTAGCCCTCTGGGATGGCGATAGCGATGTCGGGCGCTGAAGAGGCGTTCATCCAGGTCTCCGTGATGAAGGCAACGTCAGGGGCTGTGGCGTCTAGGAGGTTCCAGAGTTCGATGGCGTGTCTGTGGACGGAGCGGGTGTTGAGGAGGATGCACTTGAGGTGGTGGCTGCTGGTGTTCGGCTTGGCAGGTGCTGGTGCCGGGCAGGTCCGGATGCAGGTGAACTTGCAGGCGTGGCAGCTGAAGGGTCCGTGGGTTCGTCTCGGGGTGGCTCGGTAGCATCCTGGGGGTCGGACGGTGTTGAGTGCGATGAGGGTGGCGGCGTTGTACGTCAGGCGGGTGGGCCGGGATCGTCGAGGGCCAGGGGTCCTGGCGCTGGGCGCGGTCCAGTCGCGGACGGGCGCAGACGGGCGCAGACGGGCTTACCTTTGGCGCGCCTTCGGTGCACAATCGGCGCGCCCGCTGCGCGTGACCGCTGCGCGTTCGCACGGGCGCCATATATGGCGAAGTGCGCGGGGGGGCGGAGCAGCTGGGAGGCGGGAGCGGGGAGGGTACAGAAGGAAAAAAGGGGCGGGGTTAGCGGCGGTGGCGGGAAGCGGGGAGGGAGGACGAGGGTCAGAGAACGGCAATACAGGAAGGAAAATACGAGTTACAGCAAAAATAAATACAGGCAATACAGAAGGACAAAAACAGAATAGTAAAACGGCAAAAACAACAGGGGCAGGTCGAGCGAGAATGGACCACGCCGCTCTAAGGCAGGGGGCGTGGTCACGCGGCGGCAGCGAGGCAGACAGGCAGGGGGGCACACGCAGCAGCTGGTGGCCGTGCGGCGCGGGGGTGTCCTAGAACTAGGTCACACTCACCTGCGTCGCACGGTCGCCATATATGGCCAAGTGCGCGGGGGGCGGAGCAGCTGGGAGGCGGGAGCGGGGAGGGTACAGAAGGAAAAAAGGGGCGGGGTTAGCGGCGGTGGCGGGAAGCGGGGAGGGAGGACGAGGGTCAGAGAACGGCAATACAGGAAGGAAAATACGAGTTACAGCAAAAATAAATACAGGCAATACAGAAGGACAAAAACAGAATAGTAAAACGGCAAAAACAACAGGGGCAGGTCGAGCGAGCACGGACCACTCCGCTCTAAGGCAGGGGGCGTGGTCACGCGGCGGCAGCGAGGCAGACAGGCAGGGGGGCACACGCAGCAGCTGGTGGCCGTGCGGCGCGGGGGTGTCCTAGAATTCCCAAAGATAAACTTACACTTTTGTGTGAGTTTACATTTGTTTTAGGAATTCACAAACTTAATTTAATAGTAAGTTTACGACTCGGCAATCGGGGTAGAAAACTCTGCACATCAGATAGGCATTTCCTCTCTTTTTAGGTTCTTCATCTAACTGCGGTTATAAACACAATGTTAAATCGGAGTTTGTGAATTCTAAAGTATACTTAAACACACACAAAAGTGTAAGTTGTATTTTCTGAATCAGGCCCCCAGGGTCCAGGCACCAGGACCTGCGTGCCTTTCCAGAGGCTACTCATGTAGCACAAACTTTGGTCACAAAAAGTGTCATTTGCAGGAACGACGTTCGCGCTATATAAAACTGTAAAGAGAACAAAATACATGGTTGATGACGAGCCTGGGTTACAACCCCCTCTGCAGAAAATAACAGCGTTACAACAGAAATAAAGACCCAAAAATAATAAGTCAGGTGATCACATCCAAACAGTTATTTAATGATAAAGAAAAAGTTGATTTACGATAAAAGAATAAAATAGATATCGCTACCGACAGCTCTTATTATTTACATGAATAATTTAAGGGTTTGTTTGAGCGAAAAACATATGAGTATAAAGTCGATTAATTAGATCGTTGCTCTCTAATTGATGCAAGAGGCGCGCATGCCTGCATCCTCTATTTAACACAGAGTCGAACAATGTAAATAAAAAGTGCTTCTCGTTCAGCACAGCGTGCATCTCTCTGGCTGTCCAAAGGTAATGAGATGAAAACTTCCCAAAGTGGGTCAAAAAGGAAATCAATCCTGAGTCATCACCTGATGGATTACAAAAATGATCTACCTGCCGGGAGCGGGGCGGAGGTGGCAATAACATAAAAAACACTGTCAAATTTAATTAAGGAAAGCGCTCAAAATTAAGTTATGCTTTTCAATTAATTAACAGGGATAACTGGAGGAAGGGGAACATTTAATGACTGCGGCGTCATGGCCAGCCTAATCCCAGTGTTTCAGGACATATTCAAATCTAGCACAGAGAGCTGTTTTATATTTGGTATGAATGTATGTGGTTGTTTGTGAGTTAATTTGTTAAGAGAATGCAAATTGTTTTTGTTGAAAAATTTAGAATGACTACAGCGGACTCACCAGAGAGGTAGAACAGGAGCTACAGAGCAGGCGTGGGCCCCGATTACCCCAGCTATATTTATCAGTGGTGTTGCATCAGGTTCAGGATGACGTTAAACCTAGAATGAGATTTACCAAGTCATGCAAGGCCACCTTGTGTGCAGGGCCAGACTGGGAACCAAAACTTACCCTGGCAAAGTTCTCGTCGGCCCCCCAGGGGACTGGGGGGTGTGGCCAAGCTGTTTTCTACGGCCGGTTTCGGCCAATTTTGTTACAGGGCTGATACTGCACCTATGCTACAAAAACGGTCCTGTAACAAAAACGGACCCCCAGGGGCACAAAATCTTCCCCCTCCCTGGCAGCCCACTGGGGAAATGCCCTGTGCCTGCTACGGCCAGTCCAGCCCTGCTTGTGTGGCCCTGCATGGCTTGGTGTATCAGGATTAACTGTAAGGCAGCGCAAGTTGCAGTCTTGAATTTCTCTGCCATGGGGAGGAGTTCTATGGATAGGCCGTGGGGGTTCCCAAGCAACCACCCATGGATTTGACCCCATTCCCAGATTTACCTTGGTTGCTACTCTGCCCCAGGAGAGGTGAAAAGAGGAGAAAAATCTTGTTTTTACCTCTTTCTCCATGTATTGCTTTCTGCAGCACACTAGAAAGAGGAAAAGGATTCAAATGATTGTTTTTGTGCAGAAATAATTCTGCTTGTGACACAGGCACACTTGCACAGGTGCTTGTACTGGCGCTAGCAGCCAAAAGTGCCCCAGTGCAAGGTGAAAGCTGGGATGAACCACATCTTGGTAGAAATGACGCATTCCTGCCCCTCCTTTTCACACAGTGCAGCAAGGTATCTTGCAGTGTTGCGTTGCGTGAAAAAATGATAAATATGGCCCAGCGTCTTCATCACACCAGGTAAAACCCATTTACTTGAAGGTAAGGTGTTTGCTGGGTGATGTAAATAACTCCTATTGTGAGTACTACCTAGAAAACATAGGAATAACTTGTGGAAATTGTGTATTAGGCACTCATTTTTTTGTTAGAGAATATCACTTTGAAGAGTATAGCAAAATCTAACATTGTTATGCAAAATATAGAACTGTCATTACAACATCGCAATTAAAGATTGGAGGAATGGCAAGCTAAGCAATTTTAAAGAATTTCATTACATTCTGCAGCAAACATAGAATGAGGAAAACGCCTCTGTGGATTGTTTTTTGCGCAGGAAGGTGCCCCTGCCTGCACAAAAGCAATCCTGCCAACAACGCAGATACCCTTGCAACAGGGTGCATGGGTGCCTGTGTTGGTGCTAGGCACCAAATTGTGCTGGGTACTGGCTGAAGGGACAGTAATGCACTGTATCTTGTAAATGTGGTTCAATCCTGCCCTTTCAAATAGGTGAAGGGCTGTGCAGCAAAAATACTGTGGCACTGCCCTGCGCCAATTTTTGGAAAATATGCCTGAGTGTGCACTTTGGTAACGGTGTGGTGTTCTGGGGGCAATATATCAATATATTCCGCCGCAGTGCTAAGGGGAGGGGGGCAGCGCGGCGCTCCCACGATGGTGACGGAGCCGCTCCATCACGCCCCTCAGGTGAGCTGTGCTTGTGATGGAACGGTTCCGTCACGGCCCTGCCCGCTCAATAGAATAGCGGCGCAGGCACGAAATCAGCGCCGCACAGGAGCGGCGAGCGGGCCATGACAGAACTGTTCTGTCACCAGCACAGCCCACCCGAGGGGCGTGACGGAACCGTCCCGTCACCAGCGTGGGAGGGGTTAATGGAATTTAACTGTTTTTAATTGTCAGACTAACGTATAATTCTCATTTTTGTCTCATCCTGAAGTCGATCTCCTAAATAAGGATGGAATCAACATGGGAGGACTATCACACCATACCCTGTTTTATGGTGTCCATTCATCCCCTTGTATCATTTTATTATTTTTATGAGCTTCTCTTTGCCTGTGACAGTGCAGTGCAATGCGCATGCCTGCCCGCTTGCACATTTGTATGCGCCAATCGCTCCACATGCCAGCCGATCGACATTGAGCTGGATGGAGTCAGAGTTGAGGGTCAGACAAGCCTCACATCAAATAACCCCCTGGCATGGATGCTAAGTTTTCAGTTTAGTTATGTGTTACATTTCCATATTTTGAGTGTGCTAACGAGCAGTCAGGGCCTGTGCAGGTAAGAGCGATGGGGCAGGGGGGATTCGACATATGATGACGTGCAAAATTTAATTTAAATAAAGAAAAGCTTGTTGTTTTGTGTTTTTTTAAAAAGTTTCCCTGGTCGTCGTATGTCGAAACCCCCACCCCGCCCACCGCTCTTACCTGTATGGGCCGTGCCCGCTCATGAGTGTTATGTTATGTTATTAGAGCTTGTAGCGCACACAAATACTCCAAGGAGTGTCCCGGCGTGGACCTTGAGAAGTGAAGGGGGACTGGGTAAATAAAAAGGAATGTTTTTAGTCTGTTTTTTTAAAAGAGTGGGGTCCTGGAAGTTGCGAAGAACAAATGGGAGGGAATTCCAGGCTGCAGCAGCCCTGAAAGCAAGAGAGCTGCCACCCATCCTTTACAAACGAAAGCAGGGAATATGTGCTAGAAACTGAGAAGCTGAGTGAAGCGGTCTAGCTGGAGTGTAGAACATAAAACGCTTCCTTAAATAGAGTGGACCGGAATCAAACAGGGCACGGTGCGCCAGGACCAGTACTTTGAACTTTACTTGTTCGGCTACAGGCAGCCAATGAGGGATGCGCAGATGCTGCCTTTCACTGCTTCTTATTGGGATGTTGAAAAGAAGCCTGGCTCCAGCATTCTGGAGTACCAGTAGTTTGTTAAGTAGCTAGCCCGGTAGGCTAACATACAGGGTGTTGGTATAGTCGATACATGAAAGTATCAAGGCCCAAGTGACCGTTTCCTTTGCGACCCAAGGGAGGAGCGGTAAAATATTTCTGAGGGATTTGAGTATCCCGAAACAGTTCCCAGTAAGTTTCTTAATCTGAGTGGAGAAAGACAAGTTCTCTTTGAACCAGACCCCAAGATTCTTAGCGGGTTGCCCTGTTGAGGCCAGTAAAGGCTAGTCCTCCAGCCAAAGTGCTTCCCTTAACTGAGGTGGGAAACTACTATGAAAGAGGATTTCTGATTTGTCCTTGTTACATTTAAGTTGTGCAGAAGAAAGCCAATGAAAGACAGCTGTCAGACAGTTTTTTGCAGAGGAGGTGGAACACTCAGCTTTTACCTAAGTAAACAGGAGCTGTGTTATGTCGGCATAAGCTATAATTTTGGCACCAAGATCCTCTGCCAACTGAACCAAGGGAGTCACATTAATGTTCAAAAAAAGGGGGCTCAATGAGGACCCCTACGGCACCCCAGTGGACACCCTCTGTGGTGTTGAGGTGAATGGGAGGAGCCATATCTGTTGCGTGCGACCTGTTAAGAATTATTGTAACCAGCACTAAGCAGTATCTGTAATTCCTATTTCCATAAGTCGTGCAAGCAGCAGGGAGTGGGAAACGGTATTGAGTGCTGCCAAAAGGTCCAGCAAAATCAGAGCTGCCCTTCCGCCAGAATCCAAGCATTCTTGAATGGCTTCTGAGACTTCCACTAGAGCTGACTCGGTCCAATAGGAGGCTCTGAATCCAGATTGGGCTGGATGAAGTAGGCCCTAGCTTTCAATGAAGGCAGTAAGTTGTTTATTAACAACTTTTTCACAGACTTTCGCCAAGCTGGGTAAAAGGGGGATGGGACGATAGGTCGCTGGGTTCAGAGGGTCTAACAACAGCTTTTTTAAAAGTGGTAGAACCTTAGCCTGTTTCCTCGCAGCTGGAAGCAGGGCTTCCTGGAGGGACAAATTGATGAGCCTGTTTTACTTCTGGGTTAATTGTCTCTGCAACCGAAGACAGGAGTCGAGCTGCACAAGGGTCAGATGGAAAGCCTGATTTCAGGGCTTTGAGGACCCTAAGTGAGTCATCAATCAATCAATCAATCAAGAGTATTTGTAAAGCGCGCTACTCACACGCTAGGGTCTCAAGGCGCTGGGGGGGAGCTGCTACTGCTCGAAAAGCCAGATCTTGAGTTGCTTCCTGAAGGTGAGATGGTCCTGGGTGAGTCGTAGGTGGGTGGGGAGGATGTTCCAGGTCTTGGCCGGAAGGTAGGTGAAGGATCTTCCTCCGGTGGTGGTTCTGCGGATCCTTGGGACGGTGGCGAGGCCGAGGCTAGAGGAGCAGAGCTGGCGGGTTGGCGTGTAGAATGTGAGGCGGTTGTTGAGGTATTCGGGGCCCAAGTTGTGGAGAGCCCTGTGTGCGTGGGTGAGGAGTCTGAACGTGATCCTTTTGTTGATGGGGAGCCAGTGCAGGTCCCTCAGGTGGGCGGGGATGTGGCTGTGTCGGGGGATGTCAAAGACGAGTTGTGCTGAGGCATTCTGGATGCGCTGGAGTCTTTTCTGTAGTTTGGCGGTGGTCCCAGTGTAGAGGGCGTTCCCGTAGTCCAGACGGCTGGTGACGAGGGCCTAGGTGACCGTTTTCCTGGTTCCAGTGGGGATCCAGCGGGAGATCTATCGGAGCATGCGCAGTGTGTTGAAGCAGGAGGAGGTAACGGCGTTAACTTACCTGGCCATCGTGAGGGAGGAGTCAAGGATGAAGCCCAGGTTGCGTGTGTGGTCACCAGGAGTCATCCCAGGCGGAGATGGATGGGCCGAGGATGAGGACTTCCGTCTTGGCTGAGTTCAGTTTCAGGTGGCTGAGCTTCATCTAGTCTGCGATGTCTTTCATTCCGTCCTGGAAGCTGGCTCTGGCGGAGGTGGGGTCATTGGTGAGGGAGAGGAGCAGTTGGGTATCGTCGGTGTAGGAGATGATGTTGAGGTCATGCTTGCGTGCGATGGCTGCGAGGGGGCTCATGTAGACGTTGAAGAGGGTGGGGCTGAGCGAGGAGCCTGGAGGTACGCCGCAGATGATCTTGGTGGCTTCTGCGAGGAAGAGCGGAAGACGGACTCTTTGGGTTCTGTCGGAGAGGAAGGAGGTGATCCATTTCAGGGCCTTTCCTTGGATCCCGATTGAGAAAAGGGGGTGGTGATGGACAGAGTATCTGAATTAAGCAGAACACTCCTACACAGTTCAAAGATCAGGGCTTGATCCATCACCGTTTTTTAGCTCACTGCACCATCCCAGCTCAGAACCTGGCTACATGTAAATTAGTCTGTCCCTGGCCCCAGTGCATCATGGGAACAGGGCAGACCAAACTACCAAGCCAATTCTTATACTGGGAAGGAAACAAGCTTCCGGGGACTGGTTTCTGGCATTTCAGCCGTCTTCAGCCCGGCTTGCTTTAATCCTGATGGTGCAGTTAGCAAGGGACTCATGTCTGAGAATACCCTTCCACGCTTATGGTGGACAAAACGATTGAGAAAAGGGGGTGGTGATGGACAGAGTATCTGAATTAAGCAGAACACTCCTACCCAGTCCAAAGATCAGGGCTTGATCCATCACCGTTTTTTAGCTCACTGCACCATCCCAGCTCAGATCCTGGCTACATGCAAATTAGTCTGTCCCTGGCCCAGTGCATCATGGGAACAGGGCAGACCAAACTACCAAGCCAATTCTTATACTGGGAAGGAAACAAGCTTCCGGGGACCGTTTTCTGGCATTTCAGCCGTCTTCGGCCCGGCTTGCTTGAATCCTGATGGTGCAGTGAGCAAGGGACTCATGTCTGAGTATACCCTTCCACGCTTATTGTGGACAAAACGATTGAGAAAAGGGGGGTGGTGATTGACAGAGTATCTGAATTAAGCAGAACACTCCTACCCAGTCCAAAGATCAGGGCTTGATCCATCACCGTTTTTTAGCTCACTGCACCATCCCAGCTCAGAACCTGGCTACATGCAAATTAGTCTGGGATGGTGCAGTGAGCTACAAAACTGTGATGGATCAAGCCCTGATCTTTGGACTGGGTAGGAGTGTTCTGCTTAATTCAGATACTCTGTCCATCACCACCCCCTTTTCTGAATCGTTTCCTTGGATCCCGGCGTGGCAGAGGCGGGTTGTCTGGGTGCGGTGGCAGACCGTGTCGAACGCAGCCGAACGGTCGAGCAGGATGAGGGCGGCGGTTTTTCTGTTGTCCAGTAAGGTCTGGATGTCGTCGGTGGCTGCGATGAGGGCGGTTTCGGGGCTGTGGTTCGCTCGGAATCCGGACTGCGATGGGTCGAGGGAGCCGTTCGTCTCCAGGAAGGCTGTCAGCTGTTTGTTAACGGTTTTCTCGATGACTTTTGCAGGGAAGGGGAGGAGCGAGATGGGGTGGAAGTTCTTGAGGTCTGAGGGGTCTGCGGGGGGTTTCTTCAGGAGGGCGCTGATCTCTGCGTGCTTCCAGTTTTCCGGGAAGGTGGCGGATATGAAGGAGTTGTTGATGATGTCCCGAAGTATGGGTGCGATGATGGAGTCGGCTTTGTTGAAGATGTGGTGTGGGCAGGGATCGGCTGGGGAGCCCGAGTGGATGGTGTTCATCATGTGGGTGATATCTTCCGTGCTGACCTGAGTCCAGGCGCACATGATGGTGGTGGGGGGTGTAGGTTTGGTGGTGAGGTACGTGTTCTGAGCTCCAAAGCTGTTGTGTATGTTGACGATCTTACAGTGAAAAAAGGTGCCCAGAGAGTTGCAGAGGTCTTGAGAAGGCGTGATGTCATTGTCGCTGGCGTTGGGGTTGGAGAGCTCTTTTACGACGTTGAAGAGTTCCTTGCTGTTGTGGGTGTTGTTGTCCAGTCGTTCTCTGAAGGATGACCTTTTGGTGGTCTGGATCAGCTGGTGGTTTTTGCGGGTGGCATTCTTGAGGGCTGTCATGTTATCCATTGACTGGTTTTGGCGCCAGGCTTTCTCGAGGTCACGGCAGGATTTCTTGGAGTCTTTGAGATCGTTGGTGAACCACGCGGCTTTCTTGCTGTTGAGGTTGCTGGGAGGGTTTTTCGGTGGAGCAAGGGTGTTGGCGCAGTCGGTGATCCACTGTGTGAGGTTGCGGGCTTCTTTGTTGGGGTCTGTGGTGTTGGTGGGAGGGTTTAGGCGCAAGGAGGTGGTGAGTTGGTCGGTGGTAATCTTGCTCCAGCATCTTCGGGGGGTTTGCTGAGGGCGGTGGTGGGTCGTTGTTTTCCTGAAGTTGAAGTGTACGCAGCTGTGGTCGGTCCAGTGGAGCTCGGTGGTGTGGCTGAAGGAGATGTGGTTGCTGGAGGAGAAGGCAGGGTCGAGCGTGTGGCCGGCGTAGTGGGTGGGGTTGTTGACCAGTTGCTTGAATCCGAGGTTGGTGAGGTTGTCTAGTAGGGCAGTGGTGTTGTTGTCCTGGTCGTTCTCCAGGTGGAAGTTGAGGTCTCCTAGGAGGATGTAGTCGGGGGAGGCAAGGGCGAGCGGGCTGATGAAGTCTGCGATGGCCTCGCTGAAGTGTGAGCGTGGTCCCGGGGGTCTGTAGATGAGGGTTCCTCTGAGGGTGGTCTTGGGGTCGGTGTGAATCTGGAAGTGCAGGTGCTCTACGGTGGCGAGGGTGTCGTCGGTGTTGGTCGTGATGCGGATAGTGTTTCTGTGGGCGATGGCAATGCCTTCTCTGGTCTGGTTGACGCGGTCCCTCCGGATGATCTTGTAGCTGTCAGGGATTGCAATGGCGATGTCGGGGGCTGAGGAGTCGGTTATCCAGGTTTCGGTGAAGAAGGCGACGTCTGGTGCCGTTTTGTCCAGGAGGTCCCATAGTTCGACGGCGTGCCTGTGGATGGAGCGGGTGTTGAGCAGGATGCACTTGAGGTGGTTGTTGTTGGCGGCTGTTTTGGCTGGCACAGTGCAGGACCGAGTGCAGGTGAAGTAGCAGGCGTGGCAGGTGAAGGCTCCGTGGCTGCGTTTCAGGGTGGCTTGGTAGCAGGCTGGATGTCGGCCGGTGCTGAGTGCGTGGAGGGTGGCGGCGTCGTAGCTCGGTCGGGTTGGCTGGCTCTGGCGGGGTCCAGGGGTTTTGGTGCTGGGCGCGGTCCATGCCTGGACGGGCGTAGACGGGCTTGCCTTTGGCGCACGATCGTCGTGCCCGCTGCACGTGGCCACTGCCCGGATGCGCGGTCCCCGCCATTTATGGCGAAGTGGGAGGGAGGAGCAGCTGGGAGGCGGGAGCGGGGCGGCGAATGGAGAGCGGGAGACAGGAGAGGGGGGCGGGCCTAGGAGAGCAGTGGCGGGAGCAGAGGGGGGGAAAGAGCCGGAAAGCAGAGCGGGGGAGAGTGAGGGCAAGCCTGGGCAAGCCTGGAGATCGGGGCAAGCCTGGGCAGGCCTGGAGAGCGAGGGCAAGCCTGGAGAGCAGGGGCCCTCAGGAGAGGAGGCAGCAAGAGGGCCAAGCAGGCAGCGGCAGCAGAATCCAGGCACACAGGGGCCGTGCGGTAGTGGAGTGACCGGGTCAAGGGTCATCCAGATTGATAGGTGTAAAGGCCACCAGAGAAGGGGGTAGAACAGGTGGACCCACCGGTGTTAGGGTTGTGGCCGAAGGCCTGGATGCAGATAGTGAACGACGCCTGCATAGATCGGATCTTATCCATAAAGAAACTCGAAAGTTTCTCACACCAAGCATTTGGGGAAGGAAGCGCAAATGATTCATCTTTTGGGCCAGAAAACTCTGAAGAATCCATAAGATCTCCTTGGAGTTATTTCTGGATAGATCAATGCGAGCTATATAGAAAAGGCTTTTAGCATGAGCTACAGCGGTATATTAGATTTTCTGGGATTTCCTAACCATCAACTTCGCCAAAGGACAGAAATCCTTCCGCCAACAACACTCCAATTTTTTGCATTGCTGCTTCAGTTCTTTAAGTTCTAGCTTAAACCAAGGTTTTGAGGGAGAATACCTCGACCGCCTGTGGAGGGGCAAAGAGGAAAGGAGATCCACTGCTTGCATGATCCAACAGGAAAAGCCAGCAAGTGCTCCCTCTAGGTCATTAGAACAAGCTGGCCTTGACTCAGCCAGAACATGGCTAAAAATTAGGGGGTCGATTTTCGCAGCGGCAGGACCTTGAATAGCCCGGCCTGGTAGAATATTACCATCTGAAATCCAGGAAAAATAGGACAGGAAATGGTCGGACCAAGGCACCGGCAGAGGATCTTCAACTGAAATGGGAAAGTTGGAGCAAATGGGATCGAGAATATGACCGCCAAGATGAGTCCGTAGCTTAACCCAGTAAGTGAACTGGGCAAGGCTCAATGAATCCACAAATTCATGAGAATCCCCAGGACCTGCTTGTCTAACTGAATGTTAAGATCCCCAAGAAGGAGATAGTGGGAGAATCGTAGTGCGCGAGAGACAATAGCCTCCTCCAATGTTCTAAGAAAAGCCTCTGCTGGCCCCAGGGGCCTATAGACCAAAGTACCCCCCCAGAGAAATATGAGGAGAAATGCAGATACTGAAGCCCAAAGCTTCATACTTTCCCAACAGCAGATCCTTGCTGCGGTGGAAGGCCCAATTATCCAAATAAATTACCAAAACCCCTCCGCCTCTACCGATTTTATGGTCCGTATGAGAGATCTTATATCCCACTGGTATGGCCATCGCAACTATAGGATTGGAAGATTCATTCATCCAGGTCTCTGTAATGAACAAAAGGCCAACCGGATTTTCAGAGAGGAGGTCAAAGATGTCTTGATAATGTCTCCTTAGTGAGCGAGTGTTAATCATAGCTGCATGAATCCAGGCCCCTTCTTACTATTGCTCAGAGAGGAACAGGGCTGGGACGGGCCATCTAGGCCTGAACCCAGACCGTAGTCACACCTCGGGAATAAAGTGGAGGGGTGAGCTAAAACCTCCTACCTGCTTGAAAGGCAGGTCGGCAAAGCATGAGCAGTTCTTTCTGGATGTAGGTCCGTGGGATCTCATTGTGGGGGGGAAACGGGTAGCATGGCGGGCTCTGGCCACATCCGGGACATTTCTGAGTAACATTTCAATGTCTTGCTTGTGACACTTTGAGGGACAGTTTATCATGACTGGACTAAAGTCTGACATCTGTGTGATGGGATGAACATCAGAAATTATAATGTTTTGTGTGATTTAACAGTCTAAAATAAGCTTTAACACTACCATGGGATAAAATGAGAGGGAGGGTCCCAACTGCCTCCAACAGCAATACATAGGCCCAATCATGGCATACTTAGGGAAAGATTACAGATCTTTGCTCCTACCTAAGGGGAACTCCTGCTGATGTAAAGCTTTCAGAGACAGAGCAGCAGGTCATACAAATTGCAGAGTTGGCAGGACGTGGCCATTGCCGTTATCAGATTGCTGCCAATTGGACACGTCATAGCTGAAATACTCAGTGAGTCCTGCATCTTATTAGTACCTGCTTTGGCATTCTGGGACTTTTTAAGGCCAGTTATAGAATGTGAATATTCTACATATAAGTCCCAGAATGCACAGTGCTGTCAGCTAATGTGGCAGGACAGGCCAAAGGTATCAATCATACATTGAACTTGATAATTTGGCATGTCTAGTACCTAAGGATTGGGTTGTTCCCACTGTGTACAAGAGACCTTGTGAAAGTGGAGTGTTTTAGACTCTGAATGAGACAGTCGGTAATCGTCACACTCAATCCCGAATAAACCGGCACGGAGTCCAGAGCTCTCAAGTACATCATTTTCAAGGATGATAAGATGATCCAGTCCAGTTTCTTGGTTTGCATTCTGCCACTTGTAGCTATGAATTTATAATGGGATAAACATGACTACAAGTAGCCGAACATAAAATGGATGCCTAGAATGAATGAGCTGCACAAGCAGTGAACTTGGAAACTTTGAATCCCTGAGAGTCAGCTGGAAGGTGAAGAAGCAGATGCTGGACTTCCAGAGCATTTATTTTCTCACACAGCCAATGCACCCAAGCGACTCTTTATTTGCAATATATATAATATGTAAATAAATAAGAAAACCTTTGGTGACAGGCCTTGTTGCGAAAGCAGCTGCTCTGAAATAGTGTTTCATCTACCTTCACAAGAATAAAGTATCTTTTATGTATGCCTGCTGTCGAAGGGTAGGAAGACCAACGTTGTTGGTTGGCACAAATGCCTGCAACAGCCAGCTGTTCCCATTTGCATTGTAGGTGCTAAGGCAGAATCCTGCTCCCTGAGCTCAAAAACCTAAACTTACTTCAAATATGAATGGTACCTGAGCTGCCGTTATCTCATGGCCATTGTTTGTGGCTGCTACTTCGAGCTCCTGGGTCACTTCAAGGCACACGAGGTGCATCTTCTCAGGTCCTCTGTTACTAGGAGCGGTGCTACAGCTCACCATGCTGCCGGTAGCAGTGTAAGAACAAGCAAAAGAAAAGAGACATCCTGTCATCCTAAATAGTACACGGAAGAGAGGTTGAGACTGAGCGACCAAGGTAATGACAAGGCCCTTCAACCGTAACCAGTGGAAACCACCTCTCCTTGAGCCTGGGCATGGTCGCATCAGCTAATGTGAACGCATAGACACTCAAGTGCCTTCAGATTGGCACTGACAAATAAACTCTTTACACATTAGGCTGCATATTATAAAGGCAAATAATTGCTCCTCAGTTCGATGAGCTCTGAATTATGTTCTGTTAGTATTCAAAGCTATAATGCGGACACAAGCACATAGTTGCGTTAGTTTGACCCCTGATGAGTGACACTTGGCAGGGCAGCCCCGGATAAACTCTGCAAAGTTTTTTAAGAGCCGCATTTGAATTCAGCACATTTTCCTTCCTTTTTCTCCCTTCACTGCCTCTAACTTTGGACCCAGCAGAGATTGTAAGGAAGAGGCCTCATACTTGCCACCACAGAGCCAGCCCCCATGGAGACGTGGGTGGTCAGACTTGCATCAGGGCATGTGGAGTTTGGGGAGCTGTTCCCATTGTGCCAGAGAATTTACATTTATTTTCTAAGAGGCAGTGGTATTTGTACTCAAACTGATTCAATGCTCAACAGTCCTTACGCCGGTGGCAAAAGCAGCAGAGCTAGAGGGACGAGGTAAGTGTAGTTCCCTTGTTTATGGGCCACTCATCCCAGCAGCAAATATTGGAAGGTCTAAGCATCACATTCAAATCCTGGCATTTTTAAGTGAATATAGTCTGTAAATATTATTAAGCAAGCTAACCAGAATTCAGGAAATTAGTGAAATTACCAATGAATTTTCTTTCCTATTTTTTTGTTAAATGATTTTTATTAAGGAAGAAACCACAGAAAATACAAACAACTAGTATCTTCAAGTACTAAAGTAAAGAAATAATTTACAATGAATACATATGGAAAATAGTGAACATAAGAATAAGATAACAGAAGATTACATGAACGTGTGAAAAATTGTCATAATAAAACCACTAATGTTAAGGAAAATTGAACAGTAAGAAAATGTAATAGAACATATCTGTGAAAAAACTGGAGGATAAGAAAACTATATTAAGAAAGATTTATAAAAAAGGGAGAGGGGAAAGAGAGAGATGGGAAGAGTAAGAAAAGTAGGAGAACAAATCAGATTTGATCTGTAAGTGTGTTGAGACAGAAGAACCTGAAGCAATTCTGTGTTCATCACAAATGAGATTTCACCAATGCAAGGAAGATAATTTAGAATTGTCTTTCCAGCAAGTTAATATAAGCTTAAAAGCGACAGCAATAAACAGGTCAAATAAATTAGATTTGGAGAGAACCTGGTCAAAATCTAGAGACATAGTGCCTAAAAATATATTATGGATATTAAAAGGGACATTATATGAACAAATCAATAAACATTTTGACCAAATATTTTTTCAAAAAGAAAAAAACCTTTGGACAGTGTGAAAGTAAATGTATTAATGAACCTTCAGCAGTAAGGCATGACCAACAAGAGGATAAAACTGAGTGATTGAATTTGTAAAGAAGAGAAGGAGTAATAACAACTCTATTATAGATAAAATATAAAGATTGTGTTATGTTTGCAGCCGTGGAGGTTTTAAATCATTTCTGCCATAATTTGTCCCATTGAGGAATAGACAATGTTTGGGATAAATCGTGTTCCCATTCAAGTTCAACCTTAGACTTAGTGCGAGGACATGCTACATTAGACAAGGATTTATATATGAATTAGGCACTGGGTATGATGTTAGAAGAAACATCATATAGAGAAGTGTCAGGTGAAAATGAGAGTGGGAAAGGTTGAGGGTTGAACTTCTGTAGAGAATTTTGAAGAGTTGTAACTAAAACATTATATTGTTGAATACATGAATCAGGTAGGTTAAATTTCTCTTGCAATTTATGGAAAGGCAAAATCAAATCATTGGCAAACAGTTGATAAACATAAAAAATACCCTTTTCTTTCCAATGTTTGTAGAAAAATGATTTGCGGCGAAATTTAATGTGCCTATTAAACCATAATGAGGAAGCTAGGAAAGATTGATATTCGTCAAAAGGTTGAAAGAAAAGTGTATGTATTAGGTGATGAGAATATTTCAAAATTGTATATTGAGAAATAAAAGTACAATTGGTCATAAATATCACATCCTTAAAAGAAAAATCATTTAACAGTGAACTTTCAACACAAACCCATGAAGGTTTAGGTACATCTTGATAATCTTTAGACAAAGCATAAAATTGGTGAATCAAAAATGCATTGTGATACAATCTTAAATCAGGAAATCGGACACCCCCTTCAGATTTGGGACGGGACAATTTGGGTAGTGCAATACGAGCACGTTTATTGTTCTAAAGGAACTTAGTACTAATAGAATTAATCTGTGAAAAATAATAATTAGGAATTTTAAAGGGTAACATTGACAAATAAATAATACCTGAGGGACAATCATCCTTTTAAATGAATCAAGTCTACCCCACCAAGATAAAAAAAGGGAGACCAAGAGGATAACAAGTTGGTAACTTTGAGTTCAGGGCAGTACAATTATGGGATAATGTATCACGGATATTAGAGAAAAACCAAATCCCTAAATATTACATTTTTGGGGGACACCATGTAAAGTTAGCAGAATCAAACATATGTTGATAACATGAATCATTTAATGGCAAAATCTCCTTTTTCGAGAAATTTTATTTGTATCCGGACACTTGAGAAAATGATGAAATGTCTTGTAGAAAATGTGGTAGAGAGGATACAGGGTCAGACATGTAAATAAGAATATCATCTGCATATGCAGATAATTTAATGTGATGGGATTTTCGCTTAAAACCAGAAATCTGAGAGTTAATCCTGATTCATTGAAGAAAATGTTCCAGACATAACAAAAAGAGTAAAGGGAAGGGGGCAACCCTGGCATGTATCTCTTTGCAAGCAAAAATAAGGGGAGAAGAGACCATTAACAATACACTTGCTTTCGGATCTGTATAAAGCAATTTAACATATTAAATACATTTAGGACCAAAACCAAACCATTGTAAAGTATGTTTCATAAAATCCAATTAATCCAGACAAACGCTTTTTCAGCATCTAATGACAGAGCTGCTAAAGGGAAAGGGTATTTTTTGCTGAGAGTGAGACTATTGGAAAACATCCTGGCATTGTCAGAGGCTAAACGACCTTTGACAAAACCAGATTGATCCGGATAAATAAGAGTAGGGATAACATTCTCCAATCTGGTGGCTAAAATCTTTGCAAAATTTTACAATCATAATTCATTAAAGAAAAAGGGTGAAAATTCTTACAGAAGGAAGGATCTTTCTTTGGTTTGGGAATAACAATAATAAGGGCTTCGAAAAATTCTACTGAAAAACCATCGGGACCAGGGGCTTTGGACTTTTTTAGAGACTTAAGAGCAACATTGATTTCCTGGAGAGAGATATCTTCCTCAAGAGAGGTAAAGATATCGGGGGTAGCATGTTTGGGAATATTTTGAAAAAAAGATGTGAAATCTCCCTCAGTTGGGTTAGTTGTTTCTGTGTATAAGTTATTATAATATGATTGAAAAGTGCTAACTATATCAGAGTCAGAAGAGAGGAGTTGATTGTTTATTTCTGAATGGATAGGGCCAATATTTTTGTGTTCAGATTTGATTTTTAAATAGTTTGCCAACATTCTCCCTGCTTTATTTTGCCCCCCATGATATTTGGATTTGATTTTAAAGAGAAAGTTATTGGCATCTAGTGTGGCAATTTTGTTTAATGTGGATTTAGCTTTAATTCATTCTTGTAATGAGGAGGAAGATTTAGAGGAGAAGTAACTATGTTCCAAAGTTTTATTTAAACTAAGTGTGTCATTATATTCTTTACTCAACAATTTTTTCTTCTTAGCTGGGTAATCAATAGTAAATGCTCTGAATGATTGTTTAAATGCATCCCAGTTGTGTATTGAGGTTTCTAAAGGGTTGTTGAGTTCGAAATATTCCTTAATGAAAGAGGTCGCTTCTGAAATAAAGGTGCGGTCAGATAAAAGGTAATTATTAAAATACCAGTGTCCTTGTTTGAGTGGAGATATGGATGTATTAATACAGGTGGAAACGGGAGCATGGTCAGAAATAACAATAGAACCAATTTCAGATGATTGGAGACAAGGCAACAATGACTTTGAAATTAAAATATAAAATTAAATTAAAATATAATCAATACGAGATCTTGTGTGGTGAACAGGAGAGAAAAAGGTAAATTCAGAGGCATCCGGAATACATGTTTTTCAAGAGTCAAATAAAGAACGAAATGAAATGGCTGATTGGAATGATTTATGGGTCTTGTCAGGTTGAAATGTATAATTTGATACTCTGTCAGAGAAAGGATTTAACCATTTATTAAAAATGCCACCACTGACCACATTAGGGTTAGAGATAGACATCAATTTCATTTTTATAATATGCCAAGATTCAGGGTCTGGTTTCACGGGACCAAAAATATTGAAAAAAGTAAATTAGTGTTTTGTTGATGGTAGCGTCAACTATCATCCATCGACCATGAGAATCACAATCAGACAATACAATTTGGGCCTGAATGGATTTGTGAAACAATATAGCAACACCACCATGACAATCGATAGCTGGTGAAAAAACAACTTGACTAAACCAATGGTGTTTGAGTTTTAAAGATTCAACATCATTACAGTGGGTTTCCTGCAAAAAAGCAACTTGAGCCCTAAGTTTAGATAAGTGAGAAAATACCTTTTGACGTTTGACAGGATGACCTAGACAACATACATTCCATGAGACAACATTAACCATGGATTTGGATTAGGGAGGTTGGAATGAAACAGGAACACAAGACTGCATATTCAACAAAAAGAAACTGTGGGACCAATAAAAAAGACAAGAAAGACACCAATTATTCTGTGATGAAAAGGGAACATTGCAAAAAACAAGACATGTAATGAACAGTAGAACCACAAAAACAGAAAAATATAAAGAAAGGAAGAAAAGAAAAAGGGAAAAGGACAGGAAAATAGAAGAAGGAAGGAAGTAGACAGATCAAGGAGGAAAATCCAGACCTGAAGAAAGAGAGAAACACGAGTTGAGAGAAAAATGAAGAAAATATTGAAAGAAGAAAAAAGAGGTAGACAGCTGAAGAAAGAAGCAAACAGATCAAGGAGTAGAAACCAGATCTGTGAAGGAAGTAATAGCCAAAATTGGAGGAGCATAGTGACGCTGAAGGACACAGACAACAATAGTAATAAATCAGATGAAACATGAGCCTCCTAAAAGGAAGACAGGAATGACTAATCATAGAATTTAACAAAATCCTACTTACATAATCATATTAACAAGCATTGAACAATAAGAACAGTCAGATATTGGTGTTCATTCCACGAGATGAGATATCATGTAGATAATGTTTAAGTTTGTCAGGATCATCAAATGAATGTGACTGTCCTTCATGTGTGGTTTTGCAAAGGCATGGATGAAGAATTCCATATTGAATATTAAGCTGTCGCATCTGAGGACGTAGGGCCAGGAATTCTTTACGTCAAGCATTTGTTGCATCAGAAACATCCTGGAATATAAAGATATTATGCCCTGACCAGATGAGCCAAATTCTAAGTCTTACTGCCTTCAGGGCATGCATGAGTTTGGTAAATTCCAAGAAAAGCATCATGATTCCACGTGGTTTATTAGAATTAGGATGGAGACGACTAAGACGAAAGGGCTCTCTGTATGTTAAGGAGAGATGCAGATGACTGGAGATCCAAAAGTTCAGGCAAGAGTTTCTGTAGGAAGGAAACCATATCAAAACCTTCAATATTTTCAGGAAGTCCGTAAAGGCAAAAATTGTTCTTTCGATTGCGATTTTCAATATCCTCTGCATGCAATTTTAACTTGTGAATCTCTTGTGCTAATGTCGGAATCTTTGAAGATACATCCTGAAAGTCATTTACTCTTTGTTCTAGATCCAAAACCTTTCCCTCCATGACAATCCATCTCTCTTCAATCTGTTTTAGTTTCTCATTTGTAGTGGACATAAAAGGTTGAAGGTGATTTAGAAAAGGGGGTGGTGATGAACAGAGTGTCTGAGTTAAACAGACCACTCTTACCCAGTCCAAAGATCAGGGCTTGATCCATCACCGTTATTTATCTCACTGCCCCATCCCAGCTCAGAACCTGGCTATATGCAAATCAGTCTGTCCCTGGCCCAGTGCATCATGGGAACAGGGCAGACTAAACTACCAAGCCAATTCTTCACCAGAAAGGAGACAAGCTACCGGGGACCGGTTTCTGGCATTTCAGCCTTCTTCGGCCCGGCTTGCTTGAATCCTGATGGTGCAGTTAGCAAGGGACATAAAAGGTTGAAGGCCACGTACTTCGTCTAATAGTGAGTCC
Organism: Lissotriton vulgaris; assembly: GCF_964263255.1. NCBI lineage: Eukaryota > Metazoa > Chordata > Amphibia > Caudata > Salamandridae > Lissotriton > Lissotriton vulgaris. The sequence continues at coordinate 933,949,090 of NC_141699.1, forward strand.
GAAACTGGATTTTGTGAGGAGAGAATAGGAGAGAAAAAGGTGGATCATGTTATGCCTTTTCGGTTTTGCACCAGAGAAAGAAGATCTGACAGTATGAAGATCACTAGCCATTGTGTAGCGCAGAGAAGAACGACTATAAAGCACAACGTTGGATGCCTGCATCACAAAAATATAGCAGAAAAGGATTGGAGCTTGTACAGGTGAGGAAGTTATATTATCAAATGACCTCAGTGTGTGTCACACCATATAATAGGAGAACTGAGCAGCAATAATAAAAGAAGCTGAAGGAAGGAATATCAAATAATAAAGTAGGTTCTCAATCAGAGATGCAATTTTGTCTCCCTGTCGCGAAACAATGGCAATGAGAGCATATTTAAAAGATAGTCAATGCCCAATCCTATCCTCAGATGAATGAAAGAGAAAAAACACCATTATTTAAGCACTGATACCTCCAAAAAAAGGCAGAAGAAAAAATGACTCAATGTAAAATGGCGGGATCGCTGAGTGATGGTGGTCATTCTGAAGAAATGGTTATATTATAGCAAAGCTCTGTTTGTTATATGTTGCATCAATCCAGGTTAATAATGCAGTCACAGTCTTATTCCAATGATATTAACATTTAATATATTAAGTTGGTAAAAGAGAGGCTGGCAATAAATTGGGTGTGACACCATAGAGAGAGGTTAGGTGGCCAGAAATCGGCATTACAAAATTATTTGGTGCATAAAATTAGTTTTCGCACAGGAAATGCCCAGAAACATTCTAATTCGGGTCATTCCAAGAAGAAAACGGGCCGCTGTGAAGGAATGACGCGCGCGCCATCGCCGAAAACAAGATCTTAAAAAACTCACTGTCGAGCACTGGGGCTTAAAGGGGGCGCAAATTACACATAAAAGGTGCACCGCATCCTCACACGAACATTTCAGCAGTCTGTGGTCTGGAAAACGGTCATACAAGGCTCCAAATCAGTGACCAAGTCCGGCGTCGATGCAGAACTCAAACAGGGGCCGCCATGTCTCGTCAGCGTGCAAGCCACGCCCCCTTCTTTCCTATTTTTAAATCAGTTGTTGGCATTTGATCCACTAAAAAGACAGAAATGTAAAAGGGCATGGTCTATTAACAGTTTTTTTGTCAACAATCATATTTCAGAGCCAGGATGTCAATTTAAAAAAAGATCTGGGAAAAGGGAAAGTAGGAGACGAGCGAAAAGTGCTAAAGATGCTCAACATAAGTGATAAATGAGATAAGGTCATGCAATTCTCATCTATTGCCTCCAAGTCACCTTTGGTTAATGTGCCCCATACCAAGATCTTTCCTTCATAGAACTTCTACCGTCAAAGATAAGAGTTCATAGGGAAAAATGTCAAACAAAACTGTGTGCGAGTCTCCTACATTCAACGCATTCTGCGAGCAAGACGTAACGGAGAAGGAATTTTCTTACATACAATATCGGATTTAGATTGAGAAATTCCAGAAGCACTTCTATTCTCTTCCCCTTGTTTATCACAGGAGCACAGGCTGAGCTTTTCCCCTCTAATGGTGCAGAGCAAGAAGAGGAGGGAAGAGATGTAACCCCAGATGACATATCATCCAAGCAAACCAGCCACATTTCCATTGATGAACTGGATAGGCCTTCAATGGAGGAAAGCCTGAAGATTTTTGATCACGAAAGCTTGCATTTGTCTTCCAACTTGGAGTCCTCTTCTGTCATATTCCTTTCACGGTTAGATGTCCTTTTTTAAATCAAAAAACATTACTTGGGATTCTAGAAACAGTTTTACTACCTAATGATAATATGAAAACTCAACTAGCTCTGCTCAAGGGCATAGCCTAGGAATTGAAACATCTTAAACCTTTCTTGCCCTCCTTAGTCAGACCGACAGCAGAGCCAGAAAGTGATGAGAAATCATGGGTGGCCAAAAAGAGAAAAAAAATGACAGGAACCCCTCGGTCTATATATCTAATAGGCTGATATTGATAAAAAGAAGAAATAATTTTATTAGAGATATTTGTTCACACATAGATTAAGCTAGAGGCATACAAAAAGAAGAAGAGCTGCCTTAGATCATAAGAATGGAGGTGGGAGAAAAGGGAGAAGGAATTAATATTTACAAAGCATAAAGAATGACAAGGGTGTGATTAAAAAAGCACTCAAAGTAGAGACAAAACTCTACTCAGCAAAAGAAAGAGCTTGATAAAAGTGTCTCAAATAAGAAAATCTTAAGAGAGAGACTTCTAAGGACAGGACGTTCACCCCATTGCCAAACAAGGATCACATAGAAACCTAAAAAATGGCATGTGTCATGGGCACTTAAGCATACGTCAGGAAGAGATTCAGGTTTTAAAAGGTTTCCTAAAAAAAGAGAGAGGGCATCTTAACCCATCTTATGGAATAGAGAATAAAAAACTTTATCTGTATTTAGATGTAGAAGAGAAGGTAAAAAATGAAAAAATGGAGCCTCCGAAATAGGTCTGTCTTTTATATGCCTCCCGGAAATTTCCAGCCCTGTGTCATTTCTGCTCTAAAAATATTAAACAGGGTGCCTTTCCAAACAACAAGAATGGTAGAGAAATGACAAAAGCCGAGTTCTATTCACAGCTGGTAATAACATGAATCCAGACTACTGAGAAAGAGTTGAACAGTTTAGGTTTGAGGATAGTTCACCATGATGATATGGACCAAGCAAGGACATTTTTAAATAACCATGCAGGGCTGAGTGGTCAACAAATAAATGTTTTTTCGGGAAGACGGGTATTGAGAGGTGCTAAAGAGGTTGGTGGGATTCAGTAGAGGAAACCTAAATATCACTCTCGCCCAAAACATCCCGGGTAGGTAATATATATATATATATATATATATATATATATATATATATATATATATATATATATATATATATATATATATATATATATATATATATACATACATACATACATATATATATATATATATATATATATATATATATATATATATATATATATATATATATATATATATCCATCGTAGAAGGTTGCCCCCAGAGGAAACGTGGGCGTGTGCATAACAGCATTTTGGTACTCGTAGTTTCCTTGATTGCACGTTTGTTGAAAATGAATTAAAATTGTTCCCCAAGTGGGTCGTGTAGGAGTTGCAATTTGTGCCAAACATGTTCATTTGAAGTCACTCAACTTGGCTCTCCTGTGCCCCGGTGTCAGCTTGTGTCAGACACTCGGTCTGCTTCGATTGCAGCAGGGCGTCTCCGCGACCTAGGCTCGGCCGCATCATATCCATCGTAGAAGGTTGCCCCCAGAGGAAACGCCACGTCGCAGGAGATTAACACTTTTTATTTTGAGGGAAAACAGTTCGATAAGTATGCATGCTCGCCCTCAGCCATATCTCAGCCCAAAGCGTTTCAAACACTTCTGTGTCCTTGGTCACGGGCATAACAAGCGGCAGTTCAAAGGAGTTAATTAAAACAATCGGAGCCCCGCCCCAGTGGGCGTGTGCATAACAGCATTTTGGTACTCGTAGTTTCCTTGATTGCACGTTTTTTTGAAAATTAATTAAAATTGTTCCCCAAGTGGGTTGTGCAGGAAATGCAATTCGTGCCAAACATGTTCATTTGAAGTCACTCAACTTGGCTCTCCTGTGCCCCGCAACTCCTGCACGACCCACTTGGGGAACAATTTTAATTCATTAAGAAAAATGATCCATCCTAGCCTAAAATCTACCCCTTAATCAGTTGAATAGATGTGGGAGCAAACATCTATACTAAAGCTGTCCTTTATTATTTGACGGACTGGATAGAGAGCAGTGACTTACTCTTGATTGAGCAAGATGGTTTTGGGGAGGAGCTTTGTACGATTGCTTATTGTTTTAGCCTTTAAGCAATGGGGAAGCTAATTTTAGAAACAACTGGGAATTTATGTTGTTGTTTTGTAGATTTTCACTCTGCCTTTGAGCTAGTAAACTGAACTACCTTATGGGATAAATTAAGAGGCATGAACATACCCAGATGTTTACTAACGGTGTTGAAATAGATTCATGGAGAGATCTGGGCTATTGTGGAATTAGATAGAAATGGTTTGTTATCCTGTAAAATCCCAATAGAGAAGGGTCTCCATCAAGGATGTGCCCTAGCACCCATCATGTTCACATTGTACCTTTTCGATCTTCAAGTAATCCTACAGGATGTACATGATTTCTCTCTGAAGGGAATTGGGTAACAGGTTGAAACGGATGTATGACGTTACAACGCATGCTTTCACCATGCATGCCTTTACAACGCGGTTTTTACAACGCATGCCTTTACAATGCTTAGTGCTTTGGGGCGCTGAATAATGAATAGTTTAATTTACTATTCCAACTCCAGTCCCCGTGGATAGTAGGGAAGGGGTTGGATAGTAAATTAAACCTATTCCCTATCCTAGAGCGCCCCCCAGCGCAATGCGTTGTAATGGTTTGCGTTGTAAAAGTTGTGTCGTAAAGGCACTGGGTGGTAAAAGTTGCGTTGTAAAGGATGTTTCCCGGAAGAAACACAAGCAAACCCCAAATTAACCTGTGCTCAACCCTCTGGTAGCTTGGCACAAAAGCAGTCAGGCTTAACTTAGAGACAATGTGTAAAGTATTTATGCAGCACTTCAAACAGTAATAAAGTGAAAACACAACACATCATAGTCCAGTTTAAAAATGGAGTAAAATGTATCAATGTTTTTGACTCCAAAATGACAAAAATTAAATTAGTAAAACTGAAGCTGTGCAATTTCAAAGGTTCAAGTAAAAATAGTGCTTAAAAGTTCAAAGTGGCAACCGTGGGTATTTAGTTGTGGTGGACAGGGACAAAGTCACAAGTTCAGGTTGACTGGGATGGAGCACAGGCTGGATACAGGGGGCAAGTAAGCCCTGCTGGACAAACTACCTTAAATCCTGGTTGTGGAGCTTTGTTAGGTCGCGCTTCGAGGCTGTGTTGTGCAGCAGTAGTTCTAAGAATCTGTGAGGATGCGATGCAAGGTCTTGTTTTGCGGATGCATACACAGCAGCGGTTCATGTGAGCGGTGAGACTGCAATGTGAGGTCCTGTGTTGAGATTCATCACGCATCAGCAGTTCCAATGAGCTGTGAGGTTGCGATGCCCGGTCCTGTGTCAAGATGTGGGATGCAGAGGTGGTTCTGATGCACTGCATTGGTTGTGTTGGGACTACAGCTCGTCTGGCAGAGCACCTACAGGCCCACTTCCAAGGCTCCGGGAGTGGGGTGGCACCACTTGGGGGCAAGACTCACAGTAGGCATAGTCCAGGTGCAGGGCTCCAGCTGCCTGGAGACTAATATGCCCCTGATGCTCTGATCAGGTCAGCAAATTAGCCCTTGGAATCACTCTGGTGATCCTGGATTCAAGATGCAGCTCCAGTCCTTCTCAGGGCAGCACAGTAGCAGGGCAGCAGAATAGCAGTTTATCTTGCAGCAGGAGCAACACACCATTATTTCTTATGAGTCTTCCACAGGTCCAGATTTGTACTGAGAAGTTGGGTCTGAGGGCTCAATATTTATATTTAATGCCCACTTTGAAGTGGGAGAAAACCCTGGAGTTCTCACCCTAAAGAGCTATCTGGAATTTCCTGCCTACCTGCCATGACCCTGGCTTGTCTGGAAGCATAATAGATTTGTGTCAAATCCTTTGTGAGTGTGCTAGGGCATAGTCTTTGAAGAACCGGAATAACCCACTTACAGGGTCTCGGCGGGGGAGGAACCACCCAAATCTTCCATACCCTTCATACATTTTAAAAGGAGACACAGGAGCCTTCGTCTGCAGGAGGAACCCAGATTTATTTCAATAGCCCGGGCTATGGAACAGAATCCCAAGCTAGTCAAAGACAGGACAGGGGAGGCTGCTACTTAAATCTGTAGCTAACAAGCCTTTTATACATTTCTTATTCCAGCCTTATGGCTGCCAGACCATTGTTCAATCAGGGCAGTGTTTGTTGTTGATTAGCCGGATCAGGTGGTGTTTGCAGTTAGTGACCTGGTCAAGGCAAGGTACACAGTCAAATGTTAGTTCTGCTTTGATCAGGGCTTGGTTTCCTCAGGTTTCTTTACCCAGTTCCTTGATCAAAAGCCCCGGCTTTACGAGCCATTCTCTGATTGTCTGGATGAAAGTTCAGCAGTCAGACCATTGTCCAGATAACCTGATCATGGTGTCAATGATGTTTTATCAGGCTGGGAGCAGGAGAGGAAAAATTAATCATTCACTCGGGGTGAGGGCCATGCGGCTTTCTGACGAACTGCAGAGAACAGGGGGTTGGGCAGGTGACAGTTCCTGGGCTGAAATGCAGGCCTGCAAAAATTGATTTTTGCCGTGCTGATAGAATTTTCCTCGTACATCAGGAAAAACGACCAGGTGGGTCCTGTGAAAGTGTTTGCCACGAGATGGCAATGCAAAAACCAATGGAGTCCTGTTAAAAACTATTGTCAATCGAAAAATACTTTTCCTCAGACCCCCCTTTTGCCATAGAGTGGCAAATACTTTAGGAAATGTCAATGTTCATAAGGCCATCTATTTCTTGCTGGATCATCACCATCATATTGGTGTTGTGAATGTTTGATGGCAGAGGCTGGATGGTCTGCAAACACATTGTACAGAGCCCTGGCAGGCACTGAAAACACAAACAGCAGGAGACCAGGACAGCTACTCCTAATGCAAGGAAGATAAGGACCATCCAAACCCACTGGGAAAGAGGGCCCCAGATCCAGCCGTTGAGGGACCAGTTGCCTTCATCCAGATGTACTTCTGAAGAGAGACGATGTAGACGTTGGATGACATCGTATACTGTAGGTGCGTTGTACAGGATATACACACAGCAGCTGGAGCCGATCAATTTACATACGCCACCACGATCAGCCAGGATGACGTCTAGGACCATTCTGTTCTGGAGTGTTATGAGGCGGGCCGCCTGCAGCTCTGCAGTGATGTTGGAGAGGGCACCAGCTGTTACTATGATGGTGGCCTCAAGGACCCTGGTCAGTCAACGTTTAGCTTGACTGTTTGCCATGGGGCCCCAGAATGGAAGCATACCTTTAAAGAAGTCCCCAGCTTCCTGGCCCGCTGTATCTTCGGCTGATATGACGCCCCTACGTGAGCGGGGCAGGGCGCCCTTCATTGACAGACGGTAACCCCCATGGGTGGAATATGTTGGTGGGAGGAGGAAGGCCAGATAGCAGGTATCAGACCAGTTACCGGGGAGCCAGGTGTAGGCGGCAGTTCCACAGATAAAATATGTGTTGGGGGATGCCACCAGCTTCGGAGGAGATGTGGAGTTTAGTGTTTTAGTGATGTCACATACTGGTGCCAACTTTCTTACTCCCTAGGCCATGGATGCAGACACGGCCTTGCACATTTATGACATTCAGAGTGTCTCTTTCATTAGGCAGTATCTTTCTGGTGCGGAACCTGGAAAATGTTTGTCGAGTGGTGGAGTTGAGTACTACCATCTCACCGAGTTCATCTGGTGGTAGTAGCAATGTGGAAGAGCTGGTCGGGCAAAAAGGAGCATTGGCATTGCCAGATCTGTTCGGCCAGAAGTCATCACGGAATGTACCAAGGACAGAGATGGAAAATGGATAAGGAAAGAATGGGACAGGATGTAGCATGGAATGTGGCATCAGTCCGCACACCCAGCAGTTGGAAGTGTTCATGATCAGTTGGTGGTGGTGCAACATTTGGATGAAGGTGTTGTTGAAAAATTCTGCACGACGGGGGAATTCGTGGGCTGGTAGTGTATAGTACTGATGCTCTGCAGGAGTCAGGTTAGGAGATGGTGATGTAACAGGATGGAAGATCAGTAAGAGCCAACCAAGGATAGATAGGATATACAAACAGAAATGGTAACATGGACTGAGGGCGCACAGCTGCGAGTATGGCTAATGCTAAGGTTCCAAGTTATTATAAACGACTGCTACTAGGCTGGAAAGGAAGGTTACCAAACTTCCTTAATTATCCTGGACTGGTCCAAGATGTAAAACTAAATCTGTATTCCTGCCGAGCAATCTAATTCCAAATTATGTTATTCAAAAACAATAGATGTGATATTTATCAAAATTTTAAATGACAAGTATAGGAGCAAGAGTCCAAATTCACATCAAATAAACATTCAGACACCCGAATCTTGAGGTGCGTCGGTCCGTGTTTAAATTCCAAATTTCAAAGTTCAATCCAGATTCTCAAGTCCTTTATTCAATCAAAAGTGTATTTTTAATTTGGATTTCAAAGTTCATTCCAAATTCTCAAATCAAATTCCAAACTTCACAAGTTTCAAAGAACATCCACAAAAATGTTCTTTGAAACTTGTGAAGTTTGGTATTTGATTTGAGAATTTGGAATGAACTTTGAAATCCAAATTAAAAATACGCTTTTGATTGAATAAAGGACTTGAGAATCTGGATTGAACTTTGAAATTTGGAATTTAAACACGGACCGACGCACCTCAAGATTCGGGTGTCTGAATGTTTATTTGATGTGAATTTGGACTCTTGCTCTTATACTTGTCATTTAAAATTTTGATAAATATCACATCTATTGTTTTTGAATAACATAATTTGGAATTAGATTGCTCGGCAGGAATACAGATTAAGGATAGATAGGAGGAGGGAGACAAACAGCGTCACCATGGTGACCATGAAGCATCTATCTATCATGTTGGAGACTGGCATCTGGTTTCTGGATACGGGTGTTTGGGAAGGCGGCCATTGTGCAAAGCCAGGGACCCCTACTGGCTGTCTGTGATTGGTGGTTGTTTCACTGGATGCAGGGGCCGAGGGCCCTTATGGTTTACCTCAGTCCTACAAACAGCACTACTCCCAGCCTGGGAGGATCACAGCCCTACAGCCTATCGGCACTTGGCGAAGTCAAGGGCAAGCCTTTCCTCTGGAGTGTAATTTGTATCTGTCGGAAGCAGGGACAGTATGGTCGGGAAACAATTGTTCTTGATGCTTAGCAGTGTTAAGGGAGGGTTCACTTTCCGCTTCAGTGGATGTAGAATGCAGTCTGGCATCGCTGAATGAGACAAAGTTTGGAACTATCTCTGTCTCTGTGACTCCCAGTCCTTCCATCACCCACTGATCATAGGGGAGAGGCAGAGGGACACGCCGGCAGTGGGTAGAGTGTACCCAGTTCTTTCGACCATCCACTTTCACAGCGGTGCGGGTGGCTAACAGTACTTGACGGGGTTGTGTCCAGCGGGGCTCGAGGCTTATGGTCCGCTGGAAGTTCCTCACCAGGACCCAGTCGCCGGGTTGGGTGACGTGTCCTGGGCCCTCGCTTTTGTCGGTTATGGCCTTGTGCACCTGGTGAGAAAGAGTACGAAAGGTGTTGGTTAGAGTGTACAGGTAATCAGTCAATACAGGGTATTCAACATCGGACAGTTTCTTAGGTCAAGGGACACCCCAGACATTGGCAGGCCTCCCGAACACAATTTCATAGGGGGATAATCCTTTCCTGGTGTGGGCCGTTGTTCTTGTGGATAGTAGGGCCAAGGGCAGAGCATCAACCCAAGTGACACTTGTCTCGACTACTATTTTAGCCATTTTGATTTTTAGAATGCCATTGTATACTTCCACTAGACCTGCTGACTGGGGGTGGTTGTCGGCGTGAAAGGTTTGTTTTATGCCTAATGCTGTACAGACATAATCCATTATTTGAGCTGTAAAGTGTGTCCCGTTGTCACTCCAGACCAAGCGGGGCAAACCAAAGCTTGGGAGGTACTCCTTGAGTAGCACTTTGGCGGTAGTGATAGCAGTGCAGTCTTTGACGGGGTAGGCTTCCACCCATCGACTGAATGCACAGACCACTACCAGGACATATTTTAAGTTAATGCACCTGTCCATCTGGATGTAGTCCATTTGGAGGACTTCAAACGGGAAGGTAGGAGGAGAGAATCCTCCCTTGGGAGTAACGTGCCTTTTCCTGGGTTGTACATTGGGCAAATCATACATTTTTTAACCAGCTTTTCAGCATATTTTGGTATTTTGGAGTTGTACCGTGTAGGTTCCAACAGTTTGCAAATTCCTTTTGCGCTAATGTGGGCAGACCCATGGGCTATTGTGATTACTGCCAGCACGTGACTGTCAGGCAACATCCATTGTCTTTCCATAGTCGTACGGACCCAGCAACCATCACTTCCCTCCTTTGCTAAGTGATCTTCCCACACTCTTAGTTCTTCAGGAGTAGTATGGGACTGAATGTCAAGCACACTCTGTCCTGTATTTTCAACCATGCCCCCTTCTGTCACCCATCTAGCGGGACCTCCTACATACATTCCTTCCCTTTTCCTAAGCACTGTTTGTCTGGCCGTCTGGTCAGCCAGAGCATTGCCTTTCCCAATATCGTCTGTCACTTTCTTATGGGCTTTACATTTTATAATGGCCACCTTTCTGGGGAGTGTCAGAGAGTCTAACAGTCGGTGAATTAGAGGGCCATGTTGGATCTTGGTCTCATGGGAAGTAAGGAAATACCTTTCTTTCCATAACTTTCCGAAGTTGTGGGCCACCCCGAAGGCATACTGACTGTCGGTGTAGATATTTACTGTTATACCCTTGCTTAACTCACAGGCTCTAGTGAAGGCCACTAGTTCTGCTGCCTGACAGAGCACTGCGGAATCTGAGCTGTTTCTACTACCTTTCCCAATGTCTTGAGTGAGTAGGCAGCTGAGTTGTTACCATCTGGCCTTCTGAGACATGATCCGTCCACATACAGTGTACCTTCTAGTTCTGCTTTCGGGGTAGCCTGTAAGTCAACCCGTCCCTTTGTCTCGTCCTCTGTCCTTAATATGCAATCATGTGGGTCTAAGCGGGCATCCTGAGTGTCCAGTGGAAGTAATGTGGAGGGGTTTAGTGCAGTGCATCTTTTGATGTTAATATGGCTGGCAAAGAGTGTCAGTTCATACCCTGTAAGTCGTGCGCTAGTGAGGTACTGTGTCTTGGTGTTGTTAAGGAGGGTATCTACATAATGGGGGACCATCAGAGTTAGAGGGGAATTCATGACGATACCCGCACTCTTACGGACCATGAGGGCGGCCGTAGCCCTCTCCCGTAGGCATCCTGGGAGAGCCCTTGCAACAGGATCCAAGGTGGTTGAAAAATAGGCACATGGCCGTTGGTGACCTCCAAACATCTGGGTCAGGACTGCGCATGCACAACCATCTGTCTCATGTAAAAAAAGAAAAAAATGTTTGCTATAGTCAGGGGTACTGAGGACTGGAGCAGTGCACAGGGCCCTCTTCAAATCTTCGAAGGCCTGCGCATGCTCTGTAGCTCATGGAAAGGAACTGTCTTATACATCCTTGGTGGTGAGGGCAAGAAGGGGTTTGACCATGGCCGAAAAATTGGAAATCCACTGTCTACAGTATTTATTTATTTATTTATTAAAACTTTTGTAGCGCGCTCTGCTACCACGGGGTATCCTGGCGCGGTGAGTGAATTTTGAGAACAGAAGAACTGAAAACAGAGTCTGGAGGAGCTACTAGTAAGGGGCATTGAACAGATGGGTCTTGAGATCTTTTTTAAACAAAGCAATGGTTGGCGAAGCTCTGAGAGAAAAAGGGAGAGCATTCCAGGCAGAGGCAGCTTTGACTGAAATGGATTGGCCTCCTATGCGTGCGTATTTGAATTTGGGGGTGATTAAAAAACAAAGGTTGGCCGATCGAAGGGCACGGTTTGGAGTGTAAAATGAAAACCTTTTCTGCAGGTATGTTGGTCCCTGGCCGTGGACTGCTCTGAATGCCAACACAAGAATTTTAAATAAAATTCGGTGAGGAACTGGTAGCCAGTGCAAGCTGCGTAAGTGGCTACGCACGCTAGATCTCCTTGGGAGGGAGAAAAGCAAACGTACTGCGGCGTTTTGTATCACCTGCAGGCGGTGAACCATGTACGCAGGTAGACCACTGAATAAAGCGTTGGCGTAGTCGAGCCGGGATAAAATCAGAGCTCGAAGGACAGACTCCTTGGCTACCCTAGGCAGAAGAGGAAAGAATTTCCTCAAGGCACGCAGGGTGCCAAAACAGATGCCGGTCAGTTTTTTTATATGATCAGCAAACTTTAGATCTTGACCGAACCAGACCCCCAAGTTCTTAGCTGGGCCACCAGTCACGCTGGGACAGGGCAAGTCCGGGGGCCAGATCTGGTCCTTAAAATTGTCAGGGAAGGAACCAAAGAATAGAACCTCGGACTTGTCTTCATTGCACTTAAGTTGGACTTGTGCAAGCCACCTGAAGACTTCCGACAGACAATGTTGGACTGCTGATGAGTCGGACACACCCTTAGGCCATGTGAACAGCAGCTGAGTGTCATCAGCATATGCTATTATCTTGGCTCCAAGGTGTTCAGCCAGATAGAGTAGCGGGGTCATATAAACGTTAAACAATAACGGGCTTAACGTAGAACCCTGCGGGACACCAGTTGACAATTTTTTTGGGGCCGAAGAGTAGGGGGGCATCCAGACCTGTTGAGTTCTGTCACTCAGGAATGATGACAGCCAGTCAAGGGCCAGCCCAGATATTCCGACAGCACGTAGTCTGTCTATCAGTAGGGCATGCGGGACCGTATCGAAGGCGGCAGAGAGGTCCAATAAAATCAGGACCGCTCTGCCACCTCCGTCCAGGCACTCACGGACAGCCTCCGATACCTCAACTAGAGCAGTCTCGGTACTATAGGCAGCTCTAAATCCAGACTGAGCAGGATGTAGAGCGTGGGAAGACTCAATAAAGCTGTCCAGTTGTTTAAAGGCCACCTTTTCACACACCTTCGCCAGAGCTGGCAACAATGAAATGGGCCGATAGCTCGATGGTAGTGCTGGGTCTAAACCGGCCTTTTTTAATAAAGGGAGCAGCTTTGCCTCCTTCCAGCTTCTCGGAATCCTGGCCGTGGAAAGGGAGAGGTTGATGATGTGAGTCACCTCTTGAGAGATGGTGTCCGTTATCCCGCCCAAAACCCTGGCAGGGCAAGGGTCTGAAGGAGATCCAGATTTTAAAGCCGTCAGGATTTGCCGTATGTCCGGTTCCGAGGCCGGAAGGAAGGCAACAAGTTGGTCACGTTGACATAGTCTGTCCGGTCCGAGTAGAGCAGGAGGGGTCGTAACGGTCTTTTGAGCCATTTCTAGGTCCAATTGTATTTTTGCTATTTTGTCCGTAAAATAGCAGGACAATTTTTCACACCATTGGGCGGAAGAAGGGAGCTGGGGTTGGGCAGCACAGGGAGATAGGAAGTTTTGGACAATTGAGAAGATCTCTTTGCTGTTGTTTTCGGCCTTCTCAATTCTGTCCGAAAAATACCTACTTTTAGCTGACTTGATCGCAGCATAGTAATCCGTTTGGGCTGCTCGTAAAGCTTTCTTTGCGACAGGCAGGTAGGCTTGTCTCCATGCTCGCTCTAGTTTTTTACAGACCTGCTTCTGTTCTCGCAGGGCATGCGTGAACCATGGTTGAGAGGGACGAGACCGCATTCGCCGGACGCCCCCCGCATTAGTGGAGGAAGCGACACCATTTGCTATCCAGGAATTGAATGCGTCAACAGTCGCTTCTAACTCCATCGTTAGGGCCGGACAGGTGTCGGCAAGGGATTCAGAAAGGGACATCATATTAATCCGGGGATGGTGTGCCATAGGAGGGGTTTTCCTCAAACCCTCAGCTAGCTGCCAGGCAAACTTGATCATATAGTGGTCGGACCACACCATAGGCGATGGGGGGGACAGGCTAATATCAAAATTAGTACAGATCAAGTCGAGAACATGACCTCCCACATGTGTGGGAGCATCGACCCACTGAGAGAGGTGAGCCATGCTAAAGGTCTCGCCAAGACGAGTAGCTTCAGTGGTGTTCACAGAATCCACATGTATATTAAAATCGCCCAGTAGTAAGAAGCGAGAGAAGCGTAAGGCTCGTGGCACGATAACCTCCTCCAAAGATCCAATAAAACTTCCAACATGGCCTGGTGGTCGATACAGTAGTGTGCCACCTAAGGTGAAATGCGGACTAAGGACCAGGCAGAAGTGGAGAAGTTCGGCTTCTTTGATTTTGTCCAGATGCTCATAAGAGAGAGACCAGTGATCCCTGTAGATCACGGCAACCCCCCCGCCTCTGCCCACATCAGCAGCGCGATCTACTCTACAGATTCTGAAACCGCGGGGGATAGCTAACTCGACTACCGGTGAGCAGGAGTCAGTCATCCAAGTCTCAGTAACAAAGAGTAGGTCGAGATCATTATCAGCTAGCAGGTCAGAGACTTCGGCCGTGTGGCACACAAGAGATCTGGCGTTAATCAGGCCCGCTTGTATAATCTTAGTCTCATTACAGGGTTGAGTGGGCGGGGTGGCAGGACTAGGAAGAAGATAATTGCAGAAGGGGCATAATCTGGACCGATTATCAGAGAGTGCCCAGGAATGGGCCGCCTCACAAGGAGGGACCTGAAGGGCTCGGAGGTCGACAGCGGAATACCGGCATGGTATAGGAGGGACAAAGGGGGAAGGGAAACGGCCAGGGGTCGGGGCCCTGTGCCCGGCCGGAGCACGGACGGGCACAGACGGGCCCTCCTTTGGCGCTCCTTCGGCGCGCAGACGGCGTGCCCGCTGCGCGCGTCCGCTGCGCGGTCGCTGACACATGGCGTTATATAAGGTCGTGCGAGCTGCCGACTAGAGCGTCAACCCCGGTGCAATGCGGTCCCGCCTCACTTCCGGGAACCGCTGGGATCGAGCGCTGAAGCCGGGACCAGAAAGGGGCGTGTGCAACATAAGCAAAACCAATGCTACCCAGGCGCTGGCTGTAAAGAGCAGCCAAATGAAAACGGAACCAGGGCACAGTAAGGGGAAGGGCAGGGGGGATTAAAAAACGTTAAAATACAATTAATGGCAAAGTGCTAAAATAGATGATAGAGCTCCGCTAGCAGCGCAGAGATAGCAGCACAATGAATGTGCAAAATAGCAGCGTTACAGCGTTCTTCAAAGATACTCACAGTCTGAGCATGCCGCCTCAGCCGATTATATACGGTCGTGAGAGCTGCCGACTAGAGCGTATGAGGTTACGACTATGAAAACTCGTACCTGCTTTTGAGTCTGGGGGGCCGTCATAGCATTAATGACGGCTACACGATCAGCGGTGAGTTGCCTTCCCTCCTTCGAGAGGAGATGAGGTAAATAGGTCACCTTCTCTTGACAAAACTGAAGCTTTTTTAAAGAGACTTTGTGGTTATGGAGGGCAGGATGGTGTAACAGACAGAGAGTAGCTTTTTTACATGTTGGGGCAGAATTTGCAGCAATGAGGAGATTGTCTACATATTGCAAGAGCGTGAAATTGCCAGGAAGTTCCAAGGAATCTAGTTGGCTTTTTAGGGCTTGGCTCTAGAAACTGGGGTTCTCGGTAAAACCTTGAGTGGCGCTGCAGAATCTAAAATTCCTCTCACCAAGGGAGAAACCGAAAAATTTTCTGCTGTCAGGATGTATAGGTATGCTGAAAAAGGCGTTCTTTAGGTCAATGACAGAGAAGTGTGTGGCATCAGAGGGAACCATCGTTAAGAGGGCAGTGATGTCGGGGAAAACAGGATATTGTTATTTCGTTAAGGGCTCTCAAGTCAATCACAAATCTGTATATTTTAGGGGAAAGAGCATCTCCATTAGTCTTTTTAAGAACAGGAATAATGGGACTGTTACAGATATTGCCACGTGTCTCCTCCACTACGCCCTTGTCATCAATTCAGATATTATTGTCAACAGGGCCATTTCACCTTCCGTGGGCAGTCGATAATGCTGAAGGCGGGGGAGGAGTGCACCTGGCTGGATGCGGACCAGAGGGAGGAAGGTGAAGACTGCAACTCTGGTGAGAGGGGACCGGACAGATACATGTAGGAGGCTGCTGTCGAAGATATTGTTAGGGATACACCTTGGGGACTACATGATATGGTCGTACACAGGGCTTTCAGTAAATCCAAGCCTAGCAAATTTTCACTGCAACCTGTAGTAAGGACCAAGGGAGCGTCAATATGCGCAGGGCCAATATCGAGAGGGAGGGGTTCAGAGCCAGGACTGGTCACGGGCGTCCCTGCAAAACTCACAGTGACATTTATATTGCCAGAAAGAGGTGACTCCGGGACTGACAGATGTGCAATAGAAGACCTGGTGGCCCCAGTATCCAAAAGAAAATTCTTATCATTCCCCACAACTGACATTTGAACATACAGGCCCCTTTGATCCACTGTAATTAGCACTCTGTTAACACCCCTTTCCTGGCTGTCCTATGCTTGGTAGGATCCTGTCTCATCAACTTCGTCGTAATCATCATTGTAATCGGTGCGTGTTGCTTCGAACCCATCAAACCTGTTGGCCGGGCGTGGCCGGGCGGGAGCATCATCCCTGGGCCTACGTTCTTTATCTTGTGGATGGGGCGGGCCATGGTCCCGAGTCGGCCTCGCTTCCCTGGCAGCGCGAGGCCGAGTTTTCCCTGTTCTTATGTTTTCAGCTAATACTGGACACTCATCTATCTAATGGCAATACCCTTTACAATAGGCCCACTGATCTGTTTGGATGGCTCCCGGACCTTGAAGGCTGGAGGGGTAGACTGGCGAGCCCTTGGAGGGGGTTGGGGTTGTGGTCTAAAATTCCTGCGGGCATTGGGACCTCGGGAGGATAAGCTTGCTGTAGAAGTGCCTTAGTCTTAAGATCCCTAACCTTCCTACTTTCTTTATCTTTATCTTCGTTCTCCCTATTCTAGTGATATTGTGCCATAGCCAAGATACCAGTGATAGTTTGGGCAGACAATGTACTTTCAACCTTCATAAGCCTGGCAGAGATCTCAGGAAGTAGGTTCCTGACAAATTTATCGACAAACACTGGGCCAGAACCTGGGGTCCGGGGATACAAACCACTATGCCCCTTGTATTCGGTCTCAAAACGGGTAAAGAAGTCAGCCACATTTTCATCTTTTCGCTGTCTACATGCATTTATTTTATCCCAGTTAATGACAGTTTCCGGTAAAAGTGTTTTCATAAACGTCATTATTTTACCGGACAAAGTCAGGATAGCAGCTTCTGGTTAATTCCCTCCTACCCTTGCTTCTTCCATAGCCTCTAGGTCAGCCCATTTACCTCCCAATGCCATTTCATGATCAGCATGCCAAATCTTGTCCCATATTTCAGTTGGTACAACCGCACCAAAAAGTAAATCTATATCCTCAAGAACGAGAGTACCTTCAGATATAATCTGACCTAATTCTCTGTAAAAGGCAGCCGGATTCTTCCGGGGATCTGGTAACTGTCCTTTTAACTGCATTACTTCTGACCTTTTCCAAGGAACATGAACCCAAAGCCTGCGCCAGTGTGCTTCAACAGCCCCTCGGCCATTATGTTGGGCATCGGTAAGTGCACTAACTAAGACTGGGGCTGCTTCTCTCATTTGCATAACTGTTTCTAAAGGGGCATTTGAAAAGGCAGTCATGTCACAGTAAGCCACTAAAATGGATATAGCACCAAACATCCCCTCTCCCTGATCATCGCCTCTTTTTATTTGTGACCTAAGGTCCATCAATCCGGTGGGTATCTGCACAGACACATTCTAAAATGTTTGCATGACAAAAGCACATATGTAGTCAGCCTAGGCGGTTTGTTCCATAATTGTACATTGAGAAAAGGTGGACCATATTTCTTTAAAGGAATAAATATTTTTGTTATTCATCCAACATTCACACTGTTGCATATGTAGGTCTTTCTTTTGAAGAGACGAAAAGCTGACTGCTGAGCGCAAGGAGCGTCAATCGGGGGGAATGCAATAATTTACATAAGCCTTGCTTAACTGTAGTCCACGGAGAAGCAAGAAAAGGACGGGTAGGGGTAAAGCCGCTAGGTTAGACGGATGGAGGACAGAGTTAATGTGTGTGGTCGGTGTCATGGGAAAGGTCGGGAGGGTTGGTATGACAGGGAGAACAGTAGGAGGGGCAGTGGGGGCAGGAGCGGGTGATGGTAGGGGGGCATGCGGGGTGTGAGGTGTCAGGGCAGGGTACATTGGGGCATATGCAGGAGGACTTTCTAGCATGGTATCAAGCAAGGAATCACTTTCTTCTCTTCCCTCCATATGGACCTTTCCTTCTTCCTCGCAGGCTGGATAGCATTTCTATACTCGAGCTTCATGCTCCGTGTCAGCTATTTCTACCGATTTTGTTATTCGATTTTGTAAATTTTCTCTGGCGTGGTCGGCCATTGACATACGCTCTTGTTTTCTTTCTTGCGCCTTCTGTTTTCTAGCTCTCTGTTCTATCTCTTTCCTCCAAAATCAGACAGATTCAAACATGGACGGGTGCGTTTTTCTTTTAATTAATTGTTTCTCTAAGTTGGCGAGGACTTGGGAGTCATAGGAGCCATAAAGTGGCCACTGTAACTCTGCGTTACTTTTCTTGGTGTATTTCACCCAAAACGAGGAAAACATTATGGCAGAAGGCCATATTTAATATACATGGTATGGCCAGGGATCCCTTCTGGAGGGAGCGGGCAGGCTGCCTACAGCTTGGAGTCCAGTGTACACATACAACAACATAATTTCCTGAACTTGCTACTAACGGGCATGCTTAAAAACAGATAACAGACATCAGCGGGTTCCTAAAACTCACCTTGCTTGCTTGTCTTTTACAAAGGACAATAATGGCAGAATCATACAGAACAGACACAAGCGGGTTTTAAAAATTCACCTTGCTTGCTTGGCTTTGGCAAAAGTCAATAACAACTTGGCTTTTGCGAAAGTCAATAAAAGAATCATACTGACTTGGTGGATGATCAGTCCACCCTTACCTTACAGGGGTAGCTCTCTTCTGCAGACGTGGGGCTGTGTCCTGCTCCAGAAATTATTTGCAAGGGGACTCCAGCGAGAAGGCGGTCAAGTGGCCCAGACCGGGTGGGGAGGAACAATGGGTGAGTTGTTCGGTCTACCGGAATACAAGAATCCTTGGGTAGGGCGCCTCCGTCGAAATCTCTCCGTGCACCTCCTCTCGTCCACCGGGCCTGAACTCTGTGCTCGTGGGTCCCTATTCGGGTGCCATTTGAAGAACCGGAATAACACACTTACAGGGTCTTGGCGGTGAGGGAACCGCCCAAATCTTCCATACCCTTCATACGTAGTTAAACGGAGACACAGGAGCCTTCGTCTGCAGGAGGAACCCAGATTTATTTCAATAGCCCGGGCTATGGAACAGAGTCCCAAGCTAGTCAAAGACAAGACAGAGGAGGCTGCTACTTAAATCTGTAGCTAACAAATCTTTTATACATTTCTTATTCCAGCCTTCTGGCTGCCAGACCATTGTTCAATCAGGGCAGTGTTTGTTGTTGATTAGCCGGATCCAGGTGGTGTTTGCAGTTAGTGACCTGGTCAAGGCAAGGTACACAGTCAAATGTTAGTTCTGCTTTAATCGGGGCTTGGTTTCCTCAGGTTTCTTTGCCCAGTTGCCTTGATCAAAAGCCCCGGCTTTACGAGCCATTCTCCGATTGTCTGGATGAAAGTTCAGCAGTCAGACCATTGTCCAGATAACCTGATCATGGTGTCAAGGATGTTTTATCAGGCTGGGAGCAGGAGAGGAAAAATTAATCATTCACTCGGGGTGAGGGCCATGCGGCTTTCTGACGAACTGCAGAGAACAGGGGGTTGGGCGGGTACAGTTCCTGGGCAGAAATGCAGGCCTGCAAAAATGGATTTTTGTCGTGCTGATACAATTTTCCTCGTACATCAGGAAAAACAACCAGGTAGGTCCTGTGAAAGTGTTTGCCACAAGGTGGCAATGCAAAAACCAATGGAGTCCTGTTAAAAATGATTGTCGATCGAAAAATACTTTTCCTCATCTTTGTGATGTGTAAGTGTGGTAGGTGGCAGATGCTCACCCTCATCTTGTAAGAGATGGCCCATCCTGCCAACAACTATTCCTCCTTCCTCTCACTGTTTGGACTAATACGCAAAGACCAACAGCAGGCAACAAGAAAAGGCCAACTTTCTAAAAGTGCCATTTTTAGATTTGTGATGTAAAATCAAACTTTAACAATAAGAATGTATTAAATTACAATTCTTTAGGGTCCAACTTTGACTTTCCTACCTGCACCCAGTTGAACAATATCACCAATTAAATATATTAACGTAACCCAGTGTTATCCTGTGGGAAAGGTAAGCCGTGCAGTAGTGAGAATAAAATTAAAGGGTTTTTCACTACCAAGACATGCAAAAAGTACATGTCTAGATTTTTACATACATTGCACCCTGCCCTATGGGATATAGGGCCTACCCTAGGGGAGACTTATATGCATTAATATAGAAGGCTTAGGCCTGGCAAAAGGTTTATTTTGAAAGGTTGAAATTTAAAACTGCACACACAGGCTACAATGGCAGCCCCGAGACATGTTTAAAAAGGCTATTTAAGTGGGCGGCACAAGAAGTGGTGCAGACTCATTAATAGGATTAAATGTATTGCCCTGAGTACATGTAGTAGCACTGTACTAGGGACTTACAAGTAAAGTATTCTGCCAATGAATGTAAGACAATTTAACAATGTTTAAAGGAGATATTACAAGCAGTTTTGAAATGATTATCTTTGGTAAATTTTACATAGCCCTAAGGCCAACAAAAATGAATCTAGCAAAAACAGGAGAAGTAAGGCAAAATGTTTGGGGAAAGACCACCCTAGGGCAGACAGGTCTAACTCCATCCAAGAATGGAGAGGTGTCATGTTTCGTGTCTACTATATGTGGTGGAGGATTTGGCAACTTTAAATATGATGCAAGTGGGGCTCCAAAGAACCTTAGAAGCCTGTAATAATACTGTGAGACAAATTTGTTGGCTATAAATATGGAGAAGACATGGTCAACTAGGGTGTTATAGGTATGATTTTTATCATCAAATTAAATTGGTGGATGTTCACTAGAACCAGTGTGCACAATCTATGAAGCATTGGTCCCACCACAATGACTAAATGGGGTAGATATTGTATGCTCTTACACTAAGCATGAGTAGGAGAATATTGAAGGAAAATGCCTTTAAGAGGTTGTATGGCTCCTATCATGTGCAATGGCTCAAGTGATAAGAATGGGAACCAACCTATATTCTTGGAACCTATTAGCTAGGAATATCAACTTGTGCTTTTGGTGTAAACAGCGATCACCTTCTAAGCTGAAAGTGTCAACCTTTTGCATTAAAGAGATATGTCATAGTTAAACTCAAGTGGGCAAAAGAAGTAAGAGAGCACATTATCACGGTCGCTGACATTTTTAATATTATGTATCTTAAGTTTGGGGATACCCCTTTATTATTATTATTATTATTATTATTATTATTATTATTATTAGAAGGAGTTAAATGGAATAGGATTTAGGTCGGACAGGCTAAGACACTTTAGTTACTTGGCCATAAAGAGTTCTACATTTTACCTGCATGAATCCTGGCAAGATAAAATAGTGTACCCATATCTTTCAGATCAACCCAATTCCCAAATGTGAACAGTTTGATTAAAATTTAAAATTGGTTTAAACTGTCTTTATGCTCATTGAGATATAGTAAATACTCTTTTAGATGATGACGGAAAGGGTAGGGTGTTAAAATATCGATAACAAAAATATAGCTGACATAAATATCGTTGCAAAAATATTGTTTACAAAAATATCGACACCCCATACTTAAACAGGTAAGTACATAAATATCGACTCCAAAATATCGTTGTAATTAATATAGATGTAAAAAATATCGACTTTTTAAAATAATTAAAATTACATTAAATAATAAATAAATATAAGTACTATTAACAAAATACATTACATTACTTTTATTTTTTAACTATTTCAAAAACATTTACTACACTTTTTAATTATAAACTTAATAAATGTGGACATATAAATTAATTTTACACATTACTTTATATAACAACAATAATGCATATATATAATTAAAATACCCCTTTACCCAAAAACCCAAAACTGACCCTGAACCCTAAAAATACCCCTTTACCCAAAAACTGAAAACTGACCCTGAACCCTAAAAATACCCCTTTACCCAAAAACTAAAAACTGACCCTGAACCCTAAAAATACCCCTTTACCCAAAAACTGAAAACTGACCCTGAACCCTAAAAATACCCCTTTACCCAAAAACTGAAAACTGACCCTGAACCCAAAAAATACCCCTTTACCCAAAAACTAAAAACTGACCCTGAACCCTAAAAATACCCCTTTACCCAAAAACTAAAAACTGACCCTGAACCCTAAAAATACCCCTTTACCCAAAAACTGAAAACTGACCCTGAACCCTAAAAATAACCCTTTACCCAAAAACTGAAAACTGACCCTGAACCCAAAAAATACCCCTTTACCCAAAAACTGAAAACTGACCCTGAACCCTAAAAATACCCCTTTACCCAAAAACTGAAAACTGACCCTGAACCCTAAAAATACCCCTTTACCCAAAAACTGAAAACTGACCCTGAACCCTAAAAATACCCCTTTACCCAAAAACATTTTCACTAAAAAAATCCTGTACACACACCTAAAAATAATTAAAAAATTAACATAATTAATTACATAATTATGATTCAATTAACTAATTGAAATTAATTAACTATTATTTATTACACTATTTATATTCATTTAAAACATTAATTAATGTATTATTTCATTATATTTAAATTACTTCCCACCCTACTCCCCTATAAACCCACAACCCGCTACGGAACTATTAATACTAAATTCAACTGAAAATACATTATTAAATAATAATATACTACTAAAAATACTACTTTGACTAAAAATAATCATTAAAAACACTACATTACTTATAATTATTTAAAAAACGATATTATTGTAAACTATGTTTTTGTAAACGATATTTATTACAACTATATTAATGTTAACGATATTACTTACCTGTCTGTCGATATTTTGGTCAGACGATATTTTTGTCATCGATATTTCTTCCTGTAGATATTTTTGCAGCGATATTTATGTTAGGCGATATTTTTGCGACGATATTCCTGCTCTGTACCGACGGAAAGTGCTGATTTGGGTTGAAGGTGTGCAGTTGTAATGCACATATATTGTTTGATTGTTTATATTTTATTTCAGTGAGGCGCTCAATTTTAAAACTATGTTTCATTAAATATGAGATAAGAACAAGAAGTGATGCAATGCGGTTCCTTCAAAAGATGCAATTCCTCGATGTATTGTGTGCGATTGGAAGTTGTTTTATTGGGTTTTTTAGCATATGAAGTTTCTATGAGCTTTTCTGGGGTGTTTTATTTGATTTTAATGTAGTTTTAACAATTTCATTGTGTAATAGACTATGGGCCAGATGTATCAAAGAGTTTTAGCCATTCTGTGTCTATGGGAAAATGTGTTCATATATATGGCCCTATGATCTTAATAAACATAATTTTTTACTACACAGTATCTAATAAAGGGCAACACCAGTTTACAGGGACTGATGAATGCATGGACCCTAGATGACAAACAATTAAGCAGTAGAAACCTGTTAGTACAATGAAGGGTGTGCAAACCGTGTGAAAGTGATATATTACATCCCTAGACCTACTATGATGCTTCTCGGTTTGGTACTTGGATATATGGTAGTATGAAATGACACAAATAGTGGTAGCAGCAAATAAGGTTGCTAGGAGATCGATACATCACTGCTATCACCATATTAATAATGTAAACTTATTTTGCCATGAAAAGAATGCTACACAATATGGTGGTCAGAGTGCTGGTTCCCCCATTCCACTTCCATTAAGGTGGTTCAAGTCTTTCCCGTAAAAATGTGCTTGACATGCAATAAGTGAAGGAAGTCACAAGCAATGTTTGCAAATTTGCCATCTCATGACAGATCTAAGTGGATGCAGTCAATGTGAGCTAGACCACTTAGTCCTGGACTAGTGAATGGAGATGAGTTCAAAGGTTGCTGATAGTACACATCTTATCAATACTGTGACGATTCTCTCACCTAGCTCAATAATTTGATTTCCACATTCTTGACCACTTGGTCTTGCTTGTGTCCAGCATCTAACATGCAACCTTAGTGGCGAGATTTAAAAGTATTTTCTCACATTTAGGGTTATCTTTTATTTTTGTTTGAATAATTGTTTTTTTATTTTTTTTATTTGGCACTTCTTTTAATTTCTCATACGGTTTTCATGATGCCACTGTGTCAGGAAAGGGACCCCAGACGATCAACTATTGGCTGGTCCCATAGATATATATGTTGTGCAAAGTGCAATTCAATACCTTAGAAATTGTAAACATGTTATGCCTGGTACAAACTCTTGAACCAAAAATTCCACCTAATGTCTGGAGCGTTGAAGTTTGTTGCTATTCTGGTGGACGGCTATATCACTGTCTGGGAAAATTGATACTCACCACTGTCTGGGATATTGTACATATGCTACTTTTTCAAGTGTCCATCAACCCTAGTGAAAAAGAGAAATAAGAAAGAGATGTAAGTTGATATTTGTAAGAGGCGTATGCTAGTGCACATGGTTATACACCCCCAATCTGAAACCAGGATGGATAAGTCTTTCAATTTAGAAAGAAAGAAAGACAGCTATTAAAGGGCTGTTACTGGGATAGCATGATATTATGTCCTAATAAGGGTTAAACTGGTCTTGTGTTCTGATTTGAGGAGGTCCCAGCCTGGCAGTTTGGGCTGGACTGTCTCCATCGGAGCAGGATGAGGAGGCTTTGCATATGGCTGGGTCCAACAGAGATGGCATGGTTTGCAAAATAAAAATGGACTGCAATGCTGCCCGACTAATTACCAGTAGCTTAGATTAATTCAAGCATTCAATCTATCACGTTTTTGTCCATGTGTTGTATATATTATGCTTATCAAGAAAGAATTTATTGTCAGTGGATTTTTGCATTAAAGCTTTATCTTTAGCTTTTCCTGAATTTAATAATTGAAGATTTATGAAGACATGTGCACACTCTGTTCTGTACAAGGTCAATACCGAGATCAGCTTTTTCAAGGCTTGGTGGTAATCCTTTGACGCAGGCCAATTTCACAAGCCTTCGATGAGTTTCCATTTTCCAGTGATATTTTTCTAAGAGCACAGCAGATATACAGGGAGAAAATATTTCAGTTCATCTTTTGCTAGCTATTTAATGTCTGCATAAAGCTATGTAAAGCTCACTTGTTTTTGGTCCATGCTTAGTCAACCCCTTTCTGGCCTCACACTCTTCTCAATCATTTGCATTGCACATTAGATGCTGCTCTTGACACGTAATTCTGCAGTATAGTAAGTGCAATAAATAAACAAGCACTGTCAAAGCCAGTAGGTCTGGGCTAATAGAGGTGTATGTTTTTGTGCTCAATTGACTGGACATGGTGTTTTTTTTATATGTCTCTGCTTTTAAACTCCGAGGACTGCCCGGTTAAAGAATGAATGGAAATCGTGGCAAACAACTTATGAAGAGTAACTTCAAAATGTTTGTGATTTTTTTAGCAAAGACACTGCATTTGGAAAGGGGCGACCACTCGGTCCCCCCGAACGTATGGCGGAGTGCCTCGATCCCCCCGGGAAGCCATTTTTGGGCGGGAGGCGCGTCTCGGCTGGTATGCCCGAAGCGGCGTAGCCGGGGCGCGCTTTTTCCCGCCCTAGAGTGGGCTGGCCTAGACACTGACGCAGCCAGCCACGCCCTCGGGGCAGGCAGGGGCGGGTTTACGCCCGCCCTGAAGACGGATAAAAAGGGACGCAAGACCAGAAGACATCCTCTTGTTCTTGTGCCCTGAAGCTGCACCTCCTCGCTGCACGTGAGCTCGAGACAGAACGAAGAGCCAATTTTGAGCGTTGTGATCTTTCTTTTTGTCTTCCAGATACTTTGTCGGAAAGATGCCCAGGAAAGGCGCGAAGAGAATGACGACTGAACAGATGGTTCGGGTCCTCATGAAGGAGATGTCCGAACTAAAGAAGCGGGTGGCGGAGCGAGACGGGGAGGGGGGATCGGGTCATCCATCGGCTGGAGCAGCTCCTGGAGGGAAAGCCAAGAGGCCAAGAAGGGGACCAGCCGGGGGAGACGTCCCGGTTCCCTGTACCCCGCTCGAGGCGCCAACCCCGGTACCGGCGGAGGGGAATCCGATTCCCGTCGTGGTCACCCCGACGTCCACTGAGGATATGCCCCCCGAGCTGGCGGCACAGCTAGCAGCGTGGTTGGGCGACAGTAGCGAGGGCGCCACGGCTGCCGAGGCACAGGCGCTGATGAAACAGTTGCGCGAGAAACGAGATGCAGCCAAGGTGCCCGCGCCGGCTGCAGTGATAGACAAGCCGCAAGTGGCGGTTGCGACCGCGGAAGCAGCGTCCGGTGCAGGTAAGCGGCCATTGCCGATCGCGAGGGATGAGTCAGCACCCTCTCGTAGAGAAAAGTTGGGGCAACATGTTCCTTTGGCAATAAAGGAAAAGATTTGGGCGGGGGAATATGTGAACATTTTCTCCTTGCTTGTCGATCATTATGAGGTGGAGCATGTTAAGGGTCAGAAGGATCTAATGCATGCGAGTGTTTGGCGCGCAAAAATGGCCGCCTTCAAAGTGAATGAGAATATTGGCAATTGGGGCAATGCATGGGGAATTTTTACGTCAATTTTAGGGGAACGTAGGCCTGAGTTGCTTCCCGAGTTTCCAATCTATCAGTCACGAATTATGGGATACTCGACATCGCACCAAGGTAACCATTGGTTCTGTTATGACAATCTCTTCAGAAAGGCGAAGGAGCATAACAAAAGTTTGACCTGGGACTGTTATGATTCTTTGACATGGGATAAAATGAAAGAGTCAGGAATGTTGAAAATGCCGTTGGTGGGGAGCAATGTTGGTGAGTCCTCCCGCCAATATGCGGGGACGCCCTTTCGGTCAGGTACGGGTACCGACGATTACTCGAGACCTGCCGGCAGTACAGGGAAAAGGGGTTTCTGCTTCAATTTCAACAGAGGTAAATGTACTAGGCCCCAGGGATCGTGTAAGTTCACGCACGAATGTAGTGGTTGCGGGTCGTCCCATCCTGAGTCCTCGTGCAGAGCCAGAACGGGTGAGAATGGGGGTAGAGGAGGCGCCAAACAGGTCTAATGTAGTCCGAGGGGCGCCTTTACCAACCCCGATTGATACCTTGGCGATGATTCCCTGGCTCAGTGAATACCCGGATCGTACTTCTGCTGGGGTGCTGCGGAACGGTTTTTCATATGGTTTCCGCATCCCGGTAGGGGACTTTCAGGGTGTCGGGACGTGCAAAAATCAACTTTCCGTCCTGCAGCATACGACCGTAGTACAGGATAAGATCCGGAAAGAGGTTATACGAGGTCGGGTCGCCGGCCCGTTTAGTGTACCCCCGGTACAGAATTTTGTCTGTTCTCCTTTAGGGGTGGTCCCCAAGAAGGACCCAGGTGAGTTTCGATTGATTCATAATTTGTCAGCTCCACATGGTCTTTCTGTAAACGATGCAATTGATCCAGAGGTATGTTCGGTGCGGTACGCATCATTTGATGAAGCCGTAGCCATTTTGAATCGCCTGGGGCCCGGGACGCTGATGGCGAAATCAGATATCGAGTCAGCGTTCCGATTGCTCCCGGTACACCCAGACGACCAGCGTCTTCTGGGATTCATGTTTCAAGGTTCTTATTACATGGATAGGTGTATGCCGATGGGGTGCTCTATATCTTGTGCATATTTCGAGAAGTTCAGTAGTTTTCTACAATGGGTCTTCACGAAGAAAACGGGTTTCCAAAATGTAATGCATTACCTTGATGACTTTCTGTTCCTTGGGGCAGCCGGGGATCACGAATGCGGCCGGGCCTTGGCCGAATTTTGTGTGTTAATGAATCAGTTTGGTGTGCCATTGGCACCGGGTAAAACAGTGGGTCCCACGACTTGCCTCGAGTTTCTGGGGATTGAGTTGGACTCTAGTGAGGGTTGTTTTCGTTTGCCAGCTGCCAAAGTGTCGAAATTCAGGGCAGCCCTGCAAGTGTGTATAAATGCATCTAAAGTTACGCTGCATCAATTGCAGCAATTGGTGGGGAAGTTGAATTTTGCCCTGAGGGTGATCCCAATGGCCCGCCCCTTTTCCCGTTCAATTGCCCAGGCGATGGTTGGCCTAAAGGAGGGTCATCATCGCACGAGACTATCGGCTGAGGTCCGCCAGGACATGCGTATTTGGTTAGCATTTTTGGCGGACTTCAATGGTCGAGTCGTCTGGAACAAACCAGCCGTGTCCTCTGAAGAGCTTGGTCTATGGACAGATTCAGCAGGAAGCATGGGCTTTGGCGCCATCTTCGGCACAAAATGGTCGGCACAAAGGTGGCCAACATGGTGGCATGAAGATGGTCTGACGAGTAATATTGCTTTCCTTGAACTGTTTCCCATTTTGGTGGCCCTCAGAACCTGGCCCGAAGGGTTCAAAGATCATTCTGTCATATTTTGGTCTGACAATATGACCGTGGTAGAATGCATCAATAGTCAGGCAGCACGTTGTAAACTGATTTTAAGGCTGCTCAAAGAAATTGTCTTACTGTGTATGCAACTGAACGTGATATTCAGAGCAAAACATGTCCCAGGGGTGATGAATCAGGCGGCTGACGCACTGTCTCGTTTTCAAATGCAGGCTTTCTCGGGTTTCCTTCCCTCAGCGGACCCAGAGCCGGCACCCTTTCCCGAAGCTCTCTGGTCTCTCGGTGCCCCGAACTTCGTCACCTCGTGGGAGAGAGTCTAGCACCAAGGACGAGGAAGGCATATGAAGGGGCGTTTCGGGCCTATTTAGCCTTTTTGGGGACTGAGAGAGAGGGGCTTTGGGGCCATGAGGAATGGGTAGTACATTTTCTGATGTCCTTGCGTAGGGCTGGGAAGTCGGTGGCTACGGCCCAGAGGCATCGTGCTGCCATTTCCTTTGTTGCCAGGGCTCATAATATCCACGACCCGACAGCGTCTTTCGTGGTACAGAAAGCGCTGCGTGGGTGGCAACGCCTTGAGGGTCGCAGAGTAGACGAAAGGCGCCCGATAGGTCTGGATAGGTTGTCCCAGTTGTTGGCCACACTCCCTGCCACATGCTCGTCTCAGTTTGAGACGGTTTTGTTCCGAGCCGCTTTTACGCTTGCATTTCATGGGGCGATGAGGATAAGTGAGCTGGTGGCGAGGAACAAACGGGATGTGGTGGGGGGTTTGTGCCAGGAACACGTTCAGATCAGGGGTGAGACGATGACTGTCTCCTTTGTCAGGTCCAAGACCGATCAGGATGGGATGGGTGACTGCATAATCATTCGCAGGATTCCCGGGTCCTCCATGTGTCCGGTAAAGTGTTTAGAAGACTACCTAGCACGAAGGGTGGCATCATGGGGAGGGACATTGTTGAGACACGCGGACGCCACCCCACTGACGAAATTTCAGTTTCAGCGGGTGCTTGCGATGTCAATTGCCGCAGCGGGCTTGAACCCGGGCGAGTGTGGGACCCATTCCTTTCGGATAGGGGCTGCCACTGAAGCTACAGCCAGGGGTCTTAATGTTGAACAAGTGAAACGAGTGGGGCGTTGGTCCTCCAATTGTTATAAGAGATATGTGCGGTTGCACATGTTGTGAAGCTGTAATAATATACTCACGCTTCTTGTCTTTTGTTTGGTTTTCAGTTGCGCAAGCCTACGAGGCGGGGCGGACTATGCAGTCGACCCAACACCGGGCCAGCGGTCAGACATCACCGGCTGTGAGAAAGGAGGTGTGGGTCGTGGGCCACTCATACGTGAGGCGTGCCGCAGACGTATTCAAAGCAGGTGACATGATTCACGTAGCTGGGGAATACGGGTACAGGGTGTCCTTCTACGGAAGAGGCGGTCTCTGTATTGACCAGTTTCAAACATTTTTTGAAGGTTTGTTAGGGCGGACGAGGTCACCGCCGTGTATAGTCATAGTACATTTAGGGGGCAATGATTTGGTCACCACCGGTAGACGACTTCTCCTGGAGGCAATGCTTTCCACTGTAAGTTGGTTGGCGAGGAGAGTTCCGGGGTGCACAATTGCGTGGTCCCATATGATCCCACGAAAGGTGTGGCGGGGGGCTATTTCGATTCCTGCTTTGAACCATTCTGTTAGAAAACTTAATAACAAAGTGAGTAGGTTGTTCCGTTCCAAGACATTGCATTCTATCTCGCATGGTTGTATTAATGATGACAGTATGTATTTGGGGGATGGTGTGCATTTGTCTCGGGTGGGAAATGAGTTACTCATAGGAGACTTCTTAGCATGGTTAAAAACGTTGAAACATGACCTTTAGGTAGGAGTTTTGTGGGGGGTCCGGATAGCCGGTCAACTATCCGGCCTGTGGCGGTAAGGTCATGATCGGTGAGCACTAATTAGAAGATCCCTATGAGTGGGCGTCACCCAACACGGATGGGAGCGCTCGGGAGAGGTGGCCATTGGCCCCTCAATGGGGAGGCGGTCCCTTCTAAGGATGGGTCGCCGGAAGTAAAGGAAAGGCGGTCAAGGCCCCTTCCTTTGTAGGAGGGGTTACAGCCCCCTCCTGGGGAATTTCCCGGGGCCAGTGACATCTGCGACGGCAGATGCGGTAAGTTGTGTGGGGTTGGGGGGAGGTCTACGATACCTTTTAGATACCTCACACGAGTCTTCGAACGACCTTTAACTGGCGTCGAGTTTTTAGGTGCCCCCGTCAAGTCAAGGGAAATTGGTAGTAGTTGCACTTGAGGTACGCCTCCGTGCTGTCGCCCCTCCCAAGTGGGAGGGGTAAGTCTGGTTAGGGATCTTGACACCGGTTACGACCTTGCCGTTGGCCCTTAAACGTTAGGATGTACAATTTCAATATTTCAAGAAAATGTTTTTGTAGGATGTTAGTTCGGCTAGGAGAACCTCTGTATTAGAGAATCTGTTAAGGTTAGCCAAACATCGCAATGTGGTAATGAAATTGTACATAACATGAAATGTTTAATGTTTTAATTTTTGTTTTAATAAATACGGCCGGGAGGGTCACTCCCTCCCACTTCCAAAAACTTCGAGAACTGTTTCCGGTTTCCCTCCTTTTGGGGATTGTGTTGAGAGGGGGTGGCGGGTATCTCAGCCATATGGAAAGGGGCGACCACTCGGTCCCCCCGAACGTATGGCGGAGTGCCTCGATCCCCCCGGGAAGCCATTTTTGGGCGGGAGGCGCGTCTCGGCTGGTATGCCCGAAGCGGCGTAGCCGGGGCGCGCTTTTTCCCGCCCTAGAGTGGGCTGGCCTAGACACTGACGCAGCCAGCCACGCCCTCGGGGCAGGCAGGGGCGGGTTTACGCCCGCCCTGAAGACGGATAAAAAGGGACGCAAGACCAGAAGACATCCTCTTGTTCTTGTGCTCTGAAGCTGCACCTCCTCGCTGCACGTGAGCTCGAGACAGAACGAAGAGCCAATTTTGACCCACCCACCAGCCCCTGAAGACAGCCAGTTGTTTGTAATAAAGTTGATCAATAATTCTGTTTCTGTTTTGTTTACAGGTTGTGATAGTATCATGTTGATGTTGAGTATAATAAAGAATGGTCTATTTTGTGTAGGTTTTGTGATTAAAGAGATTCGGATATAGTGTCGAATTTTAAGCATGCTCTTTCGGTCATAGTGGCCAATGTATTCTTAGGTTTAGGTAGCATTGTCGTATTTATTTTGGTGGGCGGTAAGGTCATGATCGGTGAGCACTAATTAGAAGATCCCTATGAGTGGGCGTCACCCAACACGGATGGGAGCGCTCGGGAGAGGTGGCCATTGGCCCCTCAATGGGGAGGCGGTCCCTTCTAAGGATGGGTCGCCGGAAGTAAAGGAAAGGCGGTCAAGGCCCCTTCCTTTGTAGGAGGGGTTACAGCCCCCTCCTGGGGAATTTCCCGGGGCCAGTGACATCTGCGACGGCAGATGCGGTAAGTTGTGTGGGGTTGGGGGGAGGTCTACGATACCTTCTAGATACCTCACACGAGTCTTCGAACGACCTTTAACTGGCGTCGAGTTTTTAGGTGCCCCCGTCAAGTCAAGGGAAATTGGTAGTAGTTGCACTTGAGGTACGCCTCCGTGCTGTCGCCCCTCCCAAGTGGGAGGGGTAAGTCTGGTTAGGGATCTTGACACCGGTTACGACCTTGCCGTTGGCCCTTAAACGTTAGGATGTACAATTTCAATATTTCAAGAAAATGTTTTTGTAGGATGTTAGTTCGGCTAGGAGAACCTCTGTATTAGAGAATCTGTTAAGGTTAGCCAAACATCGCAATGTGGTAATGAAATTGTACATAACATGAAATGTTTAATGTTTTAATTTTTGTTTTAATAAATACGGCCGGGAGGGTCACTCCCTCCCACTTCCAAAAACTTCGAGAACTGTTTCCGGTTTCCCTCCTTTTGGGGATTGTGTTGAGAGGGGGTGGCGGGTATCTCAGCCATATAGCACCAACGACCAAGTTGGTCTAGGGCTTTGAAAGGATCAGCTCTAATCCTGCTACACATGCGCATAGCAGAGCTGTTCTGAATAAAATGAGTTTTAAATCTGGGCTCAGACGGCTGCAGGACCATTTACAAGAGTAAAATCTCTTGCTTTCCGGCCTTAAAGCGGTGTTTGAGAACAGCAGTTTGTGATTGCGTTATATGAT
This sequence comes from Lissotriton vulgaris, assembly GCF_964263255.1. Lineage (NCBI taxonomy): Eukaryota > Metazoa > Chordata > Amphibia > Caudata > Salamandridae > Lissotriton > Lissotriton vulgaris. Next base: position 933,981,683 of record NC_141699.1, read on the forward strand.
CTTCATGGGGGAAGGGAAGAGGGTGGTTGGCTACCTGTGGCAATATATGTATAAGCTCTGCTACAGGTTTTACACCTGTAAAGAAATTTCATTGAGCAGACTGGCCAGTGTGTAGGAACAATTGGTACAAATACCTTCAAATGTCCCAGCATACTTTCCATATCTCTGCAATATTTTTGTCTTCCTTTTCAAAAGCCTCTCTTCACTTCACTTCAACCCCCTCCCCATCACTTTAAACAAGTATGCAAGTATATTTTATCTTTTATTTACCGTATTGTGGATCGGAAGTGACCTAAGCTTGTTCTGTGTGTTAGTTGCAGGTGGCCATTTTAGAAGGGACTTAATCTCATTTGCACATATAGGGCACATTGCATAAAGTAGGTCTGTACCAAGACAAACATGAATTGCCCTGTGCGTTTATTGTGGGTTGGCGTACTTGTGTAGGCTTAAGCCCAATGGCTAATATGTGTCTCAAGCTGCTTTTTTAGGTCTCGGGCCTAGCATACAATGCGCAAGCAGTGTCGCGCAGCCAGAGTCCTTTTCCTGGGGTTTTTAAAATGGACCTGGAAATCCCACGCAGCTCGGGCGTGTTATTTCCTAGGTCCATTTTCATTGGCCTTTGTGTGCGTGTACTTTTAAAACAGAACACGCAATAGGCCATGGGCAGTCGCGTAGTTCTGCCCATGGCCTATTGGTGTCTGTTACGCTCACCAGAGGCCATATGTCTTCAATTATTTCAGATAATTTAAGACATATGCTCGCAGTGGCGCGCGCGCACCACTCACGGGTTTTTTCTTTTTTTTTACTATCACGAGGCCTTGCGCCTGCCCTTGAGTTTCATCTCTCGCAGGCAGTCTGGGACAGCCCTCAAGCAGAGCGGTGTGTGGTTCTTTCTACATGTTACTTACTTCAGATAATTAGTGGTTTTGCAGTCATGTACTCAGGCTGCTTAGATTCCGGCTATGCTCTTTATAGTTCCACATATTCTACAAAATAAAGTACCTTTTTAGGAAGCCGTGCTCCTCGAGGCTGACACCAAGAGCTCCTCTTATCTAGAAATTCCAGTCTTGAAAGGGCTACTTAGTTAGCACAGCTCGCGGGAGGTTGCATGTGGGGTTGGCGGTGTGTGTAAAAAAGCTTCATTTAAACCTGGAGAAAACACAAACTCATTTTGTTTTTAGAGAAGTTGTGTTTGTCTCTCTTTAAGGATGTTTCAACTGTGTTACCTGAAATCACTCTGTTAGCTCTGCGAACTCCGGCGTGCTGTGTCTGTGCCAAAGGCTGTAAATAACTGTGGCATGGCTTCATTTTTGAGCAGTCTGTGCGTTCATACCACGTGACGTGCTGCAGGGTGGTAAGGATAGGACCGACTCTGGGCCTAAAAGGTTAGATCATAAAATCAATGTAAAACGTAAAATAGGACTTGCATTATGAATATGCCTGTTTGCTGTGAATGTGCGCCCTGATGTCAGTGTGGTGTCGAAGTGTGTGCCCGTTAAGGTGTGGGCCCAGGGGACGGGACCGGTTTTTCCACTTGGTTTAATGAGTGAGTGACGCAATTATCGCAGATCTGTTCTCTTTCAAGGCAGTGCCCTGTGTGTGGATGAGAGCAAAGGCTGACCTGGGAGTCAGGATGTCTGTGTCGGGAGTGTGTCTAATGGACACTGCCATGGAGATAGATGCTTTGGAGATAGGCCGTATCGGAATAGCTGGCATTCCAGGCATTTCTCATCTCTTGTTTCCAAGGATGAAGGGGACCAAATTACTCCTCATGCAGCCCTCTCAGTTTAGTACCGTCCCATCCACACAGGAAGAGGATGGAAAAGTTTATGCATAGAAGCATCAACTTGAATTCATCCGCATGTAAATGGTGTGAACTCTTTATCAGCCATTCCTACATGTTTTATTTTTTACTGTCCTGCTATATTTTTCAGTGGTTTCGCAGTACAAGGATGAGCTGTGTGTGAGTATGCAGGGTGAGCAGTGTGTGAGTGTGCAGGGTGAGCAGTGTGTGAGTATGCAGGGTGAGCAGTGTGTTGGTGTCCAGGGCCAGCGGGGTGTGTGTGTGCAGGGTGAGCAGTGTGTGAGTGTGCAGGGTGAACATTGTGTGAGTGTGCAGGGTGAGCGGTGTGTGAGTATGCAGGGTGAGCAGTGTGTGAGCATGCAGGGTGAGCAGTATGTTAGTGTGCTGGGTGAGCAATGTGTGAATATGCAGGGTGAGCAGTGTGTGGGTGTCCAGGGCCAGCAGTGTGTGAGTGTGCATAAAAAAACACAACAAAGCTTAGCATAGCATAACAAAACAAAGCATAGTATAACCAAACACAACGAACCATAGCATAACAAAACCTAGCAAAACAAAACATAGCATAGCATAACAAAGCACAACATAACAAAACATAGCACAACATAATACATAGCATAGCATAAAACACAACGAAACATGGCATATGCAGAAAGTGGGTGCAATACCCATTGCAGTTCTGGGGATAATCGCAATTTGAGAATAATTTCAAGGGTGCAGGCGTGTCTCAAGGACACCCTGCTGCACCCCTGAAATGTACATGTGTGTGCATATGGCGCACATACATGCCCTATGGGCATGTGTGTGCGTCACATGCCACCTTCAAAAATGCCAAATTATGCATTTGTAAAAGAATTCGCAAATTAACATCAACTACAAGTTGGTGTTAATTTGCGATTTCTTAACTAAAATTCGCAATTGAAAATTGCTACATACATAGCATTTAAGGAATCGCAAAATTGCGATTCCTTAAATGCTATGGCAAAATAAGGAATCGCAAATTTTTGCGATTCCTTAATTAGCGATTTTTTGATGCATGCCAAAACATGCAAATTTACAGTTTGCGATTTGCAAAAGGCTTGATACATCTAGGCCTTATTCACTCCCCCCAAGCGCACACGGTGCGAACTGTGAGAGTATGTGCTTGCAGTGGGGATAGTGCGTATTTTTCTGTGATGGGTTGCACAGTAGTTTGTGCTGTGTGTACTCAGTTTGGGGTGCAGCGCTGGGCATATTGGGTCAGTTTGCCTGGCTATGTAACCCATTGCATCATTGCAAAGAACAACAATATATTCATCTTTACTGCACGATCTTCGCATTTTTGGGAGAAAAACTTGCATTTGTCTAAAATATTGTGCAACTGATAATTAACCACTAAACAGTTTCATTTTACATGATGTTTACTTAGAAATAGTCACCAGATTATACACAAACCATGCAATGTACAATGATCAGAGGCACTTTTTGAGATAGCACGGAAATATTCCGAAAAATAGGATAACTAGAAATTAGGGGGCATATTACCAACAACTAGCGATAATTATCGTTATGTTGGTTTAGCGGCGATATTTTTATCGGCGAGCTGCGGCGATTTTTATCGCTCAGGAACCTTGGGGCATACTACCAACAACTAGCGATAATTATCGCTATGTTGGTTTAGCGGCGATATTTTTATCGCCGAGCTGCGGCGATTTTTATCGCTTAGGAACCTTGCTATTATCAAGGTATATCTCCTAAGTGATAAAAATCGGCCGAAATGCATGAATATCGCTGAAAAGTCAGCGATATTCATGCATTACCGAGCTCATGCTCTTAGCCATGTTATCCACCTACCATTGGATAACATGGCTAAGAACTGTTCAGGGGCAGGTGTTAGCTTTTGGAGATATTCGCTCTTAGCGCGAATATCTCCAAAAGTTGGTAATAGGAGATAGCGATGTTAGCGACTGTTTCCAGTCGCTAACATCTTGGCACGCCCACTTTGCATGTCATTAGTGATAAATATCACTGACATACAAAGCGGGGCCCAAGATGGTCGCTATCTCCTACTAGCTGTCGCTAACTGGTGTTAGCGACAGCTATTTAATAGGGAGATAATTTTATCTCCGCTGTCTTGGCTTTTAAAGCCAAAAAGCAGAGATAAACCCCCTTGATAATATGCCCCTAAGATCTCTGCGGCACATCCACGCTGTGCTATAATTGTAATCTTTTCATTAAGGAACTGAAGAAGAAACACAAAGTAGTGTTTCTGTCATGCTCCATTTTTCATTATCTGCAACATGTTTTATTGTGAGCATTATTTTTCGTGTTTGACAAGAGATTTGTAATGAACAGTTTTCACCCCACTACAGTTATGCTGCACCTTTCGTAAGAAATCAAAATTGGACTTATCCCTTAAAATACATTCCCGAGAGATAAAAATCATTAGAAGAAGGAGAAGGCATGCTGTGCGATGTCCAATATTTATCATCTTGGGGGCATAAAGCAATAAATCAGCGAGGGCAGCATAGCTTAGAGTCAACTAGATTTGCATAATTGAGGTTTGCAGTGGAACTACACGTACACTTGAATTGAATGATTGGGTAAAATTAAATAGAAAAATCGACTTCAGATCACGACCCACGCTTAGTGTAAGCATGCCAGGAACATATTTCTCTTTGAAAAATATTTCTCGAGTTGCAGAATTTTCCACTGCCGTTCTTGTAGCAATTGTAACTTTGCTTGTGATATACAATCATCCAACGATTTTAATAAGAAAAATAGAACAATTTCACACATGCTTCTGTTTATTAACACCAAAAAATAATAGCATACGTTTTTTCAGGTCCCCACTATTGTTACAAGCTTCCCACCATTAAAATCACCACAGTTAAAAATACATTTAAAATCGTTAGCATTATATTTGGGACTATTGAAAGTGGCATCCTGGCAATATGCAACATTATTTTGTACTCAAACAGAGACTTGTTTTTCTCCATTTTGACTATGAACTGTCCTTTCTTAAATTCGTTTGCAGAGTGACCCCATAGCCAGTAACATAACCCACTTTAAGGCGATCACTTTCATGGTTTACAATGAGGCGTGACTTGCTTTGTGTGATGTGAAGCTATTAGGGAGATCTGTACAAGAAGCTCTGCTCATAACAAAAATGATTTTACATCACCTGCCAACATGCATCGGAAAGCTCTGCACCTTGCCACATAATTCTCCAAACATGAAAATGTGAATTTGCTAATAATTGTAAGGAAAGGCCTCCTGCTGGTATGATCGCTCACATTTCTGTGGTCAGATGTTGCTGGTTTCTTGACTGTGCACTGGAACTCTGCTAACCAGACCCCACTGTATGTGCTCTGACCTCTAAAACATGTTGTAATAGGCAACTTTCTTGATTGGCATATTTAACTTACCTGTATTTCCCTAGAACATGGTACACAATATGTCCAGAGCCTGTAAATTGAATGTCACTAGTAGAATGCAGTGCATATTGTGCTATAACTAAAGTGACAATGCACACCATGACTGCAAGCCTACCATGAGTAAAATGAGAAATTTCAACTGTAATTCCACCTGCCAAAATAATCCCTTTTGGCAGGCCACACCTAAGTAGTTCTTAAAAACCTATAAGGTAGGGTGCAGAATATTTAAATGTAGGCCATGTAAACATTTATTGTTAAATATGTCCAGACAGTGAAATGGCCTTAGAACAATGTTGTCATTGTAGCAGGTTTAGCGGTGTCATGTTATGTGTTTTTTATACCGTGCTGTCACCCCAAGGTTGTCCTAGTGCTGTATCAGGCATGTGAGGCCACCCTTGGGAGGGTTTACTTAAGGAGCCAGGTCTTCAGTTTCTTGTGAAATTCAAAAAAAGGAGGAGGAGGATCTTATATGGTGTGTGAGGTTGTTCCAGGCCTTAGTAGCAATGTATGAAAAGGCCCAATCTCCTGATCTTTTTAAGCATATGTGTGGAATATGTGCTAACGAGAGTCTGGAAGAGTGGTGGTACCTGAGGGATAGTGGAATTGGATGCGGATGTTAAAGTAAACATGGCCTGTGTTAGGAAGTGATTTGTAATGTGGGTGAGGAGCTTGAAGTGAACTCAATTATGTAATGGGAGTCAGTGGAGTTTCTTTTGGTAAGATGTGATGTTGGGAAATTGAGGACTAGTCTGGCTGCTGCATGCTGCATTTTGGATGGTATGGAATCTTTTTGTTGGTTGATTATTCCTGTATATTGAGTGTTCACATAATCCAGTCTGTGAGTGATGAGGGCTTGAGAGATCATTTTCCTTGTGTTGTTCAGTAGTCACTTGAATATCTTCTTCGGCTTCCTAAAGCAGGATGACACAACTGTGTTGACTTGAGCAGGCATATCCAGTTTACGGTCTATAATGATGCCAAGGTTTCTTGCTTGTGTGCTTGGCATGGGAGTGGGTTTGGGTTCAGCCGGCCACAAGGTAGAAGCCCACAGTAAGGCTTTCTTTCTCAAAATCACACTTTAGCCTTTCCGTGTTCAACATTAAGCAGTTGAACTACATCCAGGTAACCACTTCAGCCATGCATGAGGTTAAATTGTTCCTGGGACTGGGTGTTTTCTCCAAAGGGGACAGTATCTGTGTGTCGTCTGTGTAGGTGAGTATGTTGTGAGCACAGATGATGTCTGCGAGTGGAAAGATATATATGTTGAAGGAAAAGAAGAATGAGATTGGAGACATGTTGAAGGCTGTGGAGAGGTCTAGAAGCTCGAGGGCTGCAGTTTATCCTCAATCAAGAATCATCATGATGTCATCAGTTGCTGCGATGAAGGTGGTCTCAGTGCTGGGGTTATGTTGGAAGCCTGATTTTGTGACATTAAGACATTGGCTGCTGATGAGGTGGTCGGTGTGCCATAGGAAAGCATTGGGATACTTTAATAATGTTATCTCCAACTAGTAACTAGATAAAAAGTTAATTCTTGGACCATTTAAAATATTTATCACAAATCCAATTAATTGGTAAAGTCAGATTTTTAACACATATTTCATGAAAGGTAATTTTAAAAAGTTACATTTAGCCTGCCTAAAGCCTCTAGATGCCCATTTGCCTGAGCTTTCAACAGTCCCCCTCGAGCTGAATACCTCCTTGATTAGACGTGAATTGGCTCCCAGAGATAAAACACAAGGCTTGGTTGAGGGAAGGAATCTTGTTTCCCTGAGACGATGGCCTACTGGGCAGCGCCCAGGAACTTAAATATTTTTAAATGGGCATGCCATGTCTCAGGCAGATGTAGCTCGCACCTGCGCCTGCCCCCTCTCCTGCCCTTCTAACCAGCGATGTATATCAATCCCATCAGGGGAGGAGCTGCCGCAGAGCTGGTTTTGAGTAACCGCAGGGGATGGTTTGTCCTTTTCCCTGGCCACATCTTTAGGGTACCCATCAAGAACAGGGGTTTCGAAGGGGAATGTTAATAATAATCACAAAGTTCAGAATTAATTAATAGTAATATAAATCATCTGAAAGAAGAAAAAATCTGGACCCATTCAGTTATTATGAATTATATAGTTTCAAAGTACGCTTCACAACAAATGCTCTCTGCTCATGGGATATCATAGTGAGTAATTCAAAAACAGTGAATAAGAAGTATGTGTAGTACAGTTGACAAAGGAATAATATTGAGTGGTTCAGTGGTCTTAGCAATTCTCTGGTCCTAGGATTTGAATGAACAAAAAATTAATTAAGTTCTGTTCACATTTCTATGGTCAAAAAACGCGTTTTGACCGTGTATCATTCAAGGACCAGCTTTAGGACTTGAGAAAGGTAGGAAAATAGCAATTTATTTGCAAGCAAAAATGGACTAGCAGTTAAAAGATTTACTTCTTTGAAAATGGCAGAATGAAAAACTCCCATGTGTAGATACTTAAAATTTAACCAAAGATTCAATCTAAAACATGTAAAAAAGCATCTTAGATTTTTTTTTAATCCATAAAAGTTTTAAAAGAAATAGTGTTTCCATTTTCATTCTTTACAATCTCTTGGGTGGGCGTTTTGACACCTGGCAGCCTCCCTTGAGCATACCTGATCTCTCCAAATGGGGCATGGATGCTCTTGCTCAAGCTGCAGAACAGCTGTATCTCATGATATTACTCCACTCACTAATTATTTTTCAATCCTATTGCACCTTATGCAGTCATTACATTTAGTTTTATCCCTCAGGTGATCCTCAACGTTATAAGAACTCTGGGCATATTATTTATAGCACACTTGGTGTAGGTTTCATTCTCTAATTCGCAATTAAATGTGAGTAGCATTTCCATTATTTGAAGGTTCACACTGGCGCAAATTATCTCTGTGGTTGCCACAAATAATATAATTTTCAAGTCAGTTTTCAATTTTTTAATAGATTTTTCTTTAATAAGATATTTTTCTAAATGTTTTCGATTGGATTCTCGGAAAAGTGAGTATGTACACATGGGAGTGCATCACTCATTCATTCACATAAGAGACCATTTCTTATATGCTGGCTCAATTATTACTTGAAGATTAATTGCTCTTGCATCAAACATAGCTTATTCTAGTCCTGATGAAGACCCTCAAAAAATACAGGGTCGAAACACCATAGATGACCATATCTATGTGAACATAACATTGGTGAATTCTACTCAGAGCCTCTGTTCTTGACGTCTTTATATGCCCGTGGTTCCGGGTGGTTTCTGGTCTGATCCTGTACTCAATAATTACATCTCAAGGGTGGGCACAGGAAATCTGCACGAGGGAGGAAAGGTTCTGCCATGTAGGAATTGAGTAGAGAGGGGATCTGTGCAAATCTTGCTGTAGTGCCCGCTGGAACTGCTGCAAAAGTGGGTAGGGTTACAATGGAAAAATTTTCCCTAATGGTCAGGGGTGGTCCAGGAGTCAACCCCACTAACTGCTTAGTGCCAGGCATAACTGTGGCACCCATGGCACCTTCTTCGGAACGCTACTGGATTTGTGGTAGATTGAAGAAGGACTACACCTATTGTTGCAACCTGGGAGGAGTAAATTGTCAGGAGAACCCTAAGACTGGACCTTCTCCCACTTGTACTCAGAACTGAGAAGTCGACTCCAAGGGTCAGTTGGCTAACCCACTCTTAAGTTACAGGAACACAAAAGCTGCAATAATCCCCCACTCGTAAAGGTGCCAAGCTGACCAGTTTCCACTAAACCTTCACTGGACCCTGCTGGTGACTTCTGTGGAGTGAGTCCTGGCCCCAAACCAGAGTTATGAATTTTTACAGTTTAATGTACAAAACTAGCACCAACCGCAGACATTTAGTCATGCAAGTCTAGGTCAAAGTAAAAAAATATGACAATGAAGTCTGAGTTATAAACAAGTGGATTGGGACCAGTAGACGCTTAGCTTGAGATATGGAAGAAATTTCAAATAAAAAAGGGTTCTGAGAAGCTAAAGTTCAGTGAGGCTAGGCTTCTGCTTAAGCTACGTTCTGAGAGGATAGGGTCCCAGTGTCTGTGTAAATTAATGTTGTACAATCAAACCAAATAATAAGCAACACTAATTAGGTCCACATTGTTTTAATCACAACGAGACTGAGTATATCTAATATACACAAGAATAAATCAATAAGTACAATTGGTTGTACGGTGCCCCAGGGTGGGAAGGAAGGGAAGTGGTAAGTGATCAGGTGAGGATAAGGTAGTGAGGTAACGTAAGTGACAGTAAAATCAATGAATCAAGAGGACTGTATTCGTGAGTCATATACAGTAAGGAAGACATATAGTTCATAACAATTGGTTCAGGAGATCATACTTCACATTTAACAATAAATGAAATTAGTAATGGCGTGAAGCTGATGGACCAATGGGCGGTTGTCGACGTTTCGACCCTCTAAGTAGTGCAGGGTTGATTGTGCCCTTGCTGGGGGGTCTTCATCAGGACTGGAAAGAGGGGCAGGCAACCTGAAGATGTCATGCAATATGTCGAAGTCATAAGTCGTCAGACACTTAGATCAATTCCAGAAGATGGTAACCCACAGTAATTATCGATGTCTGCACGTGATGGCAGCAGATAGTAATTCTAGTGACTCTGGAAACCGGTGCTTGAAATTGCGTTGGAGACCGGCCATTAATCAGAGGTCCGGGAGTCTTGTGAGCTGCAGAATCAATCATGCAACGGACGCCGCTCGGGTTCGGAATCCGAACCCGAGCGGCGTCCGTTGCATGACATATTCAGGTTGCCTGCCCCTCTTTCCGCCGGTACCAGGAATTCCCTCCTCCAATACCCAACACCCTACCTTAGCCCCTTCCCTTGTTCTTTGGACCCAGCTGTGTCTACTTACCACCCCCTTCTCTTCACCCCCTTATACTCCTGTGTGGCTTAGACTACTACCCACCCATACCACTCCTCCCCCTCAACCACTGATAAGCTTGTTCTGCCACATGATGATCTGCCCTCTCACCACCATATCTCTTTACAGAAGGGGCTGACCAACTACATCAAGCATAAAAAGATCCTGCCCTACCTTTCCTCCATTAAGGCAGACATTGGCCTTTCTCAAGAGACACATCACATCACTAGTGAGACGGATAAGCTTTGGAGAGACTGGGTGGGGAAGGTCGAACTTAACTGCTAACCCTTCCCCCTTGTCTTGTTGCTAGTTCTCACTCCTCAACGCTGTCTCATAGGAGGAGCAGTGTGGCCATCCTCACCAAAAGGGCCCTTCCCTCTACTGCTCCTCATACATTGATAGATAATGAGGGTCGCTATGCCCCATCAGCCCGAAATTTCTATTTCTTCCCTGTGTCCATAGATTGCTGACTGAATTCTTAACTCAACACTTCTAATATAGTGCTTGGGAGGGAGTGGAACCTGGTGCCAGGTGCAGTTATGGGCCCCCTTGACAAGATTAACAATGCAGGCAGAGTCCACTTGCGTGATCTATGTGAATATCATGGTTTATCTGACTCCTTCATCCAGCAGGCAAAGAATAGTCCCGCCTTGATTACTGTCACATATTGAACCCAACCTCACAGATGACCAAAGATTGCACTATTGTGGAGGCGTCCCTATCAGATCACACACTTGTCCATTTAGAATTAGTACTGAATCTGCAGACCATCACTGCGTTAGTGCCAAATGCCCTTGCGCCACAATGGATGCGCTGTATTTACAGTGCTCCATGGCGCAAGGATTAATAGATCCATCAGAAATTCTGACGCATCTGTTGGCACAAAAGTGAAGCATTGCTGGAGTTGCTCATGAAGGTGACGCAACTCCAGCAATGCACCACAAAAGATTGGTGAGTCCCATTCAAAAAGCCCTGCATGATACTTTACGCCTGGTCTGAGTAGGCGTAGGGATTTTGATGCAGTGAAGGCGTGGAGTGACACAGTGAAATCTTGTAGATTTCACTGTGTCAGTTCTACATGGCTTTTGCTTGGGAACGCCCACCCTGCATACATTATACCTGACACAGGTCTAATGTGACCCAGGGCTTTACAATGTGAAGCATCTCCCTAGATGAGTCACGTTGTAAATTGGCCACATTTTTATGTTGTGAGGGGCTTGTAAATCTGCCCCTTAGTTGCTAGTGTTTCTACTCTGAGAGTGCACTGACCTCAGTACTAGTGTTCTATCCCATTACAAAGTGTATGTTGAATTGGCTATTGCCAATGGCAAGTAATGACTTACTTATACGTCCCTAGTATATGGTACCCAGGGTAACAAGGGCATTTGAGGCAGAGTTTTCAGCCAGGGCTGCAGCACTAATTTTGCCATTCTGTGTGTGCCAAAGTACAACACTGCAGACTGGAAGGGCAGTTGCCACACTGACAGCTCAGCTTTGACATTACCATTAAAGGCAAAGCCACCCCCTTCTCTTAATAATATATACGGGTCTCCCCACAGAAAGGACTAGAAAGCCCTAAGGCAAGGTGCTGTTTATATTATATTAAGTAAGACATGGATGTTTATTATGTCCTTTCAGCTAAACAGCACAAGTTGCAATTTTGCTGTGGAAAATTTAGTAGCCTCAATGGCTAACACTGGGATACTGGCTGGCACCTCAGCCTGGCTAACGTCTGGATGGGACTACCTAACTACGGACTATAAGGTATCAAATTGATCATGGCATGAAACCCAACCTGTTGCCTAGGTCAAACTTAATGTCACTGTTAAAGTAAAGCCACTTTTAGAAAGTTGCCACCCTGTGACCAACTGGACCAGTAGCCTCACACAGGCACTGGCCCTTAAACAGCTTTTTGCTTGCCTAGGGAGTCGTGTGAATGACTCTCAAACTTGGAAACAATACCAATCCACTGCAGGGAGAAGTATTACCTCCCCCTTACAGAAAGCCGTTCAGGGTATTTGCTGAAAAGGAGAGCTTCATAGTCGAGGCCACCTTTGGTGGGCAAATGGTGATAACACTCCTGAGGGGTTGCGCTTTGTTCATGTAGACTGGCTGGAGACAGGGACAAGGAGGGAGGAACGGTGCCCAAACATGTTTCCACATGGTCATATAGCCTCGAGGTAGCCACGCCTCTAGGGTGGGCTACCAAGCTCCTCACCGTCGAGGAAAGGTTCAGACATCTTGGGTGTGGCTAGAACACTGCACTCTGGAATTGCTAGATGCCTCGCATTGCTGGAAAGTTTTCACCAAGAAGGAGGAGACCTGGTAGCCCATTGGCTAGTGACCACTTTGTCTCCTTGGGGAACTTCTCAGAATAAATACCTGAACCTCACATCACATTGGAACTGGAACAAGGACCCAGGAAGGTCTGCCCTGCTGCCCCTGGACTTTGCAAAGAGAGGCTGCACCGTCTGCCAGACTGCATCTTTTGCTCTTTGGGCCAACAAAGTTAGGACTTTGCTTGTGGCTCCTGACTCGGGGAAAAGTAATTCACATGCCACAGGTGAATTACTAAATCAATAAAGCTGGAGAAGTTAAACCCAGCAAGTTGGTATATACTTCAGTGGAATTGCCACTGACTCCTGCTTGTTTCCCCAAGCGGCCGAACCTCATTGGACAAAAGTTGCACCCAAGTCAGTTGGACCTGGGAGTGTCATCAGAGTCCATATAGATTGCCCAAGAACGACACTAGTCCCCACTAAAGGATTTCACAAGGATTGCTGTGTATGGAGACTGGTAACCCAGTTGCAGCTGTCCTTCTATGGTCTCCAAGAGGACATCCAGGGACCCTGACCTCTGTGGCCAAAGTCACCACACCCGACTTATGTGCCTAGGAATCATCCCAAAGGCACCCCCATCGACTGCACCATAACCGGAGCATCTTTGAGCATCTTTTCAATCTGTATCCTCAGCATCAGGGCCATTCAATTAAAGTCTATGTTGTTCATGACATAATATTTGGTTCTGGAATGTAAAATGCTCTGGTGGTCTTTGTAACTGTCCAAATCTACCCCCATTGGCCCCCTCAGACCCTCTCCTTGTCAGGTCAGATTTGGTCGACCAAGCCGGACTGGAGTAGCCAAACTAACTTTCAAAAAGTGTTCAAAAGTTTGTAAACTTTTGATTTACCAATGCTTATTTACAGTTGAATCAGAAAGTGATAAAAGCCTCAGACCCTTCCAATGGATTTGGCTCATCAGGGACTCTAAAAATTCATAGAAATATAATCCATTATTATGAGCTAGTCTTGTGTTTTTTTCATGTTACATGGCTTTCTTATGTCATTGTTTGGGTCTGTTAAATGTTTTACACTACATTCCTTTGTTCAAGTCTAGCTGCGTAAAGCCATAGCCACCCAGGGTTGAGATTAAAGCTGTTCAAAAGAGCCTGACTAGACTCAAGAAAGTTTTTGTGAGTGTATTCCACTGTAAGGCTACACAGCCATGCAATATAATACACCCAAATCCTCAAACTACTCCAGTCATATATGTCCACATATCATCAATCAGATAATAAGGGCTCTGTGGCCTCTGTCAAAACCTTATAGGCCACAACTAATGCCACTCTACAAGGACAGGTTATGATGGATGCAAAATTAGCTAATAAACAACTAGCTCAACGGCAACTCATACTAGAGTGTGACATCACCAAATATACACAGGAGTATATATCGATACTAATCATGAATGTCATACCCAAGATGGAATTTAATGCCCTCTAAACCTCCAAGGTGGAATATTCCCTGTACAAATTCAAGGCACATCACTACGAGATGGAAGAAAAGACGGGCAGGCTCCTGGTGTCCCAACTCCAACAGAGGGAGGCTGTAATATTTAATCCAGCCATTGAGGACCCCTTGGGCAGATTAATCAGTCGATTTTTTGGGGCTATCACAGGGGTTCTAGGTGCACACACTTTCTGTTTCATCTTTTTTTGACTAGTGGACATATAGGTTTTGAGGCCCTTGTTGTTGAATATTTACTGAGTGAGGGTAAAGCCTCTTTCCCCCTTTTCCCCCTACGGATCCTTTTGATTGATTGTTTGTTTGTTTGAACGGCGGCCCAGCCGTGAGAGCTCTATATTAAATTTGGTTTTAGATATATATATATATAATTTTTACCCAGTCAGCTGAGAGAGGACTGTATTGAAGACACACATATATAAACGTGATCAATAGCTCACAGAGTGACTGATTCTCAGTTATACTGTAATGAATTGCCTTGCCTTTTCAGATGAACAGATAGCGCTAATTCTTTCCGCTCCCCCATTATTGCCAGATGTGTCTCTAGCCACTGACAGCACAGCTAGGGAGGAATGGGATAAGTTGACCAACCTTAACAAATGACAGATAAGGGTCACCCTACATGGGGCTCTTATTATGATGCCCCGGTAGTACAGCCATGAGCCCAGAATTTCCAGAGAAGGGGGCAGAACTTTCAAAGAAGTGGCCAAAGAGGGAATAGACGGACACCCCAAGTTGGCGGTTTGATAATACAAGCAGTGAAGAAGAGGAGAGTCCTGACCGCCCTTCTGTATCTAACCAGAGTAGGGTAAATTTTGCACCTGAAAACAGATCGGACGAGGATCTGGGGGTTCTTTTGAGGGCTTTTTTAGGACAAACGCAATGATGGGGCTGAGGGGGAGGGGGCCAGGCCCAGCAGGGACGAGGCAGAGGCAGGGCCCAAACAACATGGCAGACACACTTTCCCCACATTACACGGAGCAGAGGCTGAACCTTCCAAAATTGAGAAATGGGACCTCATCACAATTTACTAACAAGACTGATATTGAAGTCAACTTATCTTCATATGAATTATCATCCAGTGAAAGGGAGATTCTTAACAAGGGACTTGGGTTTGTTCCTACCCCCAAACGCGACTCCTTTCTATGTAGGATTGAGTTGGCTGAAAAGATGAGGAAGATCAAACTACAAAAATTATTCTCAGAAAAAGAGAAGATGCCCCAGTCTATTTTTGACACCAATCTCCACTGCCCTTCAAACTTTTGCCCCCTTTCGGCTTCTTTGGGACCTGAAGTGGCAGTGTTTGAACAACGAGTACTACATGAGATTGAGACTCTGGAACATTCTAACAGTCAATATTCCACACATAATATGAGTAATGCTGATTGGCTTGCTGTGAGATCTTTACAAGACAATCTTGCAAATACTATAAAACAAGCCGACAAAGGCGGTGCTGTTGTCGTGCCTAATACCAGTGACTATGAGGATGAGGTCATGAGATTGTTGGAGGTCCACACAAATTACCATCCCTTGATGCGAGACCCCACCCCTGAACTCCTTGATACTATAAAAACAATGGTGGCTGACACTGTGGCTAAGAAATGGATAACATCTAAGGAGGCTGATTTCATCATAAATACCAAGCCACAGGTACCGGCATTCTACATCTTGCCTAAGATTCATAAGCCACAGCGCCCACCCCCGGGACGCCCGATTGTTTCGGGCATTCAATCACTCCTGGAACCGTTGTCGCAGTTCTCAGATTTATTTCTGAGGGAGGCAGTGATCTCTCAAAATTCTTATGTACAGGACACCACAGACATATTGAATATCCTTAAAGACATCGATTTTGATCCTAATAACCAACTACTAGTCACTATTGACATCGAATCATTATATACTAGTATCCCCCAGGACGCTTTGCTGGTGGCAGGAGCGCGCGCCCTGGGAGCTTTGGAATGGTTCTATGACACACCGCAGTTTTTTGTGATGCAATGCATTGAGTTGGCACTCACAAGAAATTTCTTTGAGTATAAAGGCCAACTATACTTGCAAACATCTGGGACATCGATGGGGGCTACATTCACCCCCAGTCTGGCCTGCATTTATGTGGGCCAGTTTGAGAAGAATGTGATTTATCACCCCACCAATCCATATCTGAGTAACATCTCGCTATGGAGGAGATATATAGATGATGTCCTTTGTATCTGGACAGCTGCAGAGGACCGTCTCATGTCATTCCTACAGTGGCTGAACCAGGCTGATGACAGCTTACGGTTCCATGGACAATCAGCAACACATAGGCTGTATATCTTGATGTCAATATTTCTGTGGTGGAGTATAAACTGGCAACCAATGTCCACCATAAGAACACAGACAGAAATTCTCTCCTCCACTATCGCTCCTTCCATCCGAGGGCCCTAAGGGATAATATCCCCGTGGGGCAGTTTTTGCGGTATAGGCGCAATTGTTCTACTACGGATTCCTTTTAGAACAGTCTGAGGGGTTGGTCATGAGACTCAGAGAACGAGACTATCCCACAAAAGTAATCAAACAAACCCGTAAACGTGCTCTTAACACTCCACGGGACGCTTTACTCAAGAGAAATGTGAGGGAACGATGGGCTTGTCTTCCCATAGTGACTACCTTTGATCCTTTATCAACCAAAATGAGACAGATAATTAAAAAAACATTGGTCCATTTTGGACACAGCATCGAGTAAAATGCCAATTCCCCGTTTTGCTTTTAAGAGAGCACCAAACTTGAGAGACAAATTGGTCAATACCCGCACCCCGGCTAAGTCTCAACCTTGTACGCTCCCCACTGGACAATGTCCGTGTGGAAGCTGTTCAGTATGTGGTTTGACTAGTGTCACCAAAAGTGTTACATTGCGTGAAGGAAGAACGTGGTATCTCAACCACTTCAGCAATTGTAACACGTCACATGTAATCTATAGGTTGATTTGCAGTTGTGGGTTATACTGCATTGGACCTACGTCACAGAAGGTGAAACTCTGTATCCAGGAGCACATCAGTACAATCAAGGCTAAAAAACTCACTACCCGTCTTGTGCAACACTTCACAGAGAAGAAACATGAACATAAGGACTTAAAATGGACAGTCCTATGAGAAAGTGGTTGGTGAGACACATAACATTGAGGCCATTTTAGCTCGGAAGGAAGCAAAATGGATGTTTTTGGAGAGAGCTGATCGGGAGGGACTGAACGATAATATTGAATGGAACAAAGTGAGCACACGCTGATGGGAACATTGACCGGGTGATCACAAGTTTGAATGCATTCCCCTGGGTAGACTACCTGGTATTCAGTTGATTTACCTTATTTTTTGTTCCTTCGATTATTTTCCATTTCACATTTTACCATCCATTTGTAAGTACAGGACTCCCGATGCATATGTTTCTATGACAAGCTCTGGTTGGTCAATTTTCATGTGCCTTTCCCTCCTGTGTCTGGCTATGCACATGGGTAATGGGATTCAACTAGGACAATTGTGTAGGAGCATTGCTTTATGCATGCTCTGAGGAGGGATGAGAGTGCTCCTGATGGTAACTATCTGTGTATCATGTGTTTTTAATTCCTGACAGTAGTGATGATATTAAGCTGCAGTGTGTCTGACAATTAAATGGTTACTTAAAGGGTGAGAATACTTCATATTTTGCACATTACACAATGGTAGTGCTTGAGATATTCGTAATAGCACTTTATCCACGCCCCCTCTCCACTAGCATCCCTGGATTTGAATGGCCTTTCCCTTTTCCCTCCTCCGTAAAAGAGCGGTATTGTCAGGCTCACACTTGAGACTTCGTATTTTGAATTAACTTTATTCAGGTCAGGGGACCCGATCCAAAATGGCCGCCCGATGTCGGATGACGGGACACGCCACGCGTTATCACATGGGCAGGCGCCTCAGCCAGTGTTTAATTGAGAGTAGGCAGCGGAAGCAAGTGTGAGCAGCGTTCTTGGCCGAGAAGACTCTGCGTCGGTAAAGGAGGATCACAACTGAGGTGGGGCTTTGTAATATGCTGTGAACAGTCGGGTGATAATGGTTTGAAAAACAGGCGCCTAGCTGTTGGTTGAAGTAGTGGCCCTGTTTAGGAGAATTCATGAGGACTGGGTGCTCTTTGAGAGTAGCGTTATAAACCACCTCTGTTCGTGAGTCAAGGCAATAGAGTTTGAGAAAATGAGATTGCGAGTCGGCTTTCTCAATTTGGGCTCTAGAAGCACAGTATAACGTTAGTGCAGAGGCACAATGGTTGAATGTCCTCATTTAAGCTGTGTGTTTTGTTCTGCAGGGGCCCAGATATTTATTGCGCCAACAGAAGACACGTGATTGATTGACACGCAGTCTGATGCTTTTGATGGTTGCAGGGATGCAGTAACTGGCAACCATCAGGTAACAGTGGATTTAGTCACTGCTGTGTGTCTTTTATGTTTCATGATGCTGTGTGTACATTTGTGAATATGTGAAGTCCTTTGCTGAGGACTAGTATTTCCTTTTCCTGTGTTTGTTTTTAAATATCACTACAGGTCCTGTGAACCAACACCAGTAAAGATTGAATACAGAACCTCAATTTTGCCCTGATGAAGTTGCTGAAGTTTATAGCAATGAAACATGTCGGCACTGAGTAAAAATATATGGGATATTAGGAACCATTTTTAATTGGGAAGTCTTGCAGCATCAGAATAAAGTGATAAAGCGATCAAGTCTTACCATATTTTAGTAGGGATAGTCAATTGTTTTTGGCTATCATCAGGGTTCTAGATGCACACACTTTCTGTTTCATCTTTTTTTGACTAGTGGACATATAGGTTTTGTTCACTACTCATGCACTACACTAGTATTAGTTGGGGAATCACTATTTGTGTTTTTTCCTTCTTTACTCACAACACAAAGAGAGCGTGGCCGATGATGAGCAGTGTCAAAGTTCAAAGTCAAAAGAACTTTATTCGAATGTTCATAGTAACATCCATAAAAGCACATATCAGTAAACATACATTAACACATAAAATCCATATATTGTTAAAAATCACATAGAATAGAGAATCACAAGCAGAATATACAATAAAAAATGTGTAGATATAAATAATTATGTTGGTTAAAAATATTTTTCTCAACAACAACACAGTTACCCCTCCATGCTTTTCCTAAATTTGATTGCAAGTTTTAAAAAGCTACATACAAATAAAGTGCAATCACAACTTAAAAGTTGGAGGTAATAAAGTGCTGGTCGAATTTGTGCAAAATTCATTTGTTTGAGGATTGTTTTTAAATATAGCTTCTGTGGTACAAGATAAAAGGGACAAATGAATAAAAAGTGTGCCAGGTCCTGCGGAGACTTTTCGTCGCAGCCGCAAGCTCGCAACACTAGGCCTCGATGGGCCCCCCTCGGTACGGCCAATAAGAGGTGGAATAGATGTAGGCGAAACCTCGTGAGCAGAAAGCGATCATAACCTGACAGGGGCATGACAGGTACGGTTCCATTTGCAGAGAGGTTTTTAATAGCACATGTTTCCGGACACTGTCTTTCGTTAGTGCGGCCTCCTCCCGGGCTAAGTACCTGGATGCAATGAAGGTCTTCTTCACAAAAATAACATCAGATTCAGTGATAAGCTCTGGGGTAGCAAAAAGGTCGGGACGCCCTAGTTCAGATAGACATTTACTGATATATTTGATCCAGGGGACTTTGGACCCATTTTCCCATGTTAGTGCTTCTTTCAGGATTTGTTGGGTAAGGGGTATGTCAGTGTTTATCCAACACAGTTTAGCCAACAGAGTATTCGATTTACGGCTATCCTGTTGCATAAATAGGGCATACCCAACTCTTCATGGACAGAAAAGTTTGCTGTTCCCCTCGGTACCCTCAAGACCCATTTTAAAAAGCTATTTTCTGCAACCTCCAGGCCTGTAGAAGAGGTATACCCCCATAGCTCACTTCCATAGCATGCAATAGCACTGCTCTTTGCTTGGTAAAGTTGAAGCAATGCGGCCACCGGACTATTGCCCATTTTTCCTGCAAAGTCAAGTATTGCTGTGTTGGCCCTGGTTACCTCTCCCATTTCCTCTGTACTGCGGGTCCCAAATTTAGCTGGTGGTCAAAGAGGACACCGAGGTCGGAGAATGTTTTGGCTACTGGAATTTTTTCCCCATTGACATTAAATGAGTTTAGCTTTTTTTCCCCAGGCCTACCTTCATGACATAAGATTTTGAGTTGTTAATACTCAGGTCCCGGGACTTCATGAAAACATGAAAAGCATTTAACAAGGCTTGTAGGCCTGTTGCGGTCCTAGATATCAGGACTGCGTCGTCCGCGTAGAACAGAACCGGCAGACCTTTCCGGACGACGTAGGGGTAATCCACTCCTGTACTTAAAAGATACTCTTCTAGCTCGGTAATGTATAGGTTGAAGAGGAATGGGGCTAGAATACACCCTTGGCGGACGCCCCGATGTATTCCAAAATCCCTCGTTACTTTTAAGTCTTGTGTATATCTGACATTTGCTCTTGTGTCAGAGTGCATGTCGGCTAATAAGTTAATCAGGTTCTGCTCTATACCCATTTTTGCCATGGCATCCCATAACCTACCTCGGTCTACACAGTCGAAAGCCGACGATAGGTCCATGAATGCCATGTGAATTGTACCTTTTCGGGCCATGGTGTATTTTCCTATAATCATGTACAGATTCAAACACTGGGTAACTGTTGAGTGACCAGGCCTGAAGCCGTATTGAATTGGGGAGATTACATAATTTTCATCTGCCCAGGTTGTTAGCCTATTTAAAATTACACCCCCCACTACTTTTACTACAGAATTAATTAAAGATATTGGTCTGTAGCAGAGTGGGCTACTGCGATCTCCTTTTTTAAATACGGGTACTATGGTGGAAATCCCCCACGAGCTTGGGCAACCAGAAACTGCTGCTGTGTTAACTACAGCGGTAAGAACAGGAGCCTATAGTGATGGACGAGATTTAAAAAGATCTGGGGGAAGGCAGTCAGGCCCTGGGGCCTTATCACAGGTTAGGCCTTGAATTCCTTTTTCAACCTCATTAATTGAAAAATGCAAAAGATTCTCCATAGGAGTGATAGAGTTATACTCAGCTTGTGGCTCGTTGCTTTTAAAAATAGTACTGAAATGGTTGACCCACTCTTCCTCTGGGATATTTGTGCCAAGAGCAGTATTACTTGGGTGACCAAACAAAGGTTTATTGATGATTTCCCAGAACTTGGCACTGTTACCCAAAATTTTAGTTACCCAAAATTTTAGGATCTAAGAGGGACTCCCAAGTGCTTGCCTTTACCTCTTTTTTCCTGACGCAAGGGATTTATTATAATTAGCGCGCATAGCCTTGATACGTACTGAGTCTCTGGGTCTAGCTATTAGGGCCGTCTTAAGGTCTCGGCTGGCTTTGGAGCAGGAGTGATAAAACCATTTTGGGTTATTGCCAGCATGCCCATTTGCTGGCACCATCAACAAGGACCCTACTGTTGCTACGACCCCCTCAAATGCAGACAGAGTTTGTCCAGGAGATGATGTAGATGACAGACAGATTGAAAGATCAGAGCTACATAAATTATTGATCGAGGTATACAAGTTATCACAGTTCACCATTGTCCATTGAAGACGCGCATTCCGTTTGTGCACTTTATAGTTCCCCGGCCTTCGCTTCGCTTTCGCAGATCAAAGATGCCACCACCCAGTTTGATGGAGATGGGGTTATGATCGCTATGGACATTCAATTGAATACGAAAATCTGAGGCAAAGTTGGCAAGGTCCGTAGATAATAGAATATGGTCTATATATGATCCATTTGAATTACCTTTATATGTAGGAACTTGGAAAAGTGTGTTCTCCGCCGTCTCAGACATAGCTGCAACTAAGTTGTTTTCATTCATCAAAATGTTAAGTTGAGTTCCGCGCCGAGAATGGTCAAAGTGAAAACCTTTCATGCTATTACACCCTAGATATCCCATGAGCGTCACTCCTGGGTTCCCACAGGGATGGGTATTAAAATCACCGGCAATCAGCAGTTTGCTTGACAAGTTCCCCACATTATCTCTCAGAAAGTCATACAGCTGCAATAAGTTACATTCTCCATACTGGTTTACTGCATTTTAAAAATTGATCAGGGTCAAGGTATGTTTACCCCTCTTTAACTCTAGAACTTGAATGTTCCTGTTGCCTGAGTGATGGGTGTTTTTGTGGCAGATAAGAGCCAAATTTATGTAAATTGCCAGGCCCCCCTTTGCTCTTCCACTACTCGAAGGTTCGGCTGGGGTGAGGAAGCTTTGATAACCCTCGATGTGGACTTATTTTTTATCTGCCAGCCATGTTTCCTGCAGACATATCACTGCGTACTGTTTGACAAAAGTCAGCCAAGTAGGATCGCAAACTTTATCGGCCAAGCCTGCCGTGTTCCAGGAGACCAGGCTTGTGCTGCATAATGATGTTGTATCTGCATCTATCTCTATATCTATGTTTACAGTATTAGCAATATTTGGGTCAGTGAACTCTATTCATGTAACTATCTGTTCTTCCATAGTGTTGTGGTTATATTCTACATTGGTTGGTTCGCGGCTAAAGGCCTCTGAATGGTCTATGAGCGAACTCGACCGATTTTGTGGAAGCAGACTCTCTTGTAGGGTTCTTGTTTCTGGGCCCGTCTGGTCGATTAATAATAGTTTCTCGGTAATGTTAAGTTCATTTAGTCCCTTTGTACCAGCGTCTTTATCAGGTGTTATGTCATAATTTACGTGATCTTTATATACAGAGGAGGTTCGCGTTACAGGTAGTCAGTCGACCCCCTCCAGGCCACACTGCAATAGGAACATTGTACTGATTATTCATATAAGTTGAATAGGGATATTCGTGTTGGGGTACCTATAGTATCCCAGTTTTGGTGTTGGTTAGTGAGGGTATAGGGCTTTCCCTGTTCCGGTAGAAGATATGAATGCCTAATATTTGACCCGGGACCGTTTGAGGGATAGAAGTAGCTGAGGTCCATTGTACGAATCAGACTATTTGTGGGGCCATCCCTCCATCTACTAATATGACTTGCCACGCGAGTGTCTCTAAAAGTTACAATAATGCATTCCCCCTCGGTAGACTTAAATCTATGACCCACCCAGTCTACCCTCCTGACATGGGTTATTTGTCCGTCGAAATGTGAGGGAAGCGGCCTATGTGTAGTTAGCCAATGGCTCACTTTGTTTTTTAATTCCCCATATGTTTCTGTTTTCCCCTCACCCAGTTTTGGGACACCTATCATGACTATTGTATAGGGGTGAGACTCGGGGGGAAGATTAGTGTGGATTGGCTTTTTGGCTGTTATCCGGTTTGGTTTCTCGAGAAGGTCATTTGTAGGCATATTTTGGGATGCTGTGGGCCTTAGAGGTCTGTGCTGGTCATTTTGTTTGTCAGTGCATAGACCCTCTGCTGCCCATTCACTCTCATCATTTTCAGTTGAAGGGTACTCAGAAGCTGAATTGGGGTCTAGAACTACTACTGGTACAGTATTGTCGCGAGCGTTGGAGTTTTTGTTTGAGACATTTGGGGCTAGTCCTGCGGATAGAGGGGGTAATGACTGTTTGGTGTTACCATTGTGAGGTGGATTCTTTGGTCGTACGGTCTTACTATTGGTGGGTTTTGATGGACATTTAACCGACGTAGGGCTCTCTTTTGATGACAGTGATCTAAGTATTTTTAACATTGTTGCAGTGTTTTTGTTTTGTGTGACTTCAGATTTCTCAATAATTTCCTCCAAATTAATGATTCTTTCTCGTATAGGCAACAGGAGGGACCTTATTAGGTGTTCTAGTTGGGTCAAAAGTGTATTATCACCCGAAGTTAATAAATCAGTCTGGCATGACTGGTCAGTGCTAACTAATGTGTTTTCTGCCTGTGACTCTTTTGGCTGTCGGGATGCCATCAGACTAGGTGGTAGTGGGGTCTGGTGATTAGGTATATTACTTATCAGTTTGGTCAATCTGAAAGTAGACCAAACGTCCTTTGCTAAGAGCTTGTGTTTACAGAGGGGTCGGGACTGTTTCGCCTTTTGGGCTTAGTTGTCGGGCTGCCTTTATCGCGGTCAGAAATATTTATAGGTGGTGATCCCCCCGAGTATTCCTCACGTGGTGAAACTAAAGGCATAGCTCTAGAAGGAGGAGGAGGGCCCGAATTGACCTGTGGGCTACAAGTCAGCGGCGGACTACTTTCCCCGCTGGTACAAATTATTGGTGTACTTGTATCTGGTAATGAGGTTTCTCTGACTTGGGTGTTAGGCAACCCTGTAAAGGATTGCATTAAAAGTGATTCCTGGGAATTTATTGTGGTGTCAAAGGTATTAATGGTGGCGGTGTTATGTAGTGATAGATTGGGGAAACACAGGTTAGGAGTTAACGAAAGGCGTCTCTCTGTATTTTGAATAGCATCTGCCACAACGCCTATAGTTTTCTGTAGCATTATGTCAATAGCGGTGAGGGTAGGAAGAGGTTAAGTAGGATGCCACTGTGCAATCAACCAAGAAGAAAGGTATTTGTTTTTAAATTACAGTCACCTTGTGCCATAGGTCACGTAGCTGGACCAAAAGGGGGGTGGCCCGTCCCGTCCTCCGAGGGCCACAGAGGGCCCGCCCTTTGCCCGGGGCACTCCCGCGCGCTCCTGCGACGCGGGGGCGATGCGAGCTTTATGCGCCGCCTGGCGCGATGTTCGTTGCATCTCCCGCCGCTGTGCAGGGCGGGAAACGTAGTCCAGAGCCCCCCTCCGCTCGGCGGCCGCTATTGGTGTCGGTTGCGGCGGCAGGAGGGGGACAGAGGCAGGCACCAGGGTCCGCGGGAAACGTGTTTGGCTGTTTAAGATTTGGCAGGTCCTGGAAATCTCGGCAATGGATTACGGCGTCACCCGCTCCACCGGGGTGACGCGAGCTTTATGCGCCGCCTGGCGCGATGTTCGTTGCGTCTCCCGCCGCTGTGCAGGGCGGGAAACGTAGTCCAGAGCCCCCCTCCGCTCGGCGGCCGCTATTGGTGTCGGTTGCGGCGGCGGGAGGGGGACAGAGGCAGGCACCAGGGTCCGTGGGAAACGTGTTTGGCTGTTTAAGATTTGGCAGGTCCTGGAATTCTCGGCAATGGAATACGGCGTCACCCGCTCCACCGGGGTGACGGGAGCTTTATGCGCCGCCTGGCGCAATGTTCGTTGCGTCTCCCACCACTGTGCAGGGCGGGAAACGTAGTCCAGAGCCCCCCTCCGCTCGGCGGCCGCTATTAGTGTTGGTTGCGGCGGCGGGAGGGGGACAGGGCAGGCACCAGGGTCCGCGGGAAACGTGTTTGGCTGTTTAAGATTTGGCAGGTCCTGGAATTCTCGGCAATGGATTACGGCAGTTCGGGCTGGAATGTTCCCATGAGGCACAGGGTCAACGCTGATTTGCATATGGCCATGTCTGAACTGGGGTGGTGTGGTGAGCAAAAAACGATGGATTTATGCCCAGATCACTGTACTGGGGTGAATATATGACATTGTTCTGCATTCTGTCCATCAACTGTTGTTTTTGCACATCTAGAGCAGCAGCACAAATTGCCACATAACTCTGCTTGTGGTTCAATGAGAGTAGGTGTGAGGTGGGTGAGGCCCTTGTTGTTGAATATATACAGATTAATCAGCAACCTGCAAAGAATAGCCAACAATGTTAGTGCCTTCTAAGCTGCCCTATAAAGTTCTGACCTCCTAGATGATGTAGACCAAGTATTTGGCTTTCTTTCGACTGTTACTCTACCCAACCTCAATGACGAGAGAATAGCACTAATACAGGGGAAATCACTAAAGAATAGGTGGCCCAAGCCATCTCTAATCTCCCATATAATTAGGCCCCAGGTGTAGATGGGTTCCAAGTAAAATTCTACGGCTGGCTGAAGGCGGATGCAATGCATCAACTTAATGCTGCTTTCCAAGAGACGGAGGGCACAGGTTTAGTCTTGGGCATGTCCAACAAGGCAAAGATCCCTGTCATGTATGACGCCTCAAAGACCCTCTCCTACGCAGCAGCTACCATTCAATTTCCCTCCTCAATACAGAAATGAAAATACTGGTGAGCATTTTAGCCACCTGGCTTAAGTGGGTCATATCGAGCATGACCCATGATAATCAGGTAGCATTTGTCCCAGGCAGGTCCTTACACAACCATCTTTGGACACAGACTCCCCTTCTGTGACTCTCTAAGTATGACCCAGAGGCCACTATAACCCTCTCTTTGGATGAGGAGAAGGGGTTTGATTGCATAGAATGCCATTACTTGTTCCAGGCCCACGCTCAACTAGGCCTAGGGTATATTTTATACCTAAGGTTTGATGGCTCTACACAGGACTCACAGCTCAGGTCAACTGTGGAAGGTTCTTATCACCTGTCTTCCTGATCCACAAAGGCACCAGAAAAGGGGTCCCCAACTCACCCCTGATGTTCCTGTTGACAACAGCCATATGCAAATCCTTGCAGATCAAAGGCATACACTAGCACCAGCAATACCCAAATCCTACTCTATGCCGATTATATTTTGCTCACACTCACTGATCTAGATCAATCAATACCTGCTCTAATGTCCCTTATCTCCTCATTCTCAGCGATTTTCAAATACAACATCAATTGGAATAAATGTGAAGTACTCCCTATGTCCCATATCACAATGAAAGCTTTCATCACTGGTTTTGTGTTTCACTGTGAACAACACCTCCGTAAATAAGTAAGTGTCTGGGTCAACAGGGTCTCGCAATATGTGATCCCAGACAATCTAAACCTCCTCATTGTTCAAACAACCTCAAATATATTAAATTGAACCATCTCAATCTATCCTTATGGGGAGACCGCAGGCGGTCAAGATGATGGCCGCCCCCCACTTTACATATGTTCTGAAATGTTAGAACATCCACCCTACAGTTAATGGACAAGGGTGTTTGATCCTTCATTTGTGGGTGATATGAGACCCTGTTTCTCTTTCTCCAAACTGGTTTCACACAGGAATCGTGTGGGAGCACCCTGCATGGAGCTCTACAATTATGCCCTGCACATTGCGCAGCTCCCATACTTGAGACACAAAGCACTGTACCCCCTTTTAGGGTCCACCGGGAACGTATCCTGACAAGTAGTGGCCCAGGCCTTGATATCTTCCATTGACTTAAAACACCCATTATGTTACTGTCCTATCTCATGATCTGTACAATGGTGTAGGTCTGGAACCAGGCCCAGAGCCTCACAGATATCCTACCACACAGCACCAACAGGCCCCCATGGAATAACTCAGCCCTTCAAGTGGGTGGACGACCTCCAAGGTGCATGGCCTGGCAGGCAGCTGGGATGAGGACTCTCAAGGATGTTTCTGTGATGCAAACTGTCACCCTTCATGACCTTTTGGAAGAATACCTCCTGCCAGCTACACCGCTATGGCACTTCTCCCATCTTCATCACTGCCTCCATGGTGCCTTGGGGACTAAGCTGTGGAATGATTCAACCTTCCCCATCCACAAATTCCTAGATCTTTGGGAAACTTGTAAAGCTTCCAATATAAATTAGGTAGGTCGCAATTTGCAACCCCCTGTGAATGGCTCCAAATAGAGTGAAAGGGGGTTGAACGGGACAGCAGGCTTCCATCCATGTATTTACATTCCCAAATGGAAAACATTATTTTTTAACAGGAACCCTAGTCCTTAAAGGGACATATGCTGCCCTTAAATAAATAGATCAAAAAAAGGATTCCTGCTGGAAAACACTACTTGGGGAACAGGCAGTAGCCTGCTTCCTCTATCCGAGTTCACCAACACATTCCTAAAGGGAAGACTGCAATTCCAGTCACACCCATGTGTTTCTTGTTTTTAATACTTTATTCGACAGCATTGTCATAAAAGCATATTTCCCTAAGCTAAACAGAATAAATACTACGCTAGGATTTTAAGATCAAGATAAAATACATATTAAATACCATCAATTTATACAGTGCTGGCGAATATTTCAATTTATAAAATTCATACATTGTAAAATCCGAGTCACAGTACGAGGCCTTGACGAGTTAAATTATCATTGTAATTACATTTCCCATGATTAATTACAGTTTTAAAGTGCGCGTGCGTATTATCCAGGCCCACCCCAGGTATTTGGCTACAGCGATTGCAAGATTGGGGGCACAATTTGATCTTAATATCCTTAGTGCCTCTAGATATTTCCTTATCCCCAAATTCCTACAAACCGGTTTTAGCCATCTACTTCTTGGGGCAGCATATAGTGGGCAGGCAAACAGAAAATGTGGGATGTCCTCTACATGTACTTTACAGTAAGAGCAAGTATTTACATTGCCAGGGGACCATTTAGCAGTGAAGGCATTAAGGGGTAGAGAGCCAATTCTAAACTGAAAATACAGCTTCCTATCTAGGGGTTTAGAAATCAAATCCCAGTACTGTTCACATTTAGGGGTAATTTTAGAATCCAAGAACTGGGATGTCAACATGGATGGTTGGTTGGAAGTCAAAACAGTATTATGTATCATGTCCCAATACATTTTTTTCAATGATGCCTTAGATGGAAAGGCATGTGGGTCTACTGCAGTCCACAAATGATCTAGGTGCAATTTTTGGAGCAAGTTCCTGATTTCTTTAAGCCAAGGTATTTTATGGAACCGATCAGAGCTAACAACGTCCGTGAGAGCAGATGCGTAATGTCCCAATTCAGGAGTAGTTTTTATACGCCTCCAGTATAGGAGGGGACGCAATCTGACCATGTCCTCGATCTTTTTCCTCCCAAGATCATATTGGAGCGGGATCGATGGAGTGCTCTGGGGGACACCAGTCATTCGACGAAGAAATTTGTTTTCTGCAACGACCAGTGTACTCAAGTTGGTAAAGCCCCATAGCTCTGATCCGTAGAGGCAAGCGCCCAGCACTTTCATGCTGTAAATCTCCATTATTGGCTGAATGGGTTTTGTAAATGAAGATTTGTTTTTTTGTGCTATAGCCCCGGCCAGTTGATTGAACTTAAGCACCAAAGAGTCCATATGGGATTTCCAGTTCATGTTGGCCTGTGTTTCATTCTGAATCCCAAAAAGGAAGTGGGAGCCTTTTTCATACGCCCTTCAATGGAGCTCTCAGCATTCAAATGTCCTAATTCTATTTATATATTCCCAGGTCATGAAATTGTTGTTTTAGTGGCAAATGGAGCTTTAATGGGCATTAGTGACTGCGGCATTAGAGACCATGATGTTCACCCACATATATGATATGTAACCCGGAGGTCTGACAAATGGTCTCTGTCCTTTGCCCTCGCAAGAGCAGCATAGCAATGTAACATAGTTTAACTTTACTGTTACTTTTTTCTTCATTTTGAGTCCTTTCTACATACATGATATTTTTATACATGTGCTCTTTTAGTCATGCTTGTGTATAACATAATGTATAGGTCAGTTATGAAAATGTTGTCTCATCCTCACCAACACATTTTCACATGCAACTACCTCATAAAGGTATTTGTGCAATTGTCAAGACTCGTTTCTGAACATATCACAGTAAGCAAGGGTTGTATTTTCACAGTTTTGTCTATTGTGCAAAAGTAGAGAATCTATATGTTTCAGTCTGCTACATAGGGAATAAGAATAATGCAGGACAAATTGGCACTGTCCATTTTATTTGGGCGGCTAAGAATGTGAGTGCTGGGCTCTCAGGAAATTTGTAGGAGAAACGTACAGGGCTGGTTGTGATAAATTCCTTTTGACAACATAATGCAGTGCAGATTATGTTAGATCGTGTTCCATAATGTAAGGAATATATTTCAAGGTTAATTTTCTTTTTCTCGCCTTTTTCAATGCTCGCATAACCATTGTCATCATTTCTGTGCATTTTCTATACGCTAAGCCAGTGTGTAAGAAATATATTACAAAGTATAACAAAAAACGCTTCCTTTTTATAACAAGACACTCCTCTGGATGTAGCATGGTTGCAGATAGTTCATACCAGTAGACTCATTTCATTTCTGAAAATTAATATCATTATAATCATAAATCAAGTATGTATAATGTATTCACTATTCCGAAATGTGCGAAACGGAGGAAATGCAAATCTATTGTAATGAATAACAATGTGCAAGTCATGTCAGCCTATTTTGCATATCATTGTGTTCCAATTGTTGATAAAGACAAATATTATAATAGCTACAGGTTCTAAAAAATGATGAAACTTTTGTTTCCATTTGAAGGAAACCTTTTCTTCTTTGCTAGAAGAAAATGAGCAATGCTCACCAATCACAGACTAAGTAGGCACCTGCTCTTTCAAACAGGAAGAACCACACTTTACAATTAAAATAACGTTTCTTTGGCATATTAGAACATTCTGAACATTTTAATAGTTATTAATAATATTCATAGCAATGTGAATAATGAGATAGATTAATGTGAGAGCGTGCAGTCTGCTAAATGATAATTAGCATGTTTTTCAAAATCGAAAAAGAGTGTACTGAACTTTGGTGAAAGAAAGCCCTTTTTAAAGTTGGGAAATTCGATATGACTCGTAAAATGGTTTATTGCAACGAATTGCAAATAGCAGGGGGTATGAAAAAGGCACCCACCTAGTATGTGGGATTTGCAATGAAACATAGGGATGGTCCGTGACTTGAAATGCAGTTCCAAACTATTGGTCAGTGACTGAACTGTGAATTGGGTTGCAACTGATGCACAAAGGGAAAGTTGTCTTAATGAGGTAGACTTCAATTTGAGAATCTTGTGGTGGACTCAGGGGGAGGAGGCTGTGCTCTCCACGAAGGGTTCTCAAGCTGGACTCATTTTTAGGTCTTGCCTAGCATTGCAGGCTACATGCGCTGCTCGCTCTGCAAGGGTTCTTGTAATCAGGATTTTTTGGAAGTTGAGTTGAAGCCACGCCCATCTTTTTGATTGGCTGGAGTCAGGGTTTATGCTAAACGGTGGCCTCCCATTGAAAAGGAGGCTTTGTGGTGGTTAACGCCCTGTCTCCTTTTTGGACGGTCAATCTGGAGTGGATGTTTTACTTGCAGCCTTACACAGTCTCTTAATTAGTCAGTAGGCACAATGTTTTTGTCGCAATGGCGACAGCTTGCTTACAGACCCCCGGCGGCACCACTTCCTCCTGCCATCATCTCCCTCAGGCACCGCCGGGGCTATCCAATGTGTTGACAGCTTGTTAAAAGAACCCTCTCAGGTTCTCGGAGAGCTTGGCTAAAAATGTTTTCGCAGATGTAGGTCAAGTATTCAGCGTAAGACGAGACAATAGAAATGTGTGATGAAGTGTCTGTCCTGCCATTCTCTGTCAACTTAGAACACATTAATGACTGCAGCATGATTAGTCTGGAGGAGAAATGATTTGGGAGGGGGCACAGTCAACTTGGGTCCCAGAAAAGTATCGTAGATGTAGCAAACTGCCCTTTGCTCCATTCAAACTGCCCTAAGAACGAGTTCCTTGTTGATCCCTAAAGAACCAAGATGATGTGACAGAAGGCCAGGTCTGTGTTTAAACCGCTACCACCGCCAACCCCCTGTCGACAACTTACCACCTCTAATGAGCATGTGAACGCATTTCACACACAAGCACTGTTGTGCATGTGTTTTTGGGCTAACTCTTTCCTCAGTGTTCATGAACTGGAGTTAGAGTAGGAGCCAGGAGTCTGTGGGCCTGTGGGCGTAGTCATGTGACTTTTCGCGTAACCCGCGAAAGAAAGTTTAAATATCCGCTTCCTGTCCGTGTAGTTACCTCCCACATGACAGCCTAGACGGATGTCAGGAGTACCGACGGACAGGTATGCACTTTCGAGACAGCACGGGACTAACTGAGTGGGCTCACACAATTACGTAGCGCTCTTGCACTTGGTGGCGGTAAAGTCTGTTTGTATCGTTGCGTATTCCAAAATACTCTCGACCATAAGCTTCCACTCTACTTGGACGCTCGATATACAAGCAGTTTGTGTTTTGCTTCTTGCATGAGTCATTGTGTTAAACCTCTCTCACTACAGTTTTCCAGCGCATATAGTTCAACTGAACAGAATGTATCGGCAACGATATTACATCTATTGCCAATACTTCTGATACGAGCCATTTTCCTTACACACATAGTCATTGTAAACAGCCGCCCATGATGGTCGACATATGTAACTCTAGAAACGCGTGATCTATGCGTATCAGGGACAGGGTGTGTCTAGCCTAAACTCCCGTTGGCTCTTCCTCTTTCTATAGTATTTTCTTCGCCTTTCTTCTCAATAGAGCGGTGCTCCATTTGTACCTGAGCTGTAGCCGGGTGAGGTGGAGAGTTTAGTCCCCAGAAAGTGGGTGAGTGAGTATATTGTCATCCTTTGTCGTGTCAAAGTTGATTCTTTTCAAACTCAGGTTGATTACTGGGCAACCACTGACCAAAAACTATCTGGCAATCATATAATTTCTCATGAGATAATTGTCTCTTCTCACTAGCTATCGTCATTAACTGTGTATTTTTCTGTCTTTTTGTGTGTATGTCCGTCCATGATGATTCCATGACTATCCTGATCATCTCGACCGGTGTTCTCAGGTGATATGATTTTTAATCACTATATTACACTCATCAGCAGTAGCAACTTGTGTTAAGGTCCTGAAGAAGCAGTCAGGGATCTTTTGACCCTATTATCCTGCAGAAACATGTCGACCTCGATTAGATCTAAGTAGTTATTTGTTACACTACTTTGCACTGTTTTTTAACCTTGGGTGTGGGTAGGATCCTAGTAAAATTTATTTTCCACTCCTACAACCCAATATTAATTCATTCACTTATTTGCTGCACATAGCACTTTCATTATTTGCACTGCTATTTTTTCATTACCCCCTGATACCACATTTCTATCAACATATCCCTGCATCCTTCTACATGATTAGGCTACAATCTACCTAATCCACAGTGGACATGTTTCCACTTCCTTCGGGTGAAGGATCCCAAATGATGTAGGGCGGTACAGGTTGGGTATCTGATGGGAACACAATTTTTCACCTTGAATACTTTGGATTCATAGATTGTATCCCAACACACATACACAGTTTCTTAGATAGCTTTAGTTGTCTCTGACCCATTGCTATTATTTGTTTTGTCTCAGTTTGTAGGGACCGTAGCAATGCCAGGTCAATAAATATTTCCTGTGTACACCCTCTTCATTGTATTAGTGTTTCAGTGCAGTCAGTAGACTGCGGGTGATAATCAGTTTCTACGACTCAATTGTGTTGAGAGGGAGGAACCTCGATCGGGTAGAGGAGCTTTTTGAAGAATAACACTAGACACACTAAACTACTACCATGGCCACAAATTTAGGCCTTGCATTTGATGAAAATGAAATCCAGACACTACTCGCAGAGAATCCCAGCATGCTTGAAATGTTTAACACAGCACCAACCACCTCTACTACATCTGAGGATGGCTGGGCAAAAGTGCTCATTCTCAAAAAGAACCAAGCTAGAGTGAGTGTGCATGGAATAGTGATGGCAGACTACTTAAGAAGCAACTGTGCCCCTAGCGGCCTCATCGTGGGAAATGTCCCCCGTCTATTCTTGGATGATAAGGAGTTCCTACATGATTGGTCGCTCATAGCGTGGAAGTGCACGCGTGACTGGCTGTGTCTGATTATAAGAACGGCAAAAAAAATAGCAGACAAAATAATGGTTGAGATTCAAGTCTTAGAGGGCCAGATTAAAACAACCATTTCATCTAGTAAATTGTTTACAAAACACCAAGAGGATGGAAATAAATCTAGTAAAGAGTTCAGAGACTCTATACTATTTACTAAATTAGAGAAATTTAAAAAAGATCTGGCGACATTTGCGATGGATAAGGTCTATCCATACACTAGTGACAATTTCCGCCCTACAAACCAAAAGGATGCACATAAAGGAGGATCTAACTATGGGAGCTCCAGCTCCGATGGTGCCTCCAGCGATTCTGATGGACCTAACACCAGCCAGTCACCATTCAAACAGCGGGGAAGAGGTGGCAATAGGAGAGGGTGGAGAGGGTATAATCAGGCCTTCCCCCAACCGCAATTTCCACCTTGGTGGCAGCCCTCACCGTGGGGACAACAACCCCCTTTCCCACCGATGATGAATCCCTATGGTCCGCCTCAATTCTATGGGGACTACAGCCAACAGTCTTTTTTAGGCGGGGGCAGGAGAAGCAGGGGCCGTTAGAGAACTCCCAGACAAGGACAGGTCCGCTGGAACGTACCACCCCAGACCATGGATCTGAGGAGTGGGAAGAAGATCCCACAAGACCAAACAGCCACCGCCGCGGGACCAGTCTAGTTATCAACTTGAGCTCACAAGAACTAACAGAGACTCAAGAACTAGTACTGAATAAAGGCCTTGGCTTTGTCACAACGAACCATACAGATCCTTTCCAAACACAAATTGAAATAAGCAAACTCTACAGAAAGATCAGACTCCATTTTTTGTTTGCAAATAAGACAACGGAGATGGCACAAACCAGCTTCAATGTTAACACAGGGTTGAAGAAACCTTCAGGTTTCAATCCCACCACGTTAGGTCAGCCCCCAAAGGTTCTTACCTTTGAAGAGGCTGTTAACCATGACATACGGGAGCTTTTTGAATCCAGGCAGAGGACGTTTTCTAACCTATCCAGAAGTGAACAGAATGCTATCAAAGAATTGACAGAGAATCCCCTCATCGTAATAAAATCAGCAGACAAGGGGGGAGGGGTGGTCATCCTCGACGTAGAAGCCTGCCGCAATGAGTGCTTGCGACAACTCAATGATACACGATCGTATAAAAAACTTAAAGAAGATCCGACAGCTAGACTTACAAACATCATAGGTCACATCGTGGAAGAAGCCCTTGCGGAAGGATGGCTTACGCCCAAAGAGGGACAATACCTTCGAGTATCCAATCCTGTCATTCCCTACTTTTACCAGCTACCAAAAATACATAAGGCCCAACCCCCTCCACCGGGTCGTCCCATAATATCTGGGATAGGTTCACTTCTGGAACCGTTGTCGACTTTTGTCGATGTGTTCCTTCAACCGATGGTACAAGAAATGCCGACCTTTTTGAAGGACACGAAAGACGTCTTAAGATTGTTACCTGACATTGAATACAACATGAACACTGACCTATTGGTGTCATTCGATGTCGAAAGTTTATACACATCTATACCTCAAACAGAGACATTACAAGTGATAGAGGAGTTATTACTCAGAAGGGATTTGAATTCCATAACTCCGGTCAGATTCATTATGACATTGGCGACATTGGCCATGACAGAAAACTTTTTTGCCTTCGAAGACTCCCTATATTTACAGATTAGCGGGACTAGTATGGGCAGCATTTTTGCCCCTAGTCTTGCTAATCTGTACGTGCACCAATTCGAACAGGAGCACGTGCTCGCAGACACCAACCTCCACCTTGGGTGTCTGCGAGCCTGGAAACCCTACATCGATGATATTTTCGTGGTGTGGCGGGGAGATGAGATCCAACTCAAGGAGTTCCACGAGTGGCTCAATCAGAGGAATCGCTATCTGAAATTTACTATGGAGTATCACTCCTGTCAATTGGCCTTTTTAGACCTATTGATTAAAGGCACATCCAACGGCCTCATTTCAGAACTTTATCAAAAACCAATGGCCCGCAATTCCTTGCTCAACTATCATAGCTGCCATCCTAAGTCCCTACGGAATAATTTGCCCTATGGGCAATTTTTGCGCATTCAGAGAAACTGTACGTACAAATGTTCTTTTGAAACACATGCAAAGAGCCTGATACAAGATTTATTGGACAAAGACTATCCAAAAAAACGAATACATCAGTCCAATAAACGAGCTCCGAATAACAACAGAGCCAGCCTATTAGAAGTAATGCCCCCCAAAGAGAAAACTGAACGTATGACATGCGTCACAACATTCGGTACACTGTCAAACCACATCTCTAAAATCATCAAAAAACACTGGGGTATCCTCAACACTGGGAATGACAAATTGTCTGTCCCCATTTTTGCTTTTAAAAGGGGACAAAATCTAAAGGACAAATTGGTCCATACAAGACCGAAAATGACAATTCCAAGAACCACAGGCACCCTTTGGGAGATGCCCGCAGTTACCGGACATCATCCATGTGGACAGTGTGCAGCATGCCCTCAAACTTGTAAATCTACCCAGATTAATATTGGTACAGAACGACCATGGGAACAACGTAGGTTTACGAATTGTAACAGTTCGAACCTAATCTATTTAATCAGTTGCCCATGTGAAAAAACGTACGGGGCATGACCACCAGAAAAATAAAAACGAGGATATCAGAGCACAAGAGCTCAATACATGGCAACAAGCAGGCTACGAGATTAACAAAGCATTTCTTAGCAGCCCACCATGCTCCTACAGACTTACACTGGACAGTGTTAGAACAACCAATGATACCCAAACACATCTCTGACATTAGCACCTTCCTACATAGAAGAGAACAAAGGTGGGTGTTTAAATTACAAACTGATAAAACGGGTCTCAATGAAGACATTCCGTGGATGTCAGTGTAGGTATCCCGCTAGTTGGGTGTTTATATGCTGTACATCATAGTTACATCTATCTGTAGAGTATGACTACTGTTTTCCGTTCTACTGGCGGCATTAACAAATCAAATAACACCTTGTTAATTAGCTCGTACCAGTTTACAAATACCGACTTAAACAATAAGGATGAAAAATAAATGACTCACGGCGGGCAAACGTCCTTAGTGTTTCTTTCATTTCCATCTATGTGTCGGTAACAACCACATGGTTAAAACTACGATCCCCAGCAGCCCCGGCGAATTAGAGCGCGTAACAACACGTAGTCATGTGACTTTTCTTGTAACCCGTGAAAGAAAGTTTAAATATCCGCTTCCTGTCCGTGTAGTTACCTCCCACATGACAGCCTAGATGGATGTCAGGAGTACCGACGGACAGGTATGCACCTTTGAGACAGCACGGGACTAACTGAGTAGGCTCACACAATTACGTAGCGCTCTTGCACTTGGTGGCGGTAAAGTCTGTTTGTATCGTTGCGTATTCCAAAATACTCTCGACCATAAGCTTCCACTCTACTTGGACGCTCGATATACAAGCAGTTTGTGTTTTGCTTCTTGCATGAGTCATTGTGTTAAACCTCTCTCACTACAGTTTTCCAGCGCATATAGTTCAACTGATCAGAATGTATCGGCAACGATATTACATCTATTGCCAATACTTCTGATACGAGCCATTTTCCCTACACACATAGTCATTGTAAACAGGCGCCCATGATGGTCGACATATGTAACTCTAAAAACGCGTGATCTATGCGTATCAGGGACAGGGTGTGTCTAGCCTAAACTCCTGTTGGCTCTTCCTCTTTCTATAGTGTTTTCTTCGCTTTTCTTCTCAATAGAGCGGTGCTCCATTTGTACCTGAGCTGTAGCCGGGTGAGGTGGAGAGTTTAGTCCCCAGAAAGTGGGTGAGTGAGTATATTGTCATCCTTTGTCGTGTCAAAGTTGATTCTTTTCAAACTCAGGTTGATTACTAGGCAACCACTGACCAAAAACTATCTGGCAATCATATAATTTCTCATGAGATAATTGTCTCTTCTCACTAACTATCGTCATTAACTGTGTATTTTTCTGTCTTTTTGTGTGTATGTCCGTCCATGATGATTCCATGACTATCCTGATCATCTCGACCGGTGTTCTCAGGTGATATGATTTTTAATCACTATATTACACTCATCAGCAGTAGCAACTTGTGTTAAGGTCCTGAAGAAGCAGTCAGGGTTCTTTTGACCCTATTATCCTGCAGAAACATGTCGACCTCGATTAGATCTAAGTAGTTATTTGTTACACTACTTTGCACTGTTTTTTAACCTTGGGTGTGGGTAGGATCCTAGTAAAATTTATTTTCCACTCCTACAACCCAATATTAATTCATTCACTTATTTGCTGCACATAGCACTTTCATTATTTGCACTGCTATTTTTTCATTACCCCCAGATACCACATTTCTATCAACATATCCCTGCATCCTTCTACATGATTAGGCTACAATCTACCTAATCCACAGTGGACATGTTTCCACTTCCTTCGGGTGAAGGATCCCAAATGATGTAGGGCGGTACAGGTTGGGTATCTGATGGGAACACAATTTTTCACCTTGAATACTTTGGATTCATAGATTGTATCCCAACACACATACACAGTTTCTTAGATAGCTTTAGTTGTCTCTGACCCATTGCTATTATTTGTTTTGTCTCAGTTTGTAGGGACCGTAGCAATGCCAGGTCAATAAATATTTCCCGTGTACACCCACTTCATTGTATTAGTGTTCCAGTGCAGTCAGTAGACTGCGGGTGATAATCAGTTTCTACGACTCAATTGTGTTGAGAGGGAGGAACCTCGATCGGGTAGAGGAGCTTTTTGGAGTATAACACTAGACACACTAAACTACTACCATGGCCACAAATTTAGGCCTTGCATTTGATGAAAATGAAATCCAGACACTACTCGCAGAGAATCCCAGCATGCTTGAAATGTTTAACACAGCACCAACCACCTCTACTACATCTGAGGATGGCTGGGCAAAAGTGCTCATTCTCAAAAAGAACCAAGCTAGAGTGAGTGTGCATGGAATAGTAATGGCAGACTACTTAAGAAGCAACTTCGCCCCTAGCGGCCTCATCGTGGGAAATGTCCCCCGTCTATTCTTGGATGATAAGGAGTTCCTACATGATTGGTCGCTCATAGCGTGGAAGTGCACGCGTGACTGGCTCTGTCTGATTGTAAGAACGGCAAAAAAAATAGCAGACAAAATAATGGTGGAGATTCAAGTCTTAGAGGGCCAGATTAAAACAACCATTTCATCTGGTAAATTGTTTACAAAACACCAAGAGGATGGAAATAAATCTAGTAAAGAGTTCAGAGACTCTATACTATTTACTAAATTAGAGAAATTTAAAAAAAATCTGGCGAAATTTGCGATGGATAAGGTCTATCAATACACTAGTGACAATTTCCGCCCTACAAACCAAAAGGATGCACATACAGGAGGATCTAACTATGGGAGCTCCAGCTCCGATGGTGCCTCCAGTGATTCGGATGGACCTAACACCAGCCAGTCACCATTCAAACAGCGGGGAAGAGGTGGCAATAGGAGAGGGTGGAGAGGGTATAATCAGGCCTTCCCCCAACCGCAATTTCCACCTTGGTGGCAGCCCTCACCATGGGGACAACAACCCCCTTTCCCACCGATGATGAATCCCTATGGTCCGCCTCAATTCTATGGGGACTACAGCCAACAGTCTTTTTAAGGCGGGGGCAGGAGAAGCAGGGGCCGTCAGAGAACTCCCAGACAAGGACAGGTCCGCTGGAACGTACCACCCCAGACCATGGATCTGAGGAGTGGGAAGAAGATCCCACAAGACCAAACAGCCACCGCCGTGGGACCAGTCTAGTTATCAACTTGAGCTCACAAGAACTAACAGAGACTCAAGAACTAGTACTGAATAAAGGCCTTGGCTTCGTCACAACAAACCATACAGATCCTTTCCAAACACAAATTGAAATAAGCAAACTCTACAGAAAGATCAGACTCCATTTTTTGTTTGCAAATAAGACAACGGAGATGACACAAACCAGCTTCAATGTTAACACAGGGTTGAAGAAACCTTCAACTTTCAATCCCACCACGTTAGGTCAGCCCCCAAAGGTTCTTACCTTTGAAGAGGCTGTTAACCATGACATACGGGAGCTTTTTGAATCCAGGCAGAGGACGTTTTCTAACCTATCCAGAAGTGAACAGAATGCTATCAAAGAATTGACAGAGAATCCCCTCACCGTAATAAAATCAGCAGACAAGGGGGGAGGGGTGGTCATCCTCGACGTAGAAACCTACCGCAATGAGTGCTTGCGACAACTCAATGATACACGATCGTATAAAAAACTTAAAGAAGATCCGACAGCTAGACTTACAAACATCATAGGTCACATCGTGGAAGAAGCCCTTGCGGAAGGATGGCTTACGCCCAAAGAGGGACAATACCTTCGAGTATCCAATCCTGTCATTCCCTACTTTTACCAGCTACCAAAAATACATAAGGCCCAACGCCCTCCACCGGGTCGTCCCATAATATCTGGGATAGGTTCACTTCTGGAACCGTTGTCGACTTTTGTCGATGTGTTCCTTCAACTGATGGTACAAAAAATGCCGACCTTTTTGAAGGACACGAAAGACGTCTTAAGATTATTACCTGACATTGAATACAACATGAACACTGACCTATTGGTGTCATTCGATGTCGAAAGTTTATACACATCTATACCTCAAACAGAGACATTACAAGTGATAGAGGAGTTATTACTCAGAAGGGATTTGAATTCCATAACTCCGGTCAGATTCATTATGACATTGGCGACATTGGCCATGACAGAAAACTTTTTTGCCTTCGAAGACTCCCTATATTTACAGATTAGCGGGACTAGTATGGGCAGCGTTTTTGCCCCTAGTCTCGCTAATCTGTACGTGCACCAATTCGAACAGGAGCACGTGCTCGCAGACACCAACCTCCACCTTGGGTGTCTGCGAGCCTGGAAACGCTACATCGATGATATTTTCGTGGTGTGGCGGGGAGATAAGATCCAACTCAAGGAGTTCCACGAGTGGCTCAATCAGAGGAATCACTATCTGAAATTTACTATGGAGTATCACTCCTGTCAATTGGCCTTTTTAGACCTATTGATTAAAGGCACATCCAACGGCCTCATTTCAGAACTTTATCAAAAACCAATGGTCCGCAATTCCTTGCTCAACTATCATAGCTGCCATCCTAAGTCCCTACGGGATAATTTGCCCTATGGGCAATTTTTGCGCATACAGAGAAACTGTACGTACAAATGTTCTTTTGAAACACATGTGAAGAGCCTGACACAAGATTTATTGGACAAAGACTATCCAAAAAAACTAATACATCAGTCCAAAAAACGAGCGGCGAATAACAACAGAGCCAGCCTATTAGAAATAATGCCCCCCAAAGAGAAAACTGAACGTATGACATGCGTCACAACATTCGGTACACTGTCAAACCACATCTCTAAAATCATCAAAAAACACTGGGGTATCCTCAACACTGGGAATGACAAATTGCCTGTCCCCCTTTTTGCTTTTAAAAGGGGACAAAATCTAAAGGACAAATTGGTCCATACAAGACCGAAAATGACACTTCCAAGAACCACAGGCACCCTTTGGGAGATGCCCGCAGTTACCGGACATCATCCATGTGGACAGTGTGCAGCATGCCCTCAAACTTGTAAATCTACCCAGATTAATATCGGTACAGAATGACCATGGGAACAACGTAGGTTTACGAATTGTAACAGTTCGAACCTAATCTATTTAATCAGTTGCCCATGTGAAAAAAAGTACGTGGGCATGACCACCAGAAAAATAAAAACGAGGATATCAGAGCACAAGAGCTCAATACGTTGCAACAAGCAGGCTACAAGATTAACAAAGCATTTCTTAGCAGCCCACCATGCTCCTTCAGACTTACACTGGACAGTGTTAGAACAACCAATGATACCCAAACACATCTCTGACATTAGCACCTTCCTACATAGAAGAGAACAAAGGTGGGTGTTTAAATTACAAACTGATAAAACGGGTCTCAATGAAGACATTCCGTGGATGTCACGGTACGTATCTCGCTAGTTGGGCGTTCATATGCTGTACATCATAGTTACATCTATCTGTAGAGTATGACTACTGTTTTCCGTTCTACTGGCGGCATTAACAAATCAAATAACACCTTGTTAATTAGCTTGTACCAGTTTACAAATACCGACTAAGGATGAAAAATAAATGACTCACGGCGGGCAAACGTCCTTAGTGTTTCTTTCATTTCCATCTATGTGTCGGTAACAACCACATGGTTAAAACTACGATCCCCAGCAGCCCCGGGGAATTAGAGCGCGTAACAACACGTAGTCATGTGACTTTTCTCGTAACCCGCGAAAGAAATTTTAAATATCCGCTTCCTGTCCGTGTAGTTACCTCCCACATGACAGCCTAGACGGATGTCAGGAGTACCGACGGACAGGTATGCACTTTCGAGACAGCACGGGACTAACTGAGTGGGCTCACACAATTACGTAGCGCTCTTGCACTTGGTGGCGGTAAAGTCTGTTTGTATCGTTGCGTATTCCAAAATACTCTCGACCATAAGCTTCCACTCTACTTGGAAGCTCAATATACAAGCAGTTTGTGTTTTGCTTCTTGCATGAGTCATTGTGTTAAACCTCTCTCACTACAGTTTTCCAGCGCATATAGTTCAACTGATCAGAATGTATCGGCAACGATATTACATCTATTGCCAATACTTCTGATACGAGCCATTTTCCCTACACACATAGTCATTGTAAACAGGCGCCCATGATGGTCGACATATGTAACTCTAAAAACGTGTGATCTATGCGTATCAGGGACAGGGTGTGTCTAGCCTAAACTCCTGTTGGCTCTTCCTCTTTCTATAGTGTTTTCTTCGCTTTTCTTCTCCATAGAGCGGTGCTCCATTTGTACCTGAACTGTAGCCGGGTGAGGTGGAGAGTTTAGTCCCCAGAAAGTGGGTGAGTGAGTATATTGTCATCCTTTGTCGTGTCAAAGTTGATTCTTTTCAAAATCAGGTTGATTACTAGGCAACCACTGACCAAAAACTATCTGGCAATCATATAATTTCTCATGAGATAATTGTCTCTTCTCACTAGCTATCGTCATTAACTGTGTATTTTTCTGTCTTTTTGTGTGTATGTCCGTCCATGATGATTCCATGACTATCCTGATCATCTCGACCGGTGTTCTCAGGTGATATGATTTTTAATCACTATATTACACTCATCAGCAGTAGCAACTTGTGTTAAGGTCCTGAAGAAGCAGTCAGGGTTCTTTTGACCCTATTATCCTGCAGAAACATGTCGACCTCGATTAGATCTAAGTAGTTATTTGTTACACTACTTTGCACTGTTTTTTAACCTTGGGTGTGGGTAGGATCCTAGTAAAATGTATTTTCCACTCCTACAACCCAATATTAATTCATTCACTTATTTGCTGCACATAGCACTTTCATTATTTGCACTGCTATTTTTTCATTACCCCCTGATACCACATTTCTATCAACATATCCCTGCATCCTTCTACATGATTAGGCTACAATCTACCTAATCCACAGTGGACATGTTTCCACTTCCTTCGGGTGAAGGATCCCAAATGATGTAGGGCGGTACAGGTTGGGTATCTGATGGGAACACAATTTTTCACCTTGAATACTTTGGATTCATAGATTGTATCCCAACACACATACACAGTTTCTTAGATAGCTTTAGTTGTCTCTGACCCATTGCTATTATTTGTTTTTTCTCTGTGCAGTGCACCACCATGTACTGCCGGGAGTTGGGACAGCGGCCGGCAGTAGTGCTAGCGTGAGCGTGAAATTCTCCGGCAAAAAGTGGACGAGGGTCAGACAGCGGCTCTGATATAATTAGACCTGAGTGCGGCCTTTGACACCGTGTCTCACACTACGCTACTGACGCGTCTCACCAAAATCGGAGTGGCAGGAGCGGCTCTGAAATGGCTCTGCTCGTTATTAAAGGACAGAAGTTTCCAAGTGACTTGCCCCTTATAAATCTACGCATAGGTGGTTA
Organism: Lissotriton vulgaris; assembly: GCF_964263255.1. NCBI lineage: Eukaryota > Metazoa > Chordata > Amphibia > Caudata > Salamandridae > Lissotriton > Lissotriton vulgaris. The sequence goes on from NC_141699.1 coordinate 934,025,315, forward strand.
AGGCAGGGGGTGCCGCAGGGCTCAAGCCTGAGCCCCACGTTGTTTAATCTTTATATGGAGGCCCTGGCGTGTATTGTGGAATCTTATGGGGTGGAGATTGTGTCATTAGCCGATGACACACAATTGGTGATCACCCTTTCCCAAGACCAGACTGAGGCTACTGCCAACTTCTCCTCCTGTCTCTCGGCATTAGCTAGATGGATGAATGACAACTGCCTGCATCTTAACGGGAATAAAACGGAGCTACTAGTGATCGGAAGAGCTCCTTCGATCTGGTCGCCAGCATGGTGGCTCCCCGAGCTCGGATCTATACCTATTCCCTCCCTCAACCTTTGTGAAGAACTTGGGCGTCCTATTAGACTCCAATCTCTCTTTTTAGCAGAACATTGGCAGATTGGCAGGTAAATGTTATGGCATCCAGAAGACCACACGGAAAGTTTTGGATCTTCTTCCTATCAATACAAGGAAAACGCTGGTGCACGCCCTAGTCACTCCTCACTTGAACTATGGGAATTCCTTGCTCGTTGGTCTGAATGTGAAAATGGTCCAACAGCTTCAGCGTGTCCAAAATGCAGCTGCACGACTTGTCCTGAACATACCCAGAAGGACAGAAGGAAGGCGAGCTTTGACAACTCTTCATTGGCTACCTATACACAAGCGCATTAAATTTAAGGTGCTGTGCATGGCTCATCGCATTGCACAATGTAAAGGTCCTGCTTATCTTCAAAAGCTCCTGGTAATTCATCGCCCTAAGCGTAACCTGAGATCGCTTGGTAGTATGCAGTTTGTGGTACCTCGCATCTATAAAGCACGCATGGGAGGGCACTCCTTCAGATACCTAGCCTGTAAACGTTGGAATGAACTCCCAGTGGAACTCCGCATGGAGCCGTCCGAAGCAAGGTTCCGCCTAATCCTTAAAACGCACCTCTTTCCGAAGGATTAACCTTGGAGTGTTGCTTTTATTTCCCCCCTCACTGGTTCCTCTTCTCTTCATTTGCTTGCTCCTGTGGACTGCATTCATAGCGTGGGGACTCACTGTTATAGTGTAACCATGCGCCTTAAAAATGTTTGTATTATTATTATTATTAGCAAGGCGAGAATGCTTGTCCTCTTTCCTCCTCGCTGACCACCCCTTGTAAGTTAAGTACTGGACCAAGAATGTGCGCCAATGATGTCTAGTAACTTTCTCCATTCTGATCCTTCACAAGTAGCGCTATCTTGGCTCTGAGGGCACATCATTGAGTCAGTGTGCAGTCTGTACTGCTTTGTAGTTGTTCAAAGAGAGAGAGAGCAGTGGCACTCATCTCATACGATATCAGTTGTAACACTGTTACATCAGAAACGTAGCAGATGTGGTGTATAAAATAAACAACCCCGTAGAAATTCTTTTGTTGTAAAAACAATTTCACTGAGTACAGCGTACGTGAACACATTCTTGTATTTAACTTGGCCAGTGACCCATTCACTACTTTTTATTCCCATGTCTGTAAACAAAAGATTTACAGAAGGTAGTGTGGAGGCAGAGGCCCTTCCTCCACCAAAAACTGAACTAAAATGCCCCCCTGTCAGAATAACAGACCTCTCAGTTTAGCGCTTAACATAGACATTTTTGAAGTGGCACGCGGGCCTCCAGATAAGGCTAGATGATATAATTGGGTCACAAGAAGATAAAATCATTGGGTTTAGTGGGGAAACCTCTGACTGGTACTCTGCTTCCTTAGTTCCAGAATTTCTGATTTCAAGCTTCTTGTAGGCCAGACGAAGTCTTTATCTGCGTGTAAACCCAGATAGAAGGGTCCTGGGCCACATCCGTGGCCTGGAAGACCGAGCTCCTTCGGGGGCACCAGACGCGCTATTTATGACACTTGGAGTCTCCTGGGTCGACTCAGGTTATCTTGACACAGACTGTGACCTACCTCTGGGCAGCATGGCACAGCTGCTAGCCGCACTTTGGTAACATCCATATAGTGTGCAGAGCAGTGGGGACTGTCAGGAAAGTTTCTAGTGGTCAGAGCCACTGAATGGCGCTGCTCTGCTTGGGTGTCAGACAACGCCAGGCAGCAAGCACTGCCTTGGACTTGTTATAGCTGGCACACTAAACAAACAGGAGGGTCTCCCTTTTGCACTGGTGGCCACTTCTCCGTCCCATTCCTCTCTAAAAAAGCATTTAAAATGCATTAGGTCTCGCATTTGTGAGAGTTTAAGCTATTAGCATTGTAAACAACTGCCTTTTATTTATGTTTTAAAAACCAAAACATAACTAATAGGCATTGTCATTTACAATGCCAACAGCTCAAACTCGCGTAAATGCGAGACCTATTGCATTGCAAATGCTTGTTAAATCTATGTGTTTAAGGGTAGTGGGCAGTAGCTGTCCTGTTAATGGACATTGGATTGTGTTAAAAAATGTTTTCCATTTGGGAATACAGATAGGGGGATGGAAGCCTACTGTACCTTGCAGCCCTTCTTCACTGCATTTGGAGCCAATCACAGAGGATTGCAAATTTTGACCACATAATTCATGTTAATTAAGAAGGTCATTTTCCGACCACTTAAAAATGGAAAATGTGAGACGCAAAAGTACATAGGTTGCATTGCACATTGCATTCCCATTCACAAACGAGTAAATGTGCAAATTGCACTTCACTTGGTTGCAAAGTGCAATAGTATTTTAGGCCCTGTACTAAAAAGCGCAGATTAAACAAATGAATGGGGAAATAAGAAGAGCTTACTGATAAGCTCACAGTAGATAGGGGTGTATAGCAGGGCTGTGTGTTGACCTGCCCGCTATTCTCTTTATATATAAATGACATTATCTCCTTCCTATCAAAAATTGATTCTGATACTCCTTCTCTGGCCCAAGTAAAAACACAAATAATATTATTTGATGACACCACAAAATTAGTTTCCAAGACCCTGCATGGTCTCCAGAAGCTCCTGGAGTGTTTTGAGGAGTTTTGTGTTGAGAGGGGATTAGAGATCAATACAGCTAAAACCAAACTAACGAAGCTTACTCCCCAGAAATCCCACACAAAGAGCATATTTCTGGGAGGGGAACCTCTTGAATCTGCCCATACCTTTACCTATCTAGGGATAATAATCTGTAGAACTATGTTGTGGAACTCACATCTGAATAATGCTGTATTAAAAATCATCCAAACAACAGGAACAATTTTCAAAGAACATAAAAAATCCTTTACTAAACAAATATGGCCTGCTTTTCAGTTATTTTTTGGAAAACAGATTGTGCACACCGGGTTATGTGTACTAGTAATTCATGAGTAACCTAGACATGCATATTTTAATAAATCATTCTCCAACCATAGGGATCTGATATATATTATTTATTTTTTATATATTTGATATTTATTATTTGTTATTTATTTCTCCTCCAATTTTCTATTTCTCTTTTTTTCACATATATATACACTTTTTAGTCATTTTTTTGGTACAAAAGACATTTTTACATACAAAACATTAAGATGATTTCACATAAACAATTTTTTTTAAAAACAATGTCATCACAGATTGAGACTTAATTTATAGACGCAGAGTTAATTCCTTCAACGCGTTTCGGCCGTTCGCCTTCCTCAGGAAATCTGCCTTGTTCTTTGCTACATAGACAGTGGCTGCAGGGAGTCTTTGAGGTCTTTTACTTTTAGTTAGATTTGCCGAGTTCAGAAATTTAGCATCTTCATACTGCGAGGTTTAGGTTGCCACCTCGTTCCGTTTGACCGGTCCTGTAGTCAGGCTGGTAAAAATGCTTCTATTGTAATAAGCTGCTCGCAAGGTAGCAACAGTTTGACCTGTAGTGAATCTTTAGGGTCTTTTACTTTTAATTGTATTGCTGGTTCAGGGGTTTAACATCTTGATATCGTCATCTCAAAGTTGCCGCCTCATTACGTTTAGCCATATGCCTGATATCTTTACGGCGAGCCCCTCCGTATGCCACTGGTTCTGGATCTTTTCAGTTATACAAGGCCAGGGTCTTAGGATTAGAGTCTTCTGTGAGACAGAACTCTGGGCTCACACTAACACAAACACTTTAACAATCACCGAGAAAATTGGTGTCACTCCCATTACGTATGGACTTGGGCCTAAGGAATCTCTGTGGTAAAGACAGATTACATCCATTATTATACTGGAGGTGGCTGTGGTTCCCTCCAGAACTTGAACACTATGCATCAGCTCTCTGTGACATTATTACAGCATCCCACTCAGTGAGTATCCCTTAGTTCAAGTTCATTATAGAGACGTTAGAGTTTATTGGGGTCCCTGAAGTATGGATCAATGCTGCCACCATAATCTTTATTTCCAAAAAGTTCTCAAGAAGTTATAGTAGACAGCGGTAGACACCAAAGCAGCTGCAAGAGTAGATCTCCCTGTATTATCATTATAATGCCTTGACTTTCAGTACACATTTAGCTATGAGGCCTACTGGGATAAAGTTACTTTTCCCTCTGACATGAAACTTTATTTTCAATTCAGAGCAGGCACACCCCCCTTGAGAGCCTTCATGAAGAGATGGGCAGCTGAGGCTGTTGTACCTGCCTTTTATGCCAGACACAGGTAGAGAGTCTTCCACATGCTCTTTTTGCTTTGTTTTTTATGATGTAACAAATTACTTGGATTCCCACAACACACCCTTGAACTAGTCACGCAGTATTGAAGGTTACATTTTTCTAGTCCTATTGAATTGCCAACAGACCCTTTTGGGCTATTGTAGGCAAGAAACATGTTGATCTCACATTTTATAAATTAATCACAACTGCTCCTGAGGACGATTGTATCCCATACAAGCACCACTATTTTTAATTAGGGGAGCGAGCTTCACTAGTAGAATTTACTCAAATCAATCATCACTAGACCTATTTTAAGTCACTTTCACCACACTTCACACACCTCTCACACCATATACCCACACTTCAGCTAAATCAAAAGATCTCTGGCAAAGAGCCCCTTTTTGGGTGCCCGTTGGGAATTGCAGCGCCGGCCCGACGAGGAACCCGCCCAGATGATAAAGCATGACACCTTTCGGGGGCGTGTGAGGGCACTTGATCCTATTGGAGCGTATTCCACTGATTTGGCATACTATTAATAATTTATCTGTGTTCAAGGAACTGCGCACGTCTGTATTTCAGTAACTGTTACAGGGAATGTGTGTGCTTGACCTACCCAAAAGCTCCTGGTTCCTCCTATTTAAACTAGAGATGTGCATAGGTCCCTTCCTGTTCTTCAAATGAGGTACTGACAGATGAAGCGCACAGCTAGGCCAGCCCCCTCTAGTTGTCTCCCTTGTCGAGCTAGCTCCTGACTGCCAGTGTGAGGGGAAGAACTGACCAGAACCAGCCTGTTTTAGGGAGGTGGGCTTAGATTTGCGCTCCATACACAGACTGGCACTGGGCATGAAATTGAACCCCCTCTACTTAGAACATTCCTGGATCTGTGGTGAAGAAACAGAAGGACTGCCCTGCTGTCTGAAACAAATACTGGACTTCCTTGCCTTGAACCCAGGACCCCATAAGAGACTCCCAGGGTCAGTGTTGGCTGTCCTCCAGTTTGAACTGCAGGGACACAAGCATCAGAGGCCTCTAACCTTGCAACTGCCCACCTGACCAGTTCTAACTAGACTTTCTCTGGAACATGATGCTGGCCTCTGATAGCATGAGCCCTAACCCCCAAGTGGTGCCCCCCAGATCCAGCAGAAAGAGTGTATGCCTCCTGTTCCCAAGCTGTAAGAAGTGGGACTTATAAATTTGAACTATTTTTCTGTCTGAACTTCTGATGGGGACCAGTGTCAACATTGAAGCTGCAGCCATCGTAATTGAATAGCTGGTTGGCTTCAGCTTGCCAGTTGCTCCTGCTAAAGTAGATATGGCTTTCAGAATAATATATAAGTATGAACATGGAGAACTTACCAAGACTGATGCCAAGCTAAGTTCAATAAACGTTGTTGCTTTCCTGGACACAGACTTTTCCCAATCAGAGGTACCTGTGATCTTGAAGCTTGCTCGGTTGGCAAATCATAGACAAACAGATTTTCACCATAAATGTTTCTAAGTCAGAAGGTAAACTTTCCACTGAGATGAGCCTGATCCCTGTATCTGACCAGTGATCCATTATGGCCAGCCTTAACTTTCGACTTTGACCTGGTTTCCTGTGACTGGGTATCCTTGGTTGTCGAGTTATAATTTGTTTGAGCTATTTTTTAAATTCAAACTTTAAAAACTCATATCTCTGTCCCAACTCATTCGAATTTTGTCATTTTGGTGTCAATATATTTATTAAAATGTATTTTATTTTTCTAAATTGTTTTTTTTCTTATGTTGTACTGCATAAATATGTTACACATTGCCTCTAGAGTTAAGTCTCTGGTAAACCAGAGTTCTGAATTTTTAAAGTTTAAAGTTCAAAATAGCACCAAAAGACGTGAAGTCTCAATCGCGTTCATCTGGTTGTACTTGACCTGTATCTGGATGCAAGTTAAGGCCACAGTGTAAGATATGGAAACCATGTTTGAACCCATATGGAAATTTAACCTTCGTAATTAGTCTCTGAATTTGAAGTAAAAAATCCTCAGCGAGGCAAGGCAGCAGTCTGTGGCCATAGCAGCCACCACGTTGTCAGATGGCAGCTAGATGAGAACTTGGTGGAGCTGTTGACTTTTATGCCAGGAAGTTTAGAGCGGGATGGATTCAAATTTTGCACCTGATGACACAGGATTTTGAAAATAATAATACCCCAACACATTAACTGATTAAAGTCACCAGAAGCTGAAAGTACGCTTTGCACACTTTCGACACAGTAACACATGAAACTAAGACAGGTGTAGTAGAAGCACCTTAAAAGTGCACTTTAACATGTAAGATGAATGAAACATAAATATAAATCAATAAAAATACTTATAAATGAATTGCACTACTGAGAATTTCTTATGAACACTGATGAAATTGTGCCGTTAATAAAGTGGCCTAGTGTTAATAATGCTTTCTGATAGAATGAACTATTTAGAAATGCTGGTGCATAAATGTGTGGAAACTAGGGACGATCTTGAGTTGTTGCATAAAAATACTAGAGATCCTATAAATAATGAAAAGTGAAAAACAAATGTTGTCGTGTGAATTTCGAAAATGACATGCTTATATGAATATTGAACAAATTAGTAGTAGTAGGGTATTACTAACTTTAGCTATTACCACTTAATAATCTCTGGTGAAAGTTCTGCATAATCCCTATTTAAAATAATTTATTTTTCTATATTTGATATTGATTTCATGTTTATGTCATTTAAAATGTATAATGCCAATTTTAAGGTTTTTTTCAAAATGCCTTTTCTTTAATGCTAGCCTTTCCCATTACCTAATACAATGATCCATCTTACAACACGTAAAATGTTGCTCTATTTGTTCTCTGCTTGTATAATTTTCATAATTTCTAAATGTTTCTTCAAAGTTCACAGTGAAATACTCCTGTGAGAACAGGATTTCAGCTGTTGCCATAGACGGATACTTTGTATTTTGGTTTCACCGTTATTAGAACTTTTGAGTCTTTTGTTGCTCATGACTAGCTTGGGAAAGTATTTTACTGTTGTGAGTGTCCTAGGTGACGTTATGTGAATCTGAGCATATGACAGTCTTCCAATGGTGGTGTGATGCCACATCCCTGGGACTTTGTTAGAGAAGAAACTCCAGAGGACGCTATACTGTACGATTTCTGATGATTTCTAAGAACTATCTGTAAAGAAAATATCTTCAATCCAAGGTAGATAGTTGAAGTTAGTCTTTATTAGTTAGAAGTAAAGAGACCTCCAGCTCCTTCCACAGCTTCCTCTGTATTATCTGCTATTCATATCACAACATTCCAACCTCCTAGCAACATGCCCACTATTCCAAGAAGCAAAGATCCCAACACAATCGTCTTATTTGTGGACTACTTTGCTGATGCCACTGTCGGTAGCAGGTAGACTGAAACTTTCTTTGCCAGTAAATCAAATATGCCAATCAGGGATAACCAATCATAATCACAATTTACACAGGGAGTACTTTGACACTGATCAGCAGTGGCAGAGTGCCCAAAGCTTCTCAAACAGCAAACACAAAATCCAGCACACAATTTAAAAATACAAGAGGTAGAGGCAAAAAGACAGGGGAAGCCAATCCAAGGATGCTAACATATATCCCCTCTGATGCCCCATTTGATACTGCTGCAAATCCACCAGACACATATCCTTCAACATACTTGTTCTGCTTAGATATGCTTGTTTCTAGTTCCATACAGAACTCCATGTGTTGTCATGGTGCTGGGATATGGTGAGTTCTAAGAAGAGTCAGTTGGTGCCTCTCTTCTGTCGTGAGAGGAGCGGTGGCTCATAATTCCCACAAATAAACATCTACAGGCTATACAACTGTGTCTTGTGGTGTTATATTGTCTTTAAGGACAAAACATAATTTCTGGCGACGAGCGGACAAGCTCCTTCTCATCAATCCAATGAAGCTAGAGCTTTGACCTCTGGTCTATTTGAATGATCATTTATGCTAATGTGTCAAATTTAAGATTTCCAATGTTTATTGATTTGTTTCTATTCCAAAGGGCAGAAGATGTGTTGTAAATATGTTCTTCTCTCTCAATATGGTTACCAACCTTTATTAATATTTAGCCCTTCCTTTGTGTCTGTTCGTACCTGTTCCTTCAGAATACTAGGAACTGAGGACTCTTCTTTAAACATTGAAACTTTTAAAGGACCTAAGGAAATAAGGTCCCCCTCAAAACTGAAATTTGACAAGTGAAACCTCAAAGAAACACCCTGTTTAGCCCCACCAGTGCCTTTTTCTTCCTGGACAGCCTGCAGCCGTGGAAATCAGAAAAAAATCATGTATAAATCGTCATAGGGAATCTTTTATTCCTGAAGGCAGACAGCAGTAGCAAGAAAACTGGCAATGTTAAAAATATTCAAGGTTTTATCTAGCAATTGAAGGTACATTAGAGATGGTCTGACCTGAAAGAAGCCCTTTCCACTCATAAGAGTGGTTAAAAACATCCTCATGTCAATATAAAAATCACAAAACATCATAAAGTGCATAGTGTCCTGAGGTGAAAAATTGTTGCAGTGACCCGGGGCTATATCTTCTGATTTACACCATCCAGGGAGATTACCCAGCAAAAAGCGAATTAAGTTGAAACGGAACCTAGTCAAATGCCAGCAATGGAATGGCTCAGTCACAATTCTCAAATGGGGCTCTATTGACGGCGAGGAAATTATAAGGTAATGAGCCCTGAACAAAGGTTTTTGTATCTCCTGATCCTCCCGTTCCAACCACAATATATTTACGAACTGTGATTTCACTAATTTTACATCAATTCTTTTTTAATCCCTACTGGGGCGCTATATATATCAGGACGTCATAGTTTAATGAACATACCCTTAACATACGACAACCACTGGACACTGCTGGCTTTATCTAAGGCAACACAATCCTTTAAAATCTGATGGTTCAAAGTTAGCTCTGGGTGGAGCCAAGTTGTCATCCAACAGACCAAGGGAGCCAATCCCAACAAATCAGTCACATACCCCATCCCCAGTTCCTAATGGACGGCATAAGTTGGGGTTGATTGTGGGACAGACAAAAGGGTACATAAGAATTTGTTTTCGGCCAACTGAACCCCTGCCAATCGTTTATAGCCCCAAATGGCAGCACCATATGTAGCAACAGCCAAACATTTAGATCCATAAATGGCAAGAATTGCTTCAAAAGGCCTCGCTCCCACTCACTGTGAGAAGCCCAGTAGCGCTGACGATGATCTCACTTCATTCTTTTTAGCTTTAAATTGGGGGACCCAAGAGCATCTGTCGTCAAATAAAACCCCCAGATATGTAAAAGCAGTCACTCTAGTCACCTCAGCTCCATTGCATGAGAAAGTTTTAACTTTTTTGTTTCTTTGCCCCATTGTCAGAACATGTGATTTTGACATGTTTACCACCAGATCCAGGGATTTCATATAAATCCCAAATATGTCCAAGAGTCTCTGAAGGCCTATGGGAGTTCAAGATAATAACACGGCATCATCCGCGTAAAGGAGAAGCGGGATGGTCCTATTTCCTACACGCGGGATGTCCGGGGTGGCCATATCCAGGGTCTTGTCTAGGGCATTGATGTAAAGAGTAAAAAGTAATGGTGCCAATATACAACCTTGGCGAACGCCTCTACCAGACTTAAAGTGTCTTGTGCATTTGCCGTCCTGAGTAACCCTAACAGCAGCCAGAAGGTCTTGATCTAAATCTGCTAAAAAATAAACGAGACGAGGATCAATCCCTATATCGAGTAGAATGGACCAAAGCTTCACTCTGTTTACCAGATCGAAAGCTGAGGAAAGATCCATAAAACCAATATGCAGGGAACCTTTTTTAGCTACAGTGTAGTTGCCTGTCAATAAATATAGATTAAGGCACTGGTCCATAGTGCTTCTACCTTGTCTAAAGCCATACTGAAGATTGGATAAAACCCCATTATGATTTATCTAATCCGTGACTTTGGCCAGAATCACCTTATCTAAAATTTTAACGGCAGAACCAATCAATTAAATTGGTCTGTAACATCTTGGATCCCCTCTCTGACCCTTTTTAAAAACTGGTATAATAGTAGACTGGGACCAGGATGCAGGGAACCCCTGGACGACTGAAGCATTGAACACATTTGCTAAAATTTTAGCCCAGAATTTATGCTCATCCTTATAGAGGTCTGCGGGAACACCATCAGGGCCGGGTGCCTTATTACTAGATGTATCTATTATTGCTCTCTCGATGTCTTCCGCTTTAAAAACCAACAGTGGTAAACCACCACAAATATCTGAAACCATAAAAGGCTCTTGAACCCCATTTGACCCATAAATACTCTCAGAGTGTGATAGCCACTGCTCCTCTGGGATGTTAGTTTCCAGGCTATCATTTACCTGCCCTAGAAAAAAGGGCCATTTACTATAGCCCAACATTTGGAGCTATCCTTCAAAATTTCAACAGACGTCAAAGCATTCCAGGCCTCTGATTTAATCTAATTTTTGCGGGTAGATACTGCTAGTTTATAATGCTTTCTGAGACTAACTATCTGCTCCCTGTCTCTTAGTTTGTTTTTTCAGGGCTTGTATTAGATTTCGATGGACCCTAGAGCATTTTGCGTCCAACCACCTTTCCCCTGAGTTAAGTCTGGGCTCACTTGTACTGTCAAATCAGTTGCAACCTGGCCACAAATAACTTCAAAGTCTCTAATGGCCTTGTCCTTCGGAGAGGAATAATCCACACACTTTGCAATATCATTTTATGCCTTCCTACATAGGTTAGAATGAAAGGATTCAGGGATTACCTTAGACCATTTGAGTCTCCTCCCTTGGTCTCTAGTTGCCACATGATTGACTCCCCTGTCCTTGCCCAAAGAGCACAAAAGATCCATATCTTTATTTAACTCCAGTATTCTTGGGTTATGGTCACTAAAGGGAGACAACCTAGCATTCTAAAACACTACGTTACCTAGCATTGAGGGGGACCATGTCCTTCGGAGTGGAATAATCCACACACTTTGCAATAGCATTTTTTGCCTTTCTACATAGGTTAGAAAAAAGGAATCAGGGATTACCTTAGACCATTTGAGGCTCCTCCCTTGGCTCTAGTTGCCACATGATTGACTCCCCTGTCCTTGCCCAAAGAGCACAACAGATCCATATCTTTATTTAACTCCACTATAACTGGGTTATGGTCACTAAAGGGAGACAACCTAGCATTATAAAACACTACGTTACCTAGCATTGAGGGGGACAACAATATGTAGTCAATAATGGTATCCCTTTCCCTGGCCTTAAATGTTGGTTCCCCCTCGGATGGATCATGGAAACCAGGTTTCAAAGAGATCAACTCCTACCAGAAGATCCTCCAGAGCCTCCCCCTTAAATGTGCGCTCAAAATGGGGTAGCATCGAATAATCAGGGCCCAGGACATCGTCAATATGGCAATTCAAATCACACAGGTGAACAGTAAAATCACCCATGAGTATGGTATAAAAAAAGTGGATTGCTTTGATCTATAAGATTCTAAAAAACATTTCAAATAAGAAAGGTGTTCATTTCTAGAATCACATTCCCCAGAGTTATAAAAGTTGATTAATAATATTTTAGGGTGATTGGGGGTACTTAATTCTACTATCAAACAATTGTGAGAGCTTACCTCCAACAGCTTTAAGGACCCTTTTAGCTTTAGGGAAAAAAAGAGCATTAAGTCACCCTTGGCTCTTCCTGCTGACGTAGGTCAAGCAGGCGAGCAATAGGATTTAAACCCATCCAACCAAAAGTTGCTCTCCCTCTCTCAAGTCTCCTGAAGAACAATATTATCATATTTTTTTACAAACTTAAGCCAACTCGGATTATCCCTTTTGGATCTGAGCCCCGCGATATTCCAACTAATATTATTACAGCTAGAGGCAGCATCAATATCGGTAATTTGAGAATTATGGCTAGAGTAAAATGAACAGTCATGTGGAATCTCTAGTCAGTCATTCTCATCTAACTGGGACAATGGGAAGAACCTATTTGATAGGGCTAAGCCCACCCCTGCAGGACATATTTGTGTGTGAAGAGTATGTGGAACTGATATCTCTCTGTCACTGGGGCTTTCTAGTTGAGGTTCAAAATCATTATATTCGCCATGGCTTTAAAGAGCCTAGTAGGGACTCCTCCAGTCCACCTTGGGTGGGTCTTAACACGGATATTTGGGCGTCTAGTGGGGGAATAAAAAATCACAATGCATGGCTCTAATGCCCCCTTCCCCTTCTCCAAGTCCGAGCCGTCCCAGAACAGTCTGTCAGCAGCGCCTCGTTTATTAAAATTAACAATAATAAAGTCCCCTTCAACTTGTTTTGGGTATTTGGCTACACACCCCACCCTCTGGCCATTATAATGCAAGTGGCAATTTCAGTATTCCTGCTACAATAATGATCCCAACATTTTTTAGCTTTCAATAGCAGGGCTGGTGTAGATTCATACTCTTCAGCACCCAGTTGTGTAACCCTTACAAGGACCGCAACCAGTGGGGTCTCTTCTGGGGGAAAATTAATACTGCAGCATATAGATTTTGCAAGCCTCTCATGTAAAGCGGGGGACTCCCTGCTAGCCAGGGTTTGAGCATTACCCGTTAAAGCCACAGGGATCCTGCCACTACTGCTGGAGTTCCCCCCCTCCCAGGGAGGCCCCGATGTCCCCCAACTTTCTCCATAATACCTGAGTCTACTCTTACTCGTGATGGGGAAATTAAAAGACCACCCATGTTGTCATCTCCAGAAAGTAGCCTTGTCTCCAGTTGGGCTTGAGGAAGCTCAGTTGGATTAGGAGGGACGTGCAGGGGTCTTGAAGCTGTTAGAAAAGAGTTAATGCGCTCACATTATTTCAAAACAGCAGCTACACAAGTGTTCAGAGTATCAATATTGTCTTTATCTATACTGGTCAAAGCAGATTCCAAACGAGCAGAAAAAACCTCCTCCACCACATTTCGAACTGTTACATCTATATTTTCACTCGCAGCATTCCCTTTGGTAGAGTTGCTTTTTTTCAGGCCTTTATCCCGTTTGCCCATTTTTCTGGCAGGTCTCTTTTTCACGGGGAATCCCTGAGACTGCCCTTTTTGTGCCAGGCACTGGGCAGGCAAATAATCTTTAGCAACATCAACCATCCCCCCTGTCTCAGTGGCATTAACAGTAAGGGCACCTTGCGCAGCTAGCAGAGTTGTTAACAGTACCATTGGTTCCAAGGGGACAGTTGGTTTTACCACAAGATCGTGTGTAACAGTCCCTTCATCTGGCTCTTGGCTCATGCCCAGACCCAGTTCCTTTTCCGCATGAGCAATTTCCTTGTTTAAGACAACCACAGCTGAAGTTAGGTATGAAATAATAGTTGCCAACTTTCTTGACACTTTTGCTTTTAACCCCTTCTGGTCTTGAGTACATAGTTGTTTCCACTTACCCATTATAGATGCAAGATGTAAGAGGAGTGGCCCAGCCTGTCCTCTTCCGGCCACTGACGGGCAAAGACGGGCCCGCCCTTGGCCCGGGTTTTGTCCGGGCACGCCCGCGAAGCAGGAGCCGTGGGGAGATTTATGCACCTCCTTGTGCGAATTGGTGTCAGCTGCGGTGGTGGCCCGTGAAGCAGGCTGGGTGCTGTAGTCCCTCCTGTGGGGCAGAAGCTGTTGTTGTGGCATTGTGCGGTTCCCGCTAAGCGGGAGCCATGGAGAACTTTATGCGCCTCCTGGCGCGAATTGTTGTCAGCTGCGGAGGTGGCCTCTGAAGCAAGCTTGGCGATGTAGTCCTCCCTGTGGGCAGAAGCTGTTGTTGTGCGGTTCATGTAACTTAACTAGAAGTATCCTGTGATCCATCTACATCAATTTTATACTTTTCACGGCTGCCTAGTCTTTGGTGTATTAATACAGTCACTCCTGGTAGTTCTATCAACATTAATATCTAACACCATATTCAAATCTCCTTCAAGGATTATTGGTAGTTAGACTTCTACAAAATTTCACTCCAGGGTTGAAAGGTAAGATAGGTGTGAGAAGTTAGCCTGGCATATGATGTCCACTAGTTCTAGTTGGCACCTTGCACCAGTCTATTTGATCTGGGTTAGGTGCCTTTTCTACATCATACTCCACTAAAGAACTTATGTATTATAAGAACTTGATTTATATGTACCTACAGGTACCTTAATGTGATATTTCAAATGATATTTTAAGATTACATGGTAAAACAACAGCAAGCTTTTATTCCATCCGCTGCACACCAATGTGAGAAGTTAGCCTGGCATATGATGTCCACTATTCTAGTAGGCACCTTGCACCAGTCTAATCGACCCTTATTGATGGTGGTTGTAAAGTCAACCTTATAGAAAGCTATCCTAGTGGTAGCATGAACCAGCAGTCTTTAGGCTAAGACTTCAGTAGGCGAGTTAAGCAAGTTGTTTTACCATATATAATCCCTTGAATGCCAAATGAAAGGACACCACACAAGGTATATATCAAATATATATGTATTTAATCTAAACACAAACCCTCTGCACTCTTTATGAGGTCAGAGGTCAAAATACAATACAAGTCACACAGTTAATATACGATAAGTTGCACAGTATACGTTATGCTCTAGGGGCCTCACAAACCATATACTAAGTATATAATATATAAGTTGCACAGTATACGTTATGCTCTAGGGGCCTCACATACCATATACTAAGAAAGTGGTATAAGTACCACATGAGAGTTAGAAAGCAGGCCTGGGGCCTGTGGAATTGCTGGGGCTACACTAAACAACCAAAGGTTAGGAAGTAGGAAGCCCACGGGAGACGCGTGCAGTGTCTAAACACAGTCGCGGTTTACCATTGACTTTCTATGGGAAATGAAGAGGTTACAAATATGCAATTTAAGGACACTTCCGGATGGACTAGCATGGAACCCTTTTAAACTAGGACACTTCAAGAGTCAAGACCCATGGGAGCACCGTAGTACTCATGTTACCTCACCCAGGGAAGCTGGGTGCATAGGTGTCTGGCCAGGAAGGTACCAGGAAGGAAACAGGCGATGTTGGGTGCTTGAAGGTGAAGAAGGTGAGTTTGTCTCTTCAGCCACGAGGTCCAGGAGGCATCGACAATGACCAGGTGCTGGATTCAAGCTGTCCCACAATGGATCTAGATGACTGCGTTGTCAGTATCCGGATTGGATCCAATAAGCCTTGACAACCGCAACCCATGCAGGATGTCAAGATTGGCTCTGTTGCAGACCAGCCAGGTCTGTGGCGTTTCTCCTTTTCAGGGAAGCTGGAGAGGCCTGGAACAACCAGGAAACCAAAGTAAATTTAAGATGGTGTCTTCAGGGGGCTCACTAGGCAATGGGCAAGGAATCAAGAAGACACCTCAAGCTCAAATGCAAAGGCGAGGCCCACGGGACACTCGCGGAGTGTGGGGACCTGGACTTCGGTGCAAATGGTGCTCGGGGCTGGGGCTTCTTGTACTCCAATGCACAACTTACTGAGTCTTCAGGAAAGGAGTGCAGGTAGCAAAATGCAGAATGTCCAAGATGTCTGGTTCCACATCTCTTTTGTTGGCCACGGGTCTCAGCTTTGCTGGGGATTGGGGTCGGGTCAGAGAATTTTGGAAGTCCAGTTCTTGAGTCATAGAGTCTTCAGGTTCTGACAGGAGCATTGAAACTGCTGTTGGTGCCTGTTTGCACAGGGTGGTCACTCCTTGACCACAAGGGAGATGTCTTCCATCTTCCAGTCAGAATGGAATGTCGAAGGTCCAGGATATGTCTTTCAAAGATTCGTCCAGGATAATCTAAAGTCCCAGGGACACAGCTCCTATAGTTATACTAAGGATGGGGCTGGATTACCTGACTAGGTCCCTCCTATGGGTGGACCTGAGAAGGGGTGGTTACACCCTTTTCCCTTTGTCCCTTTGTCCAGTTTCGTGCCAGAGCTGGAGTGCCCCAGCAACTGATTTTAACTGGGCTATGCATGGAGCACATTGTGTGCCCCAGGCAGTGTCTAGATGCATTTACTGAATGCAACCCTCCCTGCCTCAATACTAGGCATGGGCGGAAAATCCGTTCCGCTCGCGGATTTTGCGGATTTTCGGGAAATCCGCAATCCGCGAGATTCGCGAATCTCCCGCAAAATCCGCAAATCCGCGAGCAGCGGATTTTGCTCGCACTGCTCGCACTGTTCGCGTGAGTTCGCGTGAGTTCGCGCCCCGCGAATAAGTGCAAAATTGCAGAAATACGATCTTAGCAAAACTGAAAGTAACTACTTACCAGGTTCAAAAGTTCAGGCTCATCATTAGTAGCCATTTCCTGTAGTGCTTCCTGAGGGGCCCCTCCAGAGTTCAGTTGCCAGTTGAAACTATTATGTGACCCTGCTCTGAACCTCAGAATAGTTACACATATGCCACAAAGGTCCTGAATTACAGCTAAGGGAGACAAGCAGGAGCCAGGCTGGAAGTTAAAATCCATTAATCAGCCCCTAATTCATTATTGTCAGTTGGGGCAGGGCAGGTGTTGTAACTAATTTTGCAACAATGAAAGCACTTAGCAAGTGCAAAAGATCACTAATCAGGGCGCACTAAGGAAGCAGGTGCCAGCTAAAAAAATATTCTGTGACACATTAATCAGCCCCAAATTAATTCAGGTCACTTGAGGCAGGGAAGGTGTGCTTTGCTTTGCCGAAAATAATGTACACTGGACAACCAGAGGGTGTGGTGATGAAACAGAGGGTGGCATGGGTGGGCCAGAGGGTGGCATGAGTAGTCAGAGAGTGGCAGTGGTGACAGAGAGTGGCAGTGATGAAGAAGAGTGTCCCAAACAGGCTGGACACGTAGAAACAACAAGTTCGCGAAACTTGCGACCCGACAGGTAAGTTCGCAATTTGCGAAAGTGTACAAAACCCTCGCGAACTGGCAGAAACACGGGCGAACACAAAAAAAAAAATCCGCAAATTCGCGGGAATTCGCGGATTTTGCGGATTGCGAATCCGCAAATCTGCAAAATTCGCGAACGCGAGATCTGCAAAATTCGCTCATGCTTACTCAATACACAAAACCCCTGTCTGGGGAGGTGCCAGCACCTACCTGGACAGGAAACCTATTGTCCAGGTCTCCCCGGCCGGAGTTTCCCCCAGCAACCGGAGGTCAGACTCGTGTCTGTGGCAGCAGCATCCATTTTGTGATGCTGAGGCTCTGTTTTACTTTAACCGGGTAAAGCAATAACTACATGTCTTCTCCCTCTAGAAGGGTGGACTGCTACCCCCGCCACCAGATTTGGCGGGGGGGTAGTATTCTAAAGTGTTTGACACCTTACACAACATGTTTTGATAAAGCCAAACCAAAGTTAGCATTAACCGTGAGGATTATAATGCACTTAAGTGTATATGGTATGGCTATATCATAGAACAGCTATAAGGAGATGGTTCCAAAAGCTGCAGAGGGGCCCAGTTCATGCTAGGGCACCCTCTCACATAAAAGCAAGCACTCTGCCTCCAGGATTGTCGAGGCCTACCATAGGAGTGGCTTATAGGTGTATATGTGTCTATATGTAAAGGTAGATATCTAAGTAAGGGGTGATTACACCACCTTACCCAGGCTGTGTGAACAGACCTGTGGTGTCAGTTTGGAAGGAGGCAAACCAGGGGTGGCACAATACATGCTGCAGCCCCTGGTAGGCCTAAGGTGCACCTATGCCCTGGGTACCTAGGATACACTATACAGGGGCTTACAAGGGTGACCCGGTAACCAATCAGGTATGTACCTAAAGTACATGGTATCAATTTAGAGACAGAACAGCAGGGCTGTGGGTCTGATTTGCAGGCTCACGGCCACATTAAAGTCGAAAAACCAGAGAATCACAGCAAAAAGTGGGGGTGACCATAGGAAGCAGACCCTACTCTCCTACAATAGGTCGTCCATATTCTAGGCGTAACATCCTGCATACAAGTTTTTTAGTTGGAGCATCTCACCTGCCCTAAAGCCCATCTTCTTGAACAATCTTGCTGATTACGGTTCCTCCTGAACGGATCCCTATGAATCTCCTGCTCAAGGTTTACTTCAGGTCTGTCTTTGAGGACAGTATCCTTGAGGAGTGATACAAGAAAGCTCTTCATGTTCCCTTTTCCTCTGCCTTTGGGATATTAAGGATTCAGATATTATTCCTCAGAGAGTGATTCTCTACCCTTTCCAAGTCTACTCCCAGAGCTTGATTTTGCTTTGTCAACATAGCAATGCCTGTTGCATTCTACTGAATATCATGCTTTCATTGGGTAGCCATCTCTTCCAAAACTCTGGTACTTTCAACAACTTTGTCTAGTATCATACTCAGGGACTGGCAGGAAACTTCGATACCCATTTGTTTGGCCTTTGAGACTTCAAACCTATTTTGCAACTTGGCCGAAAGGCCAAGCAAAACCGATGCTAGTGAACGATCAGGTTACCCAGGACCCTTAGAATGGCCAATCCCAGCACTGTCCAATTGGGAGGCAGATTTCCCCTGTTGCTCTCTCATTAACCAGGCTCATCACCCTCCACACTCCCCACAGGTTGTGCTAGGGCGTCAAACTATTGCTGACAGCTATCGGGGAGTCATACTGAATAGAGTCTCCTGCTACTGAGTTAGATTGTGCGTCAGCTAATATGCTGAAAGATTCCATAATATTAATGCATAGTAGGCTTTGACAAGGTCCATCATCTTGCCTTTCATCTATGATACTCACAGTGGAGAGTCCCTATTCAACCCTCTGTGAAATAAAAGGTCATTCCATAATAAGAACAAAAGTAGTTTAAAGAGGGGGTGGTTTAGGTTTGACATTAACCTGTTTCTTTCCCCTTCTGGGAACTAATGACAGTTATTTAGGCTAGGCGTGGAGTCTTACCTCATCTGATCTTTTTATCTTGAAGGTAGGAGTCCCAGTACCTGTCCTGAGACAGAAATGTTTCTTTAGAGTACTTTTAGGACCCACTTGGATGTGGTTAGCACCAGTCTGAGGGGTCATGCCTTACCTCAGCAGCAATCCCTTGGGGGGCCCTAGATTGAAGAACATGCAGCAGTCCCTTGAACACTGGTTGGGGCCTCTCTCGTCCCTAGAGTGGGTCTTCAGCAACAGTTTGCCTTCATTCAGACCACGTTACACAGCAACTGAGGCCAGAACCCCTTTACTCTCACTTCGTCTGGAGGCATCTGCTCAGTCACAAGGGGGTGTAGTTATGTGGTCCATTATTCCCCCTGCCTACATCGCCAGCTCCAGACCTATGCTAACACTGCTGCTATTGAGCCAGAAGAGTGCCCTCCTACTGTGCTGGAATTTTTCGCATAGCGTCCTCCCAGCGGGGAAGCCCAGTTATGGCGGACAATGCTGTTTAGAGCACTTGGGGCATGAAGTGCCTGAAAAAAATGCCCTCAGAAACTCTTGCACTTCCAGAGGGTCACATAGTGCCACCAAAAACAAACGCCTAGCCCCCGGCCTCGGGACAATCAACAGCATTTGCTTGAAGCAGGTAGGAGGCAAACCAGGAAGCGGGGCGAGTGCACTCACTGCACTGTAAAACTCATGCTGCCTCTGTTAGCGTCAGGATCTGACCGCCATGTTTCTCCCCCCAGTGCCAGAGTTGGCGTGAAAAGCGAGAGTGGAAAGAGCTAGGAATAGTATAAAAGAATTGGTAATTAACCCTCAGGGAGAAATCTCTATGAAGGTAGGGGAAATGGAGGAACATTTAATACCCTTGTTTTCATCTCTTTATGAGGAAGATCACCATCCAGACATAATAAAGCTTAGGTGAGGGTCGAGGGATAGGGACCTCCCTGGGCTTGTGAAACTGGGAAAGAATTCCTTGGCAGCTAGGATCACAGAGGCTGAAATCTGGGAACATTTGAAATTAGTTAAATTCGGGAAGACAGCGGGCCCAGGTACCATACCCTCCAAGCTTCATAAGATATTAAAGAAGGTGATTGTGCCTCTATGGAAAACATTTTTTTAATTCTAACCACCTTTGGAATACCCAGATTCCCAAATCCTGGAAAGAAGCCACCATTGTGTTAATTATGAAAACCTGTCAAGGACCCAAGAAGGCAAACTTATACCGCCAATTTCAATACTGAACACTAACTATATATATATAATATAACATTTTAGCACCCGTTAATCCATCCAGACCAGAAAGGCTTTGTGCCTAAATTGCAGATCCACAAGCTTGTGTAACAGCTCATTGGCACAATTGACTTTACCACTATTTTTTCGGTCCCCTTGGCTGTAGTCACGTTGGATGCAGTGAAGGCCTTTGATAGAGTCTGCTGGGAATACCTGTGGGAGTTTCTAAAGGTGCTTGTTTGTAATACGATTTTTATCTCAACTGTTCAAAAACTGCATAGAGTCACAATTTTACTCAATGGTTACTCAATGGGTCACTGACTACGAGATTTAGCATCTCCAGAGGTACAAGGAAAGGCTGCCCCCTCTCCCCTATACTTTTTGATATCTATGTGGAATAATTTTCCCATTTGCTTTGGGGAGACCAACAAGGAATTCCTTTTGTATCACAAAGTTTCAGCTCTAAGATAGCTTGTATACTGATGATTTGATCATTTACATGGCAGGTCCAAATAAGACCATCCGGTGAGTGGAGAAGTTAGCAGATGAGTATGCGTCTTTCTCTGGATATTCCATCAACTAAGCTGAATCAGACACTATTGGGTTTATTACAATGATGGTCGGAGTTTCCTCCGACCGTCACTGTGGTGGGAACGGAACCTGCCAACTTCCGTTCAGCGGTCCTGACTACCTAATTATGATGTGACCACACATGGTGCAGTTGCATTTCCACATTTCACTATGGAGGCATGTGTTATGACCATTACCTGGCCGTAGCACAAGCTCCCATAGGAAAATGGAGGGTTGTGTTAATCCCTGGACCCTGTGACTGGCACTGCAAGGTGCCTGCCACAAGGTGAAGCACTAACAAGGAGGCACCATAGGTGCTCCCTCGGCCCCCAACCAGAGGCTGAAAACAGAAGGGGGCCCTGCTAGGGGTCCCTAAACATGATTTTCTGATAGGCATTCCATGTCCGAAAGCCCGGCATGAAAAGCCTGCCAGAAACCATGCATCACAATCCGGACGGCATAAAACGTAGTCCCTACGGACTATGGGCTGGTTCCGACTGGTCGTTGGGCTCATTGAGCCAGTCAGAAGCCGGCTGGAATGACCGGCTGTTTTAGTTCTAGCCCGGCTGTATTGTAATCTGCCGGTCAGAATTGAAACCGACAATCTTGGTCATAAAGCCTTCGACCTAAGGTCAGGAGCTTTATGACCTAGATGGTAATAGGCCCCTAGGTGTTGGAATGTAATTGGCCCTGATAGGGGGACAAAGTCAGATATAAAATATTTGGGAATTTTGATTTCTCAGCCCCATGAGGCAATTCCGATGTGTACCCTTGGGAAGGTCGCTAGAGACATTGACTTGCTGCTCACCAAGTGGAGAAACCTTCCACTAACAATATATGGTAGGTAAACCTGATCAAAATGTCTACCCTACCTAAACTGACATACCGTTTAAATGGTATTCCGCTAACTTATACTGAAGCACTAGTTGAGAAAATCCAGAGGAAGTTAACAACTTTTATTTTGACCTATGGAGCAGTTAAGTTGCCTTGGAAGAAATTGAGGCACAGTTTAGAGAAAAGAGGTCTTGCACTATACGATTTGAGGTAGGACTGTGATGCTTCCCAATTTATGAACCACAGGATGTTGTTAGTCAGGGTTGGCGGAAGTCACGTAAGGGACTATCGCGGAGAGGCACGGAGATGGAACCAATCTCCCTGCCTCTCCGCATATTTCCGTTACGCGACACCCTCATTCCTCGCCAGGACTGCGCATGCACAGGCTCCCGTGCATCCGCAGTTTCCAGATGAAGCTGCGATGGGCAAGGATGCGGCCGTAGTAAGGTAAGTTTTATTTAAGTATAATGTTAGGCTTTTACATATAATTTAATAAGGTGGGCGGGCGGCGGGCGGGAGGCAGGCGGGCGGCCAACTTCCGTTCCGCCCCCGAATGTGCGGAGATTTGCTGCAAATTTCTGCCTTGTTTGCCTAAGGGCAGATCTCCGCACATTCCGTGGGCGGAACGGAGATGTCTGCCCACACCTAGTTGTTAGGAATCTTGGGTGGTTAAACCTGTGGCCAGTTGTTGACTGCAATGTTTAAGAATCTAGGGACCTTTTGTTTTATATCCAGGTTTGGAGCTCCAAAATGCTTCAGAGTGTAATTGAAGGTCTGAAAAGCTGCTCTCAGGCAATGGTATAAAATCAGTAAGTTCTTGGGCATCAAATGTTAGTCAGATTGTTTGCCCATTTGCTATTCCCCCAAATGCCTATTAGATAGCTTGAGTCTCCCTTTGGGGGATGGTGGTATAATAACTTGGGGGAACTCCTAACTGTCCAGGGCCTACTACCTCTGAAGATACTGATGGGTAAGTCCAAGGGTCATATCTCAAGATTTAAATATGTGCCATTGGTCTCTTGCTACACGAGTGAAAAATAGGAAATTGGAGATCTCTGGGAGATTGCATCAAGACTGCAGGACATAATGCTTATAAAAAAAGAGGTCTCCATATGGTAGTGAATATTGTTGGATGATGAGGAAAGAAAATTGAAGGCCACATACTTGATCTGGTAAGGGATGATGCCAGGGCGAGAGTTGCAGCATTTATGGCAAATAAATATCCCTAACATTACTATACCATGTTGTAAAGCCCGCCAACCTAAAGAAGAATAACTTTTTTACATTCAATATGATTTTTTGGACTCCTCAAAAGATTGTGAGATTCGCAAAAAATCTGGCTTGGGTGTCGAAGATGTGGTTGTCTCAAAGAGCATGATGAGCATCTGTTTTTTGCCTTTATAGCGAAATCTAGCTTTTGGGACAGTGTGAGGAAGATAATGGCTGATATTTTGAGGTCAATCCCATACTGGTTCTGTTTGGGGTCGATACTACAACATAGAATTGCCTGGATAGATCTCAGCAGTCCCTAATATGTTGCTTCTCACCAAAAGGAGAGATTTGTAAGAACTGGCTATACCCCATACCTCCCTCCTTAGAAATGAGGTTTCTGGTTGGCTAGGGTATGCACCTAAGCCAGGCAGAACTCACCACTCTAGTCAGGGTAAAGGAGTCCAACCCAAGTTAATCCCTGCTCACCCCCTTGGTAGCTTGGCAGAGCAGTCAGATTTATCCCAGTGGCAATGTGTAAATATTTGTGCAACACACACTCACAACAGTGACACACTAGGCACACCACAAAAAGAGACTCCACACATGGGTATATAAAGCTATCCTTTATATTATTCATAAAAACCCATTAGACTACAATCACATACATAACTGGCACTTGGGGCAATTGTCATCACATAAATTGCTGGCCACTAGGCACCTGTAATGACATTACATAAACCATAATAATCACTTTGCCGTAAGGCAATTTGTCATTCACATAACATAGATCCCACATCACTTTGTAGTGTTGAGCAACCACCTTTTGACCACGTCACCTGGTATTATGGGCAAAACACATTAGCGGGCCAACTAGGCCAGTGTCATGAATCTTGCAGTGAAACCGTTAACAGAACCAACTGGCAGGAAAGTCTAGATTCCATCAAGACACTTCCGCCTGTCTCCCTTTTTCAGGCTGCTCCTGCTGGAAGGAAAAGTTCTATTGGTTTCCGCAGAGCCGGCAGTTGTCATAAATTCCACAGGTGAAATGCGGGGAAATGAAGCTGCCAAACGTTCTTTCCGTTGAGACCAGAACCTCAGTGCTAGCTGGTCATGAGCACACAGCCTTCATGCAATCGTGCGGATCAACATGAAGAGGGACGCTGGCCTATAACTGTTTCAGCCCTGCAGCTGAGTGGAAGCCAGCCCAATACCTCCGGTGGAGCTACGTATGTGGCAGAAGCAGAGCCCAGAAATGCGGAAGGAACTGCCAGCAACAAAATGCCCCAGTTGGCTCCATAGCCGAAAGGGGGGCGGAGCACCATCACCGCTTTGGGAGCCCTCAGTGGGTCTCCATTGGGAGGGACACAAGGCTCTCTGCATCTCACTGCTCGTCTGCCGTGTGAAGCTGGGAGGCTCCTGCTTGCCTTGGCCACACCCACACCCAGGCTTTTTCGGCAGCGGACACCATGATCACTTCCTGGTTGGGGATCCCGGTTACTACGGCAACCTGCCACCGCTCTCCAGCCCTCCGGTGTTGCTCTTCGGACAGCTGACCCCAGCCACTGGTGTGGCTGTGTCAGGTGCTCCCCAGTTGCACCGCATTGCCAGCGGGCCTCCTTCACTGATCCTTTTTACAGCTTTCTCCTTGGTTTGCCAGCAGTTGAGGTGGCCCGCAGCACAGTTTCTAGCTAAGGGCAGGGCCCTGCCCACTGCTAATGTTGACGGCGGTCCCTCGGTCCTTTCATCAACGCTGTCTGGGGTTTCCTCCATGCCGCTGTAGTGGTAATGATCCCTTGTACAGGGATGTGCCTCGGTACGGCTGCACAATGCTATTCTCACACCACGGTTGACAGGGAGAGGAAGATCACATCCTTCCCCAAAACTCTGCCCTTCCTCTAGAACCGAGCGACAGTGTAGCGGTACATGCGCTGGGGAAAGCCAACACTGAACGTCTAATACAACACTCCCCACACACTTGGATGGACATAAAAAGCACTCCTCGTGCACTTTACTCTTAAAAACAAAAGAAAGGAAGAACAACTCTGTTCTTCTCCTGCAGGAGCAGCAGCTGCAGGCCAACACCACCCCCTACACTATAGAGGAGGGGTAGTGCACGTCACAGCTTTTCAACTCTCCTTTTAGGCAGGTTTCTTTTAGACAAGGTAAAGATCTCTTCTGGAGTCTTTTGTATCCCTGAGACTTGTAACAGGATGCTAGTACACACAAGCCCTTGGTGATTCTCCTAAACAGGATACCACAGAAGGGAAGCAAAAAGAGTCAGTCCTTTTTCTCCACCTCAGACAGAAGCAGCTACTGCAGGCCAACCCACCACTCACTAACAAAAAGCAGCGGTCCTCACACAGTCCTTACGCTCTTCTTCTTGGCAGTGTTCCTTGAGATAATCTGAAGTTTAATCAATTAATTTAGGTTTCTGCCATGTGTAGCATCTGTCAAAGTGATACACGTAGAAAACCTAAAAAGTAATACATTGGGATTGGAGAGGCTTAGATGCTGACTGCAGTAGAGGGGAAATGATATTACTTTGCATAGCAATATCACACTTTGCTTGATGTGCCAAACAAACAGGGCACAAGTCCTAAAAAAGGAAGTGGTAAGGACTAACCTAGTTAATCAGAATGCAAGGTGCATCACAGTGCCTGACATCACGGTGCGTGACATCACAGCGCATGGCAATACGGCGTGTGAAATCACAGGAAGTGGCATCATAAAAAGTGACATCAGAGCTTAAGCCCTCACATATATGTTTAACATGTCTATCATGAGTACATTGGAGCATATTTCAAGTATATAGGGAAACCCTCCTGATTTAGGCAGAAGATTCACACTTTTGTAAGCCTTTTGTCATCGTAAACTTCCTCAACCTATAGTACTTTAAAAGAAAAATAGTGGTACTTAAATTATTTCAACGACTTCTCAGGGGTAGTAAGCACTATATAAATTACATTTATTTTGTGTAAATACAGGGAAAGGCCAACACACCTGGCATTCTTACAGTGAATGCATATCTTGCAAACAGGGACTGAACCCACTTAAAAGCTGCCTCTCTTAAGTGTGTGTGAAGTGCTAACAAGGTGTGAGCCATTGTTTCTCCTCTGTGCATTTGCATCAGGTGAGAGGCTCCTGACTGCTCCCAGCCAGGAGAATGAACAAAAGGAAGTCTGACCCCTCGGATTCGGCCTTCGTTATGGGCCCAGCGGAGTCTGAACTAAAAAAAACCCTCCCCGCCTGCACCTTGTTGCGGATCAAAGCAGATAACAAAATGCAGGCGCTGCTGAATGTGTCCCGTCGTTTGCAAATTACACCAGGAAGGATATAGCATATTTTTCAGTAGGGCCCAAGTTCTTGGCAGGGTGGACGGTGTCTACTCTGTTAAAATAGTAGGTGGACGCCGTCCACCCCCGTGTACCCCCAACTCGTGCCCTGTAAATAAACATATGCATAGTTCCCCTAGGGCTATGCGTTTTTCAAGCTGCCTCTCAGACATTAATTCAAGAGCAATCCAGTGAGGAGAAAAACACATAATTCTACCCTGCATCACTAACAATGACCAACAAAAGGCATTATAGAATGATGCTTTGTTTGATGGCATCTGATTGTGTTTTTGGGTGTATTGTCACACCATTCATGGGGAGAGGATATGGCCGAACGGGCTTGTGTCAATCTCAGATAGAGCGAACCAGGTTCGAGTCTCGGCAACGGCACTCAACATCCCGTGACTCGGGGCAAATCACTTAATCTCCCTGTGCCTAACAAAAATGAATGTGTCCTCGTATAACATAAATAGTGCTTATGTTAAGCCAGGGCTCGAGTCGGGGTACCCCACTTATTTTACTGGGGGGACACCATCCCCCCCTGCCAAACAGCTGGACTTCACTCTTTGGCCTCTCTGGGACGAGGAGCTCGGCGCCTGTCGTGACATCACTTCCTGTTGTGACGTCACTTCCGGTGACATCGTCCCCCCCACTTCTTTTTTAACGACTTGTGTCCTGTGTTAAGCACTCTGATACCCGATACCTTCGGGTCAAGTAATGCTATAAAAACTTCGGAAAAGAAAAAAAATGGTGGGTTTCCACTGCTGCAATGTGAACATTTACTAGCCTGTCGCCGAGGATGAAATAAAAAAAAAAAAAAAAAAGTGTGCACATAGTTGAGGAAAATGTTTTCCCGCAGCCACAATGTGAAAAGTAACATGTGGCACTAATAATATGCACAACAATATTTACAATTTCTTAGAAGCAGTGTTATTATTTTAAAGTTTCTCAGAAGATGGCTATGCAGGGAATCAAATGCTATACGAGCAAATAGATGGCGCTTTCAAATTTGCCATTGTTTGATAAAATGCAGAACAAAATGCAGCTCGTAGGCAGACTCTAACGATTTTCATATTTGGAAAAGCTAGTTAGACCGGGCGGGATAATCGTGACCATCTGTGACTGGGACTGGAGCGCGCGGATGAAACAGGAAATGGGTCTGAGAATTTCTCTTCTGAAAACTATTGATTTATGAGCCGGAGGGAGAGGTCACTATTTAAACCTTCGTGCATCCTATGAATGCGCATTTTATCAGCACAAGATAAATCTACTTCCACACATTCCCTGGGCAGTTAGATAAAATATATATGTGATTTACGCGGCAGGCATTTTAATTTACTTTTTTAGTTGTAAAACAAAAGTACTGTTTATGCATCTGTTGAACTACTTCCAGCTTTAGAATCTGCAAATACTATTTGAAATCTGAACACTATTTTGCCTGTTTGTGTGTTTGGTTAACCTCTTCTAGCCCTGTGAAGGACCATGAACTTAATGAGTGATGTGGCAGATATCTGGCAATTAGAGCATCCATGGACACATGACTACAAGTAAAAGCTTCCAAAGCTGCATGATTTTATTGTCTCTTGTGGAATATCTGGGAATACTTTCAGGCTCCACTCTAACCCTCCCTTCATCATCGAAGCCAGTTTGTACTTCAGCTTACTGACCAGAGCCTTCCTGCAGAATGTAGGAAACTGGCCTTTGTCCTGTATTCCTAAAACACATCTCTTTCAATCTGTAAATTCCAAAAGGTTAAGACTTTAATACACTATTCTTGCAACGTACATTAGCCGATTTACCCATGCCATATGTTAATGCATGAATAAATGAGACTCTAAGGGCCTAATAACGCATTGTATGCAGACACGTAGATAAAACACTGTAGGTGGTATCAGATTCATTCTGTTCTGCTAGCACTTCCAGATTAATCAACTATGCACTATGACTTGATGCTAGCACTGGACTGTACCCAACTGTAGCTAACAGTATACTTAATTAACCAGATTTCCTCCGATGCTTTTTTACATGGTTTTTAAATGTTTTATAATTTTTAATGTTTTCTTTCTTTGTAATATAGAAATACCTAATTGTATTATTCCATGTGACATGAATTTTTTATGTGCTTTTATGGTCTTTTTAACAAATACCGAATAAAGCTATCTTTGATTTGATTTGATAATGAAGATACCTCTGAAAGGTGGGGATGGCGACCAACAATTACAAACATTTTTTAATTATTTATAGGAATTTGGAGTTTGTTTGCTTGTCCTAATGTTTCCCCCTGTAAGAAATCTGATTTATCTGCTTGATAGCTCCAGGTTTTTAATCTTGGAGTGTTTCAAATTGTTTTGCTGGCTTTGGAACTCTCTGCAATGTATCCCTTCTAACCAGTAGAGAAGTGCCTGTGCTCCCTGTTTTAACATGATTGAATTGGCATATTCTAGATAATCATATTTAACTTGCCTAGGAGTCCCTAGTATATGGTACAAAGTGTACCCAGGGCCTTAAAGTTAAGGCCACTGGAAGACTGCAGCACATACTGTGCCAACCAATACAGTGGCGATGCAACCATGGTTTCAGGTCTACCACTGCAACCTGACTGTAACAGTGCAAAACATGCACTGCAAACTGTCAACCTGTATAACCCTTTTCTACAGGTAAAAACCTCCTATTTGATATTAAGACCCTATTTATTTAGATATTAATAAGCCACCCCTATGCAGGCATTGGTGTCCACAAGGCAGGGTGCATAGTATTTAAAAGTAGGACAAGTAGAAATTGTATGTTAATATTTCCTTATAGTGACTAGAACCAAAAAGCTATTTTTATTGTTGCAGGCCTTGCTGTCTTATGTAGAAAACCAGAGTACAGATTAAAATACTTTTTTCTTGAATCTTAAGTAGGGATTTTTTTCCAGATAGAAATAATATTGTGCTATGTTGAATTTCACAGAGCAGAATTAGGCACCTGAGGGAATTCGTACATGACATCTCAGTAGAGTGGATGGAAAACGGTGGTTGGCGCATATTGCCAGACACTACTGGCAACAGTGTTGAATTCCCTAAAATATAAAAGTACTTTTAGGCAAAGATTGAAATCTCTACATGTGCTTTTACCTTTATAATATTTGAATAGGGTGCTTTGTGCTTAGTGTGCAATAGCTGAAGGGGATCTTGTTAAGCATGTCTCTTCTTGTTTTCTGATGAAACAATGTACACAAGCTCTGCACTTTATTTTTTTGCCCCTAAAATCTTAAACAAATACTTTTTTCATTGAGAAAAGTATAAGTCTTACACATTTCTTTTTCCCATTGGGTAAAAATTAAATTGCAACTCGCATCTATTAAAAACATGTAGACTCATTCTTTAGTGTGTGTAGGGGTTGCTTAACACAGTAAATACCATTATTATTTTATAACAGTAAATAACAATATTATTTTGGTAACACATTTTGATATTTATTAAATCTTCATAGCACTTAAATCCAAAAGTACAGGGGGCACTGCAAATCTTTGCACTCTTCTGAAAATTTACAAAATAAGACCAGTGAAATTGACGTTCTCTATATAAATTAGAACTCCCTCCCACTCCCCACCAGTATGCAGAGAGCATGCTCATAGGAAATATATGGTAGTTGAGTGAATCCTTTGAAAACATTTTTTTTCAATTCCTGATTAGACATAGACAACGAATCTAGGGATGGTAAAAAAATGTTGTCAAATAATAACCCTTCAGAGACCCTCGTTTACAAGCAGTAACGGAGGAGGCTATTTGCTCTGAAGGAACAGGGTATTGGTGTTTCCCACACTCAAGGAGGCTTTATGCAAGGTCTTTGCCTAATGTTTTTGAACTTCCCATGCTGTGAGACTCCTCAGCGTGGAAGGTTTAATAACAGCACGTGGGCCAAATCAAAAGACCATTTCCATTTGTTTTTCTTTTAATATGAATTCCAATATAGGGTAACAGATTGTTTTATGTGTTTGATTAAGTGTAAAAAAAATGAAAGATAGAAACTCAGTAGCCTTAATTATGATCCACGTATAGATCACGGGCAGTATCAAATACAGTAAGCAATGGCGGCTGTCACAGTTTTGGGTGGACTGCTATCATAAGAGGTTGAAGAGTATTACTTTACTACCTGCAAATATGGTCAATGGTTGCTTGTGACAGGAACAAATGAATGTGACCCATTACGTGCACAAAGCAACATAATACCACAACTAAATACCACAATGAAAATATCATATGGCGAACCTGAACTCAACGCAAAAACT
The DNA here is from genome assembly GCF_964263255.1 of Lissotriton vulgaris. Classification (NCBI taxonomy): domain Eukaryota; kingdom Metazoa; phylum Chordata; class Amphibia; order Caudata; family Salamandridae; genus Lissotriton; species Lissotriton vulgaris. The sequence continues at coordinate 934,056,175 of NC_141699.1, forward strand.
GCAGTACAATAAAACAAAATCACTTTGCAATAATGCAGAACAAAAAGACGGTCTTGGGTTGCTTGTTTTCCATTTCAGGGAGATTCCGGCCTGGAAATTTGTCCTGGACTGTGTTTACTGGAGCAGGATCAAGACAAAGTTCCATATGGCGGGGTCCAAAATGAGGTAGCCTGGTGTGTAAAACAACAATGTACTGGGATGCCGTCCAAGTAATTACGGGTGGCTGGGACTAATTCATACATTCCATCCAATGTGTTTTTATATACTTTAGTACAATATGACAGGAGCACAAAAAACAACAGAACAGATCAGCATAACACTATGGCCCACAACAAATATGCAAAAAACAGTCCTTTAACACTTTACTACCTCTAGATTCCTGTTTTCATAATACAGTGGTATAAAGTGTTTAGTGCAAGCACTAGCCTAATAGTGCCAGTCAATAAATATTTTGTGATCCAGCACCACAAATCCAATAAAGTGGAAAATGTTATTCTGGGTGAAGAAATGTAACATCGGCATAGCCTTGATTATTTTTGTTTGCATTTATAAACCTATCTTCTTTTGCACAAAGGATGTCACTCATTTTCCAATTTTTATAAGTAATGTGCATTTTCTGACTACACAGAACATACTGATTTTCCAACACTAGCCTTGCCCAATTAAAGTTGTCTTAGCACTTTTCAACCTATTTCCTTTCCCACTGATAATTCTGTATGAGTTAATTTACTAAAATACTGTATAATCCTTTCTCATATTATTATTGTTTATATGACATTCCCACATATCTGTCAACTTGAGCAAAAATCTGACCATGAGGAGGCAGGGCCTAGCTGGGGCCTATTCTAGGGATGTACCTCGTTCAGTGGAGTACTTACGAGGCATTTTTGCCCCCACTCTGTACCCAAGCCCCTTCCTCCAGAACAAAAAGGCTAGCTGAGGCTAGTGCCATATTCTGGGGTGTTTTCGTACCCCTTAATAAAAGTCTTAGAAAAAATAGCCTGTAAGTCTAGTTTTTCCATAATACACACAAAGCTAGAGATCAGTAACTTTAGGCCAGTGGTAGTTCTGGCAAGCAGCACAGCATTGTCTATGAAGAGGAGAGCTGGCATGTGGTTTTTAAAATCCTGGGCACATTGGCCCCCACGTTAACAAGAGCTGATTCTAAATAGCAGAAATAGTATCAGGGAAGCACGCACCTTTGGCGTACACCCCGATTAACCAGAAATGGGGTGGAGCACTCACCATTTTCTTCAAACATTTCAGACACTTTTAAATTCCAGTAGAGATGTTGGAAAATGTGACCAGACCTACTTCCAGGTCCATAGGAATTAGTATATCCCACAATTTGGAAAAATGTACGCAGTCAAGGCGCTTGATAAATCCATGACCAGCAGATGCAAAGGAACTGCCTTTGACACACTTATATTTAGAGACAGGTGAATGGAGGTTTAGAATCTGTTCAATGGTGCCAAGACCTTTCCTAAATCCGTATTGGGCTAGGTAAATGATGTTTCTCTCCAAAGCCCACTCAAGCAAGCAAACTAGTATAACGCTCCCAATCATGTTTTGGGCAGAATAAAACCAAGAAATTGGCCGATAACACTTGCATGCTTTCCTTTTCAAAGAATCTTGTATGGCCTTAGATATTGCCTCCACAGTAAAATAACACTCATAGGTAATGATGCATCCAACAGCCCTTCCTCAGAGCAAGGAGTGCTGGATTATTATATTACACTGAACTGCTCTATTGAGCTTTCAGGACCAATGTCGGTAGTCACTAAATCAGGAGAACCTCCAGGGACAAAGACTGCTCAGACAGATTTCCAAAAAGCCAGCATGTCCTTAGTCTGGCATGCAAATAAAAAATTATCCCACATCTCATCCCTGGGATCTGCCTTCTTGTTTTTTAGGTTATATAAGCATTTTTACAGGTGTTAATTGACCCCTTGTTCCTGGGAAGTTGCTCCAGTACCGAGCGCAACTTGTCATTAGCTGTTCTAAATGGTTTGTCAGACCATGACTTTGTATAGCTGGCCCTAGTTTATATGGGCTTCAACAGTCTATCCCTAATATATAGGGTTAGGACACCCTGTCACCAGATTATCACTTTTCATTAATCAGCTGATCCATTACTTTGTTCATGTCTGCAGAGCACCAGACTAGCCTGTAAGCTGCATCTTTTGTGGTCAGAGACTGCCTTCTTTCTGTGTAAATATGTATGTAAAAATGGTGAGGGCTAAAGAGTTATGATCCCTATAAACTGTGGAGGGAGTCCTTCATTCTCAGATTAAGGGGTGCATGATCAGAGACACAAAAACTTAGTCTACTACTGACCCATAACCCTATCCAATGTAAGTAGGGATGCTTGCAGATGCCAGAGAAGGGATGGTACAATCCAAATCATGTGATAGCAAAAAAATCATACCGTAAATGCCCTCTTATATCCATAGTATACTTATATATATAGCTTAATTCATCTGAATCTGGGGTAAAGATTACAGATGAGAGGGTAGGCAAAATGCGCACCTTAACGTTGAAATCACCAGCCAATATTAAGGTGAGTAGTCCTTGTGAGTGAGCATGGTTTGCTGCCAGCTATTTTATCAGGGACAATTGCACAATCAAAATCCAACTATCCTTACCAGAGAACTCATTGGTATGAAAATAGACCATTATGATGCCAGGTTTTGGGCCCCACCTTACTTCAAACACCTGCATGTATATCTCATCCGAAAGTATTGGAGTTATTTTGCAACCAATGCATACTTTGAACTATGAAGCCAAACCACTCTTCGCTAGCCCTACAGTGGAAGGAGATGCACAAAGATTAAAACAGCTATACCCATTAAAGCAATTGTCCTCCTATGCCCAAGTCTCCTGAAAGAAAACAATATCATGGGCCTTGACAAGAGTATTCCATTCATCGATACATAATTAGGAAACCAGGCCAGCAATGTTCCAGCTAAGGAAAGGATTTGTGTTGTCCTTTGAATTGTCCTTATAAGCAGAAGGTGACACCTGCCCATTCGTACTAACCTCAGATGCAGATTGACAAAGGACTGGGACATGGGTGTCCCCTCAAGCACACGGTCAGGGGCACATAAAAAGAACAAGACATAAGGGGAAGGTCAAGGCATATGTCGATGTTCCAGAACAGTGCCTCCATATGCAGGGGTGGTGTTGCAGGCCTAAGTGTCAAATGAGGATTATCCACATATGTAGAGTTTTTAGTGTCCAAAGCCTTTCCGGGGAGACACTTCCTCTCTCTTTGTCACTCAATGTCCTCAAGGTTGGCAACAACCGTATATCTGTTCCCATGCAGGGGCTTATCAGGGTAATGGAGTTGGCATTGGGGGTGACATCCACTGGACAGGGAGGTAAGTGGGGCCAGATGTTAGTAAAAGAAACCCAAGGGGAGGACATTTATTACTCAGGGTTCTGGTACACTTGTTCTAGCTTGAAACAGAATGTCCCAGCAATGGAGGGTTTGTGAAAATTTATAATGATGCAATCACCTTGAAACTGATGGGGTAAAGGCCTAATCCCCGCCCATCCTGTACACAAAGAGAATATCATCATGGAGGTTGTGAGTAGAACCAATGTTACTAAAAATCCAATGTGTTTCTTATTTTTAAGATATAGAGGAGACTCTGTAACTCTGGATGGTAGGCTTTGGGCATTGGCTAGTATGACCACATACAGACAAGAAGCAAATTAATCACAAGGAGAGGATCCATACGGGATTCGGACCCAGCTGTGGCCAGGAGACTCCAACCTCCTTGATTCCTTGCCAGAGGAAAGATCATAGGAAATAAGCCCAGTTTTTAAACCCCTGACATCAGGCACAATGATAGTTCCGGTTGAGGTTGACGGCCAAGGTTCACTCCTGTTCTCAGATAGCTGCTCCCTTGAGGGGCCAGATACCAAGCCCTCAAACATTTTATGAAGGATGTTCAAGTGGTCCTCAACAACTAAGAGGCTTTTGTGCAAGGGAAGGAGTTTAAGATCTAGGAGATCACAACCTGCTGCAGATACTATTTCAAGAGTCTCAGGGGGATGTGCGGGATTTGGTAAACCAGGAGCTGAAAGCAGCTACCTTTTGCTTGAGTTTGTAATATTAGAATGACTCCCCCTTGGGTCGAGATGCACCTTTCCTGCGCTTAGCCACTGGAGCGGGCGAGTGTGCATTATTGATGGTCCTAGTTGAGATGTCATCCTCATATGTCCCTTCAATAAAGTTATTACCAGAGGTGCTTCCATCCCCAGTAGTTGCAACATGAGCACTAACACTGACATTACCATCAGCCTGGACATCACTACAGGATTCTGCTGCTAGTAGGGGCATAGAAGTATAGAGCCCGCATAGCTTATCAGTTGTGAGGGAGGGCCTTTCTTCACCCAACTGAATCTCTTTTGATATAACTTCCAGATTCTGAACCAAGAAACTATCAATAGTAGTGTGAAAATACGCTTAGGCAGGCACAGTTACCACAAAGGCGGCTTTCCGTTTTCCTATATCCATGAATAAAGTTATGAAGGACAGTATTATAAAAGGGGCAGTGTAGAGAAAGCAATTTGTGAGGGATGTAAATAACACAATACCTTAGGTCACACCTGGACCCCTGGATGAGACAGCAAGATACTTGATGACAAACCTAAGAGGGGTGGCCCAGCCCAGACTCTTCCATGCGGTGATGGGCAAAGACTGGCCCGCTCTTGGCCCAGTTTTGGCCTGGGCACATCCCGCGCGGAGGCTGAACGCTTTTAAGGTCAGCTGACTGTCTCTGGGCCCGCCTCAGACCTGGTGCAGGCTGGGGGACATAGTCCTACCCCAGTGTCTGAAAAACTGTTGCGCTAAACAGTACAGGTAGGGAACCACTTGTGAAGACAACCACAAAGTGGGAGGCTGACTGTGCTATTATTTGCAGTTGACTGTCCCTGGGCCAGCCTTGGGCTTGGTACAGGTTTAGGGACATAGGGGGAGATTTTTGAAAAAATCACGCAATGCAGCGCAGCCCCCCGAGAGGCTGCACTGCATTGCGCAACAAGGAGGGATCAGGAGAGTGCCATATTTTTAAATATATGGCTCTCTCCTCCCCTTTCCCTTATGCTGATTTCAGCTGCTATGCGCCATGCACACACCTTAGCGCTGCAGCGCTAGGGTGTGTGTGTGCATGAGTGTAGCAAAGGTTTTGTTCAGGAAGGGTACCCTTCCTGTACAAAATGCCTTGCATGAAGCAAAGCTTTTCCCAGTTTGCATACATGCTTCACAGCACAGCACGCATGGGAATTCAGAAAAGCATGGATAAATAAATCAATTCTCCTGTTAGAGCCTCCTTTGAATGGGCGTTAACTTTTGGTGCAAAACCATGTTTACAAATATTTGTAAATTTGGTTTTGCATCAAAAGGCATGGGTAGTTGTATGTTATGTCATGTTAAAATAAACTTCTTAAGTGCTCATACACCCCTAGGTTTCTTGGCGCTGACCGGTAAAACAGGGCACAAAACACAGTTACTCTAAGCATACGCCTCTTTCAAAAAAGCCAAGTCTTGAGAGATTGTCTAAAAATCAGAAGGTCCTGGCATTGTCTTAAGACAAGTGGTAGGGACTTCCAAAAGGTGGCCGCCAAATGATGGAAGCAACTACCTCCTTGGCGTTTCTTCTTAAACGAACGGACAGTTGCCAAGCCTTTATGCACAGATTGTAAGTTGTGCGAGGGGGCATAGTTAGATACCAGGTTTCTGATGAACGCCCATTTCCCACACATGTAATGCCCCCTCGGCGCAAAGTAATGCAAAACCGTGCTTTGCGCTGCTTTGCGCTACTTAAAGAGTGCTTTCCAGCGCAAAGCAAGTTTTGCACTGGAAAGAAAATAGCAAAGAAAATATTGCCGCTGTGCTATTCTTACTGTATTGTATTTTATTTTCTGCATTTAGTTTCTGTGCCCCTGTACAATTTCTTTTCATTGGCATCCCGCTTCCCTCTCCCCGCCGCTGCTGCCCTTACGGCCCCTCCACCCAGCCCACGCATGTACTCCCCTTCCAGCTGACAGTCACTCCCCTACTCAATGGTGGCCGCTGCGGGGGAGCGCAAGTAAGACCTCTGACCTTGGTCACTGGCCTGCTCTTCCCTCGCAGCTACACGCCATTTGGCTCGTCGTTGCTGTTGAGGTGTTCGAGGCCGCTGCCTGCTCCACTGTTTGACCGATATTTTTGGTTATAACCCTGTGCCACTTGTATTTTGGTTCTGTGCTATGCTTATTGTATTGTATTTTTGTTTTCTGTATTTAGTTTCTGTGCCCCCTGTTCAGTTTCTTTTCATTGGCATCCTGCTTCTCTCTACCTGCCGCTGCGGCCCCTTCCCCGGCCCACATACGTTCCTGCCTCCCAGCTGACTGTCCCTCCCCCTCTCCACCCTCCCCTACTTAATGGTGGCCACTACGTGGTCGTGCAGCTGATACGCGCAGCAGGCGCACCTAAGGCAAGCCCGTCTGTGCCTGTCCGCGACCAGCGACAGGAACCCTGTCCCTCCGCACCGCCAACGCTATGACCCAGCGGAAATCCACGAACTCAACCCTGGCTGTAACAACAACTTCAAGATAGCATCACTGTCCAACACCCATGGACCCTTCAGCTGTCACAGCTGCCGACAAAATCAATCAATCAATCAAGAAATTTGTATAGCGTGCTACTCACCCAGAGGGTATCAAGGCGCTTGGGGGAGAGGGGTCCGCTACTGCTCGAACAGCCAGGTCTTGAGTTGCTTCCTGAAGGAGAGGTGGTCTTGGGTGGTCTTGGGTGGATGGGAAGGGAGTTCCAAGTCTTGGCTGCCAGGTAGGAGAAGGATCGTCCTCCTATGGTGGCTTTTCGAATGCGTGGAACCGCGGCGAGGGCGTGGTTGGTCGATCTCAGTTGGCGGGTGGGAATGTAGAAGGTCAGGCGGTTGTTGAGGTATCTGGGGCCTAGGTCGTGGAGGGCCTTGTGTGCGTGGGTGAGGGGACGGAACGTGATTCTCTTGCTGACGGGGAGCCAGTGCAGGTCTCCCAGGTGTCCGGAGATGTGGCTGTGTCGGGGGATGTCCAGGATGAGTCGTGCGGAGGCGGTCTGGATGCGTTGAAGTCTTTTCTGCAGTTTGGCTGTGGTTCCGGTGTAGAGGGTGTTTCCGTAGTCCAGTCGGCTGGTGACGAGTGCTTGGGTGACTGTCTTCCTGGTTTCAGGGGGATCCATCTGAAGATCTTTCGGAGCATGCGTAGGATGTTGAAACACGATGATGAGACGGCGTTGACTTGTCTGGTCATCGAGAGCGAGGAGTCCAGGATAAAGCCCAGGTTGCGTGCGTGGTCCGTTGGTTTGGGTGCGCTTCCTAGGGCGGGGGGCCACCAGGAGTAGTCCCAGGCAGAGGGTGATGATCCAAGGATGAGGACTTCCGTCTTGTCTGAGTTCAGTTTCAGTTCAGCACCGCCAGGACCACTGACCCAACACAACCCAACCAAAAGAGCACACCGGAACCAAAGGCCCTGCAATGCATCCTCCTCAATGTCCGATGCCCTCCACAAACATGCCAACTAAATCTGGGACCACTTCGACAGCACCACCCCAGATGTGGTGTTCCTTATCGAATCCAACACACTAACCCTGGTGTATAACCAGGGATGGGAACTAGAGGCACAGGGCACTAGGAGCTAGCCAGCCTGGACCTGATCAAACATCACCAGGTCCTTTTGTTTGTTTTTTCACCCACTTTTACCTGAATGTCAGTATAGGGGCCTTCCTCCTCGACCTCCCATGGAGAAAGTAGGGTAAATTCCTAGGGTAAGTCATGAGAAATATTCTCTCGCTGTTCACCAAAATGTGCGCACACGTATGAGTGACACGTGTTCAGCACTGTGAATCAAAGCACTCAATTAGAAGGGTGGTGATGTATGGTTACTTGCGTAACAACCAGAAGAAACCTACATATCATGTCTTTGTTTGTTTTCTGTTTTTCTACAGGCTAGATTTGGAGTACTATACCAGTGAGGATAGTGACAATACGTACCCCATATGGTGGTGTTCTTCATTGTATTATTTAATTATAAAAACGAAGCCCTATAGATACATGGTCCTGATGAATGCTACGTACCCGCATGGGACATTGAGTAGAAACATGTTGGCCACAATCAACACGATGAAGGGATAATTAGTTCCCTATTCACCTCTCATTGCTTTTAATACCATATAGTTGCCCAATTAATTTAAACTAGTCTTTCTGACAACTGTAATGGTTTTTAGATCGCTTTCACTATTCACGGCCCCCTCTTAGTTTAGAAGTGCATCCCTGTCATCAGGTGTATGCCCACCCTCTATCAAACCAAGTTTTTAGAGGGCGAGGATGACCTATGATGAAGCATGACACCAGGTGGTGTGTGAGGCCAGTCCTACACTTTTTGTGAGGTGCCCCCACTAAACACGCATCTCTAGAGACCTGTAGAAATCCCGACTAGAGGCAGCCCGATTTCTGTTTGCGTTCCTTACCAAAACCCGGACCAACACCACCTCGGGTCCGGACTTTGCCATCGCCATTCCCCAAGGATACAAGCTCTCCAGAAAGGACCTCCATACCCGCCCGGGAGGAAGAATCGCCATCTTCCACAAATCCACCCTCTGCCTGAGCAAACTCCCTGACGAGCCCACAGACATGATGGAACATCTACACTTCAAGATACAGACCAACCCCACCACCACCCTTCGAATAACCCTCACCTACCGACCCCCTGGACCCCGCGGATCATTCACCAACTCCATCACGGACATCATGAGCCCGCATGCCATCGCATCAGCCAACATACTCCGGTGGGAGACCTCAACGTCCACCTCGACAATCAACTGGACCCCAACACCACATCCCTCCTGGACAACCTCCACAACCTTGGACTCAAGAAAAACAACAAAACCCAGGTCAAGAAAGCCAAATGGTTCACAACCGAACTTCGAAAGTGAAGACGCACCTGCCTCCACCTCGAAAAGGCCTGGAGGAAAACCAAATCCACCGAAACTCACAACAATTTTAGAACCGCTATGATCTCCCACCACCAACTCATCAGAAAAACAAGAAAAAACTGATTGAAGACCGAATCTCCACACACGCACACCACAGCAAAGAACTCTTCAACATCATCACAGAGTTCGCCTAACCCAACAGCGAGTCGACTGACATCCCTCCCTCACAAGACCTCTGCGAAAAACTCAGCATCTTCTTTCACCACAAAATCAAGAGCATCTATGACAACTTCGACCAAGACAACCAACACACGGAACTCCCACCTACCACCCGACACCCTGAAGTCAACCATTGACAGCTGGATAGCCCTCACCACTAAAGACATTCTGAAGACGATGAAGTCAATCCACTCCGCGGCCCCCATGGACCCCTGCCCCCTCCACATCTTCAACAGATCCGCCAAAACCATTGCACCCATGCTGCTCCGCCACACCATCAACCGCTCCCTGGTGAGTGCCTCATTTCGCGATGACTGGAAACACGCCAAGGTTAACCCCCTCCTAAAGAAACCTCAAAAACTACAGACCCATCTCCCCGCTCCCATTCCCCGCAAAAGTTATTGAGAAAGCAATCAACAGCTAACTCTCAACATTTATCGAAGAGCACAACATCCTCGACTCCTCCCAGTCCGCACAGTATGGAAACCACCCTCCTCACCGCAACAGACGACATCTGCACCCTACTGGACAAAGGAGAAACAGTAGCCCTCATCCTCTTCGACCTTTCAGCGGCATTCGACACAGTCTCCCACTGCACCATAATACGTAGACTTCATGACGCAGGGATCCAGGACAAGGCCCTTGACTGGATCAGCTCCTTCCTGTCCGGCAGAACGGAGCGGGTCAGACTCCTCCCTTTCCCCTTAGACCCTACACCAACCCCCTGCGGAGTCCTTCAGGGGTCCTCCCTCAGCCCTACGCTCTTCAACGTCTGCATGGCTCCACTCACCCCATCGTCAAAACCTATAGACTCTGCATTGTGTCATACGCAGACAACACCCAACTCATCCTCTTCATATCCAACGAACATAACACTGCCAGACACAACTTTCGAGAAGGCATTGAAGCTGTCGCCAAATGGATGAAAAACAGCTGCCTACAACTTAACACCACCAAGACGGAAGAACTCATCATGGGTCCACACCCCAATGCCTGGAATGACACCTGGTGGCCACCTGCCCTCTGAAACCCGCCCAACCCCACAGACCACGCACGCAACCTGGGAATCATCGTGGACTCCGAGCTCAAAATGAACCACCAGATCAACTCGGTCTCGTCCTCCTGCTTCCACACCCTCTGCTTCCTACGCAAGACCTTCAAATGGATCCCCCTGAACACAGAAAGACTGTCACTCACGCTCTGGTCACCAGCAGTCTCAACTATGGCAACGTACTGTACACAGGAATAAACGAAAACCTCACCCGCAAGCTACAGAACATGCAGAACGCCACAGCAAAACTGGTCCTCAACCTGCCAAAACACTGCCACATCTCCCAGCATCTGCGCACACTCCACTGGCTTCTAATCGAAGCAAGAATCACCTTCAAGATGCTCACCCACGCACACAAGGCCCTCCGTGACACCGGACCAGCATACCTGAACAGGCGACTCAACTTCCATGCACCCAAAGGACCCTACGATGAGCCCAGCTCACCTACGCTGTGGTCCCACGCATCAGAAAAACCAGATCGGGAGGCCGCTCCTTCTCTTTCCTCGCGGTCAAGGCCTGGAACGCCCTTTTGCTCCACCTCAGACAGACAACATCACTTCCCATCTTCGTAAGAGACCTAAAGACCTGGCTCTTCGACAGATGACATTGATGGACCGGAATCTGCACCCCCCTCACCCCCATCGCCTTGAGACCCTCACGGATGAGTAGTCACGCCCTACAAATGCCAGATTGATTGATTGCATCACTTTTGAGACCATAAACCAGCACAAAAGTGTTTAAAATCTCCCCCATAGTCTCACCCCAGCACCTGTAAAACTGATGTGGCAGACACTGTGTGCATGGAACTGGTTATGAACACACTTGGGCTGCAGGAGGCTGAATGCAATTTTAAGCATAGCTCACTGTCTCTGAGCCTGCCATAGGCCTGGTGCAGGTTGGGAGACATAGTCCCACCCCAGCATCTGGAAAAGTGATGCGGCAAACAGAGTGGACAGGGTACTGCTTAGGAAATACTCTACTTCTATATTGACAGAGAGTATGTTCACCAAACTGAGCCCTCACCTGACTTTGGCCAACTCAACTTATCCAGAAATGTGATCAAAATACAGCCTGAATCATTAATCCATATACAGTTTGCATTATTAATTCGTATGTGGGATCATCTGTGGGTATTCTAGATCACATGGCATTCAAACCAAACAATGCTTAGAATAGTCTGTCTCTCTTCTCCTGAAAATAATGCCCCCTAAAATCTCACACACAGTTCACTTATAACCTCTGCAAACTGGAACATCAAGGTTGAGTGCTGGAAAGATGCTGACCTAAAACTTAATTACTTCCTGAACCTATCGCCTCAAGGCATACCGAGGAAGCAAAAAATTACCATGCGCCAAAGTGTTAGGTGTAGTAGGAGTGTGTGTGGGATGCTTGAGTATTATTGACTTCATTATTAACCCTTTAGAACTCTTTCCTACACTCCCTTCATCACTGTTTCCCCTCCTCTGGGTACTTCTGAGAGCACTGTACTACTTTATTGTTTTACATATCATTCCCTTTGCTATTTTGCTTTTGAAATTAGTTTTTGTATTTTTTGCATATGTTTTTCACCAAAATGGCAGATTTGGTAGGTTTTATGCAATTTATTATGAGCGGGGACTGTGCATACCTTCTAATTCAAATTTTTTATGCAAACGTATAGTAACTCGCTTATTGAACCTCATACCTCTATGAAAGCATGGAGATTTCATGGGATATAGGAGTCAGTCCTCTTATTTCTGCATCTGCACTCACAAACTTTAAGCCCCCACCGACATATGGTGGCATGCTTCAACTTTGAGCCCACCATCTACCACTGGGTGTTTGTATCCGCTTACATTTTTTGTCTATGATAAGCTAATCAGTCCTAACCCTATCATTGTTTGGTGAAGATTGTTGTACTACATGGTTAAACATGTGTTAAGGTGGACAAGTCAGTCTTTGTAGTTTCAGAGCTTTCACGCAATATGATGTAAAAATATTTCTCGGCTAGTTATTTCCTGCTTGCATCTTCATCAGGACTTCAAACCACGGATTTCAAAATCAGTAACTCAATGCATTTATTATCTGTGCTTATCTTTATAGGTACTATCGGAAAAGGATATGTGAGATATATCATCCATATTCTCTAGCCAATTGTATACGGAAAATAAGTGTACAGTGCCTAATGGATAATATACATGAATCCACACAGAGTTTATGATGGGCACGAAGTGATAATGCCATATAATCCCTTACATAATGTTCCCATTAAGGTTCACTCAAATATTGGTATCATCCTTAAATACTCCATGACACTCTTGTTTGTACCCATCACTAACTGAATTAAATTACTCTAATAATACATTTCATTTTCATTTAAAATAGATAAATTGCATCTACAGTGCTTCGAATTGGTCATAATGCTCCCCATGGCATCTTTGATTTAACTCTTTCATATCACCGAAGGGCACCTAAGTTTTGGCTTTGAATTTTTACATACAGATGATTATGTTTGTGTTCTAAAAACATGCTTCTATTTGCCAAAGGGGCTTACATGACTATTGAAGCCCTGATGCTAATCTAGCCATATCAGTAAGAATGCTGAACTCGAGCTGGTGCACGAACTGAGTGACATTTCTAAGACGACACAAGTAAGGCATGCACCCTCTGGCATGCACATCACGAAGCAACTTCCTGCTTGAGGCCTAGAACACGTTTTTTTTAGTTCAAGAAAATGTTATTGATAAATATAATAGTGTTAATAAAGAATACATAACAGTACCCTCAAATTAAAATATCCAGATTAATCATATTTGCGAATATACGAATCAGACTTATAAATGACAATATATGAGATACGAATAATACACATAAATTCTAGTATCAATATATTATAGAAGATGATAGGAACAATTAGGGGATTGGGGGGTTTAAGAACTTCCTGTTGTGATGGTTGTAGCTGAGAGAATCTTTTATCACTGGCATCAAGAAATATTGTAACAGGTGACCATAAATCCAAACGCTTTGTTACCAAATTTATAGGGTAGACAAAAACAGTATCTAACCTATGATTGTGGCATATAGCGTAACACCAGGCTCTGTAAGACATTTTTGTAAAGTCTTTCCAATTTATAGTAATTTGTTGAAAAGCAACAGCTCAATGATTTTAACATTAAACTTCATGTTTTCCCAAATAGGTGAGAGGCTTCCTAGGAAGATATTGGTAAGGGAAAAAGGAAACTTAGTGCCAAAAATTAAGTTCATTTGAGTCCATACTTGTTTCCTGAAGTTACATACAGATGCACAAGAGAATAACACGTGGATTAAGTCAGTGTTTGGTGATAAGCATGTTCAGCAAGCATCTGATACAGTTGAAAAACATTTACTAAAAACGTGCAGTAATAATAAAAGTCTATTGTATACAAAAAACAGTGTTTGCATTGTGCTTGCTGCTCTGGAGGATATACGTAACTTCATCCATACGTTCTTCCATAACTGAATTGGCCAGGATGTCTGAAAATCATGTTCCCACGCCTCCTCTATTTTAGATTTATGTCTAACAGTATCAATACCTTGTAGAAAAATGTATATAGTGGAAGCTTTATGTGTGCTTTTTAACATAGTGTGCAGTTGTGAGAGGGAGTCGGAGTTATTAGAAATGATAGGTGTACTGGATATTTGCTTATAACTAGTCATCACAGCTTCTTTTAAGAGACTGTATTTAGTAGTGAATGAAGTAGACAGGTGAAACAGTTGGCTAAGCGAGGGAAAAGATAAAGAGACTGATTGGGAGAATAGCTGGTGAACCCAACCTAATCCCTTCTGTCTCCAAATTTCCCAATAAAAGGGTTTATTATGAATGAGCAAACTTGTATTGTGCCAAATGGTTGAACTGAGGAAGGAATCTATAGTGTGGTGTGTAGGGGGAAATAATGATTGGAGGAATTTAGAGGTCAATTTGAATATGGGGGTAGAAAGAGTCTGCGGTTTGCATGAGAAGGAAAGATACTCCTGAAAAGAAAAGGGAGATCAAAAAAGACGTTCAATTGAAGTCCACAAAGGACAGTCATCTGTGGGTTCAAGTAGCCACAAAGATGCCTGGTGTAAAAAGAAGGCTTTCTGATACATCCAAAAATCTGGAAAATTGACTCCACCTTCATCCTTGGAGCATGTTAACCTTTTCAGAGACATTCTGGATTTTTTGTTGTTCCATAAAAAGGAAGAAAATATGGAATTAAATGATTTAACAGGAATTGGAACTGGTATATTGGATATAGTGTATAAGACTATGGGCGACAACATCATCTTAATGGTGTCTAAACGTCCCCACCAAGATAGGTAAAGGGGATGCCATTTGGTGGTCAGGTCTGAAAGCTTGTGAATACCTTTATTTATGCATAATGCTACTGTGTCTAGAATATTAGGTGTAATATATAAACCTATGTATTTAATATGATTAGGAATCCATATTAAATTAGAAGCACTAAAATCTGGCTTAAAAGTATATTTTGTTACGGGCAAAATTTAGCATTTAGCATTATTTAGCTTATAACCAGGAATGGGGGAGTAAGCTTGGACTTCAGCTAGAAAGGCAGGAATTGATTCATTTGGATTTGAAAAAAAACGGCAAGATATCGTCAGCATAAGCTGCAAGTTTAATATGACAATTAGTCATTTGGAAACCATGTAAATTTAAGTTGTGGCGTAATTTGCAGAGAAAAGGTTTCAGAGCTAGATTAAACAAAAAAAGAGATAAGGGGCATCTTTGACGGACTCCTCTACCCAGATAAAAAAATGAGGAAAGTAAACCAACAGCACAGACTGCAGCGCAAGGATTGGAATAAAAAAGAGAAACCAAAGATATAAATGTAGGACCAAAGCCAAACCATTTAAGTGTGTAAAACAAATACGTCCACTCAACCCTGTCAAACGTTTTTTTCGCATCTAATGCGATTGCTGCCAGGGAATGCTTTCAGCGAGGAGATTTGGACCAAATTTTAAAAAGAAGTCGGGTGTTGTCTGTAATAAAGCGTCCCTTAACAAAGCCAGACTGTTCCTTACCCAATAAATTTGGTAGGAAGGAGTCAAATCTAGTAGCTAATACTTTTGAAATTATTTTATAATCAATGTTGACCAGGGAGATGGACCTATCATTCTTACAAAATCTAGAGTCCTTGCTTTCCTTAGGGATAAGACAAATATGTGCCTCTGAAAAGGAGCCAGCGAGTTTGTTTAAAGAGCTAAAAAAAATTGTTAAAGAGAACAACTTAGGCAAAAGCATTTTGGAGAAATGGAGATAAAATTAGACTGTAAAACCATCCTGACCCAGTGCTTTGTCTTTTTTAAGAATTTGAAGTGCAGATAATAGTTCCTGTTGTGTAATATCTGACTTCAAACAAGACAAATCCAGAGGAGAGGTCGGGTTTTGGTATATTAGAAAAGAAATGTGATTGGTAATGTTCAGTGGGTTGTGTTTGGAATGAATATAAAGATTTGTAAAAAAGGGAGAATTTGCTTAGAATTTCAGCATCCTTAAATTTTAAATTGGTGTTGTATATCGAGTCTATGCTTGATTTGTTCTGTCAAACTTTTGAGTAATTAGCCAATATTTTCCCGGCCTTATTTTTACCTCCATAAAACTTTGCACTGGATTTTAACAGGTATAATGAGGCATCATCAGTCGACTTTTTGTTAAAATGCAATTTAGCATTAATCAGGGTTTTTAAGCAATCTTTTGAGTGTGACGTGTAATAGGTATGCTCAAGCTTCTTGATATCTTGAAGAAGATTTTTAGTATGTAAACGGGCATTTCTACAATGCTTGGCAACAAAACCAATAATGAAATCTCTTGTTGAAGCCTTAAAAGCATCCCATATGGTTGAAAACGGCATGTGTTCAGTATGATTGAATTCAAAATATTCATTAAAAAAAGTAGTGAAAGAAGTAGCAAATTCTGAATTTAAAAGAAGAGCATTATTAAAGCGCCATCTTTTAGGGATTGAAGATTTAGGTAAACTATCAATGCCAATCAAAACCGGAGCATGATCTGAGAGTAAAATCGGGCCAATTTCTGCATGTGTGAGCGTTTGTGAGATATTGTGGGAGAATTTTTTTTAATCGATTCTGGATTGGGTGTGGTGAGTGGGGGAATAGAAGATATATTCCCTGACGGTTGGATTATATAAGCAACAGTCATCTAGAACTTTGTGTTGACTAATAGTGTGAACAAAGGATTTATGCGGTTTATTGGGAACAAAGGGGAAATCTAGAATTTCTGTCAACAAATGGGTCAAAACATGATTACAGTCGCCAGCTAATACAAAGTTATCTTCCATAAAGTGTTTAATTTGTTTGGCCAATGTGGACCAAAAAGAGGATTCAACAAATGTTGGGACATAAACCTTGCAGAGAGAAACTGGAATGTCTTTTAACAACAGTTTGACATTCAACCATCTGCCATCACCATCAGATTCCTGCGACAAGAGTAAGATTGAAAGTGACTTACGACAAAGTATCATCACTCCGTTGCGTTTCCCATCACCTGGAGATGAGAAGATATCCCCAACCCACTCTCTTTTCCATTTTAATCATTCAGTATCCGTTAGATGAGTTTCTTGTAAAAATCAAATCAGCATTTAATTTAGCTAAATGAGTAAGGACTCTCTGCCTTTTGATAGGAGAATTTAGACCCCTAATGTTCCATGAAATGAGCTTCAAAGACATAAGTAATCAAAAACCGAAATGAATCAAACTTTGAGGCAAAAATCCAATTCGCTATAACAACATAGTATATTAATGATAAAAAGGAGAAAGAGTTGGAATGAAGATAAGAATTCAGATAAGAGAGAGATGTAAGATGTGGAAAGCATAGACCATGAATATAAGATGAAATCAGCAAAAAAGTGAGAGGTAGAATTAATGATAAGATAATGAGGAGACAAGGAGCAAGAAAGAGTGAATGTTAAAATACTAAGTAATATTTTGCGAAAGAGAGAAGAAGACTGGATGTGTAAAAGACACCAAAAGTGAAAAAAGAGGAAGACAAAACAAAAAACATACCAACACTGAGGGAACAAGAATGTGGGGGGAGGTGGAACCACATGGAGCAGATGAAACATCCAATGTGGATTGGATCGGACCAAGGAGGGAACTCGCCATAAACATAAACGTAACTGTGGAAGCAAAGACAAAAGAAATGTTAAGAATATCTTTAAGTTATGTACTGAGTGTGAACATAGAAGAAACGAAAACTGGTAATACGAATAAGCATTATCTAGGTTAGGACTAAAAGGTAGAATTTAATAAAAATATGTGACAGCATAAATCCTGTAATCAACAAGAAAATGACAATTCTAATAAGAGACTTAGACAGATCAAATTCCATGTGAGGAGGATGGTCTCGAAGAATCCATGGGATCTGTCTTGTTTGCATTAATGAAGCTCTGCTGACGTATCGGATCATCATATGAAGTGGTTTTGTTATTGTAGATGACTTTAAGCAAACACGAATGGAATAAACCATATCTGGCACCCATGGAACAAAGGACTGGTCTCATGCCAAGGAAGGCCAAGGAAGGCTTTATGTTTTGACGTCGTAGCTCTGGAATAGTCAAGTGCGAAAGAAAAAGTAGCACCAGACCAGGAGATTACTTGAAGATCCTTGGCGGCAGCCAGAACTTTTAACAAATCTGTGTACTCCAAAAAGTATAAAATGACTCCTCTCGGTCTTTGTGAGGTGGAATTAGTAGTGGCAATATGACCTAATCTGTGAGCACGTTGTATGTTCAATATGGTATCTTCTGGCAAATGAAGAATCCTAGGAAGAAAAGACTTAAAGAAAGCAATAGGATCTGTACCTTCGACTCCCTCTGCCAGATTGTAAATACACATAGTGTTCCTCCTATTTCAATTTTCAAGGTCCTCAACTTGTTTTTGCAGTGTGGATACTTGAGAATGTAAAGAGGTAACACATTTGGTTGTGTCCTGCAAGGAGGAAACATTCTGTTCCTCTGTTGTAAGTCTAACGTCCTTCTGCGAACAATTATCAGATAGGATTTGTAATTTGGTGTTTTTTTCCTCCATGAACGGCCTTAGGGTCCTTATTTCCTGTAGCAGTAATTCCATTGGAACTGGAGAAGCTGGTTTGGGTGGTGAAGGAGGGTTTTTTTAAGCGTTTCACATTAGACTTTCCTGCTATTAATTGCGAAAATTCTATATCTGCGATACACTGGTCTTTTTCAATAAGTCCCAAACTATCCAAATTGGTAAGTTCTGAAAAAACTTTTTTGATGAAAATGCGCTTAGGTTTTGAAGCAGCAGACATGATACCTTCTGTTCTTCCCACAAAACTATGATAACGAGAATCTAGAAGGCATACACAGACTATGAAGTTGAGGAGTTGGCTGTGTCGTAAGAAAAGCGGCTGGAGAGGTATACAATATAACAGGATACTGCCTTAAAAATGGATGATGAAGATTAAAATAGATGAAAAAGTAGTAGGAGCCTGTATATGTATATCAAGAGTCTATTTAATGACCACCACTGGGTATGAAACTGAATTGCTTGAAAAGCGTTGTGAGCCGTTTAAAAACAGAACCACTGAGAAAAAAAGTGACTCACTTGAGAAGAGTAAGTTCTACAGATCCTCATAGAGCTGTGTAATAAAGCTTGTACGCCTCTTATTAGTGCAGAAAAGGTGTTGTCATGAGATTAGAAGTAAAAGGACAAAATGGAGGCTATAACCACCTCACCTCAGCACCCATATAGATGTTGGGTGAAACTGGGTCACTATACTGCCATAAATCTCTGCACAGAAGAAATAGAACATAGCTGAGGCACATGGAGTCAAATGGGTGCAGAAGTATACACTTCTTATGCATGTAGATATGCGTTTGCGCCATCTTTGAAGGTGGAAGAAAGAAATACAGAAGAAAAAAGAATCAAAATGGCTGCCTTCATATCTTGACCCCACAGATATGCTAACAACATTGAATAAAGGTTGCTGGGGAGGATCCAAATTGCTCAAATGAACATAAAATTAAGCAAAAATCAGTTGTGCCTTATTTACTACTTCATGTTTCATCATATTGAAGGCATGTGTAATCCTCGAAATGGCAGCCAGGTATGCATTTCCTCAGAACAAGTACAAGCCGAGGAAATATGTTATTAGTTATTACTGCTGCAGAATCTTGAGAAGCTTTCAAAGGCAAATACTGAAATGATGTCAAATATGAGAACCTTGAAAGTACGCTTGGAGCCGTTTGCGCCGAGATTTTCAAATGCCAAAAGTCACTCGTGGCAAAATCCGGGAAGATAAAATGACGGCTGACGCTGTGCGAACTTGTATGTCTGCTTTTACCTCTGAAGACTGCAGAATGTTGTAATAAGAGGCAGTGAAATGGCTCACATCCGTGCGAGCCTCAGTTCCCACAACTTCCCGGCAGGGTAATTACATGCTGGAGGTGGTATAAGCGTGTTTCCCTCGCGCCCGACCAGGAACCTCACGGAAGCACCGCCATGTCCATTGAGCACCAAGCCACGTCCCCAACCTAGAACACGTTTATTACATCACTTTTATATCATTCTGCGTCCGGATATTTCCATTTAATCTGCTAAACACCAATGAGCGTGAAGTAAAGTAGCATGTTAGCACTGAATATGGTATAAATTCATAATTAATTTCCTACTACTTGGATCACATCAATACAAAAGGAGGGTGTAGATAATTAAACACTGGTGTTATCACCTATGTGGTGGTTGTACAACAAACCCTGGCCAAATGGTTTTATGCAAACAAGAGTTATCTCATAACAGGTTCCCCAGCCAATTAGCTGTTTGATCATGGGTAGTATCTGTTCTAAGTGGTATACCCATTTTCTGATTTGTATGGTAATAAAAGTCTCAAAACATTGTCACTTATCAGGGAATAGATTTGTCTGTTTCATAGCATGCCACTCAATGCCCTCATTCAAGACTCTTATGTGGTGAGTTTTTCTGAAGACCCGTCTTTGTTCTCTCATATAAAACTTGTGAATGGTTACTTGGATTAGATCTACAGGGAATATTCTCGTCAAAATCGATCAAACGAAATCTTCAGCTGTATATCAGTTCAGTTCATCATCTTTAGTTGGTCAAAATATATTAGACCATAAAAGCACATTAAGCCATTGTAAACATGTAATCATAGTGAAATATACAGGAGGGAAAAAATCTCAAATCAGGGTCCGCCATACAATCCTATATTCACTCAATAACTTTAATACTTATAATAAAATTACATATAAAAAAGCCAATACATTAATATAATAAGTATAAAAAAGGGCACAATCAGATTACCCACATGGTTCTTCTAGACATGATATTCAACCCAGCTGGATTATCTGTATCCTCTAACAATATATTCTTTCTGGCATGAAAAAACATCCATAAAAAATATGACATTCTTACACAGATGTCAATAGTGGGTATGGACTGAAGGAAGAAATAGGTCAGGCGACATTGAGTAAACTAAATGTTTTACAAAAATTAATATATAATATTTTCTCCACTTTTCATAAAATTTACAAAAAAGTACAACGTGAATTGTAGTCTGTGTTGAGGATATACCACAGGGATATTTTGATAGATTAGAGGACCAGCCGTTTTATTCAGGGAAGGTAACCATCCGGTGAAAAATGTTCATTCTAAAATGAGTTAAAATATATCTGTGCTTTTGGTGTGGTACAGATCTCAGGTAAAATTGCATATCATAACTGGTTAAAATAAGCTGGTTTCTTAAAATGGTGGGATTTAACAATTCTGCAGACATCCTGATATTCTCCAAATGTGCTAAGCAGTCAGCCTTTAAAACTATCCTGTTTATTTCAACTAGGCATTCGGGGTTGGTAAAATAGTCTGGGTGCCCAAAATCCTGACAAAAACACTCTATGTATCTCAACCATGGGAAGCGTGTGTATGGGGTTGACTTTAAGAAATCTCTTATGACTAGCCGATTTAGGTCAGGTTACTCGGACCACCATACCTTGTGCACAGCAGGGTAGGTTGGATCTTAATTAAATTAACAAGGAACAGTACACCCAGCTATGCGTGACACGCAAAGGTTGAGGCGGATTTGGGTGTTGCAAGTAAATACCTTAAAAACTCATTTTCCACTTGTTGTAGTGCCATACAATGTGCATACCCCCATATGCCAGCCCTGTATAGTGCTATACTCCCACATTTTGCCTTAAAGATAGTAAGCATTTCACACAGCAGATTTGTGCCTAGTCTTATGGTGAAATTACGTGAGGCCATGAAGGCACTTCTAAAAAGCAGTGTCCTAGTCTTGATAGCGTGGGTTCATATACCATCTTTGTCAATTAGAATGCCCAAGAACGAAAAAGTGTTGGTACTTTTAATGTTGGAATCCAAGATTCTAATTGTGCACAGTTGGCAGTTTTTCTGTCGCACTTCATTACAAATGTCTTAGTTTAGTACACATGTAAATCGAGGTCCTGCATATAATTGACAACGTCATTAACTACCAACTGCATGAGCATTGGGGTGCGTGCCATCAAGAAAGCATTGTCAGCAAAGAGAAGGACAGGCAGGCACAAGGCGATGTCCCACCTGAGCCAGATCTTTCAGTTGCACAGTCAGAGCAGTACCTACATTCTTGATGTAGAGCAAGAATAGAGAAAGGTGCAAGGAAACTGCCCTGCCTCACCCCTCTTTGTATGCTGAATAACTATGTACTTTCGCCCCTATTCCCATATTTGATCCTGGCCTTCATGCCAGATTATAGATCCTTCAGGCAGGAAATAATTGCAGGGTCCACACCCATATCATTCATAATTGCCAATAGCTTTGAGTGGTTAACACAATCAAAGTCGGAGGACAAATATACAAATCCCAAGTACAAATCTCTGCCTTTAATCTTAGTGTATTTCCCTACAGGCATACTCAAATTAAGGCTTTGTCCAATAGTCCCCACCCCAGTTCGGAACCCATATTGTATGTCAGCCAGAACACCCCTAGATTCAACCCACTCTTGAAGTCTATTCAAAATTATTTCCGCCCGCTATTTTAACTAATGAATTGAGCAATGATATCGGCCTATAGCAGGCAGGATTATGTTGATCCCCTTTTTTGTAAATGGTTACTATTGTGGATTCGGCCCATGTTGGCAAGAATTCTGAAATGCAACAGGCTTTTAAAACAACAGTTAAGTAAGGCCCCAACAAGGGGATATTAGCGTTTTACAATTCCAATGGAATGGCATCCTGCTGGGTGCTTTACCCCCTTTACTAGATGTTAGTGTGTCAATCACTTCATCTAGGGTAAATAGGGTAATGCTCAGTGATTGTTCGAGATCTAGATTACCATTGGTGTTAGTAGGTCCAATAGAGTCAGATTTATGGATCTGTGAAGAGTGGATGGTAGAAAAATGTTTGATCCAGTCATCCTAAAATAGTCCAGCCACGATCCCAGGGCCAATATCCTCTCTCAACGGGGCAGAATTTACTATCATCCAGAATGTATTATTATCATTCTTACTACTTCCTTCACATAATGCAGCCCAAGCCTCTTCCCTTAATCGGGGTTTCCGCTGTTTCAAGGCCTACCTATAAACAGACCTGCAATGCTGGACCTCTGTTCTGCTCCTTGGGTTTCTATGTAGTGCCTCTTTGAGTATTTTATTTGCCTTGGAACATTGTGAGTCAAGCCAGCCAATTCTACCTTTATTAATTTTCATTGTCGATTGCAAGTTCTCCTTCACAGCCTGACTAATGATTAAAAAGTAATTTATAATTTCTGTCAGTTGTGAGTTATCCTCCATGCATGTCTGAAAGGCTTCCCCCATATTACGAATAATTTTCCCCAAAAACCCTTCGGGGTAATCTGGTGCCACTTCAGTGAAAAACCATTAGGAGTAGCTAACTCTAATTCTCCACTAGGAGCCAAGCCAAGCCCATGCTGTTTTCTGGTTAATAGGGCCTTTGCAATTTGTACAGAATGTGGGTAATAGTCACTAAGGGCTAGATGTAGGTAATTATATTTTACCGACTCATAAATACCGAATTTTACCGATTCGGTATTTATGAATCGGTAAAATAGAGGGAGGGAGATTTAGGTAAATTCGGTAATTGAATTACCGAATCTGTAGAAATCGGTATTTACCGAATCGGTAAATACAGATTCGGTAATGCCCATTGATTCCTATGGGCCTTGAAGCCCATAGGAATCAATGGGCAATACCGAATCGGTATTTACTGATTCGGTAAATACAGAATCCTGCAAGGGTGCAGGGGGTGTCACATTGACACCCTCTAGCACCCCAAATACAGGCATGTGTGCCATGTGGCACACAGACATGCCCTAAGGGCATGTCTGTCTGTCACATGGCATAGGTGTGCATGCACAAATGTGCATGCACACCTGGATTCGGTATTTTACCACCCAATTGGATTGGGTGGTAAAATACCGAATCTGTAAGGCCTTTGGGACTGAGAAGCGTCCCATATGCATCAGGAAGTTACCAAATTGGTAAAAATACTGATTCGGTATTTTACCGATTCAGTAAATTTACCGAATCGGTAAAATAGGGCCCCTACATCACAAATACCCATTTACCGGTCGGTAACAGCCGAAATCGGCCATTACCGGTCGGTAAATGGCCACCTACATCTGGCCCTAAATGGTATAGAATGGGTTTTAAAGTTAAAAACGTTGGGGTTCAAATTATTAGAAGTTGAAACATAATCAATAATACTGTGCTTATTTCTTCAATTAAAGGTACACCTGAATGGAGCATATGGAATTGAGATTTCGAAAATGATAGATCTAACATATAGATAATTTCATTTAATTTATCTCTATAGCAGTTATGGGTAAAATGTGATTTCCTAGATCCATCCAAATTGTTCAGCCTGTACAATGCTGGCTCTGCATTCCGCATTCCGCTCTCTGGTGAGTGAACTAAACAGTTGAATATTGAAATCACCTCCCCACACAATCAACAGCTTTTTCTTCTTGCTATTATCCAGCTTTTCGAAGTAATCATATAATTTACACAAATGC
This sequence comes from Lissotriton vulgaris, assembly GCF_964263255.1. Lineage (NCBI taxonomy): Eukaryota > Metazoa > Chordata > Amphibia > Caudata > Salamandridae > Lissotriton > Lissotriton vulgaris. The sequence goes on from NC_141699.1 coordinate 934,080,465, forward strand.
ATTATAATTTCACCACTTGGGGCATTGTTATACAAATTGACCACTACCAACCTGGCAAAGCCTGATCCTTCACATGCAATCACTTGGTAACAGGGGTTAGTTATTTTGTTAACTAATTTTAGAGTTGGTAAGTTATTAGAAACAAAAATACATAAACCACCTTTATATCTATCATGAATGGCTGGAACAGTGGGGACATGAAATGTTCTGAAGCCATTCATATGAACAGGTTCCGCCAACCAGGTCTACTGGAAACAGATAAAGTTATAACCTTCTACAGAACCTAGCCACACTAAATTACTAATTTTGTTCCGGAATCCTCCCACATTCCAGAACAAAAAAACAGTACATTCATTAGAAGAGTGGAGAGAATCCTCTGCAGCAATGATTGGCCTTGAATCTTTGTTAAACCTGGCGCCATTCTGACAAGAGTCAAAGCCAGGTTGAATAATTGGGCCAGTTGTTACTAAAGTCTGTCCCAACCCTTCCTGAATGGTATGATAATTTTTTCCCCTCGTGTCTCCGCTCGGCTACCTCCCGATTCTCCACTGGTGGTCAATCTATATCTATAAGAGGTTCTAGTCCCTGGTATCTATTAAAAGTTGGAACATTATAAAATGGTTGGTATCAGATGAGGGAATGCTTAGAGGCATAGACCAGTTTAAAGGGCCCTAGTGAACCTGGTTGATAAAAAATAACCTAGTGGGAGTGTGGAGATCGTATTTAAAGTAACATGCGTAGGCCTGATTGTATTTAGGACAGTCACCACCAGCCTTGGTGTTTTAAAAGACAGAACTACACAATCACCTGGTAGGAGTTTCTGTGTCCTGCCCACCCTTTTAATTCATCAAATCATCTTTAAATCTGCAAACAAATGTTCAGTCAGACCAGTCTTTCCCCTAACCAGTTTTGTGCCTTATTCTTGAGAGAGGTCCAGGATTTAGAATTCTTATATATTAGAGGAGGGACATTTGATAAAACTATTACACATACATGGTTTTTAACCCGTTTAGAAGGCAATGGGGGGTCTGATCTGGAAAAGTTGATGTTATCAGATATGTTCTGTATACACTCATTCGTTCCCTTATCTGTTCTCAAAACCATACCTCTATCCCAGGTTTTTAGATTGTCATTATTAGCTAAGCTTTGTGGTGAGATCAAGGGTGTCGTATTTTGGTCTCCACAGACTAATAATGACTCCTCAACATTATTAATCTGCTTCTCATTTGCCCCCATAGCACCTGAAATACATTTTAGTAGCAAGATCTGTGTATGCGTCTTTCGCCGTTCGGGGGAATTAGGCCTTCCTTGGCCGAGTAATAATTTCCTTTTTCCCATGCTTAATCCAAATAACCCACACCATAATTTCCAGTATGTGATATATGTATAATATATGTAATAAGAGATTGCCTAGTTTATGAGTTTAAATAAATATACAAAGCCTAGTAAAGCTACATTTAGATAAAATTATTATATTATTATGAAAATAAAATGGATTAGATAATCAACCAGCAGCCAGACATTAAAGCTTCTAGTAGTTGGACAAAAGGGAGGTTTCCTAAAAGCTGGGCCCAGTATGATATCTTTTCTCTGGTTTTTATGCCTAAAACAACTTATTTATCTCACATATACTGTCCTGTACTCTCCTGCTGTTGGTTTATTAAACTAACAGAGTTGTTTGACGAAAATACCAGTGCCAATATAACGAAATTCCGCCAGGCCACAGTCCAGCTACAGAGATTTCGAACTAGCAAAAAAATGCAACTTGCAAAAGAAATACCTGAGGCCCACTGCGCGAAGGGCCAAATGGTTCGCCAGAGTCCCGCTGTTAGAAATGGTATTTCCCGTTGGCTAGGGCTTGCACCTAATCCAGGCAGAAACCACTACTCTAGTCAGGGCAAGGGAGTTACACGCTGAAGAAAACCCCTGCTCACCCCTTTGTAGCTTGGCACGAGCAGTCAGGCTTATCTCAGAGGCAATGTGTAAAGCGTTTGAGCAACACACACAGAGCAGCAACACACTGGGCATACCACAAACGAAATGCCACACAAGGCTATATATAAAAATATACTTTGAATTATCCAAAACACATTAGAATAGAAATTACACAATATACACTGTGCCAACTTACATTAGGTAATATTTACAGGGGATTATATACACATGACAGGGCCATTTGGGCCACTGTCAGAACCATCACAAAGCACAAATAGTCAATGTAGAACACTACCAGTAATTACTGGCAAACTACTGTACTCAGCATCCCATCCTGCAACATAAATCACATTATGCATTCGGCAATCACATTAGGCTTAAAACACATTTTGCACCAACCTCATAAGTATAAATCACATTAGGCAATAAGCATCACCAGCAAAAACACAGAATGCAGTAACCTCATAGGCATAAACATCAGAGTCATAAATCATGCTGCATAAATCACATTAGGGCATAGGGCCCTAACAACCTACCACTGACCCCCTAGCCAACTGGCCTTCTCTCTGAGGGTCAAGTGCCCTATGTCCAAAATGTCAGGGATTGGCTGCCAATGCAGCAACATCAAAGGGCACGCAATGAGCTGGGGCAGGGAAGGATTTTACCTAACTCCTTTCTCATCAAATGAATACAAATGAAATGCTCCTAAATAAAAGAATGGCGCAGGCACTACTGTGCCTCCTGAGTCCCTACTGGGACTACTGAAATAAACTGGCCAGCACTGTGCAGCTACCCGCGATGGCAGCACAGCTGTTAGGCAAACTAAAACAAGCCAAGCGAGCACTGGCACTACTGTGCTCCCCGACCCCCACTGGGCCCTGAAAACAATTTGCCCCGTGTTGGAGCGGCCCACTCTCCTGCAGGACTGCTCAGGCACCGACAATGTGCCTCGGGAAGCCCCTCTCACCTGGTCTCTTCTGGTAGACACCTCCGCTCTCCTCTGGTGCCACTTCTGGTACTCGGAAGGCTTTGTGGAGTCCCCCTTTCACCGAGGATCTCCTTTAGACTCCGGTTGGGTCTCTCTAGATTGGGTCGGGTCTCCTGGGCCACCGAGACAGCTTGACGGAGGCGGGGTAGGCTCCCTCCCTCCTTCCAGGACAAGCTCTGCCCGAGACGAGGCAACCTCTGCCTGATTTCCGGGTCGTGTTACCAGTGCAGCGCTGTCTTCTCTCGGCCAAGTGTGGGGTAGGCACCCGCTTCAAATAAAAGCAGTGGCCTGTGGGCACACGGTCTTCCCTTGAAACACGTGGTGGGCTCCCGCTATAATTAAAAGCAAAAGTGGGGTGGGCACCCGCTGGTAATCACAAACGTAGGGTGGGCACCCACTTCGGTCAGCACAAACGCTGGGTGGGCTACCGCTAAAGCACACAAATGCAGGGTGGGCAGCCGCCTTTTAAAATACTCATAAATGCAGTGTGGGCACCCGCTTTTCACAGGAACTCGGGGGAATCCCTATGCCGGGGTCCCCTCCTGCAATCTTGGCAGCAGCACGCTGCAGGCCACCCACGCTCCTCCCGTCTGGGGAATAGATAAAGTGCTGTCCAGGATAAAAGTAAAGCGTTCACAAGGTGCTAGTGTTCACAGTCCAGGGGGTCAAAGGATGGGCCCAGACAGGCCAGCACACAGGGCACTCCAGCAGGGAGGCAGTCCCTTGTGGCGGTTCCTCCTGGAGCCCTGCAATAGTAATAAGCCCCCAGTCACCAGAACAAAACACTCTAACGGGGTCACAGCCCTTATATTTATATTACATCTTGGCTTTGTCTGCCCGACACAGGGCTTGGGGAACCAGCCAAAACTGGTTCAGGGGGGAATTGGAGCACTATGTTTACAAGGCTCCTCTTCCCCTTTGTCAGGTAGGGGCTCAGTGATCAGACACACCACAGGGGGCGGAGCCAGCATTGCACAGGCTAGGCACAGACCTATTCAGGGACAAGGGATTTCTCCTCTCACTATTCTAAATGCAGATGTCCCATTCAGCCTAGCACTGACTCACTTTGCCCCTCCTGGAGTCACACACACCTCACCAGCCCCTGTCACTCAAAATCCAGACATGCAATCCACATTAGGCAGGCAGACACATAGCACACAAAAATGCCAACTTCTAAAAGTGGCATTTCTAAAATCGTTATAATAAATCTGGGCACACATCTGCACAGCATGTATTATTACTATTCCAAATATACTAAACTTGACCATGCCGCTCCTCTCATATCAGGAATTACCACTGAAACACTTATCAGGGAATCCCTAATGCATTCCAATGGGAGGGCAGCCTCACAGTATTGAGAAACCAAAATGGGTATTTGTCACTACCAGGACATGTCACACACTTAAAGTACATGTCCTACATTTTACCTACAATGCACCCTGCCCATAGGGCTAGCTAGGGCCTACCTTAGGGGTGACTGACATGCAGTAAAAGGGGGTCACGGACATGGCACACACTTTAAGTGCCACGTCACAGCGGCAGTGGCACTGCACACAGAGGCCCTGCTATGGCAGAGGCCTGAGATAGATTTGAAAAGCTACTCTGGTGGGTGGTCCAATCAGCGCTGCAAGCCCACCAGCGGCATTTGATTTACCAACCCTGGTTATCTAAGATACCACTTTATAAGGGACTGACAGGTAAATTAAATAGGCCAAACAGGTGTAGACCAATCTTACCATAAGTAACACAGAGAGCACACGCACTTTACACTCGACAGCAGTGCTTAAGTGCCCGGAGTCCTAGAACCACCAACATCAAGTCAGAAAAAAGACTAGGAGAAAAGCAAACAGTTTAGGGATGACCCTGCAAAAAGGTCCAAGTCCAACAGCCGCCTAGTAGGTTTTAGTCCACCTCCTCCAGCTCGTCACCATGGAGCAGCTAATACATGGCTATTTCACTGTACCTCCAAATAGAGAACCCAGAGGGGTGGCCCAGCCCAGCCTCCACCAGTCTCTGATGGGCACAGACGGGTCCGCCCTTGGCCCAGGCTTTGCTCGGGCACACCGGAGAGCGTCCCGTGCTGTGGGAGACCTGGCGGCCAGATATGCACCTCCTGGCGCTTGAATGGCGCCACTGACGTTGCTGCGATGTCTGCTGGGGAATAGAGTCTCTGCTACTCTCCTCCTGGTTCAAAAGTGCAGAGTACGATGTGCAATTACGGTCTAGACTCGGCAGCCAGATATGCCCCTCCTGGTGCTTGGATGGCATCACTGTCATTGCGGGAATGTCTGCTGGGGAATGGAGTCCCCGCTACTCTCCTCCAGGTTCAAAAGTGCAGAGTGCGATGTGCAATTACGGTCTGATTCTTTGAATTGTGTGACAAACGTGTAACCAAATAGTTGATAAAGGGTGGTTTGTTCCTCTGTGTGTGCCAGGTGGTCTGAGAGGATCTGAAATCTTCTGAATATATGATGTGGTCTATGATCATATTTTTCTACCCATTCAGGATGTTGCACTTTTCACTTATCACAGTTTATATTTGGATGGATACTTTGGAATACTTGGTTACACATTTACACTTTTGTTTTGTGTTGTAAGTTTGTAAAAAGGTCTCTTTTGATATTTCCAGCCCTTTTGCATGATTTGTTGAGTAATTTTCTGGGGGCTGTCTCACCGCCTGCTTCTGGGTGAAGTCCCATGCCTGTTCATCAAAGTTTACGATCTCTGAACAATTTCTCAGATTTCTCGCAAATTGTCCAAAGGGCAAGTTCTACCTTAAACCTGCTTGATGCAAGTTGTGGAAATGCAACAGAGTTGTTTTTGTCATTTTCTATATGGATTCTGCTAGGTAATTTCCTCCCTGAGGCTCTGATCTGTAAGCTAAGGAAAACAAGCTCATTGTGGATTACTACCACCAAGGCATTCTACAAATTGTAATGCTGTGCAATCCTCACCCAGGCTGCACAACATCTTTGCTATGAGAGAGATTACAGAGCTGGATAGATGCTGTTTAATGATAGGTGGACTTCCTGCAGCGCCTATGCTGGGAAATTCAGGGGCAAACTGGAACGTCATCTTGAAGCTGTGTTATTTGAAGATTATTATCTCATTCAAATTATTTAACTATTGTGTGCATTTACCAAGACATGTTTTGCAACTGCATCTATTTGTATGCAAATTCATGCCAGGTTTACAGAGTTGTGAAGATGATAATTCCATATCACAGATGTGTTGTAAGTCAGTAAAATGTGCCCCTGGTTTGTGAAAAATAACATGGAGGGTACACAACTGTTGGCTGATGGTGCAAAGGACCGAGGAAGGGAGTGGAAGAATTTTGGTAGAACCAGGATCTATTGGTAGGATAGCAATGAGGAAGGTGAGGTTGTGATCTGACTTTGTGAACTAGGTTATATGAGATTTTTTAACAAAATTTTTCTATATGTGCTTTCTGTGCTCAGTATACCAAGTTAGTTATTTCTTATCTTTTTAGGACGACAAGAGTCCTTGGAAGCCAGTGCTGCAACTGGGCCTGAAGGAAGAACCAAAGGTGACACTTCATCTGTAACCATCCTTTTCCTATTTACAATAATCAGTGTCACAATTGAGCTTCATCTGTGATTTCTTTGCAGCATGCATCTGCCATGTTGGTAGTGATAAGGTAAGGTAATACTATATTGTACAGTTAATTAAAACCATTACAAACCATCATCAATAAAAACAGTTTCCTGTTTCAAGACTGACATAACAAATTACGATAATATTATGGTAAACCATAAGTAAAAACTGCTATTAAAATAATAAAGCTAAAACTAATAAAATGTGAGTAAAGTATAAGGTTGGCCTAAGAACTGACGTGATTCTGTTCTGCCAATAAAACCTTTGCGGGGTGGTTCTCTGCATGGGTTAGGCTAACTTGCATTCCTGTTCAATCAAGTCAAGTCAAGTCAAGTCAAAGAATTTATATAGCGCACTACATACCCAGAGGGTCTCAAGGCGCTTAGGGAGGGGAGGAGGATTACTTGTCAAATATCCACGTTTTAAGTTGCTTTCTGAATGCTAGGTGGTTCTGGGTAAGGCGAAGGTAAGTGGGGAGTGAGTTCCATGTTTTAGCTGCCAGGTATGAGAAGGATCTTCCTCCCATGGTGGTCTTGTTGATGCGGGGTACAGTGGCGAGGGCTTGGCTGGAAGAACGTAGTTGGCGGGAGGGGGTGTAGGACAGTCGTGAGTTGAGGCATTCTGGTCCGATGTCGTAGAGTGATTTGTGTGCGTGGGTTAGCAGTCGGAAAGTGATCCTCTTATTGACGGGTAGCCAGTGGAGGTCTTTCAGGTGGCCAGAGATGTGTTCGTTACACGGGATATCTAATATGATCCTGGCTGAGGCGTTTTGGATTCGTTGGGATTTCTTCTGGATTTTAGCGGTAGTACCTGCGTAGAGGGTGTTTCCGTAGTCCAGTCGGCTCGTGACCAGAGCATGGGTGACTGTTTTTCTGGTTTCGGTGGGGATCCAGCGAAATGTTTTTTTGAGCATGCGAAGAATGTTGAAGCAGGATGAGGATACGGCGCTGACTTGTCTGTTCATTGAAAGTGAAGAGTCCAGGATAACGCCTAGGTTCCGTGCGTGGTCTGTCGGGATGGGTGCTTTTCCGAGGGCTTCCGGCCACCAAGAGTCGTCCCATGCAGATGGGGATGTACCTAAGATGAGGACTTCTGTTTTATCTGAGTTCAGTTTCAGACGGCTGTGTTTCATCCATTCGGCAACTTCTTTCATTCCTTCGTGTAGGTTGGTTTTGGCGGTGCTGGGGTCATTGGTGAGAGAAAGGATCAGTTGAGTGTCATCCGCGTAGGAGATGATGTTGAGATTGTGTTGGCGAGCGATGGCCGCAAGGGGGCTCATGTATACGTTGAAGAGCGTGGGACTGAGTGAGGATCCTTGTGGTACGCCACAGATGACTTCAGTGGCCTCGGACTTGAATGGTGGAAGGCGGACTCTCTGGGTTCTTCCGGTGAGGAACGAGGTGATCCATTCAAGTGCTTTTCCTTGTATTCTGATGTTTCTGAGGCGTTGTAAAAGGGTGCTGTGGCAGACTGTGTCGAAGGCTGCAGAGAGGTCGAGGAGGATGAGGGCGACTGTGTCTCCATTATCCAGTAGAGTTCGAATGTCGTCTGTTGCTGCGATGAGGGCGGTCTCAGTGCTGTGTTTTGCTCGGAAGCCAGATTGTGAGGAGTCGAGGGATTTGTTGGCTTCGAGGAAAGTGGCGAGTTGGTTGTTGACAGCTTTCTCGATGACTTTGGCCGGGAAAGGAAGGAGCGATATGGGGCGGTAATTTTTGAGTTCGGTGGGGTCCGCTGTGGGTTTTTTCAGAAGGGCGGTGAGTTCAGCGTGTTTCCAGCTTTCCGGGAAGGTGGCGGAGTTGAAGGAGCAGTTGATGACGTCTCGGAGGTGCGGTGCTATGACGGAGTCTGCTTTGTTGAAGATGTGGTGAGGACATGGGTCTGTGGGGGATCCTGAGTGGATGGAGTTCATCAGGCGGATGGTGTCCTCAGTGGAGATTGGGTTCCAGTCGTTGAGGGTGTTCAAGGGGGGAGAATGTTCAGCATATGGTTGGGTGGGTTGATCTCTGGGTTGGTTGTCGAAGCTGTTGTGGATGTCTGCAATTTTGTTGTGGAAGAATAAAGCCAGGGAGTCGCAGAGTGTTTGAGAGGGGGTGATGTCGTTGGAGTTGGCCGAGAGGTTGGTAAATTCCTTGACGATGTTGAAAAGTTCCTTGCTGTTGTGGGCGTTGTTGTCTAGTCGATCCTTGAATGCTGTTTTCTTGGCCTTTCGGATTAGTTGGTGGTGTGTGCGGGTGGCGTTTTTGAAGGCGTCCTTGGTGCTAGTGGTTGGGTCTTTTTTCCAGGCCTTCTCAATGGAGCGGCAGAGTTTCTTGGACTTCTTAAGATCATTGTTGAACCATGAGGCCTTCTTGCTGCCAGGTTTGCTTTGACGTTTTTTCAGTGGTGCTAGGATGTCGGCGGTGTTGGATAACCATAGGGTGAGGTTGGCGGCGGCTTGGTCTGGGTTAGAAGAGTGGGCTGGGGTGTTTAGAAGGAGCGATGAGGAGATCTGGTCGATGGTGATTTTGTTCCAGTTTCTTTGCAGAGTTGGTTGGAGGTGGTTGGTGGGTTTCGGCTTGTTGTAGGTGAAGTGAACGCAGCTGTGGTCAGTCCAGAGGAGATCCGTAGTGTGGCTGAAGGAGACATGATTGCTGGAGGTGAAGATGGGGTCGAGAGTATGACCTGCTATGTGGGTGGGGGAAGTGACCAGTTGTTTAAGTCCGAGGTTGGCGAGGTTGTCTAAGAGGGTGGTGGTGTTGCGGTCGTTGTGCTTTTCAAGGTGAAAGTTGAGGTCTCCCAGAAGGATGTAATCTTTGGAGGGGAGCGCGTGTGGAGTGATGAAGTCCGTGATGTCTTCACTGAATTTTGCGCGGGGTCCTGGTGGTCTGTAGAGGAGGGTGCCTCTGAGTGTGGTCTTGGGGTCGATGTGGATCTGGAAGTGAAGGTGTTCAGAGTTGGCGAGGTTGACGTCAGAGCTGGTAGAGATGTGGATTGATTTTTTATGGACGATAGCGATTCCTCCTCCTGTGTGGCCGGTACGGTCCTTGCATGTGATCTTATAATCTTCGGGGATGGCAATGGTGATGTCTGGGGCGGAGGAAGCGTTCATCCATGTTTCTGTTAGGAAGGCGACGTCTGGAGAGATGGTGTCTAGTAGATTCCATAGGTCAATGGCGTGCCTGTGGACCGATCGGGTGTTGAGAAGGATGCATTGTAGGTGGTTGGGGTCGGGAATCTGTGGTGTGGTCGTAGCGGAGATGTTGTCGGCGCCGCTGAATTTGCAGGAGTAGCAAGAGAAAGGTCCATGGGTGTGTCCAGGAGCGGCTTGGACGCAGTTGGGGGCGCGACCGGGGTTAAGGGCTAGGAGGGTGGCGGCATCGTAGGTAATGCGGGAGGGCTGGGCAGCGCGAGGGGCAGGGGGTCTGGCGCTGGGCGCGGTCCAGGCGCGGACGGGCGTAGACGGGCTTACCTTTGGCGCACCTTCGGCGCGGATTGGGCGCGGTCGCTGCGCGTAAATGCTGCGCGCGGGAACAGCTGTCATATAAGGAGGGTGGGGGGGGAGGGGCGAGGGCGGCTCAGCTGGGAGGCGGGGCGGGCTAAGTAGGAGGACAATAACAACAAAATGGAGGGCGCTTGGGGGAATACGCAAATCGAGCAGGAAAGTCGCGCTGGCAGTATTATAAAGTAAATACACAAAGCGGCATTTAAAGCACACAGCAGGCAATGAATTTCAGACAGTTTCCAGCACAGAGCGCTGCACAACGATACCGGAGCCACAGGGGGGCGACCACTCAGCTGGGAAGCGTAGAGCGAGTCACAGCGCTTCCAGGTAACGGAGCGCTGTTGTAGTCTGTGGGAGGGCGGCTCAGCTGGGAGGCGGGGCGGGTTATGTAGGAGGACAATAACAACAAAATGGAGGGCGCTTGGGGGAATACGCAAATCGAGCAGGAAAGTCGCGCTGGCAGTATTATAAAGTAAATACACAAAGCGGCATTTAAAGCACACAGCAGGCAATGAATTTCAGACAGTTTGCAGCACAGAGCGCTGCACAACGATACCGGAGCCACAGGGGAGCGACCACTCAGCTGGGAAGCGTAGAGCGAGTCACAGCGCTTCCAGGTAACGGAGCGCTATTGTAGTCTGTGGGAGGGCGGCTCAGCTGGGAGGTGGGGCGGGCTATGTAGGAGGACAATAACAACAAAATGGAGGGCGCTTGGGGGAATACGCAAATCGAGCAGGAAAGTCGCGCTGGCAGTATTATAAAGTAAATACACAAAGCGGCATTTAAAGCACACAGCAGGCAATGAATTTCAGACAGTTTCCAGCACAGAGCGCTGCACAACGATACCGGAGCCACAGGGGAGCGACCACTCAGCTGGGAAGACACCTGGACCACAAGAGATGATTCATTACATAAACGTATGCTTGCTTAATGCAGCATAAGAGAAAATTACCACATGTACTACAAAGAGAGCAAACAATAGAGTGGGAAGAAAAGAAAAAAGAAATCCCAGTAATGCCCTTGAAACAACACGAACAATTGGTTGCTTGAGGAACAAAAAGTTTTAAGAGAGGCATCTAAGCCGTAATGATTTGGTTCTTAAACTCTAACCATATATGTTCAAGTTTAAAAGGTTTAAAGTATATAGCAGTAAAGCTCAATGAGGACCAAGTTGCCGACCAGTCCCTTGTTAGCATCCGGACCTTTTGACTCCTAGGGAACAAAGATTACGCTGGGTGTTGACACTGTCCCTCCTAATTTTCAGCTTCTGCGAGGTGGAGCCTTCTTCATGAAGATTTTAGTGCTAAATTCAGCTCTACAACCAGACCAATTAGAATTCTTTATTCATTCTTTCACTTTATTAATGTGAGCTTCTACAGCTTCAAGATATTTTACCAACCGCAACTCAGTTGGACTTCATTGCCAGAGAAGCATGCCAGGACTGCTTGCCTGCATGACCTTATTTGTTTTTTATTAAATAGTGGTCTCAAAAGGGTCCGGCGTTCTTGTAATAGATCCTTGCAGATGGTGATAAGGTGTACAATATTTTCTTTGCCGTTACCACAGAGGCGGCACTTTGCTGGTGTTGGTGCATGCAGCCAAGGGGCCAAATAGTTTGCAGAGGGCAACAGTTCTAGGCGAAATTTCAAAAACGTCTCTTTTGTCTTTTTTATGAAACTGGTCTGAAGATATGTTTGGGACCCTAGTTTGGTGTAAGATTGTATAGTAAACCAGCCGTGTGCATGCTCCACCAGAGAGGCTTTGTCCACAAGAGTGATTCTTTCCTGACAGTGTTAATTACTGCTTTTTTAAAACCTCCAAAGGTCCTGGGTTCTTATAGTTGACGCAGCCCCAACCGTTTAATTGCGTCCTTCAGGTAGAGCCTTGCGGGCAATTTTCTTTAGCTTGCAGTTCCTACCACAGGAGAGTGTTGAGTGTTTTTGCTTCTCCCCTGCTTATTTCATGCCAGCTTTTTAGGTATACTCCTTTGCTTGCCAGCTTTTCCTTTTAGAGCCCAAATTCAAGCCTCATCTGAGCATGTGATGTGTACCCCGGCAAGCCAAAGATCATGAGCAGTGCTCCTGATACTGTACCATCTACTGTGTTAGCATCCCTCCCTCACATCACTTCACTGCCGTAAGTGATAGATGGAATCCATTTTGCCTGAACCACCGTTATTAGGGGGAGGGGGCTTGAGCCAGTGATCTCGTTTTTTAGGTTTCTTAGAGATACCACGGTCATTAATCCTCTCTTTTTTATGGCCTCGCATTGTGGCTTGAAGTTGCCTTTGGAATCTAAAATGAACCCCAAGTATCTATATTCACTTACAACATACATCTTCCGTGAGTCCAGGAATCAATTATTAATTATTCTCATTTTACGAGTGCTGATACACATAACTTTAGATTTTTCTTGGTTGATTCTGAGCTTGTTTCACTATGCAAGAGAATTACTTGATTTAACAGCAGCAGAGGAATGTTCAACTTTTTAAATGTTTGCCACAGGAGATTTCTATTGATGTGGTCGAAAGCAGAGCTGTAGTCAATATAGCACAGATATAGGGGTTGTTTTACTACGGGTGCAGAGTCAATCAAAAGAGATAGAGCTAATATATTCGTGGTCGTCCCCATGTTTTTGCAGAAGCCGGTTTGATTATATGGAATTTATGTGATATCTTCCACCCACAATGTTAGCTCCTGGAGTAAGAAGCCCGCCTAGTATTTGGCCCATTACCGAGTAGGGCTACGAGCCGATAAATTCTTGGGTTGTTCCTGTCTCCTTTTTTGAAGATTGGGGAGATGATTGCTTCCCTCCAGGATGATGGGATTGTAGATGATTGCAGAATTTGTTCAAACATTGGTATGAAAACGACAGCCCAGTATTCCGACTCTTGTTTGTTTGAATAAAATTGGGGGGATACCATTGGGACCTTGTGCACCCTTGCGTCTCCCCTTTGAGTTTCTTTTACAGATCCTTGCATTCGTGAATGGAAATTCCTGGTTTTGTATTAGAACTTCTTTGAATTGAGGTGGCCGGGCTCTGAGAACGTTTGTGGGATTATATGGCCCTTTCCAAAATTCTAGGGCTTCATTCAAATTTACGCCAAGGTAAATTGTCCAAGCCTCTCCAGTGGCATAAGATTCAATCCACTGACTTCGCTCACTAGTCAAATTGTTGATCTTTTGCCAAAACTGCGCACGATTATTTGTTTTAGCGTCGTAAAAACGTTTTGCCTTAAAGGCCTCATCAAATTCTTTTTTAAGTTGCCAGATCAGCTTCCTGCGAGCGTCTTTTATCGGTCTCAATTCTTGATATACAGCAGGGTCTGTCCTCACTCTTCAGAGAGTTTGGTTAATCAAGGTCTTCAACTTTTTTAGCTGAGCGTTGTTTTCTAAAATTTTGATGGTTCTATGTTTCGAGACTTCGGCCATTCCTTCTGTCCATCCGTTTCCTTTTTTTATTCCAGTGTTATATCATAATGTTTTTGTAAACAGCTTCGGACTCTCAATTAAGTCTGGTGTTGCTATTTGTGCCACTTCTAAAGCCCGATTAGCTTGAGATAGGACACTTTGGTGGTCATTCGTTCTGCACTTTAACCCACTTTCGTTGGTAGAGTATTCTGATCCTAGTGTGTTAGCGGTGGGGGGACATCATATTGTGGGGAAGGTGGTCACTGTGGTCCATTGAACCAATGTGGAAATCTCTAGCACTTTAATGCAAGCTGCGCGAGAGGAATGTAAAGTCAATTGTAGAGCTAGCCATAGTACTATGAAAAGCATATGCTTGGGGTGATCCCCTGGGAATCTGCCATTGAGTGCTGGGAAGTCCAACTGTTCTAATGTTGCCAGGAGTGTCCTAGCTGTTTTCGAGCTTCTACCTCTCGAGGTAATATCTTAATAACTTGGCTCCCATACAAATGGGTCCTCCTCGTTAGTGATATCTGGGGCTAAATTGCTGAGCATATTAGATTGAAGTCCCGCTAATGATCAAGCTGTTTGTTTTCTCAGTTTTCAGTAATATTATAAGTTCTTTCTTCAGCAGCTGTGCTCCCTTGGTTTTTTCCCGGGAGTGTAGATAGAGATTTATCAGAACTATATCCTCTTTTTTTGACCGCTCACGAGTAGATAATCACAGGACTTGCATTGCATTCGGAGGGGCAAACTTGTAAGCCAAAGGCGCTGCTGCAACAATGCTCTTTAACAAGCTGTATGTGGCAAGACCTCCCTTCTTGTGGCCAAAAAATGAGCTCTGTGTAGGAGGCAGAAAATTCAAGTTATAGCCCGACAGTGCAGGTGGAGGGTCGGACCATGTTTCTTGCAGTGTAATGATATTGAATCTTTGCTGAGAGGTGTTTAATTCAAAATCTATAAGTTTGTCTCCTAGGCCATTGATGTTCCAGGAGCACAGGTTGAAGACGTTGAGTGTGTTCCGGGCTTTGGCTGTGCTTTGGTATTGATTTTTGGTTTTAGTGTTTATGGTCCTGGAGATCCAACTCCAGTCTTGCAAGGTTGGGCTTTTTGTGGCAAGTTGTCTCTTATCAAACTGCTCTTGGTGGACTAAGTTCTTAGGGGTGTTGCTCCGGGCCCCTCGCAGTACTAAAAGAGAGTGAGGATTCGGGTTTATCTGTCCGTTCTCTTTTCATTTCTGGCTATCAAGAGTCAGAGGAACCGGGTAACTTGGCTTCAAGAATGGTCTAAGTTTTATTTCCCATAAGTTAAACTTTGCTTGTTCTCTTAGCAGTCTCTCTGCTTATTCTGCTGTAGCCCATACTGTTTTTGTTACTTCTACCCCTGAGTACTGTAAATTCTACTGACTCTAGGTCGCTGGAGGATATGTTTTTTAGGCTGTCGATGGATTTCAGTAGGCGTAATATATTCCCCCGGTTTAAAATATCTATTGCAGCCTTTGATTTGTACTCCAGGTGAAACACTATTGTAGGGCTGCCTGCTTGCCCATTCTCTTGGGCTGGCTATTCTGCGCGATACTAAAGCCGTCCCCTGAGCCCTGGCATTCCTGAGTTACTTCTACTTTTCTTTGAACGCTCATTTCATTCACATACGTTGATTCTGAGCTGGTGGGACTTACTGCAATAATGGCCCCTTGTGGGCCACCTCAAGGGCATCTGTCTTCCTTTTTTTTGGGAGGGACTGATGGCAGACTTTCTATTTTGAGGTGTTTTTCTTTCTGGTTTTTTCCTCCCTTCCTGGTTTCCAGTTTCTCTCAGCTGATAGTCCATATCTATGTCATCGCTCGTCTGAGCAGGTCTATCTTGTGTTGGGTCCGGTATCGTGTTCCCACTAATGTTATTCTTGGTAGTGTGAAAAGTTGCTTCACAAATGTACCCTTTTTTAAAAATGTGCCTGCTTCTCAGAGTTGTATATCTAGCAATGTAAAGAAAAGGGACAGCAATAATGTGCCTTCATGGCTGTATGCTTGTTTCCTCTGCTACTGAGGATCAAAAGAAAAGTGCTCACCAGTTATCACTAGCTGAAGCTCACGGTTCACATCATCGTGTGTTGCCCATGTGCGGACGAGCAGTGATGAGCTACATACTTCCAGTTTTGCTCCTACTGTAGGGGCTCTGGCAGAAAGTTGTGGGTCATGGGAAGTATTCTGCTTATGGCATTTGTAGGGATGACAGATGTGTTTTCCCAATGCTCCTCTAGGGACTAACAACTGTTATTTGTTGAAATTAATCATTCCAGCCTGCTGTCCTGCTGCTGGATTTCACGCTGCTGGGGCATCGGTCGCAACTGTGTGCTGTAAACCATCATCTGAGGCGCAGTGTAGTCATGAAAGTTTGCCACAGCTTTGAGATAGACTTAAGGGGCTCATTTACAAGCCCCTTGCAGCACATTTGCAAGACTGGAGCGTCACTTTTGTGATGCTCCGGATGCGCAAATTAGAACATCATATTTACGCGGTCATGCAAAGCCAGTTTGCATGGCTTTTCATGACCTTGTAGATCTGGAGTAAGCAAAGCAGTGCAAGTCCCTGAGTTCCCTTACGCTGTATAAAAGAGGCATTCCATGGGTGTTCAGGTGTGTTCTCACGCATCACCCATGGGTTTTGACGCATTTACAAGGACTTGTAAACCTGGGCATGCTCAAATGCCTAATCCTTCCAAGTGGATGCATTATTACTCCT
Source organism: Lissotriton vulgaris (assembly GCF_964263255.1). NCBI lineage: Eukaryota > Metazoa > Chordata > Amphibia > Caudata > Salamandridae > Lissotriton > Lissotriton vulgaris. The sequence continues at coordinate 934,096,631 of NC_141699.1, forward strand.
TGTTTTTTCCCCTTTCTTTGTGTGCTGTATTCTGCAGCACACAAGAAGGAGGAAAACACCTTCATTGATTGTTTTTGCGCAGGGAGGTATTCATTCCTGCACCACAAAAACAAACATTCCTACAACTCAGACACCCTTGCACAATGGTGCAAGTGTGCCTGCATTGGCGCAAAGCAGCCAAAACCAGGGCAGTGGGAAAGGGCAGGAATGCGCAGTATATCATAAATACAATGCATTCCTGCCCTTTCCTTTTGACACAGGGCGGCTCAGCAAAGTGACTTTTACTGCACTGCCCTGCATCAACAACTCATAAATGAGGTACTAAATTTGGCTATTTTACTGGCAATCCTCAGTGCCTGGAAAATCATTAAATTGCCACTTGACCTTTAGGTTCAATAACTTAATGTGGCTAGACCCATCATGTCTCACACCATTCCCTCAACCTTGTTTTCTCACACTAAGAGTTAAATATATATTTAACAACATTTAATTTGCCAAAATGATTGAATTATGCTGGTGATAGTAAGTCAATGGACTAATCATCTAGTGTGCAGATCTTTGTTTGATCCAATGGTCAGGGGTTCATGTGCCGTAAATCCACACTGACATTCCTTAATTACATCTCTAACTGCCCTACTACGTTCCTCACCCCAGTGCTAACCCTTACTCTAAAGCTAACCACAACATAACACCTTTTTTGTATAATTCCTCACTGTAATACAAACCACCTGTAAAGTAAACCTACCTAATTCAGGTATAATATTAAACAACACATAAAGTTACACCTAAATAATCTGCAAGATGTCATGAGTGAGATAATAAATCTGGGGAGAGGAGGGTGGAGTAGGAAGTGTGAGGACACTATTAAACCAGAAGGAGTGTATAACTATATCAAATTGTAATCGCTGCAGTGTAATCAGTGCCTTTTTTATTCCAGGTGGAGCCCTTTACAGGAAAATAGTGAGCCATTGTCAGATGGCTGTAGCTTGATCATATAGAGGACAAAGTGGAGGCCCATGCATGCTGGTGGATGTGGAGGAGGCAGAGGCAGGATCCCATCCAGCGGTGCACACCATCAGCAGGCAAGTGACCACAGCTACAGCCACATTCCCAATCCCGTCACAAGCACAGCTTCTTTGGAAGGTCCTGTGAGGCCGAAGGTGAGTGGCATCAAATGCAGTGAAGAAATAGAGGGCTTGAAAAACTTAAAAGGTATTGTATTCCACAAGGCTAGTATTCATTTTGTTTTCCTTGTTAGGGTGTTGTTTCATGGTCTATTAATAGGTGATGAAGCAGATAAACAGTTGAATCCTTCTAGCTGATACATATAGGGATTTCTGCACTTTTGTGAGAAAAATGACAAATATGAACAAATTGTGCTAAATATAAGAGGAAAAGTATGAGAAACCATTCTTGAAAAGGCGTACAGGCACATACATCAATATTGCATTTTGCGATTCCTTAATTGGGAAAAATAAGGAATCGCAATTAAGGAATTTTAAACTGCAATGAATCAAGAAATCGCTATAAAAATAGCTATTTCTTAAAATTCCTTAATTGCGATTCTCTAATTGAGAATCGCAATTAAGGAATACTTCCCCATCCATTCCTATGGGCCTAGAGGCCCATAGGAATGAATGGAAAGACGTTCTTAATTTGCAATTCACCATTAGAAAATTCGCAAATTAAGAATGCAATTTCAAGGGTGCAGGGGTGTCCAAAGGACCCCCTGTTGCACCCCTGAAATCTGCTTAGGAGTACATTTTGCACACTCACATGCCCCAAGGGCATGTGTTTGTGTAAAATGGAACTTTGAAAAATGCACTTTAGTGCATTTTTCAAAGTTTTCGCAAATTACCATGAAGGTCAACTTCATGGTAATTTGCTCCTCTTATTTGCGAATTAGCAAATTTTTTAAGTTTGATGCATTACATTTAAGGAATCTCAATTTGAGATTCCTTGAATGCAATCGCAATTTAAGAAATCGCAATTTTGCGATTTCTTAAATTGCGAAAATAACAAAAATGTTAATGCATCCCAAAAATGGGAATTGCATTCGCAAACGGCCGAATTTTGCGATTCGCACAGTTTGCAAATGCAATTTCCTTTGATGCATGTGGCTGTTAGTTACTGCATTGTAAAAGTATGCAGAAGAGAATAGGTTAAATAAAACCATTTATTTGAATAACATATGTACGTGATTTACTAAATTGCGTTGGTATATTTAACGTGTTGTAGAAAAATGAAATCAATGACTCACGTATTATAAAAGATTCACAAAGTATGTTGCTTAAATAACAATGTGTGTGAAGAATTAATGAAACAAATGTAATTTTGATGACATTCTGTGTGTATTTTAGAATTCTCATTATTAAACTCTATGTTTTGCATACGTGAAAATGTACATCAATAGGTGAAGTAGAAAAGTATGATGCACATTTATACTAAGATTAAATGTTCATATATGTACTAATGAACAGTATTAGAAACAACATTAATATTGTATGTTTTGAAATAATTTTCAAAGTTGATACTTTGAAAATGTAGTAATATGTCATAGTTACACGTACTAATTACATGAACCTTTCATCTGGGATGATTCATGCCCTTTCCTGAACTCTACTAGGAATTTGATAATAGATGGCCCATGAAAGAATACATTTGATTATTCTGCACTCCTAAGTTTAAATGCCTGGTACTGATGTATTTACTCTTCTTAAGTTAGCTGATAAACTAAACCATCCTCCAATCCTGTTTCTGTCTCTCCATGTCTCATTTTCAATTATCGATTGTGCATTCCAATTCCCAAGAATCAAAATAGAGAGATCTATGGGCAGCAGATTCTAATCTTACTATTCTGCACAACTTTGACTGAGTTATTGGTTTGTATGATTTTAGTCATAATGAGTTTCTTCAGGAGATTTGGTGTCGCTGTGGTAATTCTGTATTTGTATAGTGTAGTGTTGAGGGTTATATAAATAAATCTAATGACTAGTTTGTAGGTCAGTTATTCAATTCCTGGTCCTCATTCGATACTGTATTGGATGGATTGGGTCCCCTGTATCCGAACCCTATCAGCATGATTGAAGATCCATCGGAGGACCAAATAAATGAAACCTAAGGTGTTCTGTTAGAAGATAAGGTATGGCAAAAGAAAATGGGCCCAGTTGTGCTTGAAAAAGGGTGAGGGTATATTGTTGTGAATGGTGTAGGTGGGTGTAACAATCTCAGGCCAGAGTTTCCCAGGGCAATCAGAAGTTACTGATCACCAATTGTAACAATCAGGGTTGCCCATTTCTGATGTCCTGGGGCCCCTAGATTGTAGATCCATATATTAAAAACGAAGTACTATTTTAGCACCTAACTCTCATAGTAGTGTGGCTGAGTATTCTGAAGCACACTCAAACAGGTACTGTGGGATACAGACTCGGTAATCAGCAACTCAACAAATACCGCCCAATAAATCAATTTACAGACAGTGTTGCCGACTTGGCATCTCACATTTTCGACTAGGCAAGCCGGCCAACTGATGTTATCAAAGCTCTGGCGCCCAGGAAAAAAAAAACACTTGGGCCTCGTAAATAAGCATTGTGAGCACCACCACCAGGGTGTCCCCCTAAATGTCCATGTACACTTTTTTTTCAATATTAAATTATGTGAAAGGCCTTTTTGCTGCTGCCTGTGAGTGGTCTGTCTCTGGTTTGAGGATGGCCACTTTCTGTGCCTCCTCCATTAAGAGAGTTGCTTACTCCATCTATGGAAAGGAATGAAACAATTCCTTCATTATTGGTATCAAGTTAGAGGAAAATGTTTTGTAGTAGTCCATACTGTACCCATCTGATCATAGGTCTTCCTAAGTTTCATAAATTTTAGAGATGCTCAATAATCTACTCCTCTGTTGGAGTGCTGAGTTTCTCCACCTGCCCCAGAGCTACTTTTGGGAATCTCAGTCTGCCTAAAAAGCTTGTTTTACTGATCCCAGTCTCATTTATCCTATAATTTCATGCAATTGAAGTAGACTAATATCAGTCTTCAATTTAATATTAAAAGATTAGGTTCCACCACTCTGACTTTCAACCCATATATGCTTCTGCCTCTTACTTGCCTTTATGCGTACCTGTAAACATTTTATGACCCTTCTTACCAGTTTCAAAAACCTTCTTTATGGCTATCAGGTCCTACTCATACAAGTTGACCAAGAGAATCTAAAGTTAGCCTCTGATAGTATTGACTGCCCTCAAGTTTTCACTGGAGTGCATCATCTCCTACTTCTCTTCCACTGACTACAATTCTGCTTCTAGGTGAAACTGAACAAGTGCCTGCTACCAATTAGATTGGTTTTATATACAAAGTTGGGCAATCCATATATCTAGCAGACAAACCTCTCTAGGCACCTCCTTCATAGGCCCTGCAATGTCTCCAGTTTGACCTCACTTCAGGGTGGACCTATAAAACCTACCATTCATCACCAAGTTAAAATCGTGATATAAGATCATTATGCCATCATTGAATGGTGCCTTTTTCCCACAGGATTTACTTTACATATTGATTTTGCCCAGGTTTGGACCACATAGAAATACAAAAATATGAGGAATGGAATGCTGAAGATTGCGAAACATTCCCCCCAGTCACAGATCTGGTTTAACCCCTTGTGTGCTTGTGACGGAACCGCTCCGTCACAAGCCACGGGTGAGCTGTGCTTGTGACGGAACGGTTCCGTCACGGCCCGCTCGGCGCGCCTGCGCGGCGCTGATTTTACGCCTGCGCGGCGCGTTCCATTGAGCAGGCGCGTTCGTGACGGAACCGTTCTGTCACAAGCACAGCTCACCCACGTGCCTTGACGGAGCGGTTCCGTCACAAGCACGTGACGGCCGCACGGCCGCCCTACCCCCTTAGCGCTGCGGCGGAATAGCCGCCGCAGCGAAGGGGTTAAATCCATTGTTTTTTTGCTCCCCATTCCACCCCAGTTTGGAAGATGGCCACTTTTACAGAGGAACACGGCCTAGTGATTCTCAGTCACATCATTTGTACCTAGTGCTCTACCAGGAACTTACAGTTCCAAATCTTTGTCTGCAGTGTTTTATCTGAATTGTACTAGACGTGAGTCTCGTTATTGCAATCTGCAGCCTCTTTTACCACTTGCAGGATTCTCAGACCACAGGATCTGGCAACAGTAAAGATTAAAGAGTTAAAGCAAGCTTTGAATTATGCAATATTTACGATTAAATGTATATCTGAAAATAAATGTACAGTATATCACCATATGCTACTAAATTTGAAAACTGAAAATCTTGCTAACAAGAATAGCATCGCTAGTTCTTCGATGAAAAATGTCTTCTAAAGGATTCGGTGAATTTGTTTTACTACTTATAAATGAGCGGTCAAATGAATGATTTCCGACAGCTCGACCCTGAAGAAAAAAAAGTCACAAATGTCCAGATGAAAAATTGATCTAATGAAATGCCCAAGCTAATGTGATCTCGGATGCATTCGACAGAAATCTGGCACAAGGGTGGTTCACATGGCAGAAGAACAAAGAAAAGATGGACATCTGCAAACTGTTAGAGACGAGGACGATCTAGTCAAAAGAAGTCAATGCATGTTCCACACTTTATATGTACCTTATGTTCTTTGAAGAAATTCTTTGTGAAATAAATACATTTTGATCATACAAAAGTTTGGGAATGTTACTGCAAGTATATATGAAGTGTCGTGCTGGAGAAACGTTAAGGTCAACCATTTTGGAAGCATTTCCTAAAATTATCAACATCTGTTGCCCTTAGAGGTTGCACGTCTTGTACAAGTTCCCATGTAGGAGCAAATCTCTCTGGAGAAAAAGCAGCAAAACATATTATTCGGCCATCCGTTTCCACGTATAGGAACCTCGGTAAACATCCCTATAAGACAAACAGTTCTCACCATATACAAAGCCTAAGGCTGAACGAACGCAGAATGATGAATGGGCCCGTCTAACTGCAAACCGAAATGAAGCTTTACATAGCAATTGTGTTAATTACTTTTAAAGAACTTTCTCCCCAGGAATGCATGTTCTCTGGCAATTGATGCTTCTGTCACTTGAGAGTTCTTTAGTTAAGCAGAAACATTTTATTAATGAACAGCAGGAATGCAAATGAACAGTTAGCCATGTTTTGCGAGGCTTCAATACAGCATCTCACTTTGCAGCTTGTTTCCTTAAATCAGGGGTCTCCAAACCGGTCCTGGAGGGCCGGATCCATGCCAGATTTTTTGGGATATCCCCATTGAGATACATGTACTTATTTTAAAAATCTGGCATGGATCTGGCCCTCCAGGACCGGTTTGGAGACCCCTGCCTGAAGTCACCGTGATACCCGGTGCCATGTGGCCTCCACCCATTCCCTGGTAACACTCAGCTGCTCTTCCATTGTGGGGGATTTCCAAACACAAACCTTTATGTCTTCCAGCATTCATCTAGACTTTAGAAAGGAGTGGCTATGATCAATCTTGTGCGGGTGGATGGTGTCCAGAAAGGATGCTGCGTGCACATGCATACGTTGGTGGTGTACTATGAGGTTGCCTTCATTCAACTGTAGATGTGACAACTGATGTTTCTATAGTCATTGGTCACTGCAGCTCAGCAGCATCTTCAGAACATGGGGCCTCATTTATGAAAAGTGACGCATCGCTGCGTGAAAACAGCGATGCGTCACTTTTCACTGCGCACTCCTTGCGACACCAATGATGCGTCATATTTATTTTATGACGCATCATGTCGCAAGGACTTACAGATACGTCAGTATTACTGACGCATCTGTAAATGCAAAAGTGACGCATTGCTGGAGTGTGCCACAAAAGAGACGCAACTCCAGCAATGCGTCCTTTCACATGGGGAAAGCCCCATGTGAAAGGGCTTGCGTCAGTATTACACCTGCTGTGAGGCAGGCGCAAGATTTTGACACAACAGCATCCTAAAAGTGACGCAGTGAAATCTCATAGATTTCACGGCGTCACTATTACGAGGCTTTTTGCGGGGGAACGCCGCCTCTGCGTATATATATAAAAGTGACGCATCTACCTAGATGCATCACTTTTTAAATATGGTGCAACAAGGCGCATTTTGTACGCCGCTGGTGCGTCACAAAAAGTGACGCACCGGCGGCGCAAAACTGAAGCAAGGCCTCATAAATAAGGGTCCTGGAATATAGAATGTTTATCGTTACAAAGCCTTGTCAAAATCAGACCAGTAGGAGGGGAAGGATAGAGAAGAACTGATACCTGCCAGGAAGGACTAAATGACATTAAAACTTGCATTCTTCACACTCGTTTGCAAATGATAGTGGGCCATTTCAAGTACCCCCCCCCCCCCCCCCCCAAAAAGAAAAGTTAGAGCCTGGCTGGATAAAAGTGCACCTGGTCCAATTTCATCTCAGTTGGTGCCTGTTACAGTATATAGCTTCTTCTTATTCCATCCCTCCTTTGTTGTACTGGGTGTTGCTAGAGTCCCTCGTATTCTCCTGGCATATGCTGCAAAGGGAGAACAGCTTTTACAGCAATGTTTTTACCACATTGTGACTTTAACAAGCATTTTTAAGGACGCATGTTTTTACAACGTGTATGCTGCCGCGGCCCGTGGAGGGAGTTGCGGTGGAGCAGGGAGGCGGGGGGAAGGGCAGGGTGGTGGGTGATAAAAACCGGCAAAAGGATATTTGAAGGTAAGCAAACAATTTAATTAATAAAACGAATTTCGTAGCGCGCGCTGCATCGCATTTTGCAATGCAGGGCACGCTACGAAATTCGTTTTCTTAATTAAATTGTTTACTTACCTCCAAATATCCATATGCCGATTTTTATCACCCCCCACCCTGCCCCTTCCCCCCGCCTCCCTGCCCCACCGCAACTCCCTCCACGGGCCGCGGCTGTGTGTATGTTTATACAACGGGTGCCTTTATCACGCTTTTTAGGTAAGTCGGGGTAGGTCTCCCCCACAAATACATTGTTTGTAGATATATAAACAATGTGTGGTAATGGCATACATTGTAAAAGCATAAGCATTGTAAAAAATAATGGGGAGTAAAAATTGCTTGGTTAAGGCATGCAAAGTATTTCCCTGTATTGTTCTGTCATACAAACGCTGCAAAGAGCTATTTTGTCCAGTATTGCTCAAAGGCAGTACACAGACTTTAACCATTTGATACTAGCTGCTATTTCACCTCCTCCCCTGTGGAGCTGTAGAGGTGCACCCTCCTCTGAGAGAGACAAACGAGCCTCCAGTGAGTCATGCTGCCCCTCCACTCCATCAGCAGTGGTAAAAAATAGCACTCCACTTCATCTGCACTGGTAATAAATAGCATATTATACTCTGTGCATCTAAATGTTTGGTTTATTTCATGGCATTGTTCATGCGTAGTAGTTTAAAAAATATATATTTAACCAAAAGCAGGAATACAAGGGGTTGTATTTGTGCAGCAAGGTAAAATCACACTCGAGACTTAGCCTAACTATTGTTTCCCTGGGTACAGTAATTGTTACATTCCCTCTGTAAAATCGAACTTTAACTTTTCACAGTAGTGATAAATATGTGAAAGTGTCATGAGTGGTGCGCATGAGTGGTGCGCATCCGCCAAGATGGCGGATGCACTCTGAGAGGCTCCGTCCACTGACCCAGCAATCCTGCAATTATCCTGTGCTGCCAAGGGGCATTAGGCCACCGGACACAGCTGCCGGACGCCTGGCACTGTGGGGGGCTGAATGGTGAGGTTTTGAGGACTTAAAGTGGCCACCTAGTCAAAGCGTGGCTATTGGACCTGGTGTGGCGGGCCGAGTGCGGACTGTGACCGGGCTGCAGCCCTGGGCTGATCCCCTGAGGTGGCTGTGAGTGCACTGAGGAGCCGGATACAGCAGTGCGGCGACACCCGGACGTTGATGGACAGCTAGCGCTGCCGACCTTGGCAGACTATGGCGCACACCAGAGGCGAGGTGATGAGGAGCGATCACCTGGGGTACTCAGTCACCGGAGCTATGTGTAACCAGGTGCAGTGACCAGTGTGAGCCATTGTGGGGCCTTGCTAAGACTGACCGCGACAAACTGTGACGGGTGAACGGTTGCTGCCTGCGGACCCTGGCGGGCGATGATGGACTGGGGTGAGGCCCTGTGAACGTGCTGGGCCTACATACAGAGCCAGGGACTAGGTGGAGTGCCACATTGGAGCAGGAGCCCGCAACCACTCCTGAAGGCATGCTGAGCTGTTCCCGAATGGCGCTGGCAGTGGTGGAGCTGTTGTGCCCTGCCCCAGCGGAGGAGACATGCAGGGTCATTCAGAGCAGCGAGCGTGGTGCCTGTGACGCAATCGTTGAAGAGCCTTGGGCTGCTATGAAGGGGCAGAGAAGTGAAGACTGACCACGATGAGTGATCTGTGGGCCACAACAGTTCCCCCCTGCTGAAGTTGGAAGGTGCTGCTCCAGCTGTGCAATCTGTTCCCCTGCTGTCTTCCATGTGAAGAGGCCTAGCTAGGCCTGATTGCCTGTAAGCTCTACCTCCATCAGATGCCAGGCATAAGGTGCAGCCCTTGGCAGAGGGGAGCACCCCCAAGTAACAACATAAGGTATGGGGCTCCCTGGGACCGGGAGTGGGGCCATCGGCAGGTGGCAGTAGTTGAGGTTGGTGGTGAATGCCACTGGACGTGCAGCGTGCGACCCGCAAGAGCCAAGGAGGACGGCAGGCGCCGCCTGGGAGAACTGGGGCTGTTGCTCTAGTCATTCAGTTTGCTCCCTGCCTCCCTCTTGCATGTGATGGCTTGGTCGGACCTGTTGCTCACCCGCCATTGCTAAATCGGATACTAGATGTAAAACACATCCCAGTGGCCTCATGGTGGGCGAACTGTGTACAAGGTTGTGGGGGTCGCCACCAAGCTGCAATGCAAAGTGCAGGCCTTCCCAGGACCAAGGGCCAGGTCCCTGCTGGTCATTACAAGCCTGTGTGAGCGGGGTGATGTGGTCGCGTGTGCTTGACACACCGCCTGCGAGAGGCACTACAGCACTACAGTGGAGCCACACAATCTCCAGCACGGGTCTAGCTATCCAACAGGTGCCAAGCAATCAGCAGGACACGATGGGCAAACTCAGGGCAGTGTCAGGCGCTGCCCGTATGCAGCTAGAACTGGACCCCATATAGCCAATCCAGCCAGCCGAAAACCTAGGGACATTCAGGTCCTCTACATTGGAATATAAAATAGACCTGGTCCTCCAGGCAGTAACGGGCATTGGCGAAACACTGACTCAGACCATGGTGTAATTGGAAAGCCATATCGATAAAGTCACATCCCACTTTACACTACTTCATGTGGACTACAAGAAGCTGGCGGGGAGAGAAGGTGAGCTGGCAGCGGAAACTGCGGAGATCGCCCCAGTCGCCAAAGGACTGACAATGGAGGTTAGGGAGCTCACAGAACATTTGCGCTCACTGGAGTCCAGGGTGGACAATACAGAAGGCTCCTCCCACCGGAACAATGTCCAAGTGGTGGGGCTGCCAGAGGGCGTGGAGGTCCAAGATACGTCTGCATACACCGAAGCCTAGTTGAAGTCCCTACTACCGGCAGACTTCCTCTCTATACACTTTGCAGTGGAGCGAGCACACAGGTGCCGTCTGGCCGGTCGCTCCCTGAAGCTAGACCTTGTCCCTTCCTATTCCAGCTCCTGAACTTCAAAGACAGGGACATGGTCCTTCGTGAAACCAGAAAACTGGAATCAATAAACTAGACAACTCACAGGTCCTTTTCTTCCCAAACTATGCCATGGGGTTGTGGAAGCAGAGCAGCAAATCTCTTCCAGTCAAGAGGAGCATGAGAGAATTGAAAATGAAATACTCTCTCATATTCCCATCTCGCCTGCGAGTGGTCGTGGATGGGTCCACTCCATTTCTTCAGCAATGCAAACGAAGCATGGGACTGGATGGAGGCTGCGTGCCATCACACCTCACCAAGTCAAAGAGGTATGAACTTGGAGCCACACGCAAGAGGCCTCAGAGATTGCCGCAGAAGTTGCAGACCACCAACAGGAGAATCAGTGAGTCATCCAACAACTGCTCCCAACCCAGAGCATGCCATGCAAGAGCGACAGGGCATCCTGACAGCGGTAGAAAAGCTGAGAAGTTGCCATCCCAGTAGGGCTACTAATGTCTCATCAGAACTATCATCAGAGAAAGCAGCTCCTTAGCAGTATGGCCAGTGAGCAGAGACTCACAGTCACTTCCCATTGGTACACCACATACTGCTGATTATTTAATGTAAAGAATAGTTGCAGCTGTGGGACTCACACATATGTAACTGTGTCTGTTTCTATGCCCACTTTGCAGCAATATGTACGCGCCTCATAGGGAGCCCTAGCTAGTATATAATCAGGGCACGCTAGGCCGCACCAGCTCCCATATACCCACATTAGCCCTCAATCAATCAATACATTTACATGCCAAGGGGCAGCACATGATAGCTTCTATGCAATATGGGTCCGTAATGTCCCCACACCTATTACAAACTAATTCCAGCCACTCTCTTCCCCTGAAATGGTTGAATTGGCGAGCGCTGCCGACTGTTGTCATATGGCATTGTTCTTCATTGTCTCTCTGCTCTACCTCAGTTAAGTTTTACATAGCTCCCCCTTTAATAGCTCCTAGACGTGACATGGGCACGAACATCCAAAGCTGGGAGATACAATCTCCACTCTCTGCTGATAGGCCACATGCCAGCTTAATACCAGGAGTGTCATATTACATGCATGCAGTGCTATCTCATTTACATACCACATGCCACACAAAAACGTAATCACTTGGAATGTCAGAGGACTAAACATGCCTTCTGGCAGATATGAAATGTACGCCTACCTCAAGCGGCATAAAGCCCAGATAGTGCTTCTGCAGGAGACGCACATAGCACAGCCAGAGATTCGCAGGCTCCAGCAAAGATGGATGAGGCAGATATTAGCCTCGGGTTACTCCTCTGTAGCCAGAGAGGCCCTTATTTGGATTAGGCCAGGGGCATAATTCACACAAGAGGAAACAGAAATTGACCCATGTGGCAGATATGCCCAATCCAAGGGTCGCCTAAATGGGAAGCTCCTAGTATTGGGTTCCATTTATGCCCCAAACACAAATCAAAGAGGGTTCTGTCAGGCATTGGCGGTCAAACTCTTGCTCTGGTTCGACATCCCTGGCTATTAGGTGGGGATTTTAATGCTGTACTCAACACCACTTTGGACAGATCCTTTTCACCACTGTTACAGGTGGCAGCAACATCTAATGCACGTAGGCTGAAAGAACGGATGCACCGCTGGGGTTTGTTGGATGTATGGAGGGTCCTCAATACACAGTTGCCCTTATACTCTTATTATTCTCACCTACATGACCTGCACGTCCACATAGACCGCTTTGCCGCAAGCCAGCCAATATTGACTCACTGCATAGGCGCAGATTACCTAGGTAAAACCCAGTCGGTCCACAGCCCCCATGTGATGCAGCTGCGAGAAGATGAGTAGGGGCCAACCACATGTATATGGAAGCTGCAATCCCTGGCACTAGAGGATCCCCATTCCGAGAGGCAGTAGGTACAGCGATAGATACATATTTTGGGGAAAACACAGACTCAGTGACTGACACAGGGTCGTTGTGAGATGCGAATAAGGCAGTGGTCCGGGGACAGTGCCTGGGCTTGAGCTGGAGAGTTCCAAGTCAACTTGATAGTGAAGTAACACGTATTGAGAATGCCTTCACAAGATTAGAAGCTGACTTAGCGTGTGGCAGCGACACACAAAAAGCAATAGATACTCAGAAACAAAAACATGCAGAAGTTCTGGAGAGACTGCGCTGCTTAAACTATGCATCACATGCGGCACACACCCATGCAGCAGCGGACAGAGCAGGCAGGTTGCTCATGCGTATGATCAGGCATGAACAGGTGCAATCACCCACAATACATTTACAATCTGCTAACGGACAAATCCTCACCAAACAGCATGACATACATACTAAGATCTCATTGCACTACACCAAGGTGTACAGATTCACACACCGGGAAGAAGCACCAGAGCTGGGCGCCTTCATTTCCCTGCTGACTCTGCCACAAAATAACACAGAGCAGCGAGATGATCTATGTGAGTCGATTGCAATGCCAGAAGTACACAAAGCGATAAGATCACTAGCCACAGGCATAGCGCCGGGACCAGATGGTTTCCCACTGAATACTGTAAAGCCTACCAACAGGCTTTAGTGCCGCAGCTCTTCAATATGTAACGTAATGCACAGTAGTCGGGACATTGCCTGAAACACTACGAGAGTCATTACTAATATCACTGCCAAAACCAAATAGAAATGCGGAGTTACAAGGTTCATACTGCCAGCTGGCACTCTTAAACACAGATTATAATGTACTTGCCAAAATCCTGCCATGCAGATTGGCCCCAATGGTTCCGATACTCATTCACTCTGACCATATTGGGTTTGTGCCCACCTGAAGTACGTCGTTGAATTTGCGCCGTTCTTTCAGAATAGCACACTACTCCAGAGTTGCCTGGGAACACTCGGGGTGCTAAGTGTTAGATTTGGAAAAAGCATTTGATACCCTGGTGTGGAGCTATTCATTCACTACACTGTGCAAATACAATCTGGGCAATGAGTTTTTGAGCCTTGTCCGGCTACTTTACACACAACCAGTGGCAAAAGTCAAAACCGGCCCATACCTGTCAGACCAGATCCCTATTAAACATGGCTTTGGCAGGGCTGCCCAATTTCCCCGCTCCTATTTGCGCTAGCTATCGAGCCCTCAGCCAAGGCCCTACGTAAATCACAGGGTGTATGGGGGATCCCTCTGGATGATGGCCTACACGGGATTTAATATATGCGGATAATCTGCTCCTATATCTTAAAGATGTCAGGATGCCCTTTGCTGTGGTGGAGAAAACATTACTAGAGTTTGCTGCTGTCATGGGGCATCGAGTGAACGGGGACAAGCCATGCCTGTACCCCTTCTCGGAGTCCAACTTGGACCAGCATCTGTATATTAACGGTAAGCCGGTGCACTGGCAATTGTCCATTTTTCGATATCTTGGGATATTCATATATAGAGACCCCACAGACTTACTTGAGGGCAACCTGACACATGCCATCACTGCGGTGTAAGCACAGATGACATTCTGAGGTTCATTGCCACTGACAGTCATGGAAAGGATTGCACTGCCGAAGATGGTGGTGCTTCCACGCCTTCTGAATCACTTTGCGAATGTACCATCTTTTCTGAGGCTGGCGCTGTTCAAAGGCCTAAACAGGATATGAGGAAATTCATCTGGACAGGTCCCGCAGCAGAATGGCCATGTGCAAAATGTCCCCCTCGATAACTAATGAAGGCCTCTTGCTGCCAAATATGGAGCAGTACTATCTTGCGACCCAACTCCAGTGGCTGGCAAGATGGCTGAGCGCACACCATTTGGGAGGCCTAGTGTCTCAGGCGGTTGTATGATTAAACCACTACCTCCTAAACAACGAATTCCTAAACCACAAATGCTGAACCTCAAACAATTCTAAACCACTACATTTTTAACTACGACTTCCTGAACCACGACAAATATACAACTGTAAAGAAATGTCTCCAGTGCAACCTGGCATGTGCCTGCGAAGTCCATTCATCTGTGAAATCAAATCGGTTAAGTATTTCATCTGGGGTGGGTGTCGTAGTAAATAAAAGCAAATCAATTCAAACAATGAAGGCACTCTTTTTGAAAAGGAGCAAAGGTGGATATATCGCCTTTCTACACACCTCCATGGCCTTAATGATGATATTCCGTGGGAGGTCGGTAATGCGGAGATAACTGTACTATTAATCGTTTCTGACTCTGTTGATTTCTTTTATAGTGGTTCCTTTCTGACATAATTGAAACAAAGTTCATGTGTATTCTTCCCCTTAACAGGCTACTTTTAGCTTTTGTTTTCTATCAGTTCCTATTCAACATAAGGCTGATATATGTAACCGATTACATTATACATTGCTGGGGTTAGGTTGATAAAATGACCAACTGTCTGTTATCTTAAATACTTTGTCCGGTATGCGTTTTGACATACCCGTATCCCACCAACATAATGATGAAATATGCCTCTTTCTGATCTTAACTCCAAGAACACAACCCATTCATTAATTAATTGCAAGGGGTTCTTTTCGGTCTATCACGCCGATAGTCTATGAACACGGCACAGCTAGTATAATAACAGTGAGGCCCCTTTAAGTGAAATCTGAAGTTGTAGGATCACGTGACCGCTAGCCGCGCGAGCCGCGCCCTCCCCGTACTTCCGCATTTTCTTTCTAAATAAACCTAGCGCCGCATTACCTCTAGGATGTACCGGGCGGCGGACGTGGCCAAAGCAGGTTCACAGGCGGGGAGTCGCTTGGGAGCAAGTAAGTCTCCGAGCTTTTCTGCAATCACCGTTAGCAACCTTTGTGACTTTAACCACATGCTGACAGAGGGGATTCATAGCGTGACAATCTCCCTGTCTTTTGCTATCAGATTCACCGAGCGTGAAGGTTTTCGCCCTGCCGCCAGCCCATGATGTTTGACAACAGACATTTTCAAGTGAGTTGGCCCCCCCTGTCTGACACGACATGTTATTTGATTCCTCCCTGTTCGAGGGGTGTACTTGTATTAAAAAAAACTCCAACTTTTGGTTGGTTTCACATCTTGACGAGCATTTTCTGTGATTAAGTATCTTCCCTCCAGATGAGCATAAACAATGTGTCTTGCTTGCTTTTCGATAGGCTGATAAACAGTGAACACTGGTTTGTGAACTCAAATATTGAGAAAGCCTTCTTTACTTCTGGTCATTGCATCCTTTATTTTAACTATACAGAATAATTCTCTGTATTAATTCTACAATTTGGAATACACGTGCATGTTTGTTTAGACAAATTTAATATTGGTAATTGCATAACAGCTACATACAAAACATACCTGTTTGTTTCTTTTTCAGATTTTTTGTCTCCCTTAATGAGGCGAGACCTTTGGATATTCATCCATCCTAGGGACTCTTACAAAATCAGGTTGTATTAGTTTACCTTTTTTCCTTCTCTACACCTTAGGTTAGGACACCTTAGCGAGTGTCCACCAAGGAGTATGAATGATTGTTCTGGTCCTGACGAATGCTGACCTGACTTTAGGCTCCAAAGCAGAAACATGTTGACCATCTTTGTTTACTTGTCACCACTGCGAGGACTTATTGGTTCAAACTAACTCAACCAATTACCAGTCCTTCCTTTTTCACCGTTTTTAATAGAGTTAGAGCTACCTTCTCAATAAAATTAATTGCTTGATGAGTAGCCCATACTCTTTTCAAAGCACTTTTTCCATCACTATTTCAGTTTCCTTTCTAACTATCAGGGACCCAATGAAGACAACTGGCTACCAACTTTGAGTTGGGGCCTGAGGGTCCTTTTTCCACACCAAGCACGTGCACTCTATTTCTTTACTAACGTGAGAACTTTCAGTCGGTGTTAATCTCTACACTGACTACTTGCACATCTGACTTTACGTTCTCTGCTCTGATGTTTTGTTCTCTTTGTTTGACGCTCTTATGTTGATTGATATAAAAGTAGTAAATAAAAGTACATTAAATCCGCTCCCCTCGAAACCGTGTTAGTGAAACTTTGCCTGTGAGATGTTATCAGATTTCTTTTTCGTCCTGGTCCACAGTTTCTAGAAATTATCAAGGAGCTCGAAAGGTCACTGTGTAACTCAAGTTTCCTAATCCTGATTCCAGGAGATCTGACCTGTGCCCTTTCTGTCAACACATGCCTAATAATTTATGCTATGGCAGCTAGCCTTGCGCTAAAACATGCTCATCATTTCCATAAGCATTCTTTAAGAGTTCCTATTCTGTTTAAATAATAATAATTCATTTTTTATTTCCCAGTTCTTTTTATTCATGACGGGCAGTGCTACATACACTTTTCAAATAAATTAGTAAACCAATAATGTGTCTGCCTAACTTTTAAATATAGTGGGGGCAATACAATCCAAGATGAATAACTTTCTTAACCCAGACATCCGCTTTTTTTGAGAATGTATTTGGAAACAGAAGTGCGAACCACATGCAGCAGATTGAACCAGGTAAGTTTTTTTTCATTGTTCATGTAGTCGTTGTTCTAGTGAGCCGTGGTTTAAACGATTCGTTGTTCAGGAAAGGTCGTTGTTAAAATTCGTTGTTTAGTACCGTCGTTGTTAAAGAGTCGTGATTAAGGCTGTTTCCCGTCTCAGGCACCAGGACTCACACATCCACAAGTGGTTGAGTTAATCCACCCCAACTGGAGGGGCAGGCCACCAACCCAGCTGCTGTTTGAAGTAGCTAATTATTGCGTCCACCGCAGCCTGCGAGTCACGCGCAGCGTGATCCCATATGCACCATCCCTCCCCTTAGTGGGCACACCCAGAAGGCACCATGAGATCACGGGTGCGCAACTTTTGCAATGGGAGGAAGCAGGTATCCTAACCATGGGAGACCTATACAGTGACTGGCAACTCTTGCCTTGTGGTGTGCTTGCTTATTTGTCGGGTCTGCCACAGGGCCAGTTCCTGCTGCATGTGGCAGTGATCCCCATACTGCAGAGAACGTGGGGTAACATAGCGCAGGAACCGGCCACACACTTCCTTCCTAGCTTGAACTAGGTTCTGGCCGCGATCTTGTGAAATGGTAAGAGGAATCTCTGAGAGTGCACACGGCACCGCAGCTGTGCTCCTTGCATGCTCATTGGGATGCAGACCAACAGCGACCCAGTACTCTGCGCGAATGGATAGCCATTTTGCCAGGAAGGTCCCCGTTTTTAACCAGCTGTCCCAGCAAATTTCAAGAAATTTAGCTCATGCCCCGGTTTTTAGAGAGGGTCGACTGAAAATGGTGGGAGGTGTTTTTTATGTTTTAAAAAGCAGGGAAAGTTAGCAGTTGTTTCAAGAAAGCAATTTAATTACCAGGCAAATTACTGGGTTTAAAAATTACATTTTATGTATGTTTTTACTGCCTGTTCTTTAATTTTATGCTGTGGAGTGCTCTCATCGCTAGAAGTAAAATTGTAGTCCTTCGTTCATTTTTGTGAAATGGACCCGTTTTTGGCTTTAAAATTCTGGTCACCATACCATTCTTGAAGGTCCTACCCGCATCCCCCGTAGCGCAAGGTTCCAGTTAATCCAGTACTACATTGCACACAAGGCCTACCTGACACCGTCCAAGATAAATAAATATTTCAGTCGTGCTGATGCCAGTTGCCTAAGATGCGGAGATGTGGGAATTGACCTGCCCCACATGCTCTGTTCCTGTTCCGCTATACAACCAGTGGTTATCACAACTTTAACGAAATGCACATACTGGGACTGTACCATAGATCTGTCAGGCACAAAGTGAGTTACCGATACATGGACTTGGGGCTCATAGTGGCCTAACGTATATTCACACGATGCAGGAAATCTGCGGAGCCTCCTGTAGAGAGAGCTTGGTTCCAGTCGATGATCTGTCGGGCGCAGGCGGAGATTATAGCGTTGCGGGGTGAGCTGGGATGCAATTCTAACAGATTTCCGTGCGATATGGCAGAACCAGACAGAGGAACACGCTAATACACGTGACTGAAGCGCGAGCCAGTACCTAACTGAATAGTTACACCCGCAAAAAGTCAGGTCATAACAACCACGGCAACTCGGGAGAGCGCACAGGGAGGCAACAGTAATGTCCCTTACTGACATTTGTCCCAGAAACGCATTTACAATGCAATGGCCTCGGCTTTGTTAAAGTTAGAGCTATTGGCATTGCAAATGGCATTTTTTTCATTTTTTGTTTTTTTAAAAACATAAATAAATGGCTTTGTTAAAGTTAGAGCTACTGGCATTGCAAATGTCATATTTTTTGTTTTTTTAAAACACATAAATAAATGGTATTGTCATTTACAATGGCAATAGGTGAGCATTAGAGAGTAGCAGAGAGTATTAGCGGACACAGAGCCACACACACAGAAAGCCACACACACACACACACACACACACACACACACACACACACACACACACACACACTCACACACACACAGAGCCACACACACAGAGAGAGCCACACACACACACACACAGAGCCACAAACACACACAGAGCCACACACACACACACACACAGACATCCCTCAGTCTAGGTCGGCCACACGCCCATCTCTGCCCAGTAACGCCCCAAGGAACAGAGGCAAGAAAAAAAACAAATGGCATTGTAATTTACAATGCCAATAGCTTACTCTCGCAGCCTACACAATGGATACGCTCTACGTACATCCTCCAGATGTGTCTGCAATGCATGCCTTAACACCACCCAGTACCACCTTAACACCCAAATCAAATCAACAGGTGAGCAACACGCCATCCAGAACTTTCTGCAAAGCCTCCTCACACCATCTAAAGCCATGTGCATACCCTCCCCATCACTAGAGGAGGAGTACAACCCCCCAGAAGCTTGTGTACAGCCCCTCACACCTTCCAGTGGCCTGTGCACACCCTCTTACATACCCAAGAAGGGATACAGCCTTCAGAACCCTGTGCGCACCCAGTTCACAATATCTAGTGCACTTTGCACGCACACTAGACCTCGGGTACAACGCTCATAAACCCTTTCATTGGCCTACTCAAACCATCTAGTGACCTGCGCACACACACCAGACGAGGGGCAAAGCCTCAAAAACTCACCATAGGGCACCCTGTGCACACCCTCTCACGCGCCAGATGAGGGATAGACGGTGCTAAAATTGTCACTAAGTCGTTGAAATGTCACTCATAGTTACACTTACGCTATGAAAATGTCCCACATAGCAATCTAAAACCTCGGCAGCTAAGCACCAGGGGTATTCACAGTACAGTGGGAGTGGACTACTTCCCTGCCATCGTTTTCAGGATACCCATTAACCGCCGTCAATGTCCATTTTACATTCACAAGCACAAATGATTTTTTTTGTTCCCAAGAGAAAACGTACATAACTTCCTAGCTCTTAACTGGACTCAAGCTTAATTTTAAAGGGCGCATGCACAATCACTGTGACGCATGAACTCCGCCTGCTTGTAGCTCATGAATTTAGCTGTGCTAATTCATGCGCGCTGCCCGATTCTGCTCACTGTTCGGTTTTTAATGGATGATGTTACTGATGCAAACGGCGCCCCACCTCTACTGCACGCAGAGCCAACGAAAGAAAACAATACGCATTGTAGGCTGCAAACTTGCAAGACATCGGGTCCCAGCGTGTGCCTCGATATTGATTTTTTGGCATTTCCGAAAAGATGAAATCATTGAAAATGAAAGTTTTTTACTGCTCCATTAGAGCGCACGTGCCCATTACCATCACTGCGTTGTGCCCTGAAGCATTAAAAGGTTTACGAGGTTTGATCTTTAAAGCTGCATTATAATGAAAGCCAATTACAAAACCTCATTAAGTGGAGAAATCGGAGACACTTAATAGCCTTTGTTCTAAGCAGGAATTAGCTCTCGAATCCCTACGAGCTAGGGAAGCATTTTTGTTAAATTAAATTACAGCAATACTTGCTAGACTTGTGTCATAAAGTTCTTGTGAATAGGGCAACCTTGGCACACCCTCTCACGAGCCAGATGAGGGATAGACGGTGCTAAAAGTGTCACTAAGTCGTTGAAATGACACTCATAGTTCCACTTACGCTATGAAAATGTCACACATAGCAATCTAAAATCTCGGCAGCTAAGCACCAGGGGTATTCACAGTACAGTGGGAGTGGACTACTTCCGTGCCATCGTTTTCAGGATACCCATTAACCGCCGTCGATGTCCATTTTACATTCACAAGCACAAATGATTTGTTTTGTTCCCAAGTGAAAACGTACATAACTCCCTAGCGCTTAACTGGACACAAGCTTAATTTAAAGGGCGCATGCACAATCACTGTGACGCCTGAACGCCGCCTGCTTGTAGCTCATGAATTTAGTTGTACTTTTTCATGCGCGCTGACCGATTCTGCTCACTGTTTGGTTTTTAATGGATTACGTTACTGATGCAAACGGTGCCCCACCTCTACTGCACGCAGATTCAACGAAAGAAAACAATACGTATTGTAGGCTGCAAACTTGCAAGACAACGGGTCCCAGCGCGTGCCTCGATATCGATTTTTCGTTATTCCAAACAGATGAAATAATTGAAAATGAAAGTTTTTCACGGCTCCATTAGGGCACGCGCGCCCATTACCATCACTGGCGTCGTGCCCTGAAGCATTAAAAGGTTGCTAGACTTGTGTCATATAGTTCTTGTGAATAGAAAGTCTTAACAGAAACAAGAGAGGAGAGCTGCTCACGCTGCCTGCACGCGCCAGTCGGCCCTCTGATTGGTTAATCACAAACACCAATGGTAATGTCTTTTGGTAGTGGTCAACCAATTAGAGAGCCGACTTGTGCGTGCAGGCAGCGTGATGGGGGCGTGTTTTGGACCTATGACGTCAGGGAGAGAAAGAACACAAAAAACACACCCCTCTATCCCAAAAAAGACGGGGCTTGAACGGAGTGACGCCCCTCCCCTTTAATGGCTGGCCTCCATTTAGGAAGCCAGCCAATGGAGAAGAGGGGCAGGTTCAAGCCCCCCTCTAGGAAAACATTAAATCTCTGCTGCGCGACACTGCTGCGCAGTGTACGCTAGGTCGAGACCTAATAAACAACTCAGCAAACAGCAGATGCAAATGGCTGAATAGGAACCTAGAATGTAACACCAAATTTGGTCAATAGACTATCAAGCCCTGCGCACACTCACACAGGCAGACCCCACAGCAGGATGGAATACAATGTGCATTGTGTCGCACTGTTATAATGTCATATTGTCGAGTCAACACGTTACTTGATTTTCTTGTTAGATCAATGTTATGCTGCAAATAACACTGTCACACATTCACCAGGTTAGCGAAACCATTGTTACAATACTGTGTAAACATTTCTTTTTGATGTTTAAATATGCAATACTGCACTCCAAACCGACTCAGGGAAACTACTGAGTTACGTTGAAAATGTGATAAAACTGTGTAACCTGAAGTGAAACGAAATAATGTGAAATCAATAAACAAATTAAAAAAATATAATAATAATTGGTGGTGCACAAACACACACACCCACACACACACTTTCCCCTCTCCCATGGCAATGAAAATAAATCTGGCACAATGTAGTTCTGATAAACATGCATTCACATATTTATTATTTCTGTGCAAAGGTCAAAAATGTGTTTATTACAACAGTACTGGCTGAGTTGTATGAGGCAGCCCTGTGTTCCAAGGAACCTGGGTAATTACATAAAAAATACAAAAATATTATTTTTTCAATTTGAAATTCTACTTGCTGGGGGTGGGGGTGTTCAAACAATATATTCCCACACAAAATATATGCCAAAAGATCAGAAATTCTTGGGTATGATGAACAAGACGAGGTGCTTCAAAGACCAAGCTAAAATGGCGAGTTGTGTGATAGTCACTGGCAATATAATAAACTACATCCTTTGGTGAGGGCTAGAGCAGGCTTATCGGCACTGTGTATGTGTCCCTGGGATTAGTGGTTAGTCTTGGAGTTCTGAGTATTTTGGCACAAATGAGGTGAGCAGCAGCAGGACCTTCCTGTTTGTTCCCAGCTAAGAGAACGTTTAGCACCATTCAGCTTCACGATTTGGAAGCACCAGGAGTAGGATAAGCACACACATTTTGAAGATGCTTTCTATGGCCCACATGCATCATTGTGTCATTTTGCATTTCTTAATTTGCGAAAAATAAGGAATCGCAAATTAAGAAGTGCAAAATGCTATGCATCATTTTTTTCGGTATTTCTTTGTGATTCGGTAAAAATCGCAATTTTTACCGAATCCCAAAGAAATACCGAATTCTTAAGTTAATTTTAGCGATTCCCATTGATTCCTATGGGCCAAAAGGCCCATAGGAGTCAATGCAAATAGCGAGTGGCACTTAGAAAATTTCATGGGTGCAGGGGGGGGTCCAAAGGACCCCCCCATGCACCCCTGAAATGTATTTTTCGCATCATGTTGCACACACACATGTCCTAAGGACATGTGTGTCTGTAACATGAATGTTGAAAAAAAAGCATTTTCAACATTTTAAACACTTTTTCCAAATTTACCGAGTGGTTCAACCACTCGGTAAATTTGGCACCGTATTTGCGAATTTTCACTTTTTAAAATAATGATGCATTGCTTTTAAGAAATCGCACATCTGCGACTTCTTAAAAGCACCCGCAATTTTAGAATTCGCAAACATGTTACGAATTCTAAAATTGCTTCATGCATCCCAAAAAGCACTTTTGCATTCGCAAACGGCCGATTTTAAGGAATCGCACCGTTTGCGAATGAAAAAGTGCTTGATGCATGTGGGCCAGTATGCTTGAGGGTTGCCCTACACATTCTCAAGTGTTTTCAGTGGAGAGCAGCCCACTGTCAGAGATCTGCATTCTTTATTTTCAAATATCCAGCAACACAACTGGGGAAAAGTATCGCCTCTTATAGGTTTTCTGGTAAGGCACCTATTGTACCCTTCCTAGAATGCACTACAGTGGCCAATGCCTACTTGCAACTGGCCATGCAGAGCCTCCTGTCATTTTCTGTCACCTTGTGTGTTCCACTCAGACACATCTGGGAGAAAAAGACTGTCGCGGAGGAGGTGGTAAATGGGATGTACTTGTTTCCAGTTTGGGAAGCATTGACTCTCCATCTTGAAAACACTATCCTCACAAATATAGAGATTGTCGGGTCCAACTAAGGGGCTGATTACGATGTCAGGCGGAAAGCCTCCTCCCCGACAGTCGGAATCTCCTCGACTGTGTCGGAGCCCTTCCGACCGACTCGGTCGGTTTATAATCCGCCTGCCCGATCACAATGTTTGTGGTCGGAAGGTAAAGTCATTCTGAATCGGTTCTGACTGGCTCTCAGAGTATTTGTGATGGTGGGAACCCCATCGTACACCCCGATGGACAGCAATTCCGTCTTTGGAATTACGATGTTGATTACCAAAAGCCTTTCTGCATAGGCCTGTCCGACACGAAAAGGCTGTCGGAAAGTGACTATGTGGTCCCCTAGCAGGGCCCTCTTCATCCTGCGGTATCCAGGGGGTGCCGAGCGGGTACTTAAGGAACCCCAGTAAAACCCTGTACTGTGTGGCAGGCACTGTGGGCTGCCCATGACAGGATGCAGGGTTTTACACACACACCCCATTTCCCCACAGAGGTCTCTGTTATGGCCGTTTGTCAGGCGAAACATGAGCTCCCATAGGAAGCAATGGGAATCTGAAAAAACAGTGTTTGATCGCATCGTAATGCGGCAGGCAGATCCGCCAACTGCAAGACGGGTTGGTCCCGATTTCTAGTTGGTGTCTGGTGGAAGCTTTCCGCCCGACATTGAAAACGGCCTCTAAGTGTAACCTAAACATCAGGTGCACACATTCCAGGATTCCTGATCATTATTGAAAAATGTATGTGACTAATGTTTGTATTTTGAATCATATAGGAAGATAGAAATATGTTGATGCCACAACCTGCCTCAGGCAATGGAATTAATTTCAAAGAATGAGACAGAAGGCATTATCCGTGGGTACAGCAACTCCATGCCAACATCTATAAGTGCTGCAAAAAATCAATGCCAGTGTAGATGGGGTATATGGGGCAACACATTTGATGATACCAGATGGGAAGACCAAATGATGATTTCCCAATTTTAGGCAAACCAGCGGTGCCCCAGAGGAGCAAGGGATTTGCAATGTGAAGGCTAATTCAGAACCAAAGGGTGGACAAACTGTTTCCAACACACTGGCAAGTCTAATAGGTGTTGCTACTTTCAAGGATAAAATTACATTCACATTTTCATGCCACTCAAAAGTTACAGTCAGCAATTTCACTATGCAGTCTGCAGTTTTTATGCTGTTATGAGAGGTCCCTTGAGTTAGACCCTAGTATATTCGTAG
This sequence comes from Lissotriton vulgaris, assembly GCF_964263255.1. NCBI lineage: Eukaryota > Metazoa > Chordata > Amphibia > Caudata > Salamandridae > Lissotriton > Lissotriton vulgaris. Next base: position 934,121,613 of record NC_141699.1, read on the forward strand.
CAGGGTGCAGTACTTTAAGTTGTAACTAGGTATGTAATGACTCTTCTTCACAAACCCTCCACCTGTGGTGTTTGGTAGTTTAAGTATGTAGGCACATTTGAAGGTAGGTATTGTAGGGTGTGCAGGGTAAATTAGGTATGGATTCTTAGGTAATGTAAGCAGGTATGCTAGACTGATTATTCTTTGAAAGAAAATAAGATATTGCTGGTATGGTGTTACCGGTATGGTAAGTATGTGTGTTAAATATTGTATGTAGGTGTGGCTGGTAAGTACATACTTAGGTAACTAGATTGGTATGTACGTATGATAGGTTAGGTATGATAAGTTATGTGTGGTTGATATGTTAGCAATGATAGGTTAAATATGGGTAGTATGGAAGGCATTATAGGTCAAGCAAAATAGAAAGAAGGCTATGTGGGATTAGCATGTAGAGCAGCTAGATACTGTAGGTAATTTTGGTTGGTAGGTATTAAAAGTTAGGTAATGTACATAGGTATGGTTGGTTGATTAGGCATGCTAAGGCTGGATTTGTTAGGTTAGGTATGATAGGATAGCTATGGTACATTTGGTATGGTATTGTAGGACATGACATTTCTGCCTGATATTTGAAACATTTGAAAGCCCTGAGGTCTGTGAGGTCATCAGTCCGGCAAAGCCATGCACCTTTAACTGATAACATGTCTGTAAAGTTATCCCAGGACACTACAGAATAGAATCTGCAGCACCAGTGCCTACATGTTCATCAGGGCTTTAAGCCACAACACTCCACTATTTCACACCTCATTGCTAGGTGGGGTGGGGAAAGGCGAGGCCATGCAATATGCATTGACTTCCCATCCTTTTGACAAGACATGAAAGGATGGAGTTAGAGACTACAGGCCGAAGCAGAGTCCTGGACCTTGCACACTTTATCAGCACGAGTTTTGTAGGAACAGTGTGCAGGATTCAGTTCACGACTTCCTGCTCTGACAGGAAATTGAACACTGCAGAAGAAAGCGCACTGGGCATCACTGCTCTTCAGCTTTCAGCCTGCTGTGTCCAGGGCTGTTCTATGAGCCTAGGAGAAGGTAGGCTCTCTTCAACATAGACAGACAGTTAAAGAAAACAAACCACCCCTTCATGGTGCCTACAATCTGAAATAAATATAAATGTATGTAAAGGCTGCCCAAGAGCCAGTATAGGCTTTAACTTATTGAGCCACTTGAAGCTTCCTGGAGACAAAGATGTATTAATTCTGAGAGGCAATGTAAGAGTATAACTAGATGGGATCCGGAGTTCGTTTTACTAAATAAAGCATATAAAAAAAGACATGCACTGGATACATTACGATTGCATATTAGAAAACATATATATTTTGAAGGCCTTTTTATCCTAAACACTTAATAGGTTTGCATACGTTTGCAGCAGACTTATACTGTTTGAAATACAATGTCTAAATACCCACTTGCATATTCACAGTGATTTCAATCTCGGGATGGGACTTCATTGGGAAAGTCTCTATTCCCCAATGTGTGAATCACTTATTTGATTCTTTGGTTACACACAGGCATCTGGAGTGATAGCATTACGTAACTGAGCTGTCATAACATAAAAGACTGCATTTCCCATTGATTGCTTAAGCTTCCACTTATTTTTCACATAGGGTGCTTTGGTTATTTTTAATGTCCATTTACTGGCAGGTGAAAGGGAAATAACCGTTCACAGACTATCTTGCTCATTTTAGTCACATCTTTGACTTAATTAATATTTATTTATTGATTATTTTTCTCACTTATAGAGCGTATGGCGACCCGAATGTAATCCAGCTCTCAGTACGAAGCAGCCCTGTCAACCGAGTGAAAGCAATTTAGCGGCCAGATTATTTAAAAAGCTGTGTTTTAATCGCTTTCTGGAAGCATAGCTCTTTTTCTGTCTCTTAAATAGCAAGAGAGTTCCAAAGCTTTGCTACATAGAAGCCAAACGAGCGTCCACCTCTTGCTGATAGCTGAAATGGAGGCTAAGTGTAGGTTCAAGGACCATAGTGATCTGTTTGGAGTATAGGGAGCAACCATGCGCAATGCATAATGATTTAAATTTCAATCTCTGATTCCAATCCAACTGGCCGACATTTTTATGGCCTGGGCTTCCATTGTCAGTGTGTCTTCAAGCCACATTACTAATATTTGTATGATAGGCTTAGGAGATGGGGAAGACTAGGCTGGTAGGGCAGCCCAGACTTTGTTAGATCTTGGACTTGTTCCCAAGTATCATTAGTTCTGTTTTTGCTCCATTTAGTTTCAAATAAGATTTGGTTCATTCAGCTGGCTACCTGCTCCCGACAGGGACCTACATTGGATGAAACTATCTCCAAATCTGGAGCAAAAGTGAACACCAGCTGGGCAGTAGCAGTCCATCCCCTGCCAGAGTGGCGGGCAGGCCGGAGGAGGGAGGTGGGATAAAAAATAATTAAATAGTTTACCTGAACACCGCCACCACTGCCTGCCATAGTGCGCTGTTCCACTCCTCTTCTTCTGGGTACAAGCTCCCAGACTGCACTGCGTCTAATCCTGAAACTGCATAAAGGCAGCATCAGGATTGGCCTGAGCGCTATCAACTTGTGCTCCAAGCAGATTGGGAGCCTGGGCCTGCTAGAGAGTTTCAATGCGCATGACCGTTTGGCCAGCCTGAGGCAGCCGGTCAAAACATCATGCACACTGTAACAGTGCCCACCACTCTCCCACCAGCAGTGTCATCCCCTGGGACCCAGCTCCAGGGTGGTCCATAGGAATTTAAACAAAACAATAATAAAACAGGTTTAAAACTTGTTTTATTAACATTTTGTGTGAAGGTTGGTGGGGGGTGGTGCTCTTCCGCCCTAATGGAGGGGCCGCCCCTGCAGCTGGGTGTCTTTGGCATACCAGACTGTGGAAATCTCAAAAGAAGCCACTTTATCTGCAAAAGGCTGAAGAGAAATGTTGAACAGCATGGGGCTAAGTGAAGACCCCAGAGGGGACCCCATATGCCAACGGTAGGATAGCTGAGAATTAAACTCTGTTATATATCTGGAATGTACGTTCCTCTAAAAAGGACTCAACCCACTTGAGGGCTCTTCCTTTGATACTGGCCTTACCTTTTCTATCTAAGAATATAGAGTGGGTAACCGTATCAAAAACCGCACTAAGATCAATGAGTAAAATGGCCACTGTTGCCCCCGATCCATTCTCTTATTTGCCTCTTCTGCTATTGCTAAAAGTGCAGTCGCTGTACTGTCCTCTGGACTAAAGCCAGTTTGGGTCTGATGAAAGATTGAGTTGTCTTCCAAAAACTTTGGCAGACATCTATCCACATACTTTAAGACTACGTTACTTAAACCAGAGAGCTATGAAATAGGCTGAAAATTGTGCAAACAAGATGGGTCAAGATTGGGTTTCTTTAGGTCAGCTCTGACCATTGCATGTTTCCATGGTAAAGGCAATATTCTGTTTTATGGGAAAGGTTAACAGATTCTAACAGAATGGGAAGCATGATTTCTGGTTGAATCGCGAGGATTCTCATTGGCGCCTGGCCAAGCAGAGATCCTGATTTAATTTTCTTAAATAATGTAGTGAACTCCTCTAAGGAGAGGGAAAGCAAATGTGAAAGGTTGGGCTGGCCTCCAATTTTACTATCTTTTCAATCGAAAACATTGACCAGAAGGCCATGGGGCCAACAAATTGGCACTCATGCAAATATAGATGTGCAAGACATTAAGATCGCAAACTTGAGGTTTTCACACTCAGGAATTGTTGGGGAATCTATTCAGCATCTCACACTAGCCTTCAGAATGATGGTCAGACCTCCACTTTAATTTTGTCCATCCTTAGTGACTATATGGTAATTAGGAGGAAATGCTTGAACAGTGTATGGGCCCAATTTCCCATGAAATCAAGTCTCTGTAAGGAAGAGTGCATCTGGTTTAGTGTCTTCCTGAAAGGAGAAAATAGCTTATTATGGCATGAGAGATACCTGCATATAACCAAATATATATTGCTTCCCAATTTTCGTAAGGGTTTCTCATTTGCCAATTCAGCAGTCAATTTATAATCACATAAAACTTACAACTGCTATCCTCCTCAGGAAAATCCATACCGTCCCGCCATCCCTCTCGAGGCACTCCTCTTATAAAAGCAATGAGTCTCTGGACCAGAAACTGGTTTAGGAGGATGGAGACGCTGGGTCCCTTGCCCGGCGTGGATGGGCTTGCCTTTTTTGTGCATTCAGTGCACAGCGGCAGGCTTGCTGCATGTGCCGGCTGCATACCCGCTGTCCCACTATACTTCAATCCTTAGAGAGCCAACCACTATAGCGCTGACCAGTATTAGTGATTCTATGGTTAATCTCTATGGAACTAATGTGCCAACAGTCACCATTTCCAATTCTCTTCCCCCCTGCAGCGCCAATTCCTCAACAAAAGATAAGGTGTTTTTTGTTTAAACTACTTTGCCGTATTTCAATCCAATTTTAAAAGCAGATATCACAGAATTACAACAGCTAAGCTGCTTTTGTTATTTTAAAATTACTTTTTGTATTTGCAGTATTTAAAACTGTTGGAGTTGGCCTTTTTTTGCAAGGTCATCCCTGAACTTTTTGCCTTCCTCCTGTATTTTGTTTGACCAGTTTTTGTTGGTTTTATGACTCTTGGCACTTTACCACTGCTGATCAGTGCTAAAGTGCTTATGCTATCCCTACAGTAGATTGATGTATGGATTAGTGACTCCATGATTGGCTGGTTTGGTTTACTTGTCAGACCCTAGTACAGTGCACTGAGTGTGCCCAGGGCTTGAAAACCAAATGCTGCTGGTGGACTTGCAGCACTGGTTGTGCCACTCACAGAAGCAACCTGTAAAAGTGTGTCTCAGGTCTGCCATCGCAGAGCCTGTGTGCAGTCTGGTACTGCCATGTTGACTGGGCAAGTGCACCCTCTTGTCAGTCCCTAAACCTTCCCTTTTCTTCATGCCAGACACCCCCATGTTAGGCCCAAGGGCAGGGTGCATTGTAAGTATAAGGTAGGACAAGCCCTGGTGTGTGGCATGACCTAATAGTGAATTACTGCCATTTAGATTTTTCACTATTGCAAGGCTACCTGTTCTCCATATGCCAGAATAGGCAGTTAGAATATTACATTTCATAATCCTAACTGACTCAAGGAAAATGGTAGAAAGTCGAGTTTAGTATGCCTGAACTCAGAATGGTTTTAACATTCTATGTTTGAAAATACCCCTTTTAGAAAGTAGGTATTTTCTTGTCACACCAGACGCCACCACATCATCGGAGAAGTGTGTTGCAGCCACAGCCACTGTCGGCGCATTGCTGGGAAAGCGTGTTGCCGCTGCCAGCTGTTGCATCATTGCCGAAGCACCGAGCATCGCCAGAAAAGAGGATCAACTTTGCATCAGACGCTGCCGCATCACCGGGAAGCTCGTCGTAGGGCCTGGCACGGCTCAGAAGAATCGTTGAGTCACCCCAAGGCCGTAGGCGGTGCACGCATCATGCCGCATCCAAGAGAAAATGCCATCTTTTGTTTAATTGCACCGAATCTTCCTCACATCATGGCGTTGCGCGCTGCATCACCACGGAAGCGCAGTAAGAAACTGACGCATCACCTCCCCTAGCAGAGAAGAACCAATGCATCCCCTATGCATCAGTAGGGACCCGACACATCACTGTACTTGCGTGTAAGGAACCAATGCATGGGCTGTAGGTAACAAGGACCCCCTGATGAGGATAGATATCCTGGGACAGGGTAAACAATATGTGAAAAATAACAATCCCAGGCATACACTAAGGAAAATACACAATAGATTCAACAAACAAACTAGTTCAGTTAGAAAAAATATTCATATTTAATTTGATAAAAAGGGGATAAAAAATAAGTGCATTAGTCACAATTGATAAAAATAATGATACATATGTATTCACAAAACAGATTAAAAAGAAGACAGATGGCATCCAGTCAACGCGTTTCGACATGTACAATATGCCTTCATCAGGACTTTAACCATCAACAAGCTCTGTAAAACATAATTATAACATAGTATTACTGTTATTGTAATCCTATCGTGACATAATTACAACTGAACTAGTTTAAAGTTTGTTACTACATTCTATTGGTAAAAGTATAATCTTCATTCCAGGTAAATGATGTACCGCTTAAAATAAAACAACTCAAAAGTTGGACTACCTATGCATAGACGTTGGTCTCTGAAGCAACACATGACTTAATTGGTGAATACTCCATAGTTTATAGAAACAAGACACGATATAAATTGTGTTCACAGAAATAGCAAAGAACGTAATAACTTATTGATAAAGGACAGCAACCATTTAGTTCCACTAGGGACAAATAACAAAGAAAGAGGGATGTGCATGTAAGCTATCCTATTTTATATATATTACACATGGAAAAAGTTGTTTTTTTACTAATAATCATTAATACATGTTTTGCTACCATATCACTATGGGTCTTGTCACAGATATGGAAAACTTTTTTATATATACAGTTTCAAAATACAAGTTATAGGATACATATTCACAAAGATATATGCACAAGTCTGTTCCTAAACTATGAGAAAGACCAATGTAGTCGTACTTATTGAGACAATAAACAATAAAGATGAAAGAAAAGATGAAACAAAGCAAAAAGGATAGGTAGTAAGGAATTACTACGTTTATAGGAAAATGGGAATTTTTATTTTACTGGGAGTTATTGGATTAGTTGACCTAAACTAAAATGGTGCTATTTTATGTAAACAGAGGAATAGATCTATCCTCTTTTTAAATGGTAGCCTAATAGCCATTCACAAAATTAGTATACTCTTACCTAATAGTATTATGCGTGGGCAGCGTGCGTGGGTGTGCTACAATTCTCTTCTCTTTTTAGATTATGATATAGGAACAAGGCAGAGAAAACCTACGGGTAAATGGTATGATCACATTAATGCACATTTTATTGCTGTTGTTGGTATAACAGAAAGATTGTTCCTTTAGCGTTCTTACCCTGAAAATCGATTTTATATATTCAAAGAGTGGGTTCCAGTCATTCGGTGGGAAAATACCATAATATATTAAAATGTCGTAATGGAAACCTATCAAAAGAGAAAAAAGATGCACAATGTGGAATGGGTTCGAGTAATCTATGATTGATATTGAAGTTCACATGTAAACCGCTTACCTAAAGGTAAAGTTAGAGTTGCTTGTAGATAGGAACAACCATTACTTATGACAGATAAAATTGGTTGACGAGAGCGTTAGTACAGCGTCATAGGGGGCGAGGTGGCTCCTAATGGAAAGAGTGATTACCCATATTAGATGTTAAATCTATTTGTTGCGTTGTCGAAGCTAAAACTAGACGGGAATAGGTGACCATAAGGCAAAGATATACCTTTAGAAAGCTGATTTAGACGCGTTAACGTCTCGCTCGTCCAACGTACATGGTTGATAAAATATGGCTGTCGAGCCGACTTGCTGTGAAGAGGGATAAAATTCAAACGCACGTACGCCCTTCTCTGCGCATACAGTTCCTGTTAGATGAAGGGGGGAACAATTTAGTATAGTGGACGGCAAAACTATACGATGCTATAGAATTTTCTGACTAAGTCCCGCGATCGCTTACCGTGAGCGCCGAAGGTAACCGGCTGCATCCGGGTAAAGTTGGGATAGGATTCAAACGCACGTAAGCCCTTCTGTGCGCATACGGTTCCTGTTAGATAAAGGGGGAACGCTTTAGTATAGTGGGCGCCAAAGCCATAAGATACTATAGGTTATTCTAACTAGGTCCTGCGATAACTTACCGTGAGCGCTGAAGGAAACCAGCTGCATCCGGGTGTCTGCCAACGGGTCAGGTTGCGAAAAAAGAACGACTCTAATTGGAGGTTTAAGGCGTACTTTTATACGGACATTTTTAATTGGGTGGACTCTCACCTGCGTGTCTTAAAGGGCAATACTCTTGGTTAGCATGGTCTATGTATATATAAACGTGGTACTAGCAGCGTAATTGTAGCGGGGAGGAGAAAACCGCGTTCTGATTAAAGAAATGAACAGATGCTCATACCTGATAAAGTACTTTATCTGGACTGCATATATAAACGTGGTACTAACAGCGTAATTGTAGCGGGGAGGGGAAAACCGCGTTCTGATTAGAGAAATGAACAGATGCTCATACCTGATAAAGTACTTTATCTGGACTGCATAATATGCACTTTTTTATTGTTCAAGTGCATATTATGCAGTTCAGATAAAGTACTTTATCAGGTATGAGCATCTGTTCATTTCTCTAATCAGAACGCGGTTTTCCCCTCCCCGCTACAATTACGCTGTTAGTATCGTATTTTTTGTTAAAGCATCCCAAATAATGATTTAGGAATCGCAAACGGCCGAATTTTGCGATTCGCACTGTTTGCGATTCCTAAATCACTTGATGCATGTGGCCGTAAGTTCTTTTGTTATTTTTAAAACTACTTTACAGCATTTGCAGTATTTTGAACCATCTTCAAATGCAGGAATTACAGAATCACTACAATTAAGGAGCTTTTGTTATTTCAAAACTACTTTGCTGTATTAGCAGTATCCAAAAGCAAATATAAAATCAGCAGTTTTTTAAAAGAAGGAAATGCCCGGTCCACGCTGAGTCACGCTGTGACCTCTCACCCTTATTATAGACACCCTAGCAAATCCATTTGCTCTAGTTGGTTTATTAACCTAATTATCAGAGCTCTTTGCAGGCTCTGACATGTTAATTAACCCCTTCGCTGCTAGGCCTTCCACCTCCTCCAGTGCTGACCACTTTTTTGTCTATTGGGGGAAGTTTGAGCTTAGGGCTCTATAACTTTTTTCTAGATAAAGTATCCACACCAAATTTGTGTCCTTTTTTCCAACATCCTGGGGATTCACAAGGTGCCCAGGGTTTGTGGATTTCCCTGGAGGGAACCAAGAAAATAGGCAATTTATAGCAAAATATTAAAGGGATAATTTACAAGCCCCGTGCCCCACATGTGCGTTACTTGTTCCCATATTGAAAGTGGTGCACTAGTGGTGCAAAGGCTTGTAAATAAACCCCAGTGTTTTTTTTAAACATAGGAAAAAAATGCTCCAGATAAAAGTGTCTGCTTTTTCCCCCTAAAAATGGCATCCATGAAAGGTTTACTGTACTAAAGTCACCATCTCCCCAGCTTTCAGGAACATGCAGAGGTGAATCAAAAAACTTAAATGTGTACCCCACTTTTTGCATTTTCCTAAGAGGTAGCCTATTTCCCATATTTGTTGTGCTCGCAACCTACTTCCAGTTTGTGGTGGAAAACAGTGTGAACCCTATGGAAAATCCAGAAAAGCTATATATTTCTGAATGGTAGACAAAATTCTGAATTCATCAAGGTTCCATATTTGTAGATTCCTTATGATTTTCTTGAGGAAAATAATTCCTGAAATAAAGATATATTAAAAATGAATATGAAGAAAGAGGCATTTGTGACAACATTTTCATCTGTAATTTTTTGTCACAATTGCTGATTGACAAAAGCAATATATCATTATGTCAAAATATATTCAATATTCAAAATCAGCTTTATTCGATTTATAAATAAATCATAATAGCACAGCCTAATAATATACACATTCCAAAACATTACAAAATTTTAAAACGCCAGATTCCAAATTCAAATAGTTATTATGCATGTATAATGTATCATTATGTCTGCTAGAACCTTCTGAGTGTGGGTATATAGAGGACTTGTAGGTTCTTCAAGAGCCCAAGGATCCCAGAGGAAACAACTGAGATGCACTATACAATAGTTTTTCATTGAGTACTGAGTGTAGATCAATATAAAGCAAAATAGGCAGAATGAAAAATGTGCATTAAGGAAACTTTTAATCAGCATAGGTCAATCAGGGGTAGCATGGGTATGGAAGGATCACCTCTGAAGCATGTAGACTCATTTATTTACCTATGTATTACCCTCCAGAAGGAACTGAGGTGGAGGCCACATATTGACACCATGTCATTAAAACACAGACAACTAGCTAGCGCCCTACCTAATGAATTCAAATCATCTTTGACCAAGCCACTTAGCTGAGGCTGCACATTTACAAAGTAAAGGTGGTGAGTTCAATATTCTATGGAGCAAAATTGTGGGGCTTTGAGAAATCCAACCAGCTTGCTATATCAGAGAACAGGTTAATTTGAATGATAACAATCTTACCACAAAGCACTCCCATGCTACCTTTACAAAATGATCTAGGCAGAAAACCCCTGGTAGACGTATCTAGGTTACGCCTCATTCTGTATTGGCGTAGAATATGGAGCACACCAGAACTGGCCACCTATGTAGAGGACCTCAAGGACATTATTAGTGCTGATCATTACTATGAAATTAGCTGGCTGCGTGACATCAGAAACCTCTTGGCCAGAACGGGCCTGACCCTCTTATGGGAAATGCCATCCAGCTCAGAGTTTCCATCGAGGTATCAAATCAATGAGAGATATTGGAATCTGATAGTACTTGAAGCAAACAGCAGCACTGTCAGCATTAAGCATGGGCGAATTTTGCGAATCTCGCGTTCTCAAATTTTGCAGATTTGCGAACTTGCAATCCGCAAAATCCGCGAATTCTCGCGAATTTGCAGATTTTTTTTTGTTTTGTGTTCGCGCGGGTTTCTGCCAGTTCGCGAGGGTTTTGTAGAATTTTGCAAACGCGAACTTACCTGTCGGGTCGCAACTCGCAAGTTTTGCGAACTTGTTGTTTCTACGTGTCCAGCCTGTTTGGGACACTCTTCTTCATCACTGCCACTCTCTGTCACCACTGCCACTCTCTGACTACTCATGCCACCCTCTGGCCCACCCATGCCACCCTCTGTTTCATCACAGCACCCTCTGGTTGTCCAGTGTACATTATTGTGGCAAAGCAAAGCACACCTTCCCTGCCTCAAGTGACCTGAATTAATTTGGGGCTGATTAATGTGTCACAGAATATTTTTTTAGCTGGCACCTGCTTCCTTAGTGCTTCCTGATTAGTGATCTTTTGCACTTGCTAAGTGCTTTCATAGTTGCAAAATTAGTTACAACACCTGCCCTGCCCTAACTGACAATAATGAATTAGGGGCTGATTAATGTGTCACTGGATTTGAACTTCCAGCCTGGCTCCTGCTTGTCTCCCTTAGCTGTAATTCAGGACCTTTGTGGCATATGTGTAACTATTCTGAGGGTCAGAGCAGGGTCACATAATAGTTGCAAGTAGGCAACTGAACTCTGGAGGGGCCCCTCAGGGAGCACTACAGGAAATGGCTACTAATGATGAGCTTGAACTTTTGAACCTGGTAAGTAGTTTCAGTTTTGCTAAGATCGTATTTCTGCAATTTAGCGCTTATTCGCGGGGCGCGAAGTTGAACTGGGAAGCCGCGAACTCACGCGAACAGTGCAAGCAAGCCATAAAATCCGCTGCTCGCGGATTTTGCGGGAAATTCGCGAATCTTGCGGATTGCGAATTTACCGAAAATCCGCAAAATCCGCGAGCGGAACGGATTTTCCGCCCATACTTAGTCAGCACCTCGTAGACAGGGACCTTTCAGTCAATAAAACTACATCTGAGCTTCAATCCTTTCTGGGACATCATCACAAAGCCTTTTGACCGCACAATTTATTTTCAATTAAGGGTGGGTAGCTTACCGCTAAAATATTTTACAGCCAAATGGGTTACCTCAGGAGTAAGTAAATGTTCCATCTGCACCAACCAAGAAGAATTCTAAGAACATGTCCTGTTCTTCTGCTCTGCCTATTCCGTGTCAAGGAAAGTTTGGTTAGCACAGACATGCAGGAACATCAATACTAGATCATACGATGTTGCCCTGAGAATCCTGCACACTGACGCTTCAATCCGATATGCAATTCCTGTAACAACGTTTTTAAAATGGACGTGACTCATAAAATCTCAATTGATACCTGCAAATAGTTGTCCTTGGAAATGTACCACAAGCAGAAGTAAAATTATCCTCTAACAATGACCTCTGGAGCCTAGCAATGACCTGAGTGTTTAAATAATGAAATGACAATTATAATAGGTCTTGCACATGATCGCCAGATTTTATTATTCATCAATGTACTGATATGGACTGATCTTATTCATGTTAATTTGCACATATTTCTAGAGTATTTTAGATTTTCTATTTTTAAACTTTTTATTCTCTATTTTACCATTTTTATAGTATGCGTACGATTATGCTTTCATGACATGTATTGTCGAATAAAGATTCTTTGATTGAGTAAAACTTATGCATTTCTGAAATGGGTTCAAAATATGGAGTTTAGGAGCAGTGGTTATATGTGTATTTCTGAATTTGTGGGTACCCGTACTAGGTTATGATGTAGAGGGTATTTTTCAAAATGTCATCTTTTTTATACACTGCCTTACGTTTAAAAGGCACAAATGCAGCGGAATCCAATTGGTAATTCCAAATGTTCTTCTATTCTATGCTTCCACAACTCTCCTGATAATAAGGGTGCCTCACTTGTGTAGGTAGGCCTAGTGCCAGCGACAGGAAACGACCCAAAACGCAACACGGGTGCGTCACTTTTTTCAACTGAAAACTGACCCTGTTTTTCCAATGTGGGTAGCTCTAGATCTTGGACCTATCTCAGCTGGAACCTAGGGAAACCTTGTCAATATGTACATTTGGGAAAACTAGACACCTAGAGCTAACCAGAGTGGGCTGACTTGCATGACTCTCACCATGTATTATTACCCAGAATCCATTGCAAACCTCAAACTTTGACTAAAAAACACATTTTCCTCACATTTCTTTGATGGGAAGTTCTGGAATATGTGGGGAATGAGAAGATTCCTTCCACCCGGCATTCCCCCAAGTCTGCCGAGAAAAATAGTACCTCACTTGTATGGTTAGACCTAGTGCCTGCAACAGGAAAAGGTCCGCAACACAACATGGATGTAGTGCATTTTTCCACCAAAAACAGACCCTTTTTTTCCCTATGTAGGTAGCTCTAGATTTTGGACCCTAGCTCAGCCAGCACCTAGGGAAACCTAGCCAGCCTGTGCATTAAAAAAAATTAGACACCTAGGTCTATCCAGGGTGGACTGACTTGCGCGGCTCTCACCACGTTTAATTGCCATGAATCCTTTTGCAAACCTCAAACTTTGACTATAAAAATAAATTTTCCTCACAGCGCTGGAATCTGTAGGGAGCCACAAACTTACTTCCACCCGGCCTTCTCCCAATTTTCTCGGGAAAACTGGCACCTCACTTTTGTGGATAGACCTCGAGCCCGAAACAGAATAAGTCCCAAAATGCAACAGGAGGGAGGAGCATGACACCACCAACACGCTTCAAAAAGTACCGGCTGTAACCACGGAGCGGGAGGCACCTGCTGCCTGTTTGCTCCTGGTTTCCTGCTGGTTGGGAGGACTCCAAGGCCCGAGATACTGCGCTTTCCCCATCCACCCCGACCCTAACAGGAAATATGGGATGGAAGAAGAAGGAGCTACGCAGACCTTGGCATAAACTATCCTTGGAATCCTTCAAGGAGGTATTCCATCCCCACTCACTGGAATGTGGTCCTGACTCCGACGTTTCTGGAATGTTGGAAGGCTTCAACTCTGACTTAGTGACAGCACTGGACTTCGCAATCCCTCAAATAAAACATAGCTCAGTCCAGCGGCGGCAATCCACCCCTGGTATACAGCTGAGTTAAATTGACAAATCCAAGTGCAAGACACTGGAGAGACGATGGAGATGTAGTAAAGATTCACTGGACAGACGAGCGTACAACTTAGCTCTATTCAGTTACCATCAGAACATAAAAGCGGCCAGGCAAACTTATATCATGTATCAAATTGATCAGTCTAGTAACTCATCTAAAGCCCTATTCAATATAGTTAAAGTCTTTGTATCACCTCAAGCTTGTAGGCAATCCCCGGCTGAATCTCAAGAACTATGTGGCTCTTTAGCAATCTATTTCAAGGAATTTCTTTTGCAGATTTACGCTAATTTTCCAACCACTAAGTCTCAGAAGCCAGCACTTTTTACAGGACTAGAAGAATTGGAGATACCATCGGCAAGTACTCTTCATCAGTTTGAAACAATCAGGCTAGATGAGATCTCGAACTCCATATCTTTTGCTAAATCTGGTTAGCCTGGCGATCTCTGCCCTCCAAAAATTATGCCCTTCTATCTCCCAGTTGTGCACTGGAAATTCTTAAAATTTGCAACTGTTCTATCCAATCAGGCATTATTCCTAACCCTTGAAAAGAAGCATAAGTGCGACCTTTCCTGAAGAAACCTACAGCTGATCCTCAGGTACTTAGTAACTATCGACCAATATCCTTGTTACCCCTGCTGGGCAAACAATTGGAAACCATAATAAATAGGCAGTTAAGTTCATATCTCGAGTTCAATAAAATCTTAGACCCTCACAATCTGGATTCTGTCCACGTTTCAGCACTGAGACCGCTATCCTGGCAGTAACAGACTCCTTGAGGCAGGTAATGGATTCCGGGGGATCAGTTGTTCTGATCCTCCTAGATCTCTCCACTGCATTTGATACCATCTCACACTTACAGCTCGTGGAAAGACTACATTCTTGTGGTATTCGAGGCACAGCACTAAAATGGCTGGAAAATTGTTTGTCAGACAGATGGCAAACGATAATGTTAGGACCTTAGCTTTCTCAGACACCCCGTCTGGACAAGGGCGTGCCTCAGGGCTCTTGTCTAAGTCCAACATTATTTAATGTTTAAATGGCCCCTCTGTCAAAAATTGTAGAACCGTTAGGGTTCGGGATAATCTCCTATGCTGACAATACTCAGCTGATGTTCCCAATCGGTTCTAATCTAGAAAATGAGAAAATCTGATTTTCTGCAGGTTTTCTCGCCATCTCTAACTTGATGACGGAGAACTGCCTTCAGCTAAATCCTGGCAAAACAGAGGTTATGCTTATGTGTAAAGCCTCAACCATCTGTATGGATGACTGGTGGCTTTGTCAGCTGGGAACAGCTCCCATTCCAACTCAAACCTGTGAAAAATCTTGGATTAAAACTGGACCAGACGCTGTCATCGCACCCCACCTGAGAGACATCATCAACACATCCTTCGACACCGCCATCTTCCCTGAAAGCTGGAAACACGCCGAACTCAGCGCTCTACTCAAGAAACCAACAGCGGACCCCACCGACCTCAAGAACTACCGCCCCATCTCGCTTCTCCCGTTTCCAGCCAAAGTCATCGAGAAGACCGTCAACAAGCAGATGGCCGCCTTCCTCGAGACGAACGGATCCCTCGACCCCTCACAGTCCGGCTTCCGAGCCAAACACAGCACCGAGACCGCCCTCATCGCCGCCACAGATGACATCCGAGCCCTGATGGACAACGGAGAAACAGCGGCCCTCATCCTCCTAGACCTCTCCGCGGCATTCGACACGGTCTGCCACCGCACCCTAATACGGCGCCTCAGCAACATCGGAATCCAGGACAAGGCGCTGGAATGGATCATCTCCTTCCTCAACGGAAGAACACAGCGAGTCCGCCTACCACCGTACAAGTCAGAGGCCTCCGAAGTCATCTGCGGCGTCCCCCAAGGATCATCCCTGAGCCCCACCCTCTTCAACGTCTACATGAGCCCCCTCGCGGCCATCGTACGCAAACACCACCTCAGCATCATCTCCTACGCCGACGACACACAGCTGATCCTCTCCCTGACCAACGACCCCGCCGCCGCCAGAGCCAACCTGCACGAAGGGATGAAAGAGGTAGCCGAGTGGATGACGACCAGCCGCCTGAAACTGAACTCGGACAAGACGGAAGTCCTCATCCTGGGCCCTTCACCCTCCGCCTGGGACGACTCCTGGTGGCCCCCCGCCCTGGGCACCGCACCCAAACCAACTGACCATGCACGAAACCTGGGCTTCATCCTGGACTCCTCCCTCTCCATGACCAGACAAGTCAACAGCGTCTCCTCGGCGTGCTTCAACATCCTACGCATGCTACGGAAGATCTTCTGGTGGATCCCCACAGAGACCAGGAAGACCGTCACCCAGGCCCTCGTCACCAGCCGACTGGACTACGGCAACGCCCTCTACGCCGGGACCACCGCCAAGCTCCAGAAGAGACTCCAGCGGATCCAAAACGCCTCAGCCAGACTCATCCTCGACATCCCACGATCCAGCCACATCTCCGGACATCTGAGAGGCCTTCACTGGCTCCCCATCAACAAGAGAATCACCTTCCGCCTCCTCACCCACGCACACAAAGCCCTACACGACCAAGGCCCGAGCTACCTCAACAGCCGAGTCAACTTCTACGCTCCCAAACGCCACCTCCGATCAGCTAACCACGCCCTCGCCGCTGTCCCCCGCATCCGAAGAGCGACTACAGGAGGAAGATCCTTCTCCTACCTGGCCGCCAAGACCTGGAACTCCCTCCCGTCCGACCTGCGCCTGACCCAAGACCACCTCTCCTTCAGGAAGAAGCTGAAGACCTGGCTGTTCGAGCAGTAGCGGCACCACCCCTCCCCAGCGCCTTGAGACCCTACGGGTATGTAGCGCGCTCTATAAGTGTCACTGATTGATTGATTGATTGATATCTATGAAAGATCACATTGTGGCCACTATTAGCTCTTGCTATTACAGCCTTCATCTTCTACGCAAGATACTTCTTATTTGCACATTAAACATCGTAGAACCTTGGTCCAGGCTATGGTGAGTAGTCGCCTTGACTATGGGAATGCACTGTTGGCTGAAGTAGGTGAGACGCTGCTTGCTAAACTGCAGGTGATTCAAAACACCGCAGCAAGGATGATTCTGAATCGCCCTTCTGGCTCCTCTTCAGCCCCCTTGCTGAGAGAGCTCCACTGGTTACCAGTGAAGAAGCAATCCTTTTTTAAGATCTGTTGCTTTACTTATAATGCCTTAATCTGCATAGGCCCCTATAATTTGCAAAAGAAATTTACAAAGCAGGTTTTGGGCTGTAACCTCAAATCTACCTCATTAGCTCTTCTAAAGGTCCCCCGAATACGTCTAAGTCATACTGGGGGCAGAGCCTTCTCGTACCTTGCCCCACAGTACTGGAATCAGTCCCCCATGGCCCTGCACAGACATATTCCTCTTACACTGTTTTTAGGAAACAATTAAAAACCTTCCTGTTTTAATATTTTCATCAATTGTTGCCGGCTTTTCCTCTCTCTACTAGGTAAGTGCTGAGATGCCCCCAGGTGAGTCGTGCGATATAGAAATATACTTAACATAACATAACAGGGAGTAGCACAACACCACCAATTCGCTTTAAAAAGTGTCGGCTGACACCGTGGCGCGGGATGCGCCTGCTGCCTGTTTGCTGCTGATTTCCTGCTGGTTGGGGGGATTCCAAGCCCCAAGATACAGCGCTCTCCGAGGAGGTAGGAGCGCGATACCACCAACGCGCTTCAAAAAGCACCGGCTGACTCTGCAGCGCAGTACGCGCTTGCTGCCAGTTTGCTGCTTGTTTCCTGCTGGTAGGGGGGACTCCAAGCCCCAAGATGCAGCGCTCTCACAGGAGGGAGGAGCGCAACACCAACATGCTTCTAAAAGCACCGGCTGACTCCGCGGTGCGGGACGTGTGTGGGCAGTGCCCGGGAAAAGCCCAGGCCAAGGGCTGGCCCGTTCTTGCCCGTCATTGCCAGGAAAAGGGAGGGCAGGGCCACCCTCCTTTCAACTGGCATTAGATCCCTACTTTACTTAAATACGCTGGACACACGGTGTCCTTTGCGGACTAGTTAAGGTACTGTGTATACAGATGATCCCTGGCCTTTTGGGACTTCATGCATTGTTTAAATAATTCCTTTTTAACCTGAACAATCTTGCTCATCCTCTTGTGTGGTTGTTATAAGGGTGGTCTGCGGGGTTTTTGTCTGAGGGATCAAGGGGCCTGTTAGCTCCTTAGCCTGGAGAGAGGTAGTTGTAGAACTAATTTGCTTAATTTTGAATTGAAGAGTTGGATTGGGGAAAAGTCAAGCCATGGAGGGCAGTGGTGGTGTTGGAGGGGTTGGGCGGGACAATAAAGGGAAAAAGGCTAGGAAGACACAGAAACATGCAGGGAATACCTGTGTATTAGATAGGATAGAAACTCCTATTAGCAAGTGTGAGGACATATTAGTAGTAGATTCAACCATTTACGTAGCAAATGCTAAATCCTCACAACGCTCCAACCAATCTGGTGGTTCAATTAACGTCACCATGGCCCACCAACTAGCTATTCCAGCTATGTTCCATAATTCATCTAGGAAAGGGGGCTCAGATTTATGTGGGGAGGGAAACCTAGTTGAAGGAAGGGGTAGTCAATCCCCAAATTAGTCCCCTGGGAGTGTTTCATGAAAGTCAGGTTCTGAAATCCCGAGGTTTCCAATAGGTTTTCACCGCTGGAGGAGTTGCTTAAGCACTGCATCATCTCCCGCCATGCGGGACGCCGCTTGTTCAGCTGGTCGAAGGGGACTCAAAGTCCAAGGTGATTCTGCACAGGAGGCGTCAACAGCCTCTTGGGGGCTGGTCTGAAGTGCGCTACAAAGTGCTGCTCAACTCCCACCAAGCGTGTTGTGCCCGGGCAAAGCCCGAGTCAAGGGCGGGACCATCTTGAGCCTGTCAGGGACCGGAAGAGGCTACGACATCCCTCGAACGTCCATCTCACAGAGTACATTTGCATTCATGGCGACTTCTAAATTGCACATCAAGCATTATTATCGGACCCTGGGACACTCCGTCACTTAGATTAGGTCATTGTGGACATTGTTTTTTTTTCTAGTGTCTTTTGTGTGGTTCATCACTATTTTGTCTGTTGCTTTTAGGCAGCGACTATGAGAAAACAGAAAGCTAGGGAGGGGGATTCGGAGACTTCAATAAGTAAAAAAAAACTAAAAAACATGCAACTTGGAAGGTAAAAATTGCATAATAGCCATGGTTTGATAGCTTACTGGAAGAAAGCAAACAGAAATTGGTTCAGGAGCCCACAGACACTGTTTCTAGTGTGAAAAAATCCTCTAATCCCCAAAATGCAGCAAATAAGCATAGAACTTTGCTTGCCTCTCTCCCTACTGCATTACTCCCTGTTAATTTGGAAAACATTTAGATATGTTACAAACCCGTTTGTATGAGCATTTTTTATGAAGCTTAGAGTGGGCACATTACCGATAGCTCCCTTCACCTGTATTTGGAAGAAGGGGCCAGGCACATCAAATATGTGTCCCATGGAATGTGAGGCCATAGAGTCCATTGAACATGTTTTATTCTTTTGTGTGTCATACGCAAAGCAGCAAAAACACTTGATCATACCATTATGCAGAATGATGGGCCTCAATGACCTCATTACAGAACTGAGGGTATGTATTACAGATACGAGTGGACCAGTTGTCTTTTCAATTAGTACATTTCTCACAGCATATGGTATTTGAGGACCAAGATCATTAATGTGGGAGAAAGGTCTTTATGGACATTTTAAATTTTGTAACTGTTTATACTTTTGCCAAAAAGGCTGTAACCACTTTTTATCACTACTTAACTTACAGTATTTTTATCTGTACACATGTGTATTTAGTATTTTTATTCTTACCTTTTATGTTTTTTTATGAACCAAAATAAAGGACATTATGCTGAAAAAAGTCAGGCTTAACTTGGAGGCAATGAGTAAAATATTAATTCAGAGCACAAACAGCAATAAAGTGAAAACACAACACAAGAAAAATCCACCACTAGTTTTGAAACATAAAGTAGAATTTAAAAGTAATTATTTGACACCAAAACAATAAATATCTAGACAGTAGACATGAAGGTATGCAATTTCAAAGTGTTAAGGTAAGCATAGCGCCTAAAAGCACATACCACCAACTGTAGTATCCAGTCGCGCTGGATAGGACAAATTAACAAGATTTGGCTGACTAAAATACAGTGTAGGACAGATACAGGGAAAAGGTTAGTCCCACTGAGGATTGTACCTTAAGTCCTTGATGAGGGCATTGCGTCATGGTGCATCAGATCCAATGAGGTGCTATGAGGGCTTCAATGTATGGTCCAGCTTTGAGTTGTGCTGCAATGCATCAGTTTCGAAGAGGCCTTTACTCAAAGGCCGCAAAGTGTAGCAATGTGAGGTCCTGAATCACACAGCTTCGATTTGTGTTGTGCTGTGTCAGTTCTTAGGTAAACCACAGTTGGGCAAGGAGGAGTACACTCTGATGCCACCCAAGTGTCCAGGACCGGGAAGGGGGGTATCTCTTGGGGATGAGGACTCACTCCAGCAGAGGCCAGCAGCAGGGCAAAGGCAGGTCCAGTGGAGATTTGGCAGCTGGGCAGATGCAGAACAGGTATCTGGAGCTGGTTATGTTAGCGTAGCTGAGAGCAGGAGGCCAGTCAACTAACCCTTGGAGTCACTCTGGTAGTTCTGCATTCAAGGAGCAGGTCTAACTTTTTTCCTCAGGATGCATTGCAGCAAAACAGTTCTTCTTGCAGCAGTGCAGTCCTTTCAGCAAAAGAACAGTGACACAAGGGCAGCACAAGCCCATAGTAAATATAGGTCTTGGCTTCCACAAATAGTCACCAATTTCTGCAATTTATTAGTGAAATAGGAAAAGTTATAGATTGTGGCTATGTGTTGAAATCCTTAAAGTAAACTATCACTAGAGGTGAGTCCTTTCTGCTAGTGAACTAATATTAAAAGTGGAATTTACTGATGTTGCTCTGAGCTCCAGAATCATGATAGAATTCAATCACCACAAATAGGAAAGAGAATTTCTTTGTCAAATGGGTTCCTCAAAGAAATGGTAGAGATCTTCAACTGTTGTCTGCACTTTGAAGGCCTATACCTATGAAGGGAGCATGCCGGTGGTGGCCAGGAGCGAAACTATGTGGATTTACACTGGCCTAAAATGTGAAATATCACCCATACTCCTGTGCATTGACCAATCATATTGCATACTGCAGATAGCTGAATATAGTAATGTGTATTTTTGTAGGACTTCTAGTGAAAACAGCTTGATCAGAAGAGATGCATTGTCTGTGTATACAAGGCAAGGGGTATCTATGGTTGGTCGTAACCTGTCAATGCAGTCTTAACAGTAGCATAGAATGTGAAGGGTCATGTGAGGTAAATTTCACAAGGTGGTAGCCATAATTACTTGATGCTGATAAAAATCGATTCAAAAGAAATGCTCATAAGTAGCCTATGTACATTTTTTAATAATAACATGAGCAGTGATGCTGGAGAGTCATCAACCAAGACCAATAATTGAGGTACAAGAGATCACACTGCTTTGCAGAACGGTGTCACAAACATGATACTGTATAATAGTGGGCCATATACCTAGTCAGAGGTTAAAAAAAACTGTGCAGTTATGTTTTTTAAGAACATAAGCTTTGTTATCGAATTTAGCAACTAGAACAGTCAAGCTGCCCTTAGTTTCCATTTGGTATGATAAGTTCTGAAAATGTACATGCAGTGTGTTCTCTGACTCTGGTTTCTGAAATAATCAAGATATCTGACGCCTTGCCAAAAATCAGGTAATCAGTCTCCATGGCATTCATAGTTTTGATGATATGGGGTCATCAGGTCTGTCATTATTCGAAAAACCTGCTCCACAGGCTTCATTTTTGTGACTATGTAGGGGAAGAAGGCTTGCCTAAGGCAGAAAGATGACAAAGTTGACCCCAGTTCCAATACTTGGCATATGGTCTTGGTTTATTCGGGGATCTAGGAAGCCTTCCACCATACAAAATCTGTTCCCCTCACTCGTGTAGAGTCATGGGTTTTAACAGTGTT
This sequence comes from Lissotriton vulgaris, assembly GCF_964263255.1. NCBI lineage: Eukaryota > Metazoa > Chordata > Amphibia > Caudata > Salamandridae > Lissotriton > Lissotriton vulgaris. Next base: position 934,143,402 of record NC_141699.1, read on the forward strand.
TAGATGAGCTTGACTTTAGAGCACCCTCGGTGTGGCGCCAGCCTGCAGCAGCATCCGCTGTTATTAAATGGTGGTGAAAGGACGATGAAGGGACCTAGAGAAGATGGGTGCTCTGCTTATCATTTTATGATTAGATGCTGAATTGGACTCGATTCACAAATGATGTGTAAACCTGCAGTCAGAAAAATGTTTCTCAGGATGATAGATTTATTATGTTCCCCTATTCACAAAACACACCAGAAGTATGCCTGGAAATCTGTGCCAGTCAGAGGTTTCCAGGTTAACTACAGAGTGGGTGGTATGATTTTTCAAAGCTATTTCCCCAGAGAAGAAATGAACATATTGTACCATTTCACACTGTGGAAATGTAGCCCAATGCCTACATTCTCATTGGTTTTCTTTCTCTTCATAGTGAAAACATGTTTTCTCTGTAGAGAAACACCTTCCCCCACACCCCCAAGAAATTAAGTTCAGGGGCGTCCATTCCCTGTACCAACCTGGAACTTGAGTTTCTCTAGTCCTTTCCTGGATGACGTCTCTGGTCATTTCCAGGTTGAGGAAATGTTGGAGAGGAATTTGTTATTTCAAACAAACTCATGACATTGTAGGTGTTTACAAATTTTCAAGGCAAACCACTCCTTGTACCTCCCCACCTTGCATGGGATCTGAGTGTGTAATTGTACGCAGCTGTGGTGTACGGTTACACAGTAGTAAAACCATTCATCTCTGAAAGTATGATTTTAAGGATAGCTGTCAGTCATAAATAGAGTCCTTTTTGGTGGTAATTGTACATTGACAGTGTTAACTTGTTTTTTTCTTCGTTTAACATGCCCCAGCAATGTATCACTACATGAGTAATTGACTAATCAAATTCAAATTGTAAATGTATTACTGGATTGTGCCACAATGTGACTCTTGCATTCCAGTGAAAAATATATACAATAGAAAATACACAAGAATTATAAAAACACTAAAATATTGTCATCTTTCTTCACTCCATAGTTGAGAGATTGAGTACACGATAGGTAGGGGGAATGAGCTTCCCCAAGGGCATGAGAACATAGATGTTGGAGGCTGTGTTCCAAGCATTTTTTCGGTCATTTGTCCATTGTGAGCTAATGACGATGAGACCATGGCCACTTTTGTTCCATTGTGCCATGTTACCTCCATGCTTCACATGCACTTTCATCCTGCAGGCATGTGTAGCCTTTGCCCATAGCCGTTGGAAGTAGGGGTGCTGGGAATGCAGCAGCATCATCCTAAAATTATCATTCCAGAGCTTAGAGGATGAATGAGCAATAAAGATGGCTTTACCAGAGTGGTCGACCTCGAAGCTGGGGAACCAGGTTCAAGTCTCGGCAGGTACACTCAACATCCTGTGATTCTGGGCAAACCACTTAATCTCCCCATGCCTAACAAAATAAATGTGTCCATCTGTAACTCAACTGGTGCTCATGTAGAGCACTCTGATACCTTTGTGCTATATAAAAATCCCCCCAAAACAAAATTGTCACAATTGTTGTGTGTTTAAAGACATAGGTCAGATGTAATACTATGCCTTTTGACAAATTGCTGTATATTATTTTAAAGGGGAGCTTGGTGTTTACTTTTCTTTCTCTCACTGCAAAGTGAGAGGATTTTGAAAGGTAAACTATGCACAATATTTTGGGTACAGGAAGTGGTAAAGAAAAGCCTGTAGGAAGTGATTACTCTCGCCTGAGACAGCTCATGTTCTGTCACTTGCAAGACATTTTGTTTTTACTTGTAGGAGACTTAGAGCCTGGCCATTGCTTACAATTGGTTACATTTATCGTCACTCTCATTTTCTTATTTGTCTTTGGTCAGAGAGTGCTCCCCTGACTTCCTCTTCTTGTATTTGTCCCTCCCCTGGAGCAAGGCCCAAGTACTTCTTCTGTGCACAGTGTCCTTCCACTACTTGTGCTTTTGGAGCTACTTTTTTCTTCTTGTGGAAGCACTCCATAAGAGTGCATGTGTTTGCCCCCACTGTCCATCATGTTACTTGACTCCCCCACTCTCCTCCCACTGTCTGACTCTCTGTTGTGCTGCTTCCCCTCTTTCACCCTCATCCTGCCACCCGGGCTACCTGTGGTGCTGCTTGCTCCCTCCAGCCCTCCTCATTTTGCTTGCCCCTCCCACCCACCTTCAACTCCCTGTTAGCATGCCGCCACCTCTCACTCTCTTCATACTGTCTGAAATGTTCCTAGCCCCCTCCCCCTACTTCTGCTGTCCATCAAGTTACTTGCCCCCTCCCACTGTCCATGTTGGACATCCCCATCTGCTGTAACAAAAAAGGTGCTACGATGGAGCCAGAGCTGGCCATGTCATAGGGCTTATTTCCATAAGTTTATTTTTCCATTTTTATTTTACCGTAAAAAAAAGAGAAGGGCTCTTTTCAACCAAAGGGAATAGAGTGCCCAACTACCCTGTAGTAAAAAAGAAAGGTTTCCCTTTAGGACGTTTTAGATAGAGAATCAATCATGCCACATCAATCAACTCACATGCACGACAATTCACCGTTCAAAAACAATAAAACAATAAAACAATAAAGCACTTACAAAGAAAGTAGCAGCTATGTTAAAATGTATCACAATATTTATTCATCGTTAAAAAACAGCAATAATCCCTAATACACAAATTCATTAAAAAGATATTTCCTAAAAGGATTTTATACAACATCAAATTGAAAAGAAAACTTTTTTTCATAAAAAGACAGGAGACATTCAGACAATGAACTTTGTCTTGATAGTGTTATTTCAGATACAATTAGGACAACAGAAAGCATTCCCTGTTGTGTATTGTCGTGCATGTGAGTTGATTGATGTGGCATGATTGATTCTCTATCTAAATGATCCTAAAGGGAAACCTTTCTTTTCTACTACATTTTTATTTTATTTCATCTACAGTACCCTGCCACATTGTTGCTTGCCCCTCCCACACTGTCCTGCATTGTTGCTTGATCCCGCTAATTCTCCTACCCTATCCCACATGGCTTTCACCTACCACCAGGCTTTGGAAAATAAACTGACAAAGCCAAAGGTCTCTCACATATGCTATTTTTTAAGCCGTGGTGTACAGCATCATAGCTGTGGTGCAGGAGGTTGAAAGTAAAAAAAAAAGAGCAATGGTGCTGACAGCGTTAACTGCATCCCAGCGCTTTAATGAGCAACACTAGAAAGGGTATTTGGCTCTGCACACATGTTGTGAGCCAGGAGTTTATGTTTTGATTGGGCAGAAACACAACTGTGATCATTTTGTTTATTTATCCAGCTGCCTAGACTTCCAGAGGCACACACATGACATTGTAATGCTATTAAAGTGTCTTGTCTTAGATCACTAGATCATTTAGGACATTTTTCTCTGACTCAGCAGGGATGGGAGGAGAGCAGTCTTTAACTTACCTGGATGTTTAGGTCTGGCTTGACAGTACCACTGTAACCTGAGCTTTTAACCTACACCAACATTATATTACAGTTCTTTGCAAACAGCCGATAATAGGCAGGTTATGCTGTCTCATGTTTTTGTACCAGGGACACCCACAGTGCAAGGTGGAGGGTTTCCAACACAGTGAAGCATTACTGGTAGCACTGCACACTCTGACCTCTTCCTCCGACTTCTTGTCCAGGAACATGACTCTAACTAGTTTGCCTTTATCCAGGCGCTTTTCCCCTCTACAACAGTCACGTATGGTTGGACTGCTTTGCTAGGTTCCAGTACTCCTGTCAAGCGATTGCCATGAACTAAGGCTATTGCTTCTCGACACCCAGCCTGTGTGTTTTAATAGCTCTGTTTCCATACCTCCTTTGTCTGAAGTATGTGGTGATTGTTCGGTGACTGCAGTAAGCTCTGACTTTTGGGTGCAATCCTTTTCTGCAATTAAAGTTTGAATAGTGCACCACTTTCCCCCATTGACAAAAAACATTGCACCCTGCGATGCTTATTTTTGCTTGTTTTCATTTATTCCTAGTGCCTGATAACATTTTTCACTAAGCAAGACCCACTCATTATCCTGCTGTACTAAATAGCCCCCACGGGATTGTTTACATTACATACATTTTTCCCATTGACCTATGTCACAAGAGCTCCATCTGCACTCAAGCCTTTCGGTACATTATTGAACTTTTATTCTTGCGAGAGAGGGAATACTCACATCGGGAAGAAATTTGTCATTGCCTGGTTAATCTGTGATAACTCAAATGAAGAAACAGAAAGAGCGAAAAATACAGCTTCCCAAACTCAGATACTTCCGGGACACCGTGGGAACCTTTTGAGGAGGTAACATGTTATGTACTCAGTTGTTTTTTCATTAGCGGCTCATTTGATGGCTCGATTTTAATAGGTCTGCGTGCACGGTTAAAAACAAAATGAATATTCTAAGAACTCAATTGCGCGAATATGGCAGGATTTCTAATCTATGTTATTTCAATAATTAGCATTTTCCTGGTGTGTTTCTCATTTCTGGTTGACATTTTTAGCCTTGTTGAATCTTTGTGTAGAGACAAGAGGCCATCCCAAATCTAATGCACTTGTACAATGCACTAAAGTTTAAACTTGTATTTATTCATACATTTTTATGTTCCTGCTATGGTAAAGGACACGTGGGTATTTAAAAATGTGGGCAGCCTTTTTGCGTGTTGCAAATAGTGCAAGTGTGTGATAAATACAGATTATTGAGCATGTGTTTCTTTTTGAATGTGTGTTCCCTTCTTGTTGGTTGAGAAACCACTAAATATCATATTAGCATCAACCAACAAGAGGGCACTATTCTAAGGTAGCTGCCTGCCATAATTCGTTTGTTGAGTGACTAGCGCACTTGAGAGTGCAGGGCGATTATTTCAGAGACAATGCCCTCTGAATGTTCTTTAAGGCAATTAGAGCATGGTTCCCCAGAGCAACAGGGAATTAGAACAATTCCTGAATTTTAAGATAAAAAATCTAACCTTACTAGCGGGCTGTTCCTCAATGTTGAGGCTAAGGGCCTGATTTACAGTTTGGCAAAGAGCGTACTCTTAACCAGGGGCGGCCTGCATGGGAGAACAGGGAAGTGCACATGATTGGTTTGGAATTTCCAAGAGGGCCGACCAAACAGTCAATGCACACAGAAGTGTTCTAACACTCCTCCCCTGTAGCTCCGCCCCTCCCCCTCAAATACTGCTGCAGCTGGAGGACAAAATAAAATAATATTCCGTTATATTCATTTTGTTTTTTCCTTTCTTTGCTGCTCTTGGCAGTGAGGCGACGCTCCTCTAACTAGGCGGAGGAGCCGCCACTGCTCTTATCGCAACTGCGACAGAATACGTTCTTTTCTGAACTCTCTGGGGCATATTACCAACAACTAGCGATAATTATCGCTATGTTGGCTTAGCGGCAATATTTTTACCGCTGAGCTGCGGCGATTTTTATCGCAGATAAACCTTGGTATTACCAAGGTTTATCGCAAATGCGAAAAAATCGGCCGCAATGCATGAATATCGCTGAAAAGTCAGCGATATTCATGCATTACTGAGCTAATGCTCTTAGCCATGTTATCCACCTCCCATTGGATAACATGGCTAAGAACTGCTCAGGGCAGGTGTTAGCTTTTGGAGATATTCGCGCTTAGCGCGAATATCTCCAAAAGTTGGTAATAGGAGATAGCGATGTTAGCGACTGTTTCCAGTCGCTAACATCTTGGCACGCCCACTTTGCATGTCATTAGTGATAAATATCACTGACATGTAACGTGGGGCCCAATATGGTCGCTATCTCCTACTAGCTGTCGCTAACTGGTGTTAGCGACAGCTAGGTAATAGGGAGATCATTTTATCTCCGCTTTCTTGGCTTTAAAAGCCAAAAAAGCAGAGATAAACCCCCTTGATAATATGCCCCTAAATCCCGCCAAACCTTCTGCCCCTTTACAAGTGGGCCAACATTCAGTATCTCCAAGACGGAGCCTTTGGCTGCTCTGTCACCGAGATGGTGCTCCGATGGCCGATGTACTACAGGCCATCAGAGTTTTGTCGATTCACCTGTCTACCTGTTTTAGAGTGGGGGGTCTAATAGCCAGTTCTCATTGTTCTTTGTCCAAAACGTCCATGGTGTGGGGGTCATTATTTTCTAATTTTGAAAAACAAACTCTAACTTTGGGAGTTTGCGTTTGAAAAACCAAAACCATGTTAAATGTTTGACGACCATCCGTCGATTTGATGGTCAAACTTTTAACACCTTGCCGATGACTAGAAATGTCAGTAGGGCTGGTGGCCATCTCTTAAAGTGGAAGATGGGTAATCCTTCAGGGGGACAGAGTATTTCACTCCATCGCCTGATTGAGTACCAGCTGAACTCCGCACTTCAAATCAATTTTAATTAATGTCAGTTGACATACAGTGTGGTGTGACTTAAAAAAAAGTAAACTGAGGGGAACTAACTATTAGAAATAGTGAGTGATATTATGACTAATTGTTGGAACATGCCTACATCGCTTAATAGATATTTGCAGGAAAAACACTGACTGCCATTTCGTGACTTATTTGTGAGTGGCCCACACATAATGAGCGTTCAATTGCATTTCTCAACATTGCATTATAACTCACTGCTAAGGCAGAAGGGCTATAATGTTATAAGAACATTTTATTCATCGAGGGCACGATGTTCTGCATGAAACAGGGATGAACACAAATATTAAAATGTTGAAGCAGGTGGCATACAGTAGCCATTTTTAAACTTTGCAATAGAAATCCATCAATTGAATCTGTTTATTCAGTTTACAATTCAGCCATAAAACCACAGGTACAAAATACATACAATGTTTAAAACATTTGAATAGTTTTTGACAGTTATCTACAATCATCTGGCTAAAAGCTCATCACTTAACCTGATGTCATTATAAATCATGATGTCTGGGGTTGGCAACATATACAAACAAGCACTGGCAATTCAAATAGGTTTGGTTTATAAATGAAAGTGCCTCGTCAGTCATTTATTGTTTTAGGAACTCAATACGTTCTACATGCATGCTGTCTCATTTTTCAGGCACACATCCATTCATACTCCCACTCACTTATTTTTTAATTTACCCACATGCACAACCATAATAAAACAAATACAGATTCCACCAAATATGCAACATAAATTAAAAGAAAGTAGAATAGAATATAGCATGCTGCCACCTAAACAAGGGGGCTTATGCTTGCAATACCAAATACAATTAAACATAGTAGTGTTTGGCTGCCATGCAATGGTATAATGCCTAGAGTATCATTGTTTTAAAGTTCCAGCAAGTACGCCATATTTAGATCCAAAGTGTTGACCATCTTGGAATTTTAAAATAATGATACAGTATGGACAATATCATTCCATGATGATCCTATTGTTTAAAGGAAGTGGCCATGGGGGAAGTGGCACACAAGAGGAAATAAGCTGCTGTCTGGAGAGCAATAGTCTGCTCGAGAAAAAGCAAAAGAAAAAAAGGAAAAGGAAATAAATTAATTGCGGCATATAAAAGAAAACAATGATAAATAAGGGACTGGTCCACTATCCCTGGCACTGAAGCACACTCATTTTCAGGCAGCTGTGCACGTGCGATCATACAAATGCTGTCATTGACAGGGCATGAGAGAAAGCGACTGAAGTTGTGTGACTCATTGAACCTAACTATATTCTCTTATGGATACAAGCAGAGTGTAAACAACACTCATATAGCCTATCAGTGTATGTATGTATGTATGTATGTATGTATGTGTGTGTGTGTGTGTGTAGATAGATAGATAGATAGATAGATAGATAGATAGATAGATAGATAGATAGATAGATAGATAGATAGATAGATAGATAGATAGATAGATAGATAGATAGATAGATAGATAGATAGATAGATAGATAGATAGATAGATAGATAGATAGATATGACAAAACTACTGGCAGTCGTCAATAGTTATAGAAAGAGTATTTTTTCATTTGGTAATAACTTTGGCGTTGTTTGAAAACTCCTTGCGAAATCTTCAAAACAAGTTTGCCACTCACTTTAGCTGCTGTCTTGAAAAGTTTGAGAAAAAGGGGGGTCCCAAAATGCATTTTCACCATGTTAATTTCCATAGGAAATTTTAGACATGGGTACAGCCCAAACTGCTTAACGGAATTACACCAAATTTAGCAGAGAGGTAGCTGTTGGTCCAGAAAGCGCCTTTTTTGTTAAATGTTTTAAATCCATTCAGCAGTTGTGGAGTTATTTAAAGCTTTTTCAGATATACAATAGGGGACGCAGAACATCCACGACCCCTCCCGAAACTTCCTGCTGAAATCTGATTGGCTGCCAACACTTCAAACCAGGAAGAGCTGGCAGCCATCTTGTGACTCAGTTCAACAAGTCACTGAAAACATTTTAAAAAGAAAAGAAAAGGGGCAACATAGAAACACCCTGCCCACCTAGGCCTGTCGGGGGGAACCCACTGGGACCCCGCTGGGCCCCCAAAAACTATTTTTAAAAAACGTTTTGGCGGGATCCGTGGATATGGCTAAAATTATAGAAAAAGATGAAGCTCGGCCCTCTGTGCTTCATTCATTATCGGCCACGGGTGTGCCAGGTCCTGGGGGCACTATGCAAATATGGGATGGGGGCTCATGGGCCGCCCTGCTGGGGCTTACTAATGCCTCACGGACCACCATCTCCCCTGGTCTTCTTTCTAAAAACAATTAGAGAGAGGCCCGTATGCCGTAAACACCAGCACAAGGGACCACCACCTCCTGGGGGCTTATAATTTTATAAATAGGAGGGCCTTTTGGACAATCCCAGGGACCACCACCTCCCCAGGGCTTTACCTGAAAAGAATGCGGGGGAAACTAAACCCCTGCAGCCCCGGGGATCTCCAACTCCCCAGGGATTCTTTCTATGATTGGAAATGATTAGTGACACAGCGGCTGCTGTTTGAACACAGAAGAAACCCCCAAACACTGTCAAACCACCCCCCATTTTTTAGCACTTTTTTACCCATTGCTTTGCTTGATGTTTTTCTTCATCAATAAGCTGTCGCACTAGTTTTGATATATATTGCGCTAAGTCTGGTATCCAAGACTTAATACATTATTGTTGGTGAGTTGTTTAGTGGAGGTAGATGCCAAACAGTTAATACAAGTATTTTATTCATCATTTTTTAATATGGAGCACAGTTTTTCGGGAGTAATGAATTTCACTTTAACATTCATTTAGAGACAGGGACAATTGTTACTTTTGAACTAATGACCTATTGATGAATTTGAATGGTTAGAGCAATGTAAAGCCAGCCACTTGGAATTTGATTTAGTCATTATTTGATTGACTGTTTTCTAGCCAGTGTAAGGTGAACTTGACATCAATTATATTATTGGCAAGATTTATTGAGCAGAGCAAAATATTACATATTGAATGATTTAGCCACTAGGATATGATTGTGTATTGAAGAACTAGCTATTTTAAAATTTTACTTTTGATATTCAATTTCATTAATTCAAGTTGAGAAAACGGTTTGCACATATGTAGTAACCTTGCTCTATTTAGAAATAACAACAAGAATGTATGATAGATTATATAACAGTCATAATTGAATGTAGGAAAACAAATTACTCCAGTCTTTTCACTATGTTTTCTGGGGAAGCAGTTTGTTACTGTTTTTTTTAAAGGAAATGGGCACAACTCACCAATGTGGCTTTGACAAAGACCGTAAGGTCGAAACGTGTCTGCCAGTGGAATACGTCATTCGGTGAAAAAATTCCTAGAGTGCCGGCTATTTCTTGGTTTGATTAACATCGAGAATATATGTGCTTTGGAACACTGATCCTGCTATTTGGAAAATACGGAGAAAAAGGAGCAGAAATATATATATATATATATATATATATATATATATATATATATATATATATATATATATATTCACTGAAAAAACCATAGGCTATAGACCATATATAGTTAGGGATTAGCATTTTAAAAACCTTATTTTATTTGCACAAAACCATTGAAATTCCATATATAGTTAGTTGCACTAACTATATATCGCGGACCCGCAATCCACTGCTAATGATGTCACATATTACATCATTCATGACATGGTCAGTGACATCACTGATGACATCACTGATGACATCTCAAATGACATCACTGATGACATCACTGATGACAACACCCAGTGACTGTATGTTTCTGTAAAGTTAAAATATGTCTTACATATTGAAGAATGAGTGAATGTATAAGTGTCTGGATGAAGGATTTAGTAGGTGCATGACTGACTGTATGAGAGAATGATTAAATGTGTCTCACTGAGTGTATGGGTTAGTGATTAAAGTGTCTTAATTTGGCAATCATTATTTATGTTGTTCTGTAAACTGCTGCATGTTTAAATCAGTAGCTATATCAGTAACTATATGGGTTATTGAATGGTTGCCCAAGTATTTGTATGGGAGACTGAGTATGTGTGTGGGTGGCTGGGAGGTGTATAACTCTGTGCATAGATGTGTGAGCAGTTGATTCCCTAGGTGTATGGGTTCAAAAGTGCATGTCGAAACAGCTGTATGGACTGTTGACTGTGTGCATGAGTATATTGGTGAGTGAATGGATATCTCAGTGCTACATGTCAAAGTAAGTACATATGTAAAACACACTCCATGTGAGAGTTGACATATATAAATAACTGAACATAAGAGCCAGTGAATGTGTGAGTGGCTGTATGAATCATTGTGAACTTGTATCAAGGATTGTAATTATGTGTTACTATATGTTTGAATAAGTAAGGTGTGTATAACTGTATAGTTGAGGAAATGGAGATGTGATTGATTCTTTGCATGACTGACTAGGTGTGTGAGTAACTCCATGGATGTGTGACAGTCTGTGAGTGCCTGTTTACACTGAGTGTATCTAAGGTTATATTAGAGTCTGAAGATGTATTATCACATAAATGATATCATCAGTGATGTAATCAGTAATGTCAAATGAGATGTCAGTGATGTCATCAGTGATGTCATTTGAGATGTCATCAGTGATGTCATCAGTGATGTAATTTGAGATGTCATCAGTGATGTCATCAGTGATGTCACTGACCATGTCATGAATGATGTAATATGTGACATCATTAGCAGTGGATTGCGGGTCCGCGATATATAGTTAGTGCAACTAACTATATATAACTATATATGGAATTTCAATGGTTTTGTGCAAATAAAATAAGGTTTTTTAAATGCTAATCCCTAACTATATATGGTCTATAACCTATGGTTTTTTCAGTGAATTTTCAAGGTTTTGTAAATGCAAATTCCTAACTATATATGGTCTATAACCTATGGTTTTTTCTGTGAATTTCATTGGTTTTTTAAAAGCTAATATCTATAGCTGTAAAATATATTCTTTATTAAGTGACGTATCACGTAGCCCGTGAGACGCCTCATGATGCTTCGCATAACCGTGACGTATCGTCTCTGCAGCGCAAACCAAACCCAAAACGTAAGCACGCCAGAACACGCTTAAAGATATATATATATTTTTTTAACCTTAATCAGACAAAATCCACACGTGCACATATCACAAACGTTCAAAAAACACAATATGTCGGACTCCCGTTACGCTGCCGGTTAGCTGCCCGGTTAACGTACCAGGAAGCACCTTTACCGCGAAAAATTATTTTGCCCCGCAGGGAACTTTTATAGCCCCCTCATCAATCCTAGGGGTTCAGGAGGGGTCTGCCTTACCCCTTTCATTCATTTACACCTTTTTTTTTTCCACCTCTTGTCTCTCGATCCTACCGAGAGACAAGATGGCGGCCGCTCCGGACTGTTTGCAATGTTGAGAGCCAATCAGCTACTCCTCAGACTCCCGTTACACTGCCGGTTAGCTTCCCGGTTAGCTGCCCGGTTCGCGTACCAAGACGCGTCTCTACGGCGAAAAAATCAGATTTTTTTTTTATTTTATTTTTTTGGCCCCGCGTGGCTTTATAATATCCCCCTCATCAATCCTATGGGGTCAGAAGGGGTCTACCTTGCCCTCTTTCCTTCATTTCCCCCTTTGTTTTGGTCTCCTCTTGTCTCTCGATCCTACCGAGAGACAAGATGGCGGCCGCTCCGGACTGTTTACAATGTTGACAGCCAATCAGCTACTCCTCAGACTCCCGTTACACTGCCGGTTAGCTTCCCGGTTAGCTGCCCGGTTAGCTGCCCGGTTCGCGTACCAAGACGCGTCTCTACAGCGAAAAAAATCGGATTTTTTTTTTTTGGGGCCCGCGTGGCTCTATAATATCCCCCTATCAATCCTAGGGGGTCAGAAGGGGTCTACCTTGCCCCCTTTCCTTCATTCCCCCTTTGTTTTGGCCTCCTCTTGTCTCTCGATCCTACCGAGAGACAAGAAGGCGGCCGCTCCGGACTGTTTAGAATGTTGACAGACACCGGAGAGCCAATCAGCTTCGCTTCGCAAAGTTCCGATACGCGAAAAGTTCGCTAACCGGAGCGCTACCCGGAGCGCTGTTACAGATATATATCTTGTTTTAAACGTTAATTTCTCAAAATCCACTGAAGCACATATATTGAGACCTAGCAAAGGCACATCGGGCTAACAGTCCCTACAATTTTGCCAAGTTTCGTGGAAATCCATTCAGCCGTTCGGGCTAAAAGTGAGGCCAACCGCCCTATGGAAATTAACATGGGAAAAACGCGTTTTGGGACCCCCCTTTTTTCTCGGCCTCCCCTTGACGAACCCCCCCCCCAAATTTCCAGGAGCTGCTCAGAAACAAAATGTGCCATTTTCCTGAAAATTTCAGCCAATTCCGTCCACAAACGCCAAAGTTATTAGGCATAGAATTTTCAAAAGTTCCATAGTGAAAAAATCCTAACTATATATACCTACTGGCTATCGCCAGTAGGTAATATATATATATATATATATATATATATATATATATATATATATATATATATATATATATATATATATATATATATATATATTTACTGAAAAAAACATAGGTTTCAGGGACGTTACAGTTAGAAATTAGCATTTTTTTTCAGGACGTTATTGTTAGTTGGACATTTCACTCCTACAAAACCAGATACATTTGTCTGTTATAGTTAGTTCAGCTAACTATAACTCACGCCCCAGCAATGCACTGCTGATGATGTCACATATTACATCATTCATGACATGGTTAGTGACATCACTGATGACATCTCAAATGACATCACTGATGACATAACTGATTACATAATCCATGTGATAATCTGATGCAACTCCTCATACCCTAATATAACCTTTGATACACCTACTCTAAATAACAGACTATAATTTTCGAAACCATAAACACACAAATACCGGTTAGTACATACCCACTCACTAATTCCTTGGTCTACACACCCATCCACTCATTCACCCATACAGTCACTCATACATGCAGTCAACCATCAATAGGGCATTATCATGTGCACTCACATATCTATCCAGACACTCACACACCACCACTCATCCATAGAGTTACTCACAGACCTAGTCAGTCATGCAAAGAATCAATCACACTCCCATTTACTCATCTATACAGTTATACATGCACCACCTCACTTATTGAAACATATACTAACACATACTTACAGTCTTATACAATAACTAATACAAGCACACACTGATCCATACACCCACTGCCACAATCACTTACTCTCACTTATAGTAATTTATACACTCCACCACTCACATATACTGCCTTTCACATATGCAGTTACTCACACATGTACCTCTGAGGCATCCATTCACTCACCAACACACCCATGCACACACTCACCCACCCATATAGCCCTTCACAGAGGCACTCTTGAACCCATACACCCAGTGAATCATCCATTCACACATCTATGCACAGTCACCCCCCACCCACACAGACACTCAGGCACCCATACAGATACTCAGACAACCAATCAATAACCCATATAGATCCTCATTTAGCTACTCACCAACTCATGCAACCGCTTACACACCAAGTGAGAAACTAAACTGTGAATGTCTGCATCAGTCACTAGCCCATGCATTCAGTAAGACACATTTATTCACTCACTTATACAGTCAGTCACGCACCTATTAAATCATCCAACCAGACATTTATACACCCACTCATTCTTCAATACACCTTGACATATACTCAGTGCCCTGAACCCTACCAATCACTTCATTGACCCTCTCCCCGCAAATGCTGTCAAAGACCTAACTCTACTGCCTCTCTGGACAAATATCATAAACAGTTCACTTCAACAAGGTTGAATCCCAGACACCCTCAAAGTTGGTCAGGTATCACCCATTCTAAAGAAGCCCACGGCCAACCCTATGTACCTAAACAACTATCGCCCTATTTCCAATATTCCCACCTTGGCCAAACTTTTGGAAAAATGTGTTCACCTACAACTAACAAGGCATATTGATCACTTTGACCTCCTTAACAAACACCAATCAGGCTTCCGTGCAGGTCATAGCACTGAATCTGCCATGACACATATAATTGACTACGCTCTGCAAATGCTTGACCATAATGGATCTTGCTTACTCATACTGTTAGACCTCTTCTCAGCCTTTGATACGGTCAAACATGAGAACCTGATAGACCTTCTGGAACATAGAATGGGATTATCAGGGGCAGTGCTAAACTGGTTAACCTCATTTCTCCAAAATCGGTCACAACAATATAAAAAGTCAATAACTCCTTGTCCAAGTCTGTCCCAGTAACTTTGGAAGTCCCGCAAGGGACCTCACTATCCCGGACATTGTTTAATCTTTTCATGGAGCCACTCACCGAAATTCTACATGCATCTAACGTGCAATATCACATGTACGTAGACAACACACAACTATACCTCAAGATCCATACCTTAGACGACATCAAATTGCTTAATACAATGCTCAGACTTGGCTGGCAGAAAATCATCTCAAACTGAATGCCCAAAAAACCGAATTCCTTCTAATCGCTCCACCCGCCCAAGTCCCCAAAATACAAGAATGGACTGAACATCTTACGGCATTCAACGTTCAACCTACCATCGTGGACTCAGCGAAATCACTAGGAATAACTCTTGACAGCAACCTCAATATGCAAAAACACATCAGTAATGCTACAAAGGGAGCAAACTTCCAGATAAACACACTGAAGAAACTGAAACCCTTCCTACCACTCAATGACTTCAAGCTGGCAGTACACGCTCTAGCTATACCTAGAGTGGAATACGGAAGTGTCTCTCTTTGTCGCCTACCCAAAGCATCAACAGCACCGTTAGGAGCTTCAATCAATGCAGCAGCGAGACTAATCACTGGTTCTAAAAGAAGTTCCCACATCTCCCCGGACCTATAATCCTTGAACTGGCTACTGCTGGAAGCCAGAATTCATCTGACAATAGCATGTATGATGCACAAAGCCATGCATCACAATGCGCCCAGCTATCTGGCACAGAAACTGACGACCTCTGGTGGAATCAGATTTTCAAGAAGTACGGAAAACCTTATATTGAAACCACAAAAAGTCAACAAGAAGAAAATATTTAACCAAACCTTCTCTGGGATGGCGCCCAGAATATGGAATGCCTTAACCCCAGAAACCAGACTTAACCCCTCCACTGCTTTTTTCAAAAAGGAAGTAAAATTGTTTCTCATGGCCAAATTCACCTGAGTATGGTCTATAGAAATCTGAAGACCAACCGCACACGCCTCCTTACCTTACTTTGATAAAGGACCATCTAAGCAAACTAGACATTATATCTTCCCTCGGTTTCACTCAACGAGATAGATTTTGCTCTGCACCTTAATATTTTGCTTTTGCATGAGGTTGTGTATATGTGCTTTGATTTGCATTTATTTATTGTATAAGTACCTTTACTGACTGTATAGCGCTCTGATATCCGCCAGGATCTTGTTCGCGCTCTATAAAACTTTCAAATAAATAAATAAATATTTAAAATTCATAGAAACACACAGTCACTGGATGATGTCATCAGTTATGACATCAGTGATGTAATTTGAGATGTCATTTTTACCTTTCCGCTATGCAACACTTTTTCTACTGTTGCACTGACTGGAGTGGGAATAGCAATTTGTACCCCTCCCCTATCCAACACTTTCCCTACTGTTGCACTGACTGGAGTGGGAATGGTAGTGTTTGCCCCTCCGCTATTCAACACTTTTCCTACTGTTGTACTTATTGAAGTGGGAATAGTAATTTGTACCCTTCCGCTATCCATCACTTTCCCTACTGTTGCACTCACTGGAGTAGGAATAGTAATTTTTACCCCTCGTTATTTACAATTTTCCCTATTGTTGCATGCATTGGATTGGAAATAGTAATGTTTACCCCTCCGCTATCCAACAGAGTCCCTACTGTTGAACTTATTGGAGTGGGAATAGTAATTTTTACCACTTTACTATTTAACACTTCCCTACTGCTTCATTTACTGGAGTGAAAATAGTAATTTATACCTCTATGCTATCCAACACTTTCACTACTGTTGCACTAACTGGAGTGGGAAGAGTAATTTTTACCCCTCCGCTATCCAACACTTTCCGTACTGTTGCACTAACTGCAGTCGGAATAGTAAATTTTATTACTCCGCTATCCAACACTTTCCCTACTGTTGCACTCACTGGAGTGGAAATAATAATTTTTACACCTCTGTTATCCAACACTTTCCCTACTGTTGCACTGACTGCAGTGGGAATAGTAAATGTTATCCCTCCGCTATCCAACACTTTCCCTACTGTTGCACTCACTGAAGTGGGATATATTTATGTTTGAATATTTTTAAATAGTTTAATGTTAGAATTAATAATAGAATGATTCTTACATAAATTTTATGTTATTGGTATATGTATATATATATATTTATTTGTTATGTTTGTATGTATTTTTTTAATTTTAAAATACAATGAAATCCATAGTTTATTAATTCTTTTAGTGTACATATATCTATAATGATTATTATATATGTGTGTTTAACCTTTTTAAGTTAAGTTTATTTGTTGTTATGAAGTTTATTTAATATATTTAAGATTTATTATTTTATTTTATATATATATAAAAACCGACATTGTGTACATCTATATTTATGTGATCGAGATTTTGTTTTCAATATTTTTATGCTTACCTTTGAAAACATAGGATGTCGATATTTTTTACATCTATATTTATGACTCAATATTGTGGTATGGGGATGTTTTGGGTGTCAATGTTTTATCAGTGAACCCTCAAAGTTAACATCTGGTTGTACCCATCAATATGAAATGTTGATGATATTTAAAAGAATATTTACAGTCATTGGTAGAATATGGCATTTAGATGAAGACACATCTCTTTCTGCGTAGATATTAACAAATCTCTAGTTTTTTTTAGATATTTGTTGTGCCTTCTCATTCTCTGAGTGTCTTTTTGTTTCTTTTAATGCCTTGATTGCTACAATATATATTCTTGAGAATAGAAAGACAGTCCGGGCCATGCTTTGTGTATTATGTTTTAGGTATGCCAAGTCTAAAGCAGCTGAATTAGTTCATATTAGATTCATTATCACCCTGACCTCCCAAAAAAACATTATTAATGACTCCTAAATCAGAGCACAGCACTTACAGAAACATCTGAAGTATCTGACGACATGGTTACTGGAGCTGCTGACCACATGTCCTAACTTTCAGGAACATGCTACTGAAGGGAAATCCTTCTTAGGAGTTGAGTAGATGATCCAGTATCCAGGAAATTGCCTGAAGTTGATCTAGATTTGGTATCTCTATTGCTTATGAATCTGTCACTGTCCCCCTTTTTCCTAAGAGCATATTGCTGGGGCAACCTTTTAAACAAAAAAGTGGGGAATATTTAAACGGGGTTCATTTGTTTATGTTCTGCTCTGCCAAACTCAAAATAATCCCTTTAGTCATCAAAATGTTTCTTAATGTTTATATCATGTCAGAGACATTCAGCAGGACAAAGATGCTGCGTGGGTGGCTAGCTTGCATTTTGCAGAGGTCTCAGCATGAATGTTGGTGTTTTCTCGCTCCAACGAGCATTTTGTGTGTGTTTGGGATGGACGGGTAAATGGTAATTCGTGCCTTTTCTATTAATTCTCTCGCAAACATGGCGGCCAGGCAAGAGGACAAGGACTCAAGCTGGCTTTTGAGGGTGTTCTGAGGGTGGAAGGGCCCAACACAGGCATACAACAGGTGGCACTGCTGCATGTGTGATGGCAGTAAAAGTGCAAGAACCACTGCGAGCATCAGTGAAAATAATCCTCCTCCTTGCAGTGCATGAATGAATAAGAAGCATAATGGAAAAGAGGAAAATTGCTAGAATTGGGGAGGGGAGGTGGTCTAGGTTCACAGGCCCGGACTGGCTGTTGCGGGCACCGGGCAATCCCCTGGTGCCCCGCAAGGGTGGGGGCCAGTTCTTGGCCCCTGGGGGTCGTTTTAGTTACAGGGCCGTTTTTGCAGCTGCAAAAACGGCCCTGTAACAAAATCGGTCGAAAACCGGCCCTGGCAACGAGCGCCGGTTGCACCCCCAACCCCCATCCCCCTCCCCCCGGCCCGGGGGTGGGGGGTGGGAGGGCGCCAGCCGAGCACTTTGCCAGGGCCGGTTTTGGTTCTCAGTCTGGCACGGAGCGTGCAGATCTCCCTGTTGCCCATCTGATAGGAGGCTTGACGCTGAGAGGGGAAGGAGGACCTTACCAAAATGAGGGGGGGGGGGGGACTTTAATTGCACTGCTTGATCATTTGATGTGACCTCCGAGCTATTTTTCCTATGATGTCACCTTGAAAAATCAATAAAAAGCTATTTACAAAAAAAATGGAAAAGAGGAAAATTACTACTCCTTCCATATATCTATTTTCTCTCTTTAATTATAACAAAAGTTCTGGCTTACCTCTACCCAGACCTACAAAATGGATATTGTATCATGTTTTTGAAAATTGAAACCTGCAACATCCTTGGACTCCCAACTTCTGGCCCCCTGCCCTTGCCCCCCTCCCTGCCCAGTTGACTCCGTGAAGAGCCTAGGTGTTACCATCTCCAGTGACCTCTCGATGCGGCCGTATATTAATGCTGTTACCTTGGCCTGCTTCTTCCATCTTCGCAGGATCGGGAAGATCCGAAGGTTCCTATCTCCAGAGGCTCTCATTCTTGTCATCTTGGCCCTGGTTACCTCACGTTTAGACTATGCCAACTGTCTATACGTGGGGATCCCAGCATACCATCTTAACGGCTCCAGCTGGTGCAAAACCAGGCAGCCAGATTAATCTTCCAGCAACCCAAACACCAACATGTCACCCCGTTGTTAAAAACCCTTCACTGGCTCCTAGTTGCGCAACGTTGCATCTTTAAACTGGGCTGCACTATCTTCAAATCTCTCTTTGTTTCTGCCCCTGCTTTCATTTCTCTCTGCTTACATCCTTATGCTCCCTCCCGACACCTCAGATCCTCTGCCCACAATCTGCTGATCATTCCCAGGTTCAGACACAAGAAGCATGGTGGTGCTGGCTTCTCTTTCCTTGCCCCATCCACTTGGAACTCCCTTCCCCTCCCAATTCGGCTCACTTCTGATTACCCCACTTTCCGCAAATCTCTGAAAACTCATTTGTTCCGTCTTGCTCACGGCTAGCTGCCTACACTCCCTGTGTCCTCTTCCATGGTCCTCGAGCGCCAAGAAACCAATTGGTGTATGTGCGCGGTATTAAACACTTTTAACATAACATAACATAACATAACACTGTTGGCTAAGCATTTGATGGCTAGAAATCTGCTGTGTTGTGTATCGAGCCCACAGTATATTAAAATGTTTTTTTCAAACACTGACAACTATTCACTATCAAGATTCCTGATCACCAATGACTAATTCCATTCAGTCAATAAAATGTGATGAATATGCTGACGTTCACTGCTTACTGTATTGCTTCAGTAATGCATCACTTACATTGAATCTGCAGGGCATGGGTTGCTGCTTTCAGTCACGTACGTTAGCTACCGTAGTGTCTGCAAACCGGATCCAGAGCCCCTGACATGTGTTCATTGTCAATCTCAGATCCTCACTCTTAAATATAATGCACATTAAAGCAGTACTGTCCTTGTTTGCTTGCTGTGACTGCTCTTCTTATCTGCATAGAATCTAAACATTTTAG
The DNA here is from genome assembly GCF_964263255.1 of Lissotriton vulgaris. Taxonomy (NCBI): domain Eukaryota; kingdom Metazoa; phylum Chordata; class Amphibia; order Caudata; family Salamandridae; genus Lissotriton; species Lissotriton vulgaris. Next base: position 934,163,524 of record NC_141699.1, read on the forward strand.
CTTGATTGCTGCCAGATGCACTGTTTCTAAAACGATATACTTTAGGAACAAGCTGGAGGGTTGGCAACAGGCCAGATGAGCAATATTCTGTTATCAACGTCCCTCAAATGTCAACAAAAGACGACTGTGTGTTAAGGTTTTAATAGAAAGAAATAACTGAAAACCCCAAATGGAAGTATAGGGCATATTACCAAGGGCCTTATCGCCGCTTTAGCGGGAATTTTTCACGCTAAAGCGGCGATCCTTTTATCGCCCTATTACCTAGCTGTCGCTAACACCAGTTAGCGACAGCTAGTAGGAGATAGCGATCATCTTGGGGCCCGCTTTGCATGTCAGCGATATTTATCGCTAATGACATGCAAAGTGGGCGTGCCAAGATATCGCTATCTCCTATTACCTACAATGGCGTACTTTTGGAAATATTCGCGCTAAGGGCGAATATCTCCAAAAGCTAACGCCTGCCCAGAGCAGTTCTTAGCCATGTTATCCAATGGTAGGTAGATAACATGGCTAAGAGCATTAGCTCGGTAATGCATGAATAACGCTGACTTTTCAGCGATATTCATGCATTTCGGCCGGTTTTTAAAGCTTTTGAGATAAACCTTGATAATAGCAAGGTTTATCTGTGATAAAAATCGGCGGAGCTCGGCGATAATAATATTGCCGCTAACCGTGTTAAGCGATGATAATCGCTTGATCTTGGTAATAGGCCCCTATATGTATTCATATAACCCATCATTTTAACTTCTATATTAGGAAAAATGTGAAAGAAAACAATTCCAAAATAAGGCAAGAAGTCAATTAAACATGCGCCCAAATCTGCAAAAATATAAGATGAAATGAGCTGCTAAGGGAATTTTCAAATATTTGTGCTCAATATAAAAAAAGAATTTCAAAAGCGCTTCCAATTTTTCCTGTGTAAAAGTTCTCTAAATTGTCAAGCCTTGACAAGAAACAATAACCCGGACACCGTTTTAGTGATCGCTTAAACATTCAGAAAGAGACATACAGTTTAATGTAATGACTTTTGGACATGTGGCTGTGTGAGATCGTGGTAAAAAAAACACACACCAAAAAAAAAACAGACCCAGGGGGGTTGTTTTATTTTATAAGTGAAATTTTCTTCATCATTGATTGCCTGGTTTGTTTGGGTGCTTTTGCAGTTGGGCGAGATGGTGAATGTGGAAATGTGCCAATGATTATATAGATTTGTGAGTGTATGGGTGGATGAATGCATGAGTTGCTGAGTGTTACATATTTAATATTTGAATGGCTTCATCTATGAACCGGGCATTAGGATAATGAACAGTTGAATATGAATGTGTACATCTGAGAATGTAGCCAGTAGTGATCATAATATAAAACTTACAAGAATTCCCAATATTCAGACAGTTCGAGAATGACTCCATAGCTGGGTCCCATCATGCCTTTGGTGCGTAAAATATGTCAAGAATGAGCACTATAATGCCAGTAAAAACTGTACAGCATGAGGGTCGCCACTGTGCCAAGGGAGCTTGCAATGTCGATTTACCACGAGCATTCCAAGGCAAGTGTTACATAGAACACGTTCACAATATCAAGAACTAACTTCATTACGCATGTTTTATTTCTCCCATCGCTCAGTGCTGGTTATTGCTACTTAATGCATGTTCAGAGTTGCCCCATGACCCATTATTCTGAATGCATGTTCAGTTTGTAATCAGAAATCTCGAGTACCCGCCCAGATGTGTGCATGTTCACATTTGCATCCTCTCAGAGTGGAAATTGGTTTTTTTTCACCAGGCGCGTGCAATGGTTTAAGTTAATGAGAGCATCAAATGCATGGAGTCTCCTGTGTTTATAGGCAGAGGGTGGTTGGAGAACATGTTTATATAATTGGACCATTTCAGAGGTTCAGCTCCGGCTGCCACCCAAATTCTTGTCTGCCAAATAGCTCGGGCCTTTCTCTAAACAAAGAATTGCGATACATGACTACAAATTCAGAATCCTTGTTGGTTGGTAAATGAAAGTAATGTACAAGAATATGGTATACAGATGACATGCTGACACAATATTGGCAATCTCCCCTTTCCAGGGTGGCCATGTTGAAATAAGGCTTCCGTGTTTGCACTGTTCTAGACTTTGCAGACTCTGCTAATGATGGGAATACTGACTAGATATTGACACACGTAAAGATCTCATACTAACTAACTTAAAGCATGCAATTCGGCAAACCTAGCATACTTGTGACCAGCATTTTTCATAGTAAGCATAAACCCCAAAATAGTAACACAAAAAACACATATATTTCAAAACAATGAATATTAACTATAAACATATCAACAAAAACTTGGATTTTTGCACATGCAATTCACTTAAAAATTGAAAATAAAGATACCTGCAACGGAAAGTTAAGGAAGTGTCCATTTCTCTGTTCTTGCCGGAAGCATTTGGGAATTTTAATGCGATATATATATATATATATATATATATACTCGTAATCCTCCCCGCTTACAACGCGGAATCACGGGCGCAGACCAAACATTTGTGCAGCATTATTTTTATATCTCACACACGAATGTCAGGATGCGTTTCGGCCGTCCAAGCGGCCTTGGTCACCTCTATATATAAATATATTCAATCCACAGAGATGAAAAAGTTCATCTTTGAGTAAGTTGGAGTGTGCTTCTGTATTTCATTTATATATTTACATCCTTAAGTAGGTATTGGGATTAACTTTTTATCTCATGAAGGACTCCATACCCCAGAATGCACCAGTGAGAAAGACCTTGTGGATACGTCCTTGGGGGCGGGGCATGGTAATTGATAAATTCGGTGAAGCTAATCATGCGAGCCTCAAGTGTGGTTTTTGTGCCCAGGATGAAGAGGCTGTGGGCCTCGAAACGCGTTGGCAGTGAGAAACAAAAGCGGGGCCAGAGGAAAGGCTGCACATTTATGCTGGATGGCGGTTATGCTGGATGGGGGAACACTGTTGTGTGCCTTCCCGAAGTTACAGTGCACTTTTTTGATATATATATATATATATTCACAGAAAAAACCATAGGTTATAGTGGATATATAGTTAGGAATTTGCATTTACAAAACCTTGAAAATTCAATGAAAAAACCATTGGTTTTAGGCCATATATAGTTAGGGATTTGCATTTACAAAACCTTATTTTACTCGCATAAAACCATTGAAATTCCATATATAGTTATAAGCGCTAACTATATATCGCGCACCCGCAATCCACTGCTGATGATGTCACATATTACATCATTCATGACATGGTTAGTGACATCACTGATGACATCACTGATGACATCTCAAATGACATCGCTGATGACATCACTGATGACATCATCCAGTGACTGTATGTTTCTGTAAAGTTAAAATATCTCTTACATATTGAAGAATGAGTGGATATATAAGTGTCTGGATGAAGGATTTAGTAGGTGCATGACTGACTGTATGAGTGAGTGATTAAATGTGTCTCACTGAGTGCATGGGTTAGTGACTAAACTGTCTTAATTTGTGCATCATTATGTCTGTTGTTCTGTAAACTGTTGCATGTGTTGATAAGTAGCTATATGAGTAACTATATGGGTTATTGATTGGTTGCCCAAGTATTTGTATGGGATACTGAGTGTGTGTGTGGGTGGCTGGGAGGTGTGTGACTCTGTGCATAGATGTGTGAGCAGTTGATTCACTAGATGTATGGTTTCAAAAGTGCATGTGGAAACAGCTGTATGGGCGGTTGACTGTGTGCATGAGTGTATTGGTGAGTGAATGGATATCTCAGTGCTACATGTCAAAGTAAGTACATATGTAAAACACAGTACATGTGAGAGTTGACATATATAAATAACTGTGCATAAGAGCCAGTGAATGTGTGAGTGGCTGTATGGATCATTGTGAACTTGTATCAGGGATTGTATAATAGAGTAAATATGTGTTAGTATATGTTTGAATAAGTAAAGTTTGTATAACTGTATAGTTGAGGAAATGGAGGTGTGATTGATTCTTTACATGACTGACTAGGTGTGTGAGTAACTCCATGGATGAGTGACAGTCTGTGAGTGTCTGTTTACACTGATTGTATCTAAGGTTATATTAGAGTCTGAAGAGGTTCATCGTATTATCACATGAATGATATCATCAGTGATGTTATCAGTCATGTCAAATGAGATGTTTTCAGTGATGTCATCAGTGATGTCATTTGAGATGTCATCAGTGATGTCATCAGTGATGTCACTAACCATGTCATGAATGATGTAATATGTGACATCATCAGCAGTGGATTGCGGGTGCGCGATATATAGTTAGCGCTTATAACTATATATGGAATTTCAATGGTTTTATGCGAGTAAAATAAGGTTTTGTAAATGCAAATCCCTAACTATATATGGCCTAAAACCAATGGTTTTTTCATTGAATTTTCAAGGTTTTGTAAATGCAAATTCCTAACTATATATCCACTATAACCTATGGTTTTTTCTGTGAATTTCATTGGTTTTTTAATAGCAAATATGAAAAGCTTTAAAATGTCAAGTACGTGATAGATAAAAACATTTTCGTATTTATGCACGCTGATGTGCTTTGAACGCTGCACCCCCCCCCTCCCCTCTTTTGTCTTAGTAGTACTCTCTCTTTGCAGATACTGAAGGGTAGTTAACGCAGGCCTTTACCCCCGTTGTAATCCGTCGTGCCTGCTTGTCTCTCCATTTGATTGATTGTTGTCCAAGCATTTACTGTTTTAGAATTGGTTCTCTTTGGATCATTCTCTATTTACAAACAAGCACAAAGTCGCAATACTCTGTTTAGTCTTTGCAGATAGTGAAAAATCGTGTAAAAAAATAAAAGTAATCGAGCAAAATCAGTAGGCCACTAATTGGATCTCTTTTTGACCTCGCTAAAATAGAAATATTAGGAACAACCCTTCATGAGAAATACGAAAATAGTGAGATGAACTGAGCTCCACACCATGAGGGCTGCAAGACAGCTCGGCTCCATCACCCATCCCGCACAAAATAACGACAAACCCTATGCAAATATTAAACATATAGACAACACACCAGCAAAGAAACAGGGTAAAACATTTTATTAAAAAACTATTTACATAACGTTGGTTTATAAGATGATGTCAGTAGTGGACCGATGTGTGAATAGGTCGAAAGCAGCACAAGGCTCCAAGATCCGGATGGCAAGCTCCTGGATGTTGGGTGCCATAGTTCAGAGTTCTGAGTTTGAGCCTTTTTTAATGCCTGTGCTTTGTTGAATCAAAATGGCGGCTTGACACAAAGCTGACTCAAGCGTTGCTACTGATGCTATGCAGACCAAAACTGGTTTTCAGTTTGTACATTTTTCTAGATTTTTCAATCCAAGTTTGGTTGACTTTGTAGAACGATGGCTTCAAATTTTCAACATACGGTGTGGTGGCGCTGACTGGGAGGGGGCGCTTCGCTCCTGCCCCCTCCCCAAGTAAGATTTTCATACGTGAAAGTACGTTAATGGTTTTGGTCCCTGAGTTGCTTCGATGTCACTGCCATTCTCAAATGGCATAAGTTCTGGATGTTGGGTGCCATAGTTAAGAGTTCTGAGCAGTGCTTGTAACACTGTCTGAAGCTTATTTCCACCTACTGCAGCTTCACTATTCTCAAAGTAAGTGAGTGTCGTTTGTGGACCTGACTGCATTAGAAAACAATGTGATATGTTACCTTCCTAAACAGCTTGACGGAGGCCCCTGAGGGGTGGTGTAATGGCCATGGACTCGGAGAAGACGCTTGGCTCCGACACCCTCCCCAAGTCTTATAGCACTGGTGTAGCCTGAGATCGCCCCCGACATAGGCGGCCGGCTCCCGGGGTCCGGCAGAACTTTTTGCCTTTTGATGACTCTTCAATTCTGAACCTTGTCCCACAATCCGTTTGACCTGAAGACACGCTGTAGTGGGGCGCCCCTTTACCGTTTCAGTTACCATTCCGCCCGCTTTTGCTACACTGTGCCTCTTCCGCCATTCAGCTGTTTACCGCCCGCTCTTGCGACTACAGCGTCTCGCTCATCATGTAGTTGAGTTGCTCCCGCTCTTGCGGTGCAGCGATAGGCGGCTGCCACAGGACTCTCAAAATGGCGGCCGGCTCTTCGGTTTTGAGCCTGGTCCACTAAAATGGCCCTGGGACACCTTTGAACTCGGACGCTTCCCTGATAGGGCTTGGGTCCCATTCTCGAAAAGCGTCCCCTCAGCCGTGAAGATTCTACAAAAGTCTTGGGGGCCTCCGACTCCCGCAGGCTTCTGGTGGGGAGCGGCTGCCATGATTGCTCGTGGAATGGCCACGACGGAGCTACGAGATGGTAGTGGTCTCATGCTGACGCCAGCTTTAGTCTGAAACATCCAGAAACACTGTAGACTACCAATTCGATCAGTTCCGGTAGCGCCCCAACATGACCCGGAAGAGAAGAACTTGCCCTCCCCTCTTTGACTGATGGTTCTTGTTGCCTGTCCCCTCTGTTGTCATTTAACAGAACTTTTTGGACTGCTGAAAGGGGTTGTGTTCCGAACGCTGGTTGGTGGAGACATTTTGACTATATTCTTGACCTACGTTGTCGCGTAATGCGTTATATGACACGCCGCGTTACCGCACCCGGAAGTGATCCGAGGCGCGGCGCGCAGCGCGTAACGTAAGCATAACAGGTCATGTGACTTGTTAATAAAACTTTTCATTGGTTCATTTTACTTTTGTTAATTTAATGATGAAAAGCTTGGTCATATGACCTAAAAATTACGCTTTTTATTGTTTTCGAACAATATTTTTTTTTCAAACATATGTTATAATATTCCAGGCTAATGTACTTTCCCGGAAAATTTACAACTGTCTTGCAAGTAAAATATATTCCTTTTTCGAGAAAAAGGGCGTTTCTTCCTTCCATGACGGAGCCGTTGAGTAAAAGAGATTCGGCCTGCTGTCTTAGTCGCCGATACGCCTGATTATCAGATTCTTATCGATCACTTTATATTGCAGACATGAAAAACACAACTGCCCTTGACCATTTATCTTTACTGCGTTCCTACATATTATACCTTTTATCCGTCATGTAATTGGACTGCTTTATTTCACTTGCCTTTTACTGATTCGAAAACAGTGACTAAAAGTAAAAACTTTACCAATGTAAATACTACTACCGTGTTTTGTTTTAAAAACCTTTATTGTGAAAATGTCAGTATACAAATACGGGCCTATAACCACGTGGGCCGGCCACGGAGCAAACTGAAATCGTATATGATGAGGAGACATTTACACTGTAGAAGAACGTAACGAGCGGGCCATTAGGTTGCAAGAACAAAGGTGTCTAACAGTTGCGGAATCGGTGGACGTACATTTTGTAATTAAAATACGACAGGGCCACTTACAATAACATTTTCTAGATATACATTTGCGGGCAAGGAGTTACGAGTCCCATTTATACCGGCGCCATTTTGGGCGAGGCCGGGCAGGTCCAAGATATCGTCAAAATGTCTCCACCAACCATCGGCCAGACCAGAACCCCTTTCGACCCTTTATGCTACAAGATGGTGTCTTCCATTCAGAAAATATTGTTGGCAGCATTTTGAAAGGAAACATTAACAGCCGTTCTCCTAGTGAGTTTCACATTGTTACATTTAGGAAGAATGTTGAAGAGTAGTATGTGGAAAATCTGAAGCCATTTTTCTACAAACTCTCAATCAGACTTGGATGGAAAAAAAAAACCTGAAGAATGTACAAACTGAAAACCAATTTTTGTCTGTATAGCATCAACAGTAACGCTTGAGTCAGCTTTGTGTCAAGCCGCCATTTTCATTCAATCAATAGCGTCCCCCTGCACACATTCAGGGACCTGGTCGTGTCTTCAGATGAAACAGATTGTAGGAAAAGAAGCAGAAAGGAAAAGGAAAAAAGTTCCGCCGGACCTCGGGAGCCGGCCGCCTATGTCATGTGCGACCTTTGGCCACACCAGGGCAATAGAGAAGCTGCAGCAGGTGCAAATAAGCTTCAGACAGTCTTACAAGCACTGCTCAGAACTCTCAACTGAGGCACTCAACATCCAGGACTTGCCATTCGGATCTTGGCGCCTTGTGCTGGTTCCGACCTATTCACACATCGGTCCACTACTGACATCACCTCATAAGCCAACGGGGCACCCCACGCCGACTTTCGGCGCAGCATTGTAGGATGGCCACACCAGTGCGGCAACTTGCTGGACACAACATCGGGGCCATCCAGATCTCGGCGCGTTCGACTCACTGTACCGCAAGAGTGACCGCAACTCAGCTGGACACGCCATCTTTCGGCGCAGCATTGTAGGATGGCCACACCAGTGCGGCAATTTGCTGGACACCACCTCGGTGCCATCCGGATCTCGGCGCGTTCGAGTCACTGTACCGCAACAGTGACCGCAACTCAGCTGGACACGCCGTCTTTCGGCGCAGCATTGTAGGATGGCCACACCAGTGCGGCAATTTGCTGGACACCACCTCGGTGCCATCCGGATCTCGGCGCGTTCGAGTCACTGTACCGCAACAGTGACCGCAACTCAGCTGGACACGCCGTTTTTCGGCGCAGCATTGTAGGATGGCCACACCAGTGCGGCAATTTGCTGGACACCACCTCGGTGCCATCCGGATCTCGGCGCGTTGTGCTGCCTTCGGCCTATTCGCACATCGGTCCGCTACTGACGCCGCCTCACGTGCCAACGGATTTTCTACGCTTTTTGTAGCCCTATGCCGCATAACAGGTCATGTGACTTGTTTATAAAACTTTTCATTGGTTCATTTTACTTTTGGTTTCCTAAAGATGGAAGGCTTGGTCATATGACCTAAAAATAACACTTTTCATTGGTTTAGAACATTTTTTTTTCCAAAACGATGAAAGCCCCACCTTGTTTCTGGATCATTCAGACTGAAGCTGGCGTCAGCATGAGAGCACCACCATCTCGTGGCTCCGTCGTGGTCATTCCGCGAGCAATCATGGCAGCCGCTCCCCACCGGAAGCCTGCGGGAGTCGGGGGCCCCCAAGACTTTTGTAGAATCTTCACGGCTGAGGGGACGCTTTTCGAGAATGGAGCCCAAGCCCTAGCAGGCAAGCGTCCGAGTTCCAAGGTGTCCCAGGGCCATTTCAGTGGACCAGGCCCAAAACCGAGGAGCCGTCCGCCATTTTAAGAGCCATGTGGCAGCCGCCTATCGCTGCACTGCAAGAGTGGGAGCAACTCAACAACATGGTGAGCGAGACGCTGTAGCCGCAAGAGCGGGCGCAACTCAGCTAGATGGCCGCCACCTGGGGAGGCCCGTTCACGCTGCCTCCCCCACGCCCCCCCCCCCCCGGGCTGCCGCACGCCAATTTTCGGAGCAGCATTGTAGGATACCAAAACCAGTGCAGCAGTTTACTGGACATCACCTGGGTGCCTGTCGTACATGTTGTGTCAGCCATGGGACACTGGACACAGTCCCATCAACATCTCAACGCGTTCTGCTGCCTTGGGACTATTCGCACAACAGACCGCTACTGACGAGGCCTCCCCCCGCACCACCCGGGACGCCCCACGCTGTTTTTCTGTGCTGCATTGTAGGATCCCAAAACCAGTGCGGCACCCAGGCGACATCACCTGGGTGCCGTCCAGAACTCTGCACGTTGTGCTGCCTTGGGACTATTCGCACAAAAGACAGCTTCTAACCATTGTTGCTTTTTGAGTTGAAAAATGTTTAAATGTTTTTAGTTTTTGTTCCGTTCATTATAGTTAAAAGTTAATAAAGTTTTATAATCTTACTTTGTTGGAGTGTTATCTATTTTTTTAAAAACGGGTGATTAGGGCCTTGAATCGGGTTATTGTCATGTGTGGGCTTTGGAAGTGTGCTGCTGCAGGATCGGACATTTCAAACTCAAATGCACGTTCTTTTTCTTACCTTTCCGAAGCATGGAGCGCAATAGCAGGCAGAGAAAGGGTGATGCACGTGTTGAACACTACCTGACCTGGCAAGTTGCTGGCAGTGCCCCCCCGCCCGCTCCTGAAAGAGGGCACACACACACCGCCGCCCCGAGTACTTCACAAATCTTTAAAAGACCATGCGCTTGTTCATGAGGCTTAAATGGTTTATCACCTCTTCTAGAACCCCTGCATCGACCCTCTGACGTTTCCTGGAAAAATTACCATGTAACACAATACCAAGCCCTGTCAGCTGAAACCCCCAAGGAATCGTGGGGCATATTATCAAGGGGGTTTATCTCCGCTTTTTTGGCTTTAAAAGCCATGAAAGCGGAGATAAAATTATCTCCCTATTACCAAGCTGTCGCTAACACCAGTTAGTGACAGCTAAAAGGAGATAGCGACCATCTTGGGCCCCGCTTTGCATGTCAGTGATACTTATCACTAATGACATGCAAAGTGGCGTGCCAAGATGTTAGCGACTGGAAACAGTCCCTAACATCGCTATCTCCTATTACCAACTTTTGGAGATATTCGCGCTAAGCGCGAATATCTCCAAAATCTAACACCTGCCCTGAGCAGTTCTTAGCCATGTTATCCAATGGGAGGTGGATAACATGGCTAAGAGCATTTGCTCGATAATACATGAATATCGCTGACTTTTCTGCGATAATAGCAAGGTTTATCTGCGATAAAAATCGCCGATGTGCGGGCGATAATTTTTGTCTCTAAACAAGTTAGAGACAAAAATTATCGCTAGTTGTTCGTAATATGCCCCCGGGTTTTTGCTTGCAGAAATCGGGAGGCGGGAGACTAGCACTGAAATCAGTAGTCACACGCCTGAATCGGGAGGGTTGGCATGTCTGAATTCTCTACAGCTGGGGCCATAAACTACATCCGCAGGTGTAGGTGATAGCCTGGGACCAGCCTGGCATCTAAAATGGCTGCCGTGCACGACAAAATTGTGGCATTGGAAAAAAGGCAAGATGGCGCAGCCGCTGGAAGAGATGTATCAACATATATCAGCCTCCTCAGCCACCCTCAGGAAACATAGGGGATTAGGATACGTCTCCCGCACCCCCTTATACCTAGTAATTTAATTAACGAAGCACAAAATGGCGAATTCCCGTTTCGCTACCAGTTTGCGGCCCAGTTCGCGGCCCGTGAAGCGCTTCTACCGTGAAAAATCATTTTTTTTTTTATTTTCCCCACGGGACCCTTTAATAACCCCAACAACATTCCTAGGGGGTCAAGAGGGTGATACCTTGCCCCCTTTCATTAAATTCCCCCTTCGTTTTTCACCTCTTCTTCTCTCTCGATCCTACCGAGAGACAAGATGGCGGCCGCTCCGGACTGTCACGCAGCAAAAAAAAAAAAAGGCTCACGCACAGCCGCTGGAAGAGATGTATCAACATATATCAGCCTCCTCAACCACCCTCAGGAAACATAGGGGATTAGGATACGTCTCCCGCACCCCCTTATACCTAGTAATTTAATTAACGAAGCACAAAATGGCGAATTCCCGTTTCGCTACCAGTTTGCGGCCCAGTTCGCGGCTCGTGAAGCGCTTCTACCGTGAAAAATCATTTTTTTTTCTTTTCCCCACGGGACCCTTTAATAACCCCAACAACATTCCTAGGGGGTCAAGAGGGGGATACCTTGCCCCCTTTCATTAAATTCCCCCTTCGTTTTTCACCTCTTCTTCTCTCTCGATCCTACCGAGAGACAAGATGGCGGCCGCTCCGGACTGTTTAGAATGTTGACAGACACCGGAGAGCCAATCAGCTTTCTGCGCGCAAAGTTCCGAAACGCGAAAAGTAAGCGGACCGGATCGCTGCCCGGAGCGCTGTTACAGATATATATCTTGATTTAAACGTTAATTTCTCAAAATCCACTGAAGCACATATATTGAGACCTAGCAAAGGCACATTGGGCTAACAGTCCCTACAATTTTGCCAAGTTTCGTGCAAATCCATTCAGCCGTTCGAGCTAAAAGTGAGTCCAACCGCCCTATGGAAAAATGAATGGGAAAAACGCGTTTTGGGACCCCCCTTTTTTCTCGGCCCCCCCTCGACAAAACCCCCCCAAATTTTCAAGGGCTGCTCAGAAACAAAATGTGCCATTTTCCTGAAAATTTCAGCCGATTCCGTCCACAAACGCCAAAGTTATTAGACATAGAATTTTCAAAAATCCCATAGGGAAAAAATCCTAACTATATATACCTACTGGCGACCGCCAGTAGGTAATATATATATATATATATATATATATATATATATATATATATATATATATATATATATATATATATATATACACATATATATTCATAGGTTTGACACCAGTTATAGTTAGCTGGAAATTTTACTGACATAAAACCATTGAAATTCCCACATTATAGTTAGTTGGACTCACTATAACTTGCGCACCTGCAATGCACTGCTGATGACGTCACATATTACATCACTCATGACATCACTGATGACACCATCCAGTGAATGTGTGTCTTTCTGAAAAATAAATATGTTTTCTATATGTATATGAAAAAGGTCGATGGAAGAATAAATGTTTAAGTAAGTGTCTAAATGGATGTTTTTTAAAAAAAAAATTGATTGGTTAACTGGCTTATTAAGTGTATCTTAGTGAATACATATATTAGCGAGTAATGTTTAAACATTTAAATATATGTATCAGTGTTTCACTTTGTGTATAAGTGGCTGCATAGGTTGGTGAGTAGCTACATGTGTGTGTATATGAGTTATTAGATTTTTTTCTAGTATCAGTATGAGTGTCTGTATGGTTTGGTGGGGGTATTGCTTAGCACATAGATGCATCAATGACTGACTCACTGTATGTGTTTTGAAGACAGCATATGTGCAGGACTGTATGGGTGAATGAGTGTGTATATGTGTGTGTTAGTGAGTGAATGACTGACTCACTAGTGCCTTTATCAGTAACTAGATTTGTTTTAATCTAGTATATGTGAGTATTGATGTACATAATTGAGTATATGTGAGAGTGAGAGATTGTAAGAGTTCCTGTTTAAATAAGTATATCTTTCTATAAGTGATTGTTTTAGAGAGTAAGTATGTGTAAGTTTCCTTAGAAGTAAGATGGTAGTGGGTGTATAGCTGTATATGCAAATAAATGGATGTTCAATAGTTTATTTGCATGTGTGAGTATGTGTGTGAGTAACTTTTGGATGACTGTCGGTGTGTAACAGGATGTATAGGTGTATCACTACATATGATGAGTGAGTATATGTATGAGTGACTACATAGAACTGTTGGTGAATGAGTGGATGTGTATATAGTTGGTTGAATTACTGAATTGGTTGTTGTAACTGGTATGGGTATCTCCATTTTTTGGAAAATGTTAGTTTCTATTTTTGAATATGTGTTTCAAGGATTACATTACACTGAAAGGAGGTCTGTCACTCTGTCACAAGGATGGTGTCATCAGTGATGTCATGAGTGATGTCACTGACCATGTCATGAGTGATGTAATATGTGACGTCATCAGCAGTGCATTGCAGGCGCGCAAGTTATAGTGAGTCCAACTATCTATAACGTGGGAATTTCAATGGTTTTATGTCAGTAAAATTTCCAGCTAACTATGACTGGTGTCAAACCTATGGTTTTTTCAGTGAATTTAATAGGTTTTTTAAATGCTAATTCCTAATTATAACTGGTGTGAAACCTATGGTTTTTTCAGTGAATTTCAAAGGGTTTTTAAATGCTAATTCCTAACTATAACGATTGTGAAACCTCTGGTTTTTTCACTGAATTTCAAAGGTTTTTTAAAAGCTAATTCCTTTCTATATCGAGTTTGTAACCTACGTTTTTTTTTTAATTTGCTGTTTTGTGTAAGTATTAATTATTATTTATTTTTTATAATAATATTTTTTAAATGTTTTTTTTTTTTAATAATTTTTTCCTGGGGCGCACTGGGTGCGCGCACCGGTAAGCTCTCCGGAAAGCGCACCCTGAGCGCTACTTGCGTTCGTGTAAAAATATATGAATGAAAAGTAAATAATAACGCAAGACATTTAGTACCATACATATAAAAGCAGTATTTTTGAATAAGGAAATGAAATTGATTTTGCATTTCTGTGAAACTATCAAAACGTCACTTAGGCGCGCCGCGTAAGCACCCCCGGAAGCGCCTTCATTCACGCCGCGTATGCGCCCCGGAAGCGCCTACATTCGCGCCGCGTAAGCGCCCCCGGAAGCGCTTTGGTGCGCGCAGCGTGAGCGCGCCAAGTCATGTGACCTTAAAATAACACTTTTCATTGGTTGCTAACAGTTTTTTTTACAAAGAATGAAATCCCCACCCATTTACTTCACTTCTTCTTTCACTTTTGTGACTGAAAGACTTGCCTTTTTGCTCTCGGTTCTTTGTTGGATATCTTGGATTATCATGGCTGCCAGACCATCCAGCAGTGAAGATGACTCCAATGAATTCATCGATGAAGAGCCTCCTCAGCCAAAAGTCAAAGAACATTTCATCTGGAATTTTTTTTCCATTCCTGATGACCAGAAGAAGGTAAATGCTCCAAAAGTGGAGTGCAGGATCTGTCACACAGTCCTGTCATGGGGTGACCCCACTAAAAAATATTCTCTTGGGAACTCCACAATGATTCGCAATGTGGAGAGGAGGCACCCCCAGAATTTCGCCCGGGAAAGTGTCAGGGCTCTGGCACAAGAGGTTCCCAGTGATGGGGCCTCTACATCAACCGGAGGACCAACAACATCGGTGAGGGGGAGATCACAAGAACTGGTTCCGAACATTCAGCCTGCATTTAACAAAGGCGTCCTTAAATGCAGAGACTGTGATCAGCTACTTTGCTATGGGGAGCAAAGTGTTCTGCTCATGGTTCGAGCATTGGAGAACCATCGCTGCCGTTCCCAGCCCTAATTTCTTTTTTTTGTTCATGTTGAGCAGTTTCCATTCCCTGTTTTTGTTTTTGTTCTAAAAAAAGAAAAAAGAAAAAAAAAGTTATTTTCAGAACTACCTCCAATTATCATCAAAGAGCTATATTCTTAAAAAAATGAAAAAGTGTAAGTGAAGTGGAGTGCATTGATAAAGGAAAGGAAAATGAGTAAGAAAGAACAGAAAGGTATGAGAGGAGAAAGGAAGTGAAGTAGGGGGACTGAAAGAAGGTGAGTGTTGGGAAGGAAAGTAAGGAGAAGGAGAGTGAACATGGGGAATGTGGATATTCAAAGAAAATGTAGAAAAGGAACGGGGGTGTGGAAGGGTAAGAATAGATGAATTGCTGGAGTTGCATCATTTTTGTGACACACTCCAGCAATGCATCACTTTTGCGCTTACAAATACGTCTGAAATACTGACGTATCTGTAAGTACTTGCGGCATAATACGTCATATATTTAATTTGACGCATGACTAGGAGACTGAAGGCCTCATTTATGAGGCCATGCGTCACTTTTACGCCACCGGTGCGTCACTTTTTGTGACGCAACAGTGCTGTAAAAAATGCACCTTATTCAGTCATATTTACAAAGGGACGCATCTAGGTAGATGCGTCACTTTGTAAACCCCTGCGCCACATCATACCTACGTCAGGTGTAATGTATGCAAAAGGGACGTATTGACGCAAGAAAGGGTCATAGAGGTGACGCAGTGAAATCTATGAGATATCACTGCGTCACTTTTATGACGCTGTTGCGTCCAAATCTTGCGCCTGTTTCACAGCAGGCGTAAGACTGATGCAGGCCCTTTCACATGGGCCTGGCCCCATGTGAAATGATGCATTGCTGGAGTTGCATCATTTTTGTGACACACTCCAGCAATGCATCACTTTTGCGCTTACAGATATGTCTGAAATACTGACGTATCTGTAAGTAATTGCGACATAATACGTCATATATTTAATATGACACATGAGTAGAAGACTGAAGGCCTCATTCATGAGGCCATGCATCACTTTTACGCCACCGGTACATCACATTTTGTGACGCACCAGTGCTGTTAAAAATGCACCTTACTGAGTCATATTTACAAAGTGACACATAGGTAGATGCGTCACTTTGTAAACCCCTGCGCCACATTATACCTACGTCAGGTGTAATGTATGCAAAAGGGACGTATTGACGCAAGAAAGGGTCATAGAGGTGACGCAGTGAAATCTATGAGATATCACTGCGTCACTTTTATGACGCTGTTGCGTCCAAATCTTGCGCCTGTTTCACAGCAGGCGTAAGACTGATGCAGGCCCTTTCATATGGGCCTGGCCCCATGTGAAAGGATGCATAGCTGGAGTTGCATCATTTTTGTGACACACTCCAGCAATGCATCACTTTTGCACTTACAGATACGTCTGAAATACTGACGTATCTGTAAGTACTTGTGACGTAATGCGTCATATATTAAATATGACGCATGAGTAGAAGACTGAAGGCCTCATTTATGAGGCCATGCGTCACTTTTACGCCACCGGTACGTCACTTTTTGTGACGCATCAGCAGCGTAAAACATGCACCTTATTGAGTCATATTTACAAAGTGACGCATCTAGGTAGATACGTCACTTTGTAAACCCCTGCGCCACATTATACCTATGTCAGGTGTAATGTATGCAAAAGAGGCGTATTGACGCAAGAAAGGGTCGTAGAGGTGACGCAGTGAATGAACTGGGTTTTCCCCATGCTACGCTCCCCCGTAAGCTCTCCGGTGCACGTACCGGGCGCTCCCCCGTGAAAATTGAAAAAAAAATTACTTTTTTTTTGCCCCGCGGGGCCCTTTTATGGCCCCTGCATCAAACCTAGGGGGTCAGGAGGGGTCTACCCTGCCCCCTTTTGCTCATTTCCCCCTTTGTTTTTGCCACCTCTTGTGTCTCGATCCGACCAAGACACAAGATGGCGGCTGCTCCGGACTGTTTGAAATGTTGACAGACACCCGAGAGCCAATCAGCTCTCCGCTCGCGAACTCGCGTAGCGCGTACTGGGGCACGCTTATAGATATATATATATTTTTTTGAACCTAAATTACTCAAAATCCACTAGAGCACATATCTTGAGATATAGCAAAGGCACATCGGGCTACCAGTCCCTACGATTTTGCCAAGTTTGGTGGAAATCCATTCAGCCGTTCGGGCTAAAAGTGAGTCCAACCGCCCTATGGAAATTAACATGGGAAAAACACATTTTGGGACCCCCTTTTATCTCAGTCCCCACTTCACAAATCTCCCCCAAACTTTCAGGGAGGGAGCGGAGCGCCGCGAGGCAAATTTGAGGTAAATTTCAAGTAGATTCCTCAACCAGCGCCAAAGTTATTTCCAATAGAATGTTGCGAAATCCTTATACAAAATAATCCTAACTATAGCTACGTACTGGCGACCGCCAGTAGGTAATATATATATGCCAGTAGGTATATATAGTTAGGACCTAGTTACCATAGGAAATCCCGAACATTCTATTGGGAAGAACTTTGGCGCTGATTGAGGGATCTGCCTGTAATTTTCCTTAAATTTGTCTCGCTGCACTTCGCTCCTTCCCTGAAAGTTTCGGGGGGATTTGTCAAGCGGGGGCCGAGAAAAAAGGGGGGTCCCAAAACATGTTTTCCTCATGTTAATTTCCTTAGGGACATTCTGACACGGCTACAGCTCGAACGGCTGAACGGAATTACACCAGATTTGGCAAAATGGTAGGGACTGGTATGCAGAAGTACCTTTTGTATGTTTGGTGTAAATCCCTCCAGTAGTTTTTGAGAAAATTGAATTTGAAATTGAGTCCAATGCAATTTTCCATAGGACCTTTAGACACAGCTACAGCCCAAACGGCTGAATGGAATTACTCTAAACTTGGCAAAATGGTAGAGCCTGGTATGCAGAAGTGCCTTTTGTATATTTGGTGAAAATCCCTCCAGTAGTTGTTGAGAAAATCGAATTTGAGCAAATGATATATCTATGGGCGGGACACCGTGCACGCGTCCTCGGACCTTAGCGTGCCGGCGCGGATTTCTGATTGGCTGTGGGACGTCTGTCAACATTCCAGTCAGTCGAAATGAGGAAGTGTTGTCCGCCATCTTATTTTTGTGGCACATGATAGTAGTTGTAAACAGAAGTGTAATAGTTGATAAGAAGGCGGGTAGAGATTCCTGAGCCCCCTAGGTTTTGTCATGGGGTCTCTAAAGGACCCTGAAGGTTGAAAAAAAGGATTTTTTTTTAAATCGCGGGGTCCGCGCACCGTGCGCGGACTTCGGCTCAAAAAGACAAAAAAGAAATACATTAAAATAACAAGTTTCAGTGTTTAGATGTTGGTTGAGTGCAACATTGAGTGATGACTCTTTCACCTTTGGGTTTAGGTAGGTGTTTTGTGGAGAGTTAGTATGGTAATTGGTAGAGAGCATTGGGGGTAGGTTGAAGATTATGTGAGTTTGAAAGTGTTGAAAATTTGAACCAATTAAAATGTTACTTTGGTTTTGATTTTGTGTGTGATAAAATTTGATTGGCTAGGTATCTGAATATGTATGAGAAATGACAGGGAAACACAGCCATTTTGACATTTTAGTATTTGAGGTATACTTCTGAGGTGTGAGATTGACACAGAATTTACTGTTCAACTGTTTTTTAGAAGGTGAGTTGTTAATTTGTACGGAGAACTCTGTTGTTCACTTTAAGTTTATAGGAAAAATGTTTTCTGTTAGTTATTTATTGTTTCTCTGTTATACTTATGGATTGAGTAGGGCAACATCAGATGCAGTGTTTTATATTTCTAATTCTTGCTTTATACTATACACTGTCCAGGGAAACACAGCCATTTTGGGACTATAGTGTCTAAGGTACTTTTGTGAGGAAATTTTGGTGTTCAATTTCTGGTGTGAGATTTGCACAGTAGTAACTCTTATAGAATTTAATAGTTTTTCTCTGCTCTATTTCACTCTTACCTTGCACCATCTCACTGTCTTTCTCTTTCTTTTAATAGTACACTAACATCAATAATGGTTGAAAATGAAGAGTCATTTGACATCGTTATAGAAATTTTTGTGACTGTTATTGAGGATGTTCCTGTTGATGAGAGTAATCCTGAAGGAGAGCTTTATGATGGAGGAGATGGCATGGACGATTTCTATGATAAATCCTTGGATTCATATTTAATGGAAGCTTTGGAGTTCATTGAGTTTGAGGATTCTTTTTGGGAGATTTTCAATATTGACATTGCTGATGATGCAATCTTAGATGATCATTGAAATTTTGTAAATTCCCAACAATAAATTTAAATTTAGCAATAAATATTGTATGAGAATTTATACTAAACTAAATGTAATTTATGAGGTAGTAGCAAACTGATAATTTTTTGTGTTACATAGTAATACGTCCCTTCTCCCCCAAAATGTTCTTAAATGTGTATTTGACATCTCTTCTTCATGTCCTGCATCCTTTCTCTCACTGTCTGTCTCTGATGCACAAGATTGCAACATAAGTAAGCTCAAAGAACAGCAAGTGTGTCTCACCAGAGCAGGAAATCATGCAGTAAGCGCTGTTTCTCTTTCTTTTAATAGTACACTAACATAAAATGATAAATGAAAATAAGGAACCTACCAACATCTTTGTTGAAATAACAGCAACGTTTATTGAGGCAACTTATTCTGTGGTCTATAATGTTCCTATAGATTAAACAAATCATGAAGAACATGAAGGAGATACCATGGTAGATTTTTTCGACGAAACACTAGATATGGAATTAATGGAATGTGTAGACATTGTTGAGTTTGACAAATTTTTTTCAGACACTTTGACGGATGAAATTCCTGATGAAGAAATGCTACAAGTTCTTTTAGATTTTGAAAATTTTGATAAATAAATTTTAATTTAGTAAAGAAAAATTGTTTGGAAAATTATACTTATTTAAATGTAATTTATGAGGTGGTAGCAAAGTGATACAATTTTCCGGTTCAGGTAATGTTAGATGTT
This sequence comes from Lissotriton vulgaris, assembly GCF_964263255.1. NCBI lineage: Eukaryota > Metazoa > Chordata > Amphibia > Caudata > Salamandridae > Lissotriton > Lissotriton vulgaris. The sequence continues at coordinate 934,183,387 of NC_141699.1, forward strand.
CTTTTAAATTTTGAAAATTATGAAGATTGAGTTTTAAATTTTTTTACAAAATATTCCCGTAGGTCCGCGCACCGTGAGTGCTCGGTGCATGCACAGTGAGTGCTCGGTAAAAGCACAGTGAGCGAACGCTATCGCCGCCATTTTGTGGTTTCAGAAGAGAGTGAAAAATATAAGTTGAAAACGATGAAAGGGGGTAGGGTAGAGTGTCCTTGACCCCTTAGGCCTTCTCAGGGGGTCCTTCAAGGACTTCAAAGGTTAAAAATAATGTTTATCTTTAAAAAAATAACAAAAAATACGATAGGTCCGCGCACAGGGAGTGCCTGGTGTGTGCTTGGTGCGCGGACCTCGGTAAAAATTAATAAGAAAAATAAAGTTAAAAATCATATTTGAGTGTTTACATGTTAGTTGGCTCTAAAAAGAGCCGTAGTGTTCATTGTGTTTTTTTGGGACCTACAAGTAAGTACCAATGCAGAGTCTGATGTTACAGAGAAAGACTCTGTTCCCTTCATCAGTGAAATGTACACCATCTCTCCTATAGATGCCTTGCATGTTGTGGTATATACAACCTATTCCATAGTCTCTCATGTATGCAGAAACAGATTTATTTACATGATTCCTTGCTTTCTCACTCTGCGGACAAAATTGATTGGACCAATTCCATTTTTGCCTTTGGCATATATTGGAATAGACAAAGGCAGTTTGAGGAAAAAGTGACATCAATTGTCCAAAGATGTCCTTCAATAGCATTTCCAGACCAACCCCAGTCAAAGTGCATAAGTCATTTCCACCACAGTGTACAATTATGAGGTCAGGGTATGGGAGATGCATGAAGGATTTCCCCAATGGTATCAGTTGGTGACATCTCAATCCTCTCTGGCCAATCCATAAAATATCCACATTAGGTAAATCAAGGTTGTGAATTCCTCTGTTTGTAGCGTACCTTTCAGACCAGAAAATGAAGCTGTGTCCCACAATCCATACTGAAGGCATGTTCAAGGTAGATCTGGTTGTACTCAGATGAGGGCTGTAAATGAAATGGCAGTTGGAAAGCTTGCAGTTTAGAAAAAAAGAGGATGACATTCACTGCACTTGAAACTCAAGAAATGATTGGTGCTTTCTGAAAATGCAACACAGCATATTAGGGTGCATAGTTTTGTTTTTTAAAGGAAGCAATTCTAATGGTTCAGAAAAGGTCATTGAAAGGAACATTGCACATGATTAGCTGTTTTTTGAAAGCTCAAACACCCTTGCTGGATTAATTTGCAACATAGTATGATGAACTTTTTACCTGTGTTCTTCCTTAGGGGGGAGTTACCATGGTAACAGGTTGAATGAGCAGTTGGAGGATGGGTGAATATTATGTGAGTTTGAAAGTGTGGAAATGTAGAACCAATTGAAATGTTAGTTTAGTTTTGAAATAGTGTGGGAAGACATTTCAGTGGTTATGACCAGATATATGTGTGAAGACTGAATGAAAAACTGTGCCGTTTCTGGTTCCAGTGTCTGAGCTGCATTTCAGAGATTCTGCTTAAGAAAATCTACTGTGTGTTTGACACTGTTCTATATTTTCAAAAGCGATTTTAAAGGTGAGTAATGGTTCATTTAATATATAGAGAGTGCTGTTTGCAGTATTGGGAAGCATAACAAGCATATTGGGCTTCATTACTGTGGTATTTTGAAAATTAGTCAGGTTTCTGCATTGTAATGTACTGCTCATTTAAATGGGCTGTGCTCTGTGTGTAAAACGATTTACCATGCTAAATGTTTTTTGATAAAATGTGTGGCCTAAAGATTTTTGACAAGGATCACAGTGAGTGTCTATGTGAAGTAAGCATTTATATTTTCACCTTTTTCCATATTGTTACCTGTATTTTCTGACAGTTTGCATCTCTTAGCTTATAGGGTATTGTTTCAATTTGGATTGTGTCTTATGTTAGTATGTAATGCTGGGAAAAAATGAATGGTGCATATTAGAAATGACATTTTGAAATGAGTTACGTTACAGCAATGTAATGTAGTGCATATTTAAATGGGCTGTGTTCTGTGTCTAAAACGATTTACCATGCTAAATGATTTTTGGTAAAATGTATGGCTATAATATTTTTCACAAGGGTCACACTGTGTGTGTATGTGAATTAAGGAATTATATTTTCATCTTTTTCCATAATGTTAGCTGTGTGTGCTTACAGTTTGTATCTTTTAGCTTATTGGGTAGACTTCTTTTTAAAGTGTTTTTCATGATTGGATTCAAAGCTGGTATAGAGATAATGTAATGGTTTCATTGGACTTGTAAATATGCTCCTTTTTTACAAACGCTTTGCGCAACCTTTAACATGGGTGCAAGCAGTGAATGTATGGAGAGGCTTAGAAATAGCAGATAGAAAACAATATGAAATGGTGTGGGAGATGCATAAAGGATTTCACTAATGGCATCAATTGAGATGGAATATAAGATAAAGAGGGGCATATTTACAAGCCTCTTGCGCAATGTTTAACATGGGTGCAAGCAGTAAATGCATGCAGAGTGATAACATTGGCACACAGACAAGAATATCCGATGGTGTGAGACATGCGTAAAAGATTTTACTAATGACATCAATTGAGATAGAATATAAAAAAAAAAAGAGAGGCATATTTAGAAGCCCCTTGTGCAATGTTTAACATGGGTGCAAGCAGTAAATGCATGCAGAGTGATAAAAATGGCACACAGACAAGAATATGAAATGGTGTGAGAGATGCGTAAAGGATTTTACTAATGACATCAATTGAGATAGAATATACGAAAAAGAGGGGCATATTTACAAGCCCCTCACGCAATGTTTGACATGGGTGCAAGCAGTAAATGCATGCAGAATGATAAGATTGGCACACAGACAAGAATATGAAATGGCATCAATTGAGATAGAATAAAAAATCATTTACGCATCTCTCACACCATTTCATATTCTTGTCTGCGCAAGGGGCTTGTAAATATGCACCTCTTTTTTGTATATTCTAACCCATGCATTTAGTAAGGCACATTTAATCACTCACTCGTACATTCAGTCATGTACCTACTAAATCTTTCATCCAGACACTTATAAATCCACTCATTCTTCAATATGTAAAACATATTTAAACTTTACAGAAACACACAGTCACTGGATGTATTTTCAGTGTCTAAGTTTTCATTATTTATAAGGTAAGTATGAGAATCAAAAATAAGTTTGTTATCACTCTCTTATTGTGACAGAATAACTGCCTCACTCTTTCTCAGTCCCTTGCTCCCTCTCTCCCTACATGTCTCTCCCTTACAGTTAATCTTCGTTGCTCTCTCTTTTTACCACTCCTCCTCTTTACCTCAGTCAGTTTCCCTCTTTCTTTATTTTTTTAGGTTTGATCTTATTCTCCTTCCTTCACTCTGTTATCCATTTCTTACCTGTTAGTAAACCTTCATTTATTGGCCCTCCACTTCCTCCAGTGCACTTCCTTCCCTCTGTTTCTCACACCTCTTCCCTTTTGTGTTCACTTTTGTTTACACTTCTTTGTGTTGAAAACAGTGCCACAGGCCCTTAAATATTCGTTAGTTACCACCGAATACTATTCGGTCGTAAATAATGAATTCTTGTGTACATGCACATCTGTGCATGTACATTTGTGCCATGTGGCACACATACATGCCCTAAGACCATGTATGTGTGTGACATGGCACACAAATCCGAATCAGGGGTGCAACAGGGTATCAAAGTGACAACTTGTCCCCCTTGACAATTTGGTAATTTTACCGAATCGGTATTTACTGATTCTGTAATTGCCATTGATTCCTATTGGCCTCAAGACCCATAGGAATTAATGGCAATTACCGAATCGCTAAAATGACTGAATTTTACAGATTTGGTCATTTCAAAGAGAAATTACCTACATCCCAATTACCTACTCTTAAATATTGAAGTGGTATGATTTGGTATTTATGAGTAGGTAAATCAAGATTACGTACATCTGGCCCATTGAGTTGTAACATATTTATATACATATGTTACATTTCAGTGCTTTGGAAGTACTACTGTATACTATAGGTAAACACCTTATAGGTTTAAACTGTACCACATCCTTATAGTTTTGCACTTTGGCATTCACTATGACAAACGTTTACATACAAACATAGAAATTTAGTTATTTCTTTAACCAGTAGAGGTAGTTCTAAAAAGAAGTGTTTTTTTTGTTTGTTTTTGTTTTGCTGGAAAAACAATGTAAAAAAATAAACTTTTTAAGGCAGATAATTTTTCAACCGGAACAAACTATAAAAAATAAAGAAAAAAATTATGGGGTGCATCTGTGCTTCCTGTTTTTTAGCAGGATAACTTGAATGGACTATTGTCCAAAGGCTATTAGTTTCTGGCAACGAATGCATTGCATCATCAAATTCTTAAGTTCAGGTTGGATATTTGCAACCATTGATGCTTGCATTGGTGGTGCTGTTGCTTGAGAAGAAGTGCTGGGAGCAGAGCCCTGCTCCTCTTATGATCTTTTCATTACAGGTTTACTCCAATTGTTTGGGTGTATATTCCGGACATGGCGTTCCATGCTATGAGTTCCAAAGCTGTACTTCTTCTGTGGATCTCCTCTGGAAAGTTCTGTGTCACAGATTTTACATGTGACAAAAGGCGCATTTACCTTTTTCTGTCCTTCTGGGTATTTAAAACATTTCCAAACTATGGACTCTTTTGGTGATCTAGGGGTTTCAGGAACAAACTCTTCTGAAGATGAAGTAGAAGAATCCTCAAGTTCCTGGTGTTCAGAATGCTCAGGTTCCTGGTCTTCAGAATGCTTAGGTTCCTGCTGTTCAGCCATTTCAGTAGATTTGTCAAGAGCAAAGTGCTGATGAAAAAAGGTGTTGCTTCCTCGAAAGCCAAAGAAGAATGATGAAGATGGGAGGGGTCTTTCAAGAATTGGAGTAGGAAGTATTATAAACCAATAAATTCTTTTGTTACGAGGTCACATGGTTGGACGTAAGCTTACAGAGCGTTTACGGAGCGTTTATGGAGCGCTTACATAAGCTTACGTTGCATTTACGTTTTATTTACGGAGCGCTTACGTCATCTTACGATGTGCTTATGTGGTACGCACCATCGCAAGATTTATAATTGCTTAAATAAAGTTATATATGGTCTTTAAAAGTTTAAAATAAACATGTTCTTTATTATCCCAGATAATGTGTACCTTTACATTGTACAATGAATACGTAGATATAATGATTTAAAGTTTAAAAAACTTTCGGGGGTAAGAGCTCAAAGCTTTTACGGTGGGTGGACGGAGCTCTTACGGTGCGTGCACGTGCGACGTACCCTCGCGAGATTTGTTACTACTTCAAAAAGTAATATACTGTTGTTAAAAGTTTAAAAAAACATTTTCTACATTAAAGCAGATATTGTCTACCTTTAAAATCTACGTTAAAAACGTAGATATTATGTTTTAGAAAGTCTAAAAAAATTGTCAGGGTAAGAGCACAGAGCGTTTAGGGTGTGCTTACGGAGCGCTCACGGTGCGCGGACCCTGTAATCATATAAAAAAAACTTGAAAATAAAAATGATATATGTATTATATTAAATACATATATTCACTGAAAAAAACATAGGTTTCAAGTCTTACACAGTTAGGAATTAGCATTTAAAAAACCTTTGAAATTGCACCTACATAGTTAGTTGGACTAACTATATTTTGCGCACCTGCAATCCACTGCTGATGATGTCACATATTACATCATTCATGACATGGTCAGTGACATCACTGATGACATCACTGATGACATCTCAAATGACATCACTGATGACATCACTGAAAATACATCCAGTGACTGTGTGTTTCTGTAAAGTTTAAATATGTTTTACATATTGAAGAATGAGTGGATGTATAAATGTTTGGATGAAAGATTTTGTAGGTACATGACTGAATGTATGAGTGAGTGATTAAATGTGTCTTACTGAATGCATGGGTTAGTGACTAGACTGTCTGAATGTGTGCATCAGTATGTCTGTTGTTGTGTAAGCTACTGCATGTGTTGATCAGTAGCTATATGAGTGGCTATATGTGTGATTCATTGGTTGCCCAAGTTTTTGTATGGGAGACTGTGTGTGTGTGTGGGTAGCAGGCATATATAAATGACTATACATAAGAGCCACTGATTGTGCAAGTGGCTGTATGAATCATTCTGTACTTGTATCAGTAATTGTATAACAAAGTAAGTATGTGTTTGGATATGTTTGAATAACTAAGGTGTTGTGTGTATAACTGTATAGTTGATGAAATGGAAGTGTGATTGATTTTTTGCATGACTGACTAGATGTGTGAGTAACTCCATGGATGAGTGGCAGAGTGTGAGTGTCTGTATAGGTGTTTGAGTGCAGATGATAGTGTTGTATTGATGAGTGACTGTATGTATGAGTGATTCTATGGGTAAATGAGTGGATGTGTGTATAGACCTAGGAATCAGTCTGTGCATATGTAGTAACTGGTATTGGTGTGTCAATGGTTTCAAGAATGGTAGTCTGTGTTTAACACTGGGTTAGAGTGTGAAGAAGTGCATCGTATTATCACATGAATGATATCTTCAGTGATGTGATCAGTGATGTCAATTGAGATGTCATCAGTGATGTCATTTGAGATGTCATCAGTGATGTCATCAGTGAGGTCACTGACCATGTCATGAATTATGTAATATGTGACATCATCAGCAGTGGATTGCGGGTGAGCAAAATATAGTTAGTCCAACTAACTATATAGGTGCAATTTCAAAGGTTTTTTAAATGCTAATTCCTAACTATATATCACCTGAAACCTATGTTTGTTCAGTGAATTTGTACGTTTTTTTAAATGCTAATACCTAACTATATATGACCTGAAACCTATGTTTTTCAGTGAATATATATATATATATATATATATATATATATATATATATATATATATATATATATATATATATATATATTCACTGAAAAAACCATAGGTTTCACACCAGTTATAGTTAGGAATTAGCATTTAAAAAACCTATTAAATTCACTGTAAAAAAAATAGGTTTCACACCAGTTATAGTTAGCTGGAAATTTTACTGATATAAAACCATTGAAATTCCCACGTTATAGTTAGTCGGACTCACTATAACTTGCGCGTGCAATGCACTGCTGATGACATCACATATTACATCACTCATGACATGGTCAGTGACATCACTCATGACATCACTGATGACACCATCCTTGTAACACAGTGACAGACCTCCTTTCACTGTAAAGTAACCTTTGAAACACATATTCAAAAATAGAAACTAACATTAACAAAAAAGTGGATATACCCATACCAGTTACAACAACCAATTCAGTAATTTCACCATCTATATACAAATTCACACATTCACCAACAGTTTTATGTATTCACTCATACATATACTCACTCATCATATGTAGTGATACTCCTATTCATTCTGTTACACACCGACAGTCATCAAAAACTTACTCATACATATACTCACACATGCAAATAAACTAAAAAACATCCATTTATTTGCATATACAACTATACACACATTAGCACATTACTTCTAAGGAAACTTACACATACTTACTCTCTTAAACAATCACTTATTGAAACACATACTTATTTAAACAGGAACTCTTTCAATGTCTCACTCTCACATATACTTACTTATATACATCAATTCTCATATATACAAGATTAAAACATATGTAGTTACTCATAAAGACACTAGTGAGAGAGGCATTCACTCTCTAACACACACATATACACACTCATCCACCCATACAATCCTACATAAATGCTGTCTTCAAAACACATACAAACAGTGAGTCAGTCATTGATGCATCTATGTGCTAAGTAACAGCCCCACCAAACCATACAGACACTCATACTGATACTAAAAAAACATCTAATAACCCATATACACACACATGTAGCTACTCACCAACCCATGCAGCCACTTATACATAAAGTAAAACACTGATACATATATTTAAATATTTAAACATTACTCGCTAATATATGTATTCACTAAGATACACTTAACCAATCAATTTTTTAAAAAAAAACAAACAATTAGACACTTATTTAAACATTTATTCTTCCATGGACCTTAACATATACATATATAAAACATATTTATTTTTCAGAAAGGCACATATTCATTGGATGGTGTCATCAGTGATGTCATGAGTGATGTCACTGACCATGTCATGAGTGATGTAATATGTGATGTCATCAGCAGTGCATTGCACACGCAAGTTATAGTGAGTCCGACTAACTATAACGTGGGAATTTCAATGGTTTTATATCAGTAAAATTTCCAGCTAACTATAACTGGTGTGAAACCTATTTTTTTTACAGTGAATTTAATAGGTTTTTTAAATGCTAATTCCTAACTATAACTGGTGTGAAACCTATGGTTTTTTCAGTGAATTTCATAGGTTTTTTAAATGCTAATTCCTAACTATAACTGGTGTGAAACCTCTGTTTTTTTCAGTGAATTTCAAACGTTTTTTAAATGCTAATTCCTAACTATAAGTCTCAGTTTATATGTAAGACTGTTAGCACTCTAGTTGTTCTTTAGAACACTCTGGTACATTCTGTCATTGGGCTACAGTTGGGCTACATCTAGCTGATATTTGGGCTACATTTGGATTTTTTGGTCTCTGGTGGCCATCTTTGGGCTACATTGGGCTACATTGGGCTACATTTGGGCTACATTTTGGCATATATATAGCCCAATGTAGCACAATATATATTTTATCAAAGTTAATTTTCGTAAAAACCACTTTAGAATAGGGCTACCACTCCCTACAATTTTTCCCAATTTTTTTTTTATTTTTTGCTTTGGAGCGCTTCCGGTGCGCTTCCTGGGGAGCGCCCCGAAAAGCGTACTTTTATAAAGAGCCCCCGGGCGCGCTCCGGGGAGCGTCTCGTAAGCGCCAATATCGCGAACGAAAACATGATCATGACGTATCGCGTAGCCGCGTCCGCGTGATACGCACGGTGTAAGCGCACCCGGAAGTACTCGAGCGAATACGATCGCGCAACGTAAACATCCGACGCGCTTACGCTACGCGACCCGAAGTGCCCCCGGGCGCGCCCGGGGGCACGTAGCGTAAGCGCGTCGGGTCATGTGACCTGAAAATAACACTTTTCATTGGTTCATAACAGTTTTAGTTTCATAATGATGAAGCCCCTGGTCTTGTGACCTGAAAATAAAACTTCTCATTGGTTCAGGACAGTTTTTTTTCAAAATGATGAAAGACCCCACCTTTTTTCCTTATTCTGACTTTGTCCTTTGACTGAGGAAGACCGGTTTGTACATCTCTGTACCTTTTTGATCTTAATAATGGCTTCAGTAGCAGCAGCAGCTGGTGCATCTGCCCCACCACCACCACCACAACCACCAAGAGGACCAGCTCCAAATTATATTGGTGGTCAAGAACAGGAGGAGGAGGAAGAGGAAGAGGAGGAGGGGAGGAGAAGATGGCTGCCTGAAGAAAATACACCATACAAACCCAAGCCACACATTGTATGGGAGTTTTTTTCAATCCCAGAGGGCAAAAAAAAAGTGAATGCGGCCAAGGTAACTTGCCTAATCTGCAATGAAGAACTTTCACGGGGCAACCCAAACAAAAAATATTCATTTGGTAACCATACCATGATTCGTCATATGACCCGAAAGCACCCAAACAACTACTCTCGTGCAGAGTTCAGGGAACTGGCCAGTAACCTCCCCCAGTCGTCAAGGACCACCTCCCAAAGAACCCAACCCACTTCATCGGCACCAGAAACATCAGAGATGATGCCTTGCATTCAGCCAAGATTTGCTGATTTTAAAATCACTTGTTCTGCATGTGGCAAGCTTATCGCCTATGGTGAAAAAAGCGTTAAGCTCATCGTCCTTGCAGGTGATAATCACAAGTGCCCCAAAAAGAAGTAATTTTTTGGTTTTTTTGTTTATTTGCTCCAGTTGAGCCAGTTTCAATTCCCTTTTTTTTGTTTCTCCCCCTAAAAAAATACAAAAAAATATAAAACTGTTTTGAAAAGCCAAAAAAAGTTCAAAAAGTTCAAAAAACACAAAAAAAATATAAAACAACAAAAAGAAGAAAAAAAAAAGTTCTTTTTAGAACTACCTCCAATTTCTAAATAAAGGCTTCTTTTTTTTATAAACTGTCATCTTTTTCCCTCATTTTACGCTCCCCGGTGCGCTACCTGGTGCGCGTACCGGGCGCTTCCCCCGCGCAAAACAAAAAAAAAAAATATTTTAAATGCCCCGCGGGGCCCTTTTATAGCCCCCACATCAAACCTAGGGGGTCAAGGGGGGGTCTACTCTGCCCCCTTATGGTCATTTCCCTCTTTGTTTTGGCCACCTCTCGTGTCTCGATCCTACCGAGACACAAGATGGCGGCCGCTCCAGACTGTTTCGAATGTTTACAGACACCCGAAAGCCAATCAGCTTTCTGCGCGCAAGTCGCGTGTCGCGCCGGGAGCGCACTCCAGTGCGCGCACCGGAGAGCGCCTATAGATATATATATTTTTGGGAACCTAAATTACTCAAAATCCACTGCAGCACATATCTTGAGACATAGCAAAGGCACATCGGGCTACCAGTCCCTACAATTTTGCCCAGTTTGGTGGAAATCCATTCAGCCGTTCGGGCTAAAAGTGAAATCGACCGCCCTATGGAAATTAACATGGGGAAAACGCGTTTTGGGACCCCCCTTTTATCTCGGCCCCCGCTTGACGTATCCCCCCCAAACTTTCAAGGAAGGACCGGAGCTCGACGAGGCCATTTTCAGGAAATTTTCAGGCAGATTCGTCAACCGGTGCCAAAGTTATTCCAAATAGAATTTTGAGATTTAACATTGAAAAAAATCCTAACTATAACTACCTACTGGCGACCGCCAGTAGGTAATATATATATATATATATATATATATGTATATATATATATATATATATATATATATATATATATATATATATATATATATATATATATATATATATATATATATATATATATATATGTGTGTATATATATATGTGTATATATATATATATATATATATATTCACTGAAAATACCATAGGTTTCACACCAGTTATAGTTAGCTGGAAATTTTACTAACATAAAACCATTGAAATTCCCACGTTATAGTTAGTTGGACTCACTATAACTTGCGCGCCTGCAATGCACTGCTGATGACATCACATATTACATCACTCATGACATGGTCAGTGACATCACTCATGACATCACTGATGACACCATCCAGTGAATGTGTGTCTTACTGTAAAATAAATATGTTTTATATATGTATATGTAAAGGTCAATGGAAGAATAAATGGATAAATAAGTGTGTAAATGGATGTTTGTTTTTATAAGAATTGATTGGTTAACTGCCTTATTAAGTGTATCTTAGTGAATACATATATTAGCAAGTACATTTTAAATATTGAAATGTATGTATCAGTGTTTCACTTTGTGTATAAGTGGCTGTATGGGTTGGTGACTGACTCACTGTTTGTATGTGTTTTGAAGACGGCATATGTACAAAACTGTATGGATGGATAAGTCTGTATATGTGTATGTTAGTGAGTAAACGACTGTCTCACTATTGTCTTTTTCAGTAACGACATATGTTTTAATCTAGTATATGTGAGTATTGATTTATATAAGTGAGTATATGTGAGAGTGAGAGATTGTAAGAGTTCCTGTTAAATAGGTATGTGTTTTCTATAAGTGATTGTTTAAGAGAGTAAGTATGTGTAAGCTTCCTTAGAAGTAAAGTGGTAGTGTGTGTATTGCTGTATATGCAAATAAATGGATGTTCAATAGTTTTTTTGCATGTGTGAATATGTGTGTGAGTAACTTTTGGATGACTGTCGAAGTGTAACAGGATGTATAGGTGTATCACTACATATAATGAGTGAGTATATGTATGAGTGACTATATAGAACTGTTGGTGAATGAGTGGATGTGTATATAGATGGTGGAATTACTGAATTGTTTGTTGTAACTGGTATGGGTATCTCCATTTTTTAAAAAATGTTAAATACTATTTTTGAATATGTGTTTCAAGGCTTACATTACACTGAAAGGAGGTCTGTCACTCTGTCACAAGGATGGTGTCATCAGTGATGTCATGAGTGATGTCACTGACCATGTCATGAGTGATGTAATATAAGACGTCATCAGCAGTGCATTGCAGGCGCGCAAGTAATAGTGAGTCCAACTAACTATAACGTGGGAATTTCAATGGTTTTATGTCAGTAAAATTTCCAGCTAACTATAACTGGTGTGAAACCTATGGTTTTTTCAGTGAATTTAATAGGTTTTTTAAATGCTAATTCCTAACTATAACTGGTGTGAAACCTATGGTTTTTTCAGTGAATTTCATAGGTTTTTTAAATGCTAATTACTTTCTATATCGAGTTTCTAACCTATGTTTTTTTAATAAATGTGCTGTTTTGTAAGTATTAATTTGTAAGTTTTTTTTTTATCATTTTTTCCGGGGGCGCTCTGGGTGCGCGCTCCAGTGAGCTCTCCGGAAAGCGCACCCAGAGCGCTACTTTCGTTCGTGAAAAAAATATGAATGAAAAGTTAATAATAACGCAAAACATTTCGTACCATACAAATAAAAGCAGTTTTTTTTAATAAGGAAATGAAAATGATTTTGCATTTCCGTGAAACTATGAAGACGTCCCTTCGGCGCGCAGCGTAAGCGCCCCTGGAAGTGCCTACGTTCACACCGCGTATGCGCCCCGGAAGCGCCTATGTTCGCACCGCGTATGCACCCCGGAAGCGCCTACGTTCACGCCGCGTGTGCGCACCTGGAAGCGCTCCGGTGCGCGCAGCGTCAGCGCGTCAAGTCATGTGACCTTAAAATAACACTTTTTATTGGTTGCTAACAGTTTTTTTTACAAAGAATGAAATCCCCACCCATTTCCTTCACTTCTTCTTTCACTTTTGTGACTGAAAGACCTGCTTTTTGCTCCTGGATCTTTCTTGGTTTACCATGGCTGCCAGAGAATCCAGCAGTGATGAAGAGCCTGAATTCATCAATGAAGAGCCTCCTCAGCCAAAGGTGAAGGAGCATTTTATTTGGAAATTTTTTAAAATACCACCTAACCAGAAAAAGGTGAATGCTCCAAAAGTGGAGTGCAGGATCTGCAAACAAGTCCTGTCACGGGGTGACCCCCCAAAAAAATACTCTTTTTGGAACTTTACGATGATCCGGCATGTGGAGAGGAGGCACCCCCAGAATTTTGCCCGGGAAAGTGTCAGGGCTCTGGCACAAGAGGTTCCCAGTGATGGGGCCTCTACATCCACCGGAGGAGCAACTACTTCTGGGAGGGGGCAATCGCAGGAGCTTGTGCCAAATATTCAACCTGCTTTTAACAATGGTGTCCTGAGATGCAGATACTGCAATCAACTCCTTACCTATGGGGAGCAAAGTGTCCAGCTCATGGTTCGAGCATTGGAGAACCATCACTGCCGTTCCCACCCCTAATTTTTTGGGGGTTTTTTTTGCTCCTGTTGAGCAGTTTCCATTCCCTGTTTTTGTTCCTGTTTTGAAAAGAGAAGAAAACAAAAGATCTTTTCAGAACTACCTCCAATTCTCATCAAAGAGCTATATTCTTAAAAAAATGAAAAAGAGTAAGTGAAATGGAGTGCATTGATAATGGAAAGGAAAATGAGGAAGAAAGAACAGAAAGGTATGAGAGGAGAAAGGAAGTGAAGTAGGGGGACTGAAAGAAGGTGAGTGTTGGGAAGGAAAGTAAGGAGAAGAAGAGTGAACATGGGGAATGTTGATATTCAAAGAAAATGTTGAAAAGGATGCAAAAGATGCATTGCTGGAGTTGAAGACTGAAGGCCTCATTTATGAAGCCATGCGTCACTTTAACACCACCAGAGCGTCACTTTTTGTGACGCATCAGTCCATTAAAAAAATGCACCTTATTTAGTCATATTTACGAAGTGGCGCATCTAGGTAGATGCGTCACTTTGTAAGCCCCTGCGCCCCATTATTGCTATGTCAGGTGTAATGTATGCAAAAGGGACGTATTGACGCAAGAAAGGGTCATAGAGGTGACGCAGTGAAATCTATGAGATATCACTGCGTCACTTTTATGACGCTGTTGCGTCCAAATCTTACGCCTGTTTCACAGCAGGCGTGGAGGCCCTTTCACATGGGGCTTGGCCCCATGTGAAAGGATACATTGCTGGAGTTGCTTCATTTTTGAGACACACTCCAGCAATGCATCACTTTTGCGCTAACAGATACGTCTAAAATACTGACGTATCTGTAAGAACTTCCAACATAATACGTCATAAATTTAATATGACGCATGAGTAGAAGATGGAAGGACTCATTTATGAGGCCATGCGTCACTTTAACACCACCAGAGCGTCACTTTTTGTGACGCACCAGTGCTGTAAAAAATGCACCTTATTCAGTCATATTTACAAAGTGACGCATCTAGGTAGTTGCGTCACTTTGTAAGCCCCTGCGCCACATTATTCCTACGTCAGGTGTAATGTATGCAAAAGGGACGTATTGATGCAAGAAAAGGTCGTAGAAGTGACGCAGTGAAATCTATGACATATCACCGCGTCACTTTATGACGCTGTTGCTTCCAAATATTACACCTGTTTCACAGCAGGCGTGCAGGCTCTTTCACATGGGGCTTGGCCCCATGTGAAAGGATGCATTGCTGGAGTAGCTTCATTTTTGTGACACACTCCAGCAATGCTTCACTTTTGCACTTACAGATACGTCTGAAATACTAACGTATCTAAAAGAACTTCCAACATAATACATCATAAATTTAATATGACGCATGAGTAGAAGACTGAAGGACTCATTTATGAGGCCATGCGTCACTTTAACGCCACCGGAGCGTCACTTTTTGTGACGCACCAGTGCTGTAAAAAATGCACCTTATTCAGTCATATTTACAAAGTGACGCATCTAGGTAGTTGCGTCACTTTGTAAGCCCCTGCGCCACATTATTCCTACGTCGGGTGTAATGTATGCAAAAGGGACGTATTGACGCAAGAAAGGGTCGTAGAGGTGACACAGTGAATAAACTGGGGGCCTCATTTCTGAAAAGTGACGCATCGCTCCGTGAAAACAGCGATGCTTCACCTTTCAGTGCGCACTCCTTACCACATTCCTGATGTGTCATATTTAATGTATGACGAATCATGTCGCAAGGAGTTACAGATACGTCAGTATTTCTGACGTATCTGTAAGCGCAAAAGTGACGCATTGCTGGAGTGTGTCACAAAAGTGACGCAACTCCAGTAATGCGTCCTTTCACATGGGGAAAGCCCCATTTGAAAGGTCTTGCATCAGTCTTACGCCTGCTGTGAGGCAGGCGCAAGATTTTGACGCAACAGCGTCCTAAAAGTGACGCAGTAAAATCTTATAGATTTCACTGCGTCACTATTACGTGGCTTTTTGCTGGGGAACGCCCCCTCTGCATACATTATACCTGACGCAGGTATAATGTGGCGCAGGGTTTTAAAAAGTGACCCATCTACCTAGATGCGTCACTTTTTAAATATAGCGCAACGAGGCGCATTTTTTACACCGCTGGTGCGTCACAAAAAGTGACGCACCGGTTGCGCAAAACTGTCGCAAGGCCTTCATAAATAAGGCCCTGGATTTTCCCCATGCTTTGATCCCCGGTGCGCTCCCCGGTGCGCCTACCGGGCGCTCCCCCTACGCAAATCGAAAACATTTTTTTTTTTATAAATGCCCAGCGGGACCCTATTTTAGCCCCCACATCAAACCTAGGGGGTCAGGGGGGGGTCTACCCTGCCCCCTTATAGTCATTTCCCCCTTTTTTATGCCACCTCTTGTGTCTCGATCCTACCTAGACACAAGATGGCGGCCGCTCCGGACTGTTTCGAATGTTTACAGACACCCGTGAGCCAATCAGCTTTCCGTGCGCAAGTCACGTAGCACGCCCGGTGCGCTCCCCGGTGCGCTCCCCGGTGCGCGCCTATAGATATATATATTTTTTTGAACCTAAATTACTCAAAATCCACTGGAGCACATATCTTGAGACATAGCAAAGGCACATCGGGCTACCAGTCCCTACAATTTTGCCTAGTTTGGTGTAAATCCATTCAGCCGTTCGGGCTAAATGTGAGGTCGACCGCCCTATGGAAATTAACATGGGGAAAACGCTTTTTGGGACCCCCCTTTTATCTCGCCCCCGCTTGAAGCATCCCCCCCAAACTTTCGGGAAGGACCGGAGCTCGACGAGGCCATTTTGAGGAAATTTTCAGGCAGATTCGTCAACCGGCGCCAAAGTTATTCCAAATAGAATTTTGAGATTCAACTTTGAAAAAAATCCTAACTATAACTACCTACTGGCGACCGCCAGTAGGTAATATATATATATATAACTGGCATTCCGCTGTTCCAGCGTACATCCAAGTTGAGGGATCAACAAAGAGTCGGAGACCGCCAGGAACGCGATGCTGGAATGCGAGGAAGGAGGTATTTTATCTCCCTAGCAAACACGCCTCGCATTTGGCAGCTCCCTCACATTTTCAACATTGTGGAAACGGCATTGGCAGGAGTGAGGGGACAAAGAGGAATGACTGCAGCATTGGGGGCGATGTGAACAGTACTCTCCAACTCACCTGTAACTGGCACGGACCTATTGTCTTTCAAGGCACCCCCAAACCACCGACCAGAATTTTGCCGAGACTGTGCATGCTGGGAACTGTAGTTCTGAGGACTTAATTAGAGCTGCTCAGGTGTGCCTACAGCATCAGGGGGAGGAGCAAGTAGTGCAGTTTTGTACTTCACGCAGGATGAGCGAGACGAGGAAAGGACACAGCACTGGGCGCTGAGGAAGGTCTGGCGACCGAAATGCATTTGCCGCTGCTGGCATCATCCCCAATAAAGCAATTTGTTCCTTCAGAACTCCCCTCCGGCCTCTGTCTTCTCTTTTGTAGGGAAGAATTTCCGCCATGTTCTCTGCGCCAGCCAGAGGCGCAGCACAGAAGGCCCCTGCCACGAGAAGAGACTCGGCTCTATAACTGGCATTCCGCTGTTCCAGCGTACATCCAAGTTGAGGGATCAACAAAGAGTCGGAGACCGCCAGGAACGCGATGCTTGAATGCGAGGAAGGAGGTATTTTATCTCCCTAGCAAACACGCCTCGCATTTGGCAGCTCCCTCGCATTTTCAACATTGTGGAAACGGCATTGGCAGGAGTGAGGGGACAAAGAGGAATGACTGCAGCATTGGGGGCGATGTGAACAGTCCTCTCCAACTCACCTGTAACTGGCACGGACCTATTGTCTTTCAAATTCACCCCCAAACCACCGACCAGAATTTTGCCGAGACTGTGCATGCTGGGAACTGTAGTTCTGAGGACTTAATTGGAGCTGCTCAGGTGTGCCTACAGCATCAGGGGGAGGAGCAAGTAGTGCAGTTTTGTACTTCACGCAGGATGAGCGAGACGAGGAAAGGACACAGCACTGGGCGCTGAGGAAGGTCTGGTGACCGAAATGCATTCGCCGCTGCTGGCATCATCCGCAATAAAGCAATTTGTTCCTTCAGAACTCCCCTCCGGCCTCTGTCTTCTCTTTTGTAGGGAAGAATTTCCGCCATGTTCTCTGCGCCAGCCAGAGGCGCAGCACAGAAGGCCCCTGCCACGAGAAGAGACTCGGCTCTATAACTGGCATTCCGCTGTTCCAGCGTACATCCAAGTTGAGGGATCAACAAAGAGTTGGAGACCGCCAGGAACGCGATGCTGGAATGCGAGGAAGGAGGTATTTTATCTCCCTAGCAAACACGCCTCGCATTTGGCACCTCCCTCGCATTTTCAACATTGTGGAAACGGCATTGGCAGGAGTGAGGGGACAAAGAGGAATGACTGCAGCATTGGGGGCGATGTGAACAGTCCTCTCCAACTCACCTGTAACTGGCACGGACCTATTGTCTTTCAAGTTCACCCCCAAACCACCGACCAGAATTTTGCCGAGACTGTGCATGCTGGGAACTGTAGTTCTGAGGACTTAATTGGAGCTGCTCAGGTGTGCCTACAGCATCAGGGGGAGGAGCAAGTAGTGCAGTTTTGTACTTCACGCAGGATGAGCGAGACGAGGAAAGGACACAGCACTGGGCGCTGAGGAAGGTCAGGCGACCGAAATGCATTCGCCGCTGCTGGCATCATCCGCAATAAAGCAATTTGTTCCTTCAGAACTCCCCTCCGGCCTCTGTCTTCTCTTTTGTAGGGAAGAATTTCCGCCATGTTCTCTGCGCCAGCCAGAGGCGCAGCACAGAAGGCCCCTGCCACGAGAAGAGACTCGGCTCTATAACTGGCATTCCGCTGTTCCAGCGTACATCCAAGTTGAGGGATCAACAAAGAGTCGGAGACCGCCAGGAACGCGATGCTGGAATGCGAGGAAGGAGGTATTTTATCTCCCTAGCAAACACGCCTCGCATTTGGCAGCTCCCTCGCATTTTCAACATTGTGGAAACGGCATTGGCAGGAGTGAGGGGACAAAGAGGAATGACTGCAGCATTGGGGGCGATGTGAACAGTCCTCTCCAACTCACCTGTAACTGGCACGGACCTATTGTCTTTCAAGTTCACCCCCAAACCACCGACCAGAATTTTGCCGAGACTGTGCATGCTGGGAACTGTAGTTCTGAGGACTTAATTGGAGCTGCTCAGGTGTGCCTACAGCATCAGGGGGAGGAGCAAGTAGTGCAGTTTTGTACTTCACGCAGGATGAGCGAGACCAGGAAAGGACACAGCACTGGGCGCTGAGAAAGGTCTGGTGACCGAAATCCATTTGCCGCTGCTGGCATCATCCGCAATAAAGCAATTTGTTCCTTCAGAACTCCCCTCCGGCCTCTGTCTTCTCTTTTGTAGTGAAGAATTTCCGCCATGTTCTCTGCGCCAGCCAGAGGCGCAGCACAGAAGGCCCCTGCCACGAGAAGAGACTCGGCTCTATAACTGGAATTCCGCTGTTCCAGCGTACATCCAAGTTGAGGGATCAACAAAGAGTCGGAGACCGCCAGGAACGCGATGCTGGAATGCGAGGAAGGAGGTATTTTATCTCCCTAGCAAACACGCCTCGCATTTGGCAGCTCCCTCGCATTTTCAACATTGTGGAAACGGCATTGGCAGAAGTGAGGGGACAAAGAGGAATGACTGCAGCATTGGGGGCGATGTGAACAGTCCTCTCCAACTCACCTGTAACTGGCACGGACCTATTGTCTTTCAAGTTCACCCCCAAACCACCGACCAGAATTTTGCCGAGACTGTGCATGCTGGGAACTGTAGTTCTGAGGACTTAATTGGAGCTGCTCAGGTGTGCCTACAGCATCAGGGGGAGGAGCAAGTAGTGCAGTTTTGTACTTCACGCAGGATGAGCGAGACGAGGAAAGGACACAGCACTGGGCGCTGAGGAAGGTCTGGCGACCAAAATGCACTCGCCGCTGCTGGCATCATCCGTAATAAAGCAATTTGTTCCTTCAGAACTCCCCTCCGGCCTCTGTCTTCTCTTTTGTAGGGAAGAATTTCCGCCATATATATATATATATATATATATATATATATATATATAACAAAAGATGCCAATTGCTGTAAACTTCCAAAGAAGCGGGCATGCTGTGTCAAAACATGTACATTTATCAAATGTTATTCTATTTTCTCCATGACACGTTTCAGCCACATTGAATTGCCTTGATCACATGCTCGCGCTACTACATTTCCCGTAATTAAATACCACGTGGGTCTCTGCAACACACAAAACAATGGCAACTGATGACGGACTATACCAATATCTCGTACCATAAGAACTACCACTTAGGTGCACGTTTACATCTGTTGCAGAATATAAAATTCAAAGTTATAAATTGTTTAAACTAAATAAAAGCACTGTATTAAAAAAAACATTGCATCTGACAGTAAGTATCACTTTTAACCATTCAATACCGAAGGAGGTAACTACAACCTCATGTCTTATTATATGAATATTGCGCACACACACACACTCACTCATACACGCATACATGCACACACACACACACCTCCTACTATCAAGCAAGATCAGGGGACACAGCGGGGCTTCAGTGAACTTTATTAAAAGAATAAGGCACTACGCGTTTCGGCAAATGCCTTCATCAGATGACTCCTTCTTGACACCAGTCTCTCTCAATCAGATTCTTTTAAAGGCGCCTCCTACCATTGTGGTGGAGTGCGCACCTGGTTCGCGTTTACTTGTGGCTGCCGCGGTAATTAAAAATGCCAGAACTACGGATCCCACAATGCAGCTTGTTGGTGACCAAATGCCGGGATGAGGGTTGTTTTCACCCGCAAATCCAGGGAGAGAGCTTGGGAAGAAATTAAAACAAAGTTCTCCTGTCCCCTACTTCTAGCTCACTGTACCTTCTGGGGCAGGGGGTCGAGGACGCCTGCACAGTGACTGCATCCTTTCATGCAGTCATGGACCAGCTGCTACCAACAGACTCCTTGCTTCCAGGGGTCAGGCTGCGGGTCACATCGATCCGATACCTCGGGTAAACGTCAACTGTTGCCAATGTTGTTGTGACCACTTTACAGAAGGGTCCCCTGTGCGTGTCATCAGCAAACACGCCAAATATCACACCAACATCTCCTCCCATCGAGCAAGATCAGGGGCACAGCGGGGCTTCAGTAAACTTTATAAAAAGAATAAGGCATTACGCGTTTCGGCAACTGCCTTCATCAGATGCCTCTTTCTTGACACCAGTCTCTCTCAATATATATATATATCCCACACAAGACTACTTCATTGCAAAGGAGGGATCGACAGTGAGTCCGTTTTATTAAAATAGCCTGGGCAGACGCGTTTTAACAATCTGTGGATCTTCATGTGCCGCTAGTACCGGGAGGTTGCCCCAAACAGTCCTTTTGAAGTTCCCACAGCGCTCCCATTGGTGGAAGCCCAGCTGGCCCTGATTGGTTGTTACCGAGTACTGCTGTAGTTTCTAGTTTGCGAACTACAGCTCCCAGCAGCCACCACTGCTGGGGGAGTGTCTCCACCAGGCTCCAATGATTTTAGAATATGTGCTGGTGATCTGAGCAGAAGAGCTGTTTGTGTATGATTTAAAAGTCCCAGATTTGAATATTCTGGAGCTTTCCTGTGTCCCCATACGTCCAGCCATAATCCCAAGCATCAGCAGGGCAGTGAGACACCAATACAGTGACTGTGTCTCACTGTGAAGTCCTGGGCGCTCTTCTCAGCAGCCTCTTGCTGTGCCTGGTTAAGGCGGTCCGAGGTCAATCCATTCCAGAAACACAATTAAATTCACATGTAAATAAAGCAAAATATATTTCATGCTACAAAATACAACATAAATTAGCGTTTGCCTATGTATGAAGCTTGTGCACTTAGTGGGAGTGCAAACACCAGGGCATTCTTAGTAATATGCCCTTTCATGACAAAAGTATCATAGTGGCAGCTTCCAGTAAAATACAGTATTTGTTTTTAAGACCATTGAATGTATGTGCATATAAAAACTCTGTTATAAGTGCACTATCCATAACTCCTGTAGTATTGTTCCCATAAGGAGACTGCAGTCATAGTTTAAAATAGCATTTGAGACCCAGGTCAGCTAGCCTATGAGCTACTCCTCTTCTGATGACAATTTTATTTTATTTGTTGTCCAAAAACTGTCCGTGTGCCAGTCTGCTGCGCAAAATGAGTTAGTTCAGCAGCTGAAACAGGTAGGCATGGGCATGGGGTCTTGGTCTCAGGCCGAGGAAGCGTTAGGCATCTCACCTCCGCTAGTTTTTTTGCAAAGCAATCAATTGACCTAACCAAGGCGCAATTTAAGATGGCATTCCGGGGATCAAAGTAGCCCAATACTGCACCTCTACATGATCTGGCCTCCTTGTCGATCCAACCCCTTCATAGTAGAGCCCTTCTTTCCTTCAAGGGGTTAGGACACAAGCACAGTACATGCAAAAGATCTTCCCAGTGTTGGCTGCAAAGCCGGCATGTTTCCAGGGCACAATCTCTTTTCCATTTGGAAAGATGACAAATCAATGGAATCACCCGATTCTCAGTTTTAAGAAGCAGAGCTTGATGCATGCACTGAAGGTGAGAGTTAGGTAACTCTGAGGTTTCAATTGTGCTTAATTGCTGAGAGTCATCCAACCGTGACTTCTAGCAGAGAGGCTAGCCCTGTCTTTTACTGAGGAAAGTCTTTTTGCGCTTTGTTTTGCTAGCCTCTTGAATTCATTTTCGCTTGCATGTAAGTCCCAGAGCTCGCTCAGGCTGAGGATGCTAAGCCCATAGGACAAGTAGTAGTGCCCGGCTAGACATCGTCCTGTGTTCAGCTGGGCCCATAACTGGTGATCCAGACCAACTTCCTTTAACGCCCTCAGCTTATGACAGTTCTTTAGAAAAGTCACCATTCGGCCTTTTGGCTGTCAGCAGATTCCGAATTCAAGCCTGATTTGTGCCGGTGAAGTGTGGGAAGGTAGCTGGAAGGTTGTTCTAAAGGTTTTTGTTACTAATTTGTATAGTTGGCCACTGTCTAGCCCTTTTAGCACCTCACTTCCAAAGGTTGGAGTTGGAGTAACCTTTGCCTGGGCCGCCTGAAGGGTTGGAGCGAAGGTTGAGACAAATAATTTCTTGTGAATGGAGCTGAGTGCAAATGCTAAAGCAGTTCCTTTCTTTTTTGTTCACCCAATTGGCTCTTATATCTGCCATTGTTATTAAAGAAGACTCCTAAATACTTGTGGCAGCTGATTTCTTCTATTCTTTCTAAGTTTAAAACCCATGCCAGCTTCTTGGGCCATCCTGAGCGAACCGCCAGAATTTTAGTTTTCTTGTTATTAATCTGAAGCCCATTCCTGTTTGAATATGTGGCGGTTGCATCCAGGAGCCGTTGTAGTCCTATCTTTGTGTAGCTTAAAAGAACCATGTCATCTGCATACAGTAAGTTTGACAGGTGGAGGCTACCTATTTTGGGTGGATGCGAGTTGACTAGATTCAGGGCTTCCGGAAGATCAGATAAAAATAGATAGTCGGTACTCCATTAGGGGCGGGGCCATATGATGTTTTGGACTAAGAAAGGCTGCACAGACCTCCTTTTTTCTGTGAACTCGGTGAAGTATTCCATGGTAACTTGTGGTATAGTAGGAGGATGCAATGGGCTGCTATAATGCCTTGCTTCCTTAAGGACAGGGCGAGAATCTTGCCTAGAAACTGAGCCATTCAGACAAGCTGAGTTATACAGCATTTAAAAATATTCATACCAGGCAGCAAGTGGGATATAGGTGTCTGGATTTCTAACCACCTTCAGAGCCCCAACTTACCAGTTCCCAGACTCTCTTCCTGCCCCTTAATGATTTTTTGAGGGCCAGCCATGCTTTTATGTGCAAATGACTTCTCTTATATTTACTGAACAGTGTCCCTAATGAGCCATTATGGACATCCCCTTAGAGCACTCCTCTTCTCCTCCCTTAGAATCAGAGGATTCCACACACGTTTTTATCCATTAGGAAAAAATGTTTATTATCTTTATCATTGCATTTGCTTGTATACTTTGTATTTGTTGTTTAAATTATTCACAACACTTTTAAGCGTATATTCACATCAGTGACAGAGGTTTTTTCGATATCCAATGCATTTCGGGCGTACCGAATCGCCCTTCATCAGGGAATACATACTCAGAGCGCCGGATCACGGCCGCAGTAAAGTCGGTGAACGTCTCTTATATTTAGCAAGGCGCTTGTACTCCTGCCTTAGTATTTTTTAGGTGTAATTCCCCATCTGGGGCCGTATTACAGAAAGTTCCCTGTGGGTTCATTGGACTTGAGTTCCAGCTTTGCATGCCCCCTGGGCACTTTGGAATTACAGATAGGGCTGCAGACGCTTGTGTGGCCCCTTCTGTAATACTGATTGCGCTGGCACACATAAAGCACAGGCGTCATAAAGGTGTGCCCAGCACAAGGTAAATCCGAGGTAAATGCACTGCATCTATAATGCGGCCCCTGGTATCCTACGCTCACATTTTGGAGTAATTGCTAAATATTTCTTTAGGTTTCAACATTTTCGACACTCCACAAAAATCTAATCAATTTTCGATGCAATAAAGTATTCCACGGGGCTTCAAGACAAGATGGAATGAGGGGAGCCTAACCTTCGAGATTATCTCTTTGTCACAAGCATCTTTCATTTCTAAAAACATCTTTGCTTTCAAGAGGCCAATGATTATAAGATACTCGAAACCCAGTTTTCTTGATTTTACTGTGACGCCAGGCAATACACTTCCTGTTTGTTGTAACATACAGATTTTGATGGGTCAGATCTCGAGATGTCTTTTGTTTATCTAGAGCTCCATAAGGAAGTCTAAGATGAACTATCGGTGGGTCGTGGTCCTTTTCATCCATTCTCTGGACTAAGAAGACATCAACAAACTGCCGTGATTCCAAGTTTACGAGTATGTAGTCGATGAGGCTCTCTCAATTACCACAGCGAATTGTACTTCGAGTCAGAGTCTTGCGTCCATTGAGGGGGCGTAGATCATTATTTACTATAAAAATAGTTGATTTGGCTACTCACTTCAATTTCTCCAGATTTTGGAAAACAGGGTATGGTATAATGTTTTCTGCTTCTTCTTCGAAAACCCCTAGGTCTCTCTGCGGTGCGTCAGGTTTGATGTTAAAATCTCCACACAACAACAAGATTTGTGAATTTTCTACAGTCAAACCTCGCATCATATTCGTGTGTGGAGACTTTAACCCCTAACCTGGCTATTTTCACTATCTATCTGAAGGAGAACGTGTCACAGTCATTGACTTGCATTTATCTTATGAGGGCACTCTGGCATTTGTAGTCATGAGAGGCACCCGCTGCGCCTAGGGGAGGGGGTCCGTTTGTGGGAATTCCGGGCCTGAAGGAACGGTTTTGTTTCCTCAGGATTAGTCACGGGGAGAGTCTCAAGGTAATGCGAGACGACAAGGAGGTGCGTCTGCGATCCCTCCCCGAAGGCGATAAAAATGCAGGTCTCGAGGGAGTAGCCCTCTATGTCCTCCTGCCTCGGGGGGTTGCCGAAAAGGTGCAGCCGGAGCAGCGGGAGTGGTCTGACGGGCCTGGTGGCACTGGTGGCGATTCTCAAGGTGAGGGGCCTCACGGCGTAGCAGGAGGAGGGAGGAAATTAAGCGGGACTTGTATTAATAATAGAGGGTAATAGCGGAATGGTGAGGGATGCGAAATGGGTGTCACTAATTAGGTATGGTGAGATTGTGTGGGGGGAAGTCTGCGGGGCGAGAGGAGTAATTTGGTTAGTGAAGCGCTGAAATGAATCGCGGGTGCTGGAACATGTGGTCCTGGTGGGAGAGGTGACTGCGGAACACTTGTAAAGTGAGCGGGAAAGCCTGCGGGACATCGCTGGCAGGCAGTGGTTATGAGAGGGGGAGTAGGTCGCGTGGGTGCCAAACGGTAGCGGTGTGCATGGTATTTTAACTTGCAAGGAAATGAGGACCACTGGGGGTGAGAGACGGTTGATGACACACGTGGCCGGTCAATAATGTTGGGGGCACTATAGCACGAGAGCAGTGAATAATGATGATTGACTCTGTAGCGCAGGGATCGGCAATTCCTTTTATGAGTGAGCACCTTTCATGTATGCGCGATTATGGAGACAGGGGGAGCGCTGCATGCTCGTAGTATAGGTTAGCACTGCAGAGTTAAAGCGTCACATAGTAAGGGTGGGCGCTGTACAGAGGGGTGTGGTACTGGGTTATATGAGCGGGCGGTCCTGTGGAGAGCGTGTTTATCACGTGTTAAAGCAGGGGGCATGGGCGGCTCGGTGATCGGGTGACAGGAGGATCTGAAGAGGTGTAAACCCTCAGTGGAAGTAAATGAGCGTTTGCGAAGGAGCATGGAAAGTTTTATTTACGGGACCGACACCGTTATTATAATATTGAGTTGCTGTGCTAACTGTGTGATCCTGGCCACATCGGGCACCTAATTTATGCAAAAGGGGCTTGACAAAGATTTTATATATGTGTACAGGGGCATGATCCATTGGCACGGCGGCAAGCAAGCATGCATGGTGAGAAATTGTACATTGGTAAAACAAATCAGCAAATTAACACTCGCATCACACAACACAGATCACGTATTAAAAATAAAGTGGTATCTGCACCAATGGTTCAACACTTTATTGATCAAGGTCACTCTGAGATGGACTTTAAATGGACAGTCCTGTACACAATAGGGCATATGAAGAGAGTTCAGGATGTGGATGATGTCTTACTCAGAAAAGAAGCCTGTTTGATACTACGAGCCTGCAAACTGGGTTGAACTCCATGTCCGAAATTTCTCGACTGTAGAAGCTATGTAAAGCGCTAATTAAAAAGTCGAATTCACCCCTACTAAAGTCACTTGATATGGACTACATATCCCAGAATTCCAAGAAGCATGTGATATGTTGAAATATCCACGCCCCCTCCAAACATGGCGCACTGATGGCTAGCCACTGCAAGCAATGTCTGCAGATTGACCAGAGGTTACCGGGTAGGTCCACACCTTGTTCTCTGAACCGTCAGCTTAGTTGTAACTTTATTGCTTAGCAGCGTGTAATCAAACGCGTGTCATTTTATTAGAAACGGACCGCGTTTTCAAGCACCCAGCTGACTCCCGCTGCAAACCTCAAGAACTAACGCTTCTGAAGCGGACTGCGTAAATAAACAACAGGCGGACCCCGCCCCAACCGAGAATTTAAGCTATCAAGCTCGAAGTACAGGTACTTTTTTGAGCCTCTCGGGCCATATGATTAGATATAAACTGAGATAATGAGGGACAGTTACCTACCTTTCTCTCTCTCTGGGCAGTAATTCGGGACCTGCGGGGCGGTCACAAACAAAGGGTGAACACTTCGACTGAATTCGAAAGAATACCTGACTAAGGTAGGACAGAGGAGTGTGTCTTTGACTTCAGGAACCAGGCTTAATATTGGAGCAGACAATTGAACCTATTCCATTGGTTTTCCCCTCTTTTAGATACTATGACGGGGAACTCCGTAGATAATTTTTTGAACACCACCAATCGGTGACGATTTTGTAAGGTATGCATTCACCATGATAAGGCAGACAGTAGAGCTACTTAATGAGGCTATCTAGCATCTAAAGGAACTGATGTCACTTTTCCTTTTTATTCATATTTTGCACACCCCCTGCAGGAAAAATCATAAAGCCCTGACGAGAACACGCAAAATAAAATAGCGAGTTCGAAACGCGTCGGCCAAATGGAGACAAGCATCTGATGACAACTAGCAATAAGTTATTCTTTGTGTGACTGAGATTGAGATTTAGTCCTCCAGTCTTTCTAGAATTGCTTTGAATATTTACCAGTGCTAACACACTCCCTTTTTTAGGAAGATAGTGTGAATAATGGATATTTATGATGATGTACAAACATTTGTGTAAATGTATATGTGAAATTTTCAGATTTATGTTCTGTTGTTATTTTTCATTCAATGTCTTTCTGTATATGTTTTTTGAATAATTGTATGCTAAATGTACATGGTATGTCTTTTTTCGGACAAACGAATCTTTAAATCTAAAAAACAAAAAGTAAAAGGGTATAAAATAAATAATACCAGACAAATTCTGATATTTTCTCTATTTGTCACTCCAAAGAAGGAGATCACTTTTGTGTATGGTCAGCACTTGCTTTTTTCAAAAAGCATGGCACCTGAGGCATGAGGTTTGGTAAGAGACTGATCGCGTCAAATGGAAGGGGTGATTTGAGGAGCATGGCAGAGTATGCTAATGGCTCGGTGGGAGTGCATGGTATCCCGGGGTATTCAGCCAGTTGGTATGCTGAGCATCCTGCTGGGAGGGTAAATTCTCAATGATACGTGCATGAGGCATTTTGTAAGGCGACTCTGGAGCAGTGAGTATCTCTAGTGCTCGACCACAAGAGGCCTAGCATCTACGTGCATGATGCATGGTGTACAGTGACACTATGGCAGTAAGTATCACTAGTGCTCCATCCAAGGAGGGGTGGCATGTGCATAGAGACGGACGCACGCTGGTGCAAGGCCTGTCAAAAGGGCACGAAGGGTTGGGTCAGTCTTTCATTTTTGTTTATTCTCTTAATAGACAGGATGCCTCTGAAGCAGACACGGGGGGGGCAGGGAGGCCCCGGCGTCAGCAGAGGATTTTCGTTCCTTGCCAGCATTATGGGAGGTCGCCAAGAAAGGAGGCATCGAGACTCTGTCTCAGGATGCCGGAACAAACTTCCAGCAAGAGACTTCCTTGCCAAAACGCATACGGCGGACACCCATTCGCTTCAAAGACAAGCATCAGGAAAAGGTCAAGCATGTCCTTGAATCGCGAACTAACCTTCCAGGTGAGGCGATCGCGGTGGGCCAGCCTCTGGTAGGCACGGACAATATGCATGTGGCTAGCATTGTCGCACAAACAGGCCCA
The DNA here is from genome assembly GCF_964263255.1 of Lissotriton vulgaris. NCBI lineage: Eukaryota > Metazoa > Chordata > Amphibia > Caudata > Salamandridae > Lissotriton > Lissotriton vulgaris. Next base: position 934,211,887 of record NC_141699.1, read on the forward strand.
GGGGAGGGCGGGTTGTCCCCTGAGGGGGGGCTTACACAGAGTGTGGTGCCAGCCCCAATGCCAGCGGGTGGGGATAGTAGTCAAGCAAGTTCGGCTACGCAGGGGAAGGTCGGGGCTGCGTCAAGTGCTACCGCGCAGGTCCCGCTGGAAACCATACAGGCCCGCTGGAAACCATGCAGGCCCTGGTGCCAGTAGTTGCAACACAAGGTGGTGGGTTGGCTCAAGTGTGGGTCCAGTCAGGAGGAGTACTGCAATCGCCTATGGTGGTGGGTACGGCTCAAGGGTCAGTGGGTAATGCAGGGGCTTCAGTGGTTGGGCTAGTTACTGTGACGCCGTCGGGCTCCCAGGTGACAGTGGTGTCGGCTCAGACTCCCCTTTCACACAGCCCGGTGTTGTATGGTTCCACATCATTGGCAGTTTCACCATCAGCAAGTATAACTTGGCACGTGCCAGCGGAGACCAGGGAGGGGAGTATGTGGACGTTTTTGATATGATTAATGCGGAGGTGGTCCCTGGGAAAAGCAGAGCGGCCAAAGATGGTGAACTGAAACAAAGGAAGGTTTGGGTGGAATGGTTGTTAAAGAAATGGGTGATTGGTTTTGCTATTTATGCAGCAATTATGATTGAGTGGTGTCCTACCGTGGCGGCCCAGTTGATAAGCTACATGTCATTGATTCATGGGGCAGCTTCTGAATTTCAGGGGATGGCCTGGCTACAATATGACACAAAATTCAGGCAGATGAAAGCGGTAAGGCTGGAAGTGTGTGGGATGAGCGGGAGATTAATATATGGCATTGGGAGTTTTACTCTGGCGTGTCAGTCAGCAAACCCACGCATTCCTTTCGGGGAGACAGGGGAGCGGGAGACAAGAAGCAAGCGTTTTTGCAGTTCAACAAGAACAAATGTAGTAGAGGAGCAGCATGTAAGTTCAAGCACATTTGTTCCTTCTGTGGGATGCTCAGGCACCCGAAGATTAAGTGTTGCAAAAAAGGGGGAAAGCCCATGGAGCAGCGCCCCCCTGTTAATTCTCAACCAAAGGGCCGCCCTACCCAATCTTCTTAAGAGCTTGCCTACCCCTATACGCCTGCATGTATTAGCCCGCCTGCTTGACAGATATGAGACGTGGGCAGAAGCTCAATTTTTGTATAAAGTGTTTAAATCTGGCTTTCATATCACGTCTACCGCCCTGCCCGCTGCAGTTCCCCCGCACAATCAGCTCTAGGTGCTAAGAAACCCAGGGGTGACCCAGGAGAAAATTGAGGAGATAGCGCTGGGGAGGGTGGCTGGGCCATTCCAACAGTTGCAGAGGCAGGACTTGGTCTGTTCACCACTGGGCCTGTTACCAAAGAAGGAAGTGGGAAAATACCACCTGATACATAATTTATCCAGTCCACTAGACATGTCAGTCAATGAAGGGTTAGATCCAGAATTGTGTACGGTACGCTACACCACTTTTGACTCGGTGATTCAAAAACAACAGAGGCTAGGCAGGGGTGCGCTGATGGCTAAGTCGGATATTGAGTCAGCTTTTCACCTCTTGCCGGTGCACCCGGATGACACTAGGTTGCTAGGTTTCACTTTGATGGCAATTTCTTTATGGACCTTTGTATGCCTATGAGTTGTTCCGTTGCATGTGTGGTATTCAAAACATTTAGTGGTTTTTTGGAATGGACAGTGCGGGATGTGGTGGGCACACAAGAGGTCATGCATTATTTGGACGATTTTCTGTTTCTGGGGCCACCTTGCTCATCAGCTTGTCTGGAAGCGTTGGTGGGGTTCCAGCGGATTGTGGAGGCCTTGGGGGTGCCCCTGGCGGAGGAGAAGATGGAGGGCCCAACAACCCGCTTACCTTTCTTGGGTAGTGAGATAGACACAGTAAAAGGAGTGTGCAGATTACCACAAGACAAAATAAAAGCTTTTCGAATGTCTTTGGAGGAGTGCTTAAGGGCACGCAAGGTCACCTTGCACCAATTGCAGGTGTTGGTGGGGCAACTTAATTTTGCATTGTGGGTGATACCCATGGGTAGGGTCTTCTCAAGGAATATAGCCAGGGCAATGACATGTTTGAGGGCAAAACACCACCGCACTAGGCTATCAGCGGAAGTGAAGGACGATTTGGTCACATGGAGAGATTTCTTGGAGCATTTCAATGGATCGGTGATATGGCAACAACAGGCACAGGCCAACGGTGAGCTAGAGCTTTACACTGATGCAGTGGGCAGTGTCGGTTTTGGAGCAGTGCTAGGGTCAAGGTGGTGTATAGAGCATTGGCCAGCGGATTGGGTCAGGACAGGATTGGTCCGTAATATCACATTCCTAGAGTTATTTCCCATAATCGTGGCACTTCAGATATGGGGCGCATTGCTAGAAAACAAACGAATTGTGTTTTGGTTGGACAGTATGTTGGTGGTTCTTGCGGTGAACAGCCAAAGGGCAAAATGTCTGTGGGTACTCTGTTTGCTGAAAGAGTTGGTGCGGGGTTGCCTCAGGGATAATATGCATTTTACTGCCAAACATGAACCAGGTGTGGAAAACACAGTAACTGACGCCCTGTCTCGTTCTAAGTTGACAGAATTCAGAGCGCGTTGGCCACGAGCAGACGTTCAGATGACGGCCTTCCCAGAAATGTAATGGGGTTGGAAGCGCGCACCTTTGTTTTTATGAAGTAATCAAGTATTTACAGCAAAATAAAATAAAAATTCAGCACAATGGTGCAGCAGTGCAACCTTCGCTGTCTAACAAGGGCCAATAGTCGTGAAAGATGAATGCTACCAGAAAGGTCGCAGCACTGCGCACTGTTCACAAGTGGTCGTTTCGTTTCAAAAACTTTATTCGATTCAGAAAAGAAGAATCATAAAAGTCAAACAATTACATGTACAAACATAGTTTAAAATTCATTTTTAAAAACAATTTTACAATTATAACGCTAAACTAATGAGATACATTAGTTAAAATGATCACAGTTAGAACCCATAACTTTTGCTTTCAAACTAATTTAGATAATTCATAAATTCTTCATGCCAGGGTATACATTCAGGGACAGGAAAATAATATACATAGGGCCAATTTTAACCATACCGTTTTCTAATCAAGAGTGAGACTCGAATAAAATTTAACATCGCACAACAGACACTAGATGAGGACAAAGATAACAGATGGTCATAACCCTCTTTATAGTGACATGGTTGTTTTTCCATAAGGATCGGCTTAATAAACCTAATTCTCGGATCCTTATATAGGGAACAGAAGAGAACCATATGCATCGTGCTTTGGCTATCTTTGTTATTACAAGGACAGGGGGGCAGTCTCTCACACCAACCCCCCTGTTTAGGGAACGCAAAAAGAAAGTGCAAGATGTGCAGCCTAAACCTTGTCAAGTAAAATCGCCATTGTGAATGATTTGTAAAGGTGAAATAAAACCGATGCTGTAAAGTAACCTTAGGAACGTGAGGGCTGACCAGGGAGTGTGCAAATGAGGATTTCCAGTAGCTTGATTTAATAACAGCTTTAACATCTCCCTGTATGTTTTCGGGGTTATCAAAAAAGTCACCCAAGCCTAATTTATGTAGCATTTCGTTGACATAAGATAGCCAGGGGATCTGTTTCATGTTTGCCAGTTTTAAACAGTCCCGGAGGATATCTCTAGAAAGTTGTAAGTCCTCTGATAACCATATTTTACCCCATAAAAATAAAGGGGAAAGACGGATGGTGTCACTCACGTAACTCAGGCCTATCTCATCGTGGGCAAATCTATTTGAAGAACTTGATGGAATAGCCAATACACGCTTTAGAAATTTGTTCTCCATAATTTGTATCGTGTCAGGGCTTTCGGTCCCCCAAACCCCTGCCCCATAGGTAGCTACCGACAAACATTTTGCTTTGTACAGGGTTTTTAGATGTGTAACAGGTTTTTGGCCTAGTTTGCCACAGAAACGGAACAGGCCTTCAATAGAGCGGCTAGCACTCAGGACTCGAGTCTTCATTAACGGGGCCCAGCTTAATTTGTTATTGAAAAGGTTTCCTAGGTAGTTAATATTTTCAACCTTTTCAATGGTGGAGTTGTTTACTACAAACTTTCTGGTTTTGGTGCCCTTTGGGCCACAGACCATAGCAAAGGATTTGGAGAAATGTACCTTCAGGTCTAGGTCCAACATGAAATTGTGGAAGGCATCAAGACAGTGCTGCATACTGTTTCCTGTGAGAGTCATTAGTACCGTGTCGTCGGCGTAAGAGAGCATTGGTATGCTCCTGCCGTTGACCTTTGGAAAATCATTGCAGTCGTCCAACAGGTATTTTTCCAGGCCATTGGTGTACACGAGAAACAAAAAAGGGGCTAATATGCATCCTTGTCGGACGCCCTCGGTTGAGAGGATAGACTTGGTTTTCTCTCCCCCTGGGCCGAACCTTATGGCTACAGTGGTTGATTCGTGGAGTCTACGAAGCAAGGTGACCAGGGGTTCCTCGAATCCCATATCCTCCATCATTTGCCACAGCTTGCTCCGACACACAGTGTCGAATGCACTTGAGAGATCCATGAAGGCAAGATGGATGGAAGAATTCCTTGCCTTCATGTATTTCCCTATGATCAGGGCCAGGTTCAGGCACTGTTCAACAGTACCTTTGCCTTTTCTAAACCCGTATTGGGAGTTCACAATATGGTCACTAGGTGACCCTCTAGATCATTGGGTTCAATTTAAAGACTTTATGCCAAAATAATCCACATGAAAGCAAATATACTTGTAAATGTAAATCTTTACATGTAATTTGTGGAATCAAAAGTTAATTTAACATCACTTTTTGATTGAATTCACATGTAGAACAAAGTTAAATTCATAGCACATTTGTCTTTAAAGAATTCACATATATACAGATGATCAATTCTTTACAATGAATTTTGTAGGGGCCCGATGCATTTCAGGACCTGAGAGTCCCTTCTTCAGGGGTCAATCTATAAGGAAAGCAATAAGCAAATGTCACTCGACATAATTGCGTGAACACACAACGGGAATAAAAAACAGCAGAAAGTTACATGGAGGTATACAGGAGATCATGATTAGGTAATAATGTCACCATCAATCATTGCAATCAAAGTGAAACAACCGCGTATAGCCCGTGTAGCTAACACCTATAAACTCAGCGTGTCCAGGACCATGGTAATAATACTGCAAAAAGGAAAGTCAATAGAACCCTTCACCTCATGCCTAGCAAAAAGAAACAGTAACATGTGTAAATCTAGACACCAAATCAACTCCAATAGTAACCCTGTAATATTAAGCATACCTGACAGTCCAGTGGAATGAACTTCTGAAACGTAAATACAAATGCCACTGGTCATGAATAAACAGCGCTATATGATGGCTGTATAATGATGAACACCTGCACGTCAATATTCTATTCTATGTACGCACCTGAATGACCTCCGGAGAGGCAGACAGTCAAGTCTTTCAATTCTTTGTCAACAAAAGTCTGTTCTGGTTTAATGCTGTGAGGGGCATAAAGGATTTGAGTCACGCTGGAAATATAAATGTGTAGCGGAGCTGGTAAGCTCGGGGAATCTGCTGGGGTTAGGTAATGCACTCACCTAAAAGAAAATCCTCAGCTGCGAACACCTTGTTATATTATGGTTCTGTTGTTTGCGCAAGTCCCCTGTGAAAAGGGAATAACCATCACTATGGAGCCTTCGTGAAAAAGGCTTTGGATAGGAGCTACAGTAAAGAGAAGGTGAATCCTCAGTCTGAAACTCACCGGTAAACCCGCAGAGAAGAGAAACAGCCTTAGTGTCGCCTAAATGGAGAACGCTACCGGTCCCGGATTGCTCATTATCAAGCCGGCGCTGCCGGGAACTACACGAAAAGTGAAAAAGGTCTCACGCTGCTATTAAGCCAGCGCCATCTTAGGATGGTGTCTGAACAGGTGTAGTAATGCCGCATTGAGTTATAAGGAAAACTAGGGGTTCGACTCGAAGAAATGGTGATCATGATAGTAAACCAGTGATCAAGAGCTATCTAAGTGGTATCACACGAACCAACTATGTGGCGCACGGGTGGGAAACAAATAACATATTGTTGCCTTCCCGGAAAGCCTGCGGAAGCTTGGTGCCCCGTTGCTTCCGACCTCATAGCGGCTTCTGTGGCGCCCAAGACTAAGAGTAGGTATGAGAAGGCATGGCAGGTATACCTAGCAGTCCTGCAGAGAGAAGGGGGTGCAGAGGAATTTATACAACAGGGAGTGGTGTTGTTCATAGTTTGCCAGAGACAGAATGGAAGGTCTGCACTTGCCTTCTTTGCTGGAATACAAAAAGGGGTAGCAGATCCCACTAAAGACCTCAGAGTTAGAAGGGCCATAAAAGGCTGGGAACGGCTGTCTCCAAGGGTAAAGGATAACAGGAGACCTATAGACTCCAGTAGGTTGGTGAATATCTTGGGGGTATTAACGCAGGTGTGTTTGTCGCCTTATGAGGTGCAATTGTTGAGATTAGCATATTCTTTAGCCTTTTTCTGAGCTTTCCGGATATCGGAGCTTGTACCAAGCTCTAAGGTGGACGACAAGGGGGAATCACCTTGGGGGATGTAGTGGTGGCCGCTAAATTACTGCAGGTGAGAGTGAGGAGGTCTAAAATGGATCCGCTGGGAAAAGGTGTGTGGATACAGCTAAGAGCTGTTCAGGGGGCATTTTATTGCCCAGTGGTGTTGATGGAGAAGTTCCTGCAGATGAGAACTGGGTGCGGAGATGATAGGCTTCTTGTACATGCAGATGGAACACCTCTGACGAGATTTCAGTTCACGCGATGGTGTAAGCGGCGCGCGCTGGAACTGTTGGGCAAGGAGATTGCTAATTTCACATCACATTCGTTTCATATTGGGGCGGCCACTACAGCAGCTAAATTGGGACTCTCATCGGAAGCAATCAGGAAGGTGGGCAGGTGGAGTTTATTGTGTTTTGAGCGCTATGTAAGACCACAGCTGGTGTAGGTAGGGGTCTGGACTTTGGCGATTTGGTATTTATGCACCTCTTTCTCTTTCTATTTCTTTTTGGTCTTGCATGCAGTGGTGGCAAGTCAGTGGATGCAAGTATGCTGGTGTGGAGATTCGGTCATTCTCAGAGCAGGGCAATGGTTTGGCTAGTCCAGGGAGGAAAGGACAGAAAGGGCCATGGGATTCGTTCATAATTGGATAGGGATTGATGGGCAACGTGTGTAGGATGTCACAGCCCATTTGCAGAGAGTGCTCGACAAAGGTTTGCCTATTCTGTATGTGCTGGTGATTCACTCGGGGCCGAAAGCATGATCCCAGGGGGAAGGAGGGGAGTGAAGGAGGCCCTGTTCTCTACATTCACATGGATCAGGAGGGTCTTACCAGACACTACTATATTTTGGTCAGAGGTACTCACCCGTAGAGTTTGGGGTGGCGGCACACCATCAGCCGCAGTGAACGCGTCGGTGAGAAAGATGAATCGTGAGGTTGAAAAATTGTTGAGAGGTTCACAGATACGTTTTATCAGGCATGGCCTGCTGCAAGCATTGAACTCGGATTGGTATCAGGCAGAGGGGGTACATCTGTTCAGGGCAGGGTTGGAAGTGTTCGTCCAAACCATTCTGGGGGCCATTATATTACACCTAGGAATTGTAGCAGGGCCTTAGCGAGGAAGCAGTTGTTGGGGGGAGGGCAAGAGCGCGAGTTAGACGACATATTGTTACCTCAAATGGAAATAGTGGAAAAAGGGGTGGTGTTGTGTCCTGCTGGTACAACACGCCTCAAGAGATGCCGAATTGCAAATACATGGTAACCTGTGGCGCATATGTATGAAGCACATCATCATGTGTGGATTTAATAAAATGGTCAATGTTGAAGGTTTTATCAACAAATAAAGATGGTGTTTTGGACAAGTAATAAAAGCTACGCAGTGGACACCATTCACTTGTAAAGTGTCTTTGTGGGGGATGGGGGATCAAAGTTTGACGACAAATGGCACAGGATATCCCCACTATGATATAGTTCCATGGCAGTCAATAAGCAATCACACCTGAAACCAGTTATTCGTATAAAACGATGCTTAAGACTGAAAGAGCATCGTGTCCCTGACACGTCGGACATAGTATACCCTGCATAAACAATATTTTTCTGAAATGTATACTTATGGTATAGCTTTTATATTGAATTCTTGAAAACTAATTTATTCAAATAAATAACAGGAATTCCAGATCGTTTCTCGAAATAAATGTAAAAAATGTTTCTTGAAAACACGGACCTTGCAATTGCAAAGCAGTTCCACGATTCAGATGATTTAGGCGTAATTGCATTAAGTGCTTATCTTTCCAGGGTCATTGTGAAGTGTTGCAGGGTGCAATTCTGATCATGGCACCTAATCCCCTGGCAGTTCCAGCATAATTTGGATGTATGCAGGAACACGATTGCCTGCTATGTGCTTATTTTACAAACACATTTTATTTGCTTTAATTATGTGCCACTTGACATCTCTTCCACGGCTTTAATTTTGAAGCCTAATGTAAGAAAGATCCAATAAAAAACGACTGCAGCTTTGGCAGAATTTTCATCCTGTACACAACTTTGCTGCGCTGTCAAAGGTCTGGAATGGATCATTAACTGGTGGGCTGTTCCAGAGCAAATTTGTGAACATGTTTTTAAAGACTGCACTGTCTCTTGCACATGCCTTTAACTCAGAAATTCTCTGAGTCAGTACATGACCTGCAGACAGCACAACTCAGAAAAAGTGAGCAGGGGTTACCTCTCCCTGTTTCCGAGCTGTGCTGTCTGCAGTTCGTGCGCTCACTAGAAGATTTTGTGATTTAAGTGTATACATTTCAGACAGTCCATTGCCTCCAAAAAAGGCCAGCCCAATCTATCATGGAACAGCCCTTGGAGCTACAATGTGAACAGTGAGCCTGTTGTATGCTTGCACACAGGCGTACAACAAAGCTGTGTGTAGCAGTTTACATTTTTATTTTCTTACTTGGCACTAATGCAAATCAGAACATGAGATGCAGACAGCACATCTCAGAAACAACAGGAACCAACCACTGGTCCATCATTCTGGTCTGTGCAGACTGCAGCCCATCTTTCAACTGATAGTATTACCAAGTCAGTGCATGTGCTGTTAGTAAGGTGATGATGTTAAAAAAAACAGTCTCACGCCTCTATTCTGTGTCTGCACACATATGTTCAAGTTTTCCCTCTATGGCTTATCATGAACAAGTGCACCTGTACAAGAATGGGTTGCGCACTTTCAGTTGCATAAAGGTTGTTACGTGGCTGTGGTTCGTACACCAAAGGCCATATATATGAAGCCATTTTGCGATCGCAAATGCTGAAATTTGCTGAATTTCAGCATTTGCGATTGCAAATTAGCAGTGTGCAATGTAGCACACCAAAACCCCCTCACAAAATAAGGAATCGCAAATTTTGCGATTTCATATTTTGAGATTGCGATTTTTTAAATGCAATGTAAAAAAAAAAGAACAAAAGAAAGGGCGATTGTGCCTTAAGGATTCGCAAATTACCACCAACTTCAAGTTGGTGGTAAATTGCGATTTCACTTAAAAATGCACTATTTTGCATTTTTTAAAGTGCAATGTGGCACACACATGCCCTTAGGGCATGTATGTGTGCCACATGTGCACACATGCACATTTTAGTGGTGCAGCAGGGTGTCCTTTTGACACCCTACAACCCTTGAAATTGCATTCTCAATTTGCAATTCTCTAATTGCTAATCGCAAATTGAAAATGCCTTCCCATTCATTCCTATGGGCGTCCTAGCCCTTAGGAATGAATGGGAAGGTATTCCTTATTTGCGAATCTCAATTTGCGATTCGCAAATAAGGAATATGTAGGATTCTCCAAATTATTAACAAATCCCACATACATTGCATTTTGCGATTCTCAAATTGCGATTAGCTGAAAATTGCTATTTGAGAATCGCAAAATAACATTTTTATACATATGGCCCCAAACCATTATTATGGGCTCTAGTGTAATTAGCAGTGATGGTGGTACTACTCTTTTCATATGCCTGTGCATAATTTACGAAGTTGTTCCTAACTGAGAATATGTTCGGAAACACATTCTTGCTCTGTATATCATATTCATAGTTGAGAACCGCTTCATGACATGCCAGGAACCCCACATGATGGAATGCGCGGACTCAATGCAGAGCCAAGCACCTCTTTTCATGCGCCTTGTGTGTAAAGTAAATTCACTTAATCCAATATATCTCTGAGTTAGTGCATTCGTTTAGACAGCCCTGCTCATAAAGAGGCAACTCTTTCTCACTTTCTCAGAGCTATATTTTTCTGAAAACCAAGCTCAACCACAGAGAAATATTTGTTTTGATGCAGCAGAAATGTATTCTCTTCCTCCAGCAACTGCACTGGGCCCATAAGACTATCTTTGTGAATTTCTACTGAACACAGACTTACACTATAACAACAGAGGCATTGGTCCTCTGATGAATCTTTTTCTGTTGTAGAGGGGTGAGACTTCAGGATGTCCAAATCGTTAGCCATCTAATGTGGACCATTACTTAGTGGCCAACTCTCAAATGAAATGTGGTTGAAATACACAAATCTCAGGACCATACTGTAGAAATAAAGTACTGCGATTGGAAGACCCAACCTCCTGAAGAAGTGTAGACTAACCAAAATATTACAAACCAATTGCTCTGCAATAGTCACGTAAAGTAAAAGCTGCCAAACTTGATGGCTTAAAAATAATCTATGACTTTCTTTGTTACGTATTTAGAATCAAACTAAATAGCATATTTTGAAGGTGGAACATCAAGAAACAATAACAGGCTCAGACAATTAAAAAAGTTTAGTTATTGTATTAATTATCCAAAATCAATGCATACAAGCAACATTTTAAGTAGCTCAGATAAAATGCCAATAGCACACAGTATAAAACCACACATTTAATCAAAGAATTTCAAAGAAAATGGTTTGAGCATTACAGATTCCCACTACCAATTGAAGGCAGGATGATGGTTAAAGATCACCAGACAAACGTCTACGGACCTGGGCAAAAGGGAGAAATTTGAGCAAATCAGGAAAGTTCAGGACGGGTTTCTCACCAGACAGTCCAAAATCGCTCAGTAAGCAAGTCCATTGCAAAGAGAATCATAATTTATTTTAGTAATCAACTCACTATATAGATCAGCTGTGGTCGCTGCAGGTAAGAGCAGTGGGGCGGTAGGGATGGATGTGGGGGGGGGGGGGGGGGGGTGTTTCGAGAGATGACCACAAGGGGAAATTAAATAAATAATTAATTTTCCTTAGCGGCTGCAGCGGATTAAGATTCAAAACATAATGAAGTAAAGCAAACTTTTCATATTAAAAATAATGGGAATATTGTCAGTAAATAGTGTATAGAAATGAACGATCCGATTTGCTTCGGCAACCAAAAAAGAACAAGCATTTACAATGCAACGGTCTCGCCTTTGCAAAAGTTAGAGCTATCGGCATTGTAAATGACAAACTTTTTATTTATGTGTTGGTTTTGAAAACAGATAAATAAATGGCAATGTCATTTACAATGCCAATAGCTTAATCTCTCGCAAATGCAAGACCTATTGCATTTGCAATGCAATAGGTCGCGTATTTACGCGAGTTTGAGCTATTGACATTTCAAATAACAGTGCATTTTATTTATGTTTCAAAAACCAAAAGATAAATAAAAGTTTTCTCACACTGCTGTCTATCTCACCCATATTTAATAGGGAAATGGTAGGAAAGCCAGAACCCGAAAACAAAAGCAAATACAAAATAAACATTTAATTTTTTTAAATGTAATATTTATTAACTCATTTGAACCATTAAAACGCGTAATTGAGTTCACGTGTTATTCAATCGTATATAGCGCACCGAAGTAAGTAAAAGACAGCAAATAAAGTACTTACAAGGTAAATAGCTGCAGTTTTCAATTTGGGGTGGATTTTATACCTTTTTATTCAAGGCACAGATCTACAAAATCCTCCGAAACTCGCTTTGGGTTGCTCAGTCCGTTCCCTTAAAACTGAGTTCTTGCAGGAATGCCCAATACCACAACAGGCACAGGGGCCTTGTCGAGTGAACCGCGCTGCACAGGCACAGGGGACAGAGCCCACGTGGCTGCACCCCTCGTTCTGGCAGACGTTGGGTGTGGTGTGTTGGAGACCCTGCAATGTACAGAGGTTTTTCTTATGTTTTACTTTATTTTATAAAGCACATTGTTTCCCAATGCAGGTTTCCTAGCGCCAGTGGCGGAACTGTTGAATGCTCAATTCGACTAGGTGGGGTTGGGGAGGGTGGCTGACTCACAGCAGTCTGCACCCCTGGTTTTGGGAAGGGTTTGCCGGTAAGATGGGGAGGTTGACTGGCTAAAGAGCATCTGCACCCTTTTACAGCAGAGGTCAGATTGGGCTCGGTGCATGGCTGGCTCTGGGACTGGGGGCTGCTTGCCTGGACCACAAAGTGGCGCCATAAAAACACCACCCTTTTCCTGGACAAAAAAGGCCAGCCTTCACGGGGGGTCAGTGAGCAAAGGCGCTGCTTTCCGAGTGTATTCAGTCGCCCAGGCCCCGGAGAGGCGGGCTCCAAGCCACACCCCGCTTTCTTGTCAGGATTTTCGCCAACAGCTGGAAGTGGCCATGGGGGAGTCTTAAGGAGACCCCCTCTTCCTCTGACAGCCGATCAAGGGAAAATAGGGCACGCTTTTCGAAATGTGTCCACCCTGCCCTTAATTGCTGTCCCTTTAAACAAAGGCCCTAACTCGCCAAATGATCCCACGTTATTTGCATAGAGCCCATCCTTACGGCAACAAGCCCATCCTAAACTTCTTTCAAAGCACCCCCAGTACCCCCTCCCGTCACACCGACCCTAGCTTCCCAGCCACATACCACCCCACGATCTCCACTCTCCTCAGCTTAAACCAAGCAACCCCAAACAACCAGCCTCAATACCCAGAGCGCTTCTTCAACTACCTTGGCCTAACCCATACCTTCCTTATCCGCTATTCCGCCCCCGCCGTGCCTCGGTCTCCGGGGGGTGGGACTGCCTTCCTCCAGCTTCGGTCAGGGCGGGCGGCCTCTGGCGCGCGCGCTGCTGCCTCGGGTACTGGCGGGAAGTACCTGCTACTGCAACACTCGTGTCCGGATGTGGAAGTACTGAGCCTCCCCACTGCCCGCAAGCTGGATGTCCTACGGAAAACATGGACCTGTGTGCCAGGATGTCAGGTGTCTCCCGGGTGGCAGCACTCTATCCCTCTCCGGTACTCTATTGTCCACAGCCGTCTCCCACGCGTCGTTCAGTGCACCTTCGCGCTAACCTAGAGCAATGGTGACCCACCGACCAATCGAAAACCAGGCAGTCACCCGAGAGGACGGGTCGAGCAAACGACTTGGCATGGCAGATCTTGTGGTATCAGACAGTAACTGCCGTAGCTCTGTTGGCCAAATATCACACGTAAACCACAATAATAAGAACGTTCCCCCGCAGCATGCATCAGCGTCTAGAAACCCTTAACTCCCGACTTCCTCGAATCATCCCACCCGCCCGAGCTCCATGAAAAAAATGGCGGCCGCAAACATCCAGCCCAAAAAAAATAAAGTAAACACCCACAATGGGGGCCAGCGCTGCATGATGTTCTAAAAGGGGCGGAGAGCGAAAAAATCACCGGAACGCCCACGAATCTGCTCCGACAATGACGGACAGATCTCTCTTCCAATGGCTAGCCTCCATTTATGGAGCAAGCCAATGGAAGAGGGAGGCTGGACAAAGCCCCATACTGGTAAACAGAAGATTTCGCCTGCGCGAGAACTGCTGCGCAGTGCTACGCCAGGCGAAACCTAAAAACATGGCCACGACCGTATGTGGAATAGGAGTCCGTTGTTTGTCTTTGATCAAACCCAGGTGTTAGTGATCAGGGTGTACACTACGTAGACAAACAATTATCTGTTTGCTATATAAAGCAAACCTTTGAGACCTACTACCTGCTCGACGGAGACGTGCGTGAAATTTCAATGGACGGTGATTCCAATCAACTTAGGTAAGGGTTGTGCAGGCAGTTTAACGGGTTGTGGGAGGCGTAGACTTTGTGCGAGTCAGTTAGAGGTTAGGATATGCTAAACGTCATACCGTTAAGTTTCCAAGTCACACGAGAACTCTGTTGCGCAAGTCTCTAACACGGCGTTTGGGGCAGCGGGCTATCTCTAATCAGATCAGTATTTTCTGTTAGGCATGTACTTGGGGAATTATAGGTGAATCGAAGGTAGCGATATATTACATCATGCATGAATTAAGCCATATGTCTTTCTCGGCAGGGTGTCTTTTTTGAAGAGAGCAATCCCTATGATACAATTTGAAGCATTCCTGAAAAATTGAGGAGATTTGTTTTTGATGACAGATTGACCATTACTACCTAGCCCTACAGATACTTCTCAGGTACATGTTATAACAAGGAAATTCGAGCTTTTCTAATCATCTTAACCTGTCAAATTAGTGATATCATGTCCTTTCATCATCTAGGAGAGAGTATCCTACGATAGGGAGTAATAATAAAAGAGGGAGAGACTTATATTTGTGGAATCAAGACAATAAGTGGTGTTCCGTGACAAGATACTTATGTACGTAGAATACTTATGGAAACAGAAGGTTAATTATTATTTCTCTTTTTCCAGTGGAAATGAAGTTGATGCTGCTTTAACTGGAATTATGAGGGATTTTGCATTCATTTCACCTTAGGAATCTCCAAGGTAAAATAGGCGGACAGATTATAGTTTGTAGATTCCTTTAGCATTAAAGGGATAGTAGCAATCTTTATTTCCCTTTTTTTATTTAGTCATAAAATAATTCTGTGGGATAAATAACGACCATTCTGAAGAAGGTCTGTAATGTGGAACTGTGATAGGCTACAGCAACGGTTCAAGTGGAGTAATATCTGCTAAGACTTGTTTCTAACCAATAGTTAAGAGATATGTCAGGTATGAACAAATTAAATAGGACTTATAAGTCTCTGCTAAAGGCATTACAGATTATATCATTGCCCAGAGTAAGTGGGGGCAACAATATATATATAAAAAAAAGGAGAAAAGTTAAAAACAATAGGTGTATCTATGTGAGCTAAATGCACCCATCTCGAGTATAAGGTGGCACTGGTGTTTTTGTGTGTTTAACTTTTGTGAGTATATTTGGTTCGATCCAACCAATGTCCTAATTGTTATTTTCCATGGGCATAAAAATGTATTGTGTTTTTTTTATATATATTCTTACAAGAAGAACCAGGGTGTAGAGAACATTCTTTGATAATCTGGCAGGTCCTGAAGAAGGTGGCTCTCACTGCTATCTATCGCCGCCCAAACGCGTTGACCAAGTCTATATTAAATACTACACTTTGTAGGGACCCTGTTTGTGGGCATTAGACAAGAACCAACATAACGCTATAACTTGCACAGATATTTTGCAGTATGAGTGGGTGTGAAGTATGTATGTGTGGTCTGACTGTTGTTTGTTCTCTACCTGGTCATATATAGATCATTCAATGAATTTGTGAATCATTTTGCGGCCTACTCATATGATTTTCAAAAAGTGGCAACATGTAAACTATTTCTAAAAATCATTAAAACAAATTATTTTCGTTAATGTACGTTCTTTATGAGGTTAAATACCAAAAATTTCAAATCTATAGCTCTTAACGTTGATTTGCACTTATGTTGAGTATGTTGTAACGCTCTCACAATGAAATCAATAGAAATGTTAAACTTTTCATTAGTTTTCATGACATCTTTGTTAATAATATAAGGTAATCAATTACTGAACAAGGGGGCGTGGCTTGGACGCCGATCGGGATGGCGGCGTGAGCTCGCAGCTCCGCGCGGAATCCCGCTAATTCTCCTGTTTTTCGGGACCCTAGGCGACCCGGAGACGACGCTCCTGCCCTCTGAAGTGTAAGGGGACAGCTGGGCGTAATCGGAGAGTCGCTGGGGGACTGCTGGCCCCGAGGAGATCGAGAGAGGAGGCGGCCGAGGTGTAGCCCAGGGTGTGAAGAAAATGGCGGCGAGGAGGTCGGACGGTCCCGAACTTCAGCCCTGAGCCCGGTTGTCGCCAAGTAGCAAGGGACCCTGCACCCGGCTGCCCGACACACTAGGATTGGCGGGGCGATGCCCTGAGACCAGAAGATCGGGGGCCCTCGTCGGCCACCGCCCTAAGACTCATACTTCCCCCCGCAGGCCAAAGGGGGTGACGGAACGGAGCTCGTCCGCCTGGCCGTTGTCCCTGTGAACGTCGTCGGGGACATAGCACTGCCCGGTGCCCGGTGGCCGGCACGGACCCACGGGCGTACTCGCAGAACGGGTGACCGGACGTGTGACGCAGCGCCCTGACATGGCGGCGATCGGAGGGCCGATGCCCGGGAGCCGCGAGGGGGACTCGGCGACATCGACTCGGCTGAGTGAGAGTCCCTCCACGGAGCTTGACCAGGAACAGCGGCTGAACCGGCGTTTGGATGCCATCCTTGAGGCGATCACCTCCACTAAGGAGGCATTGCACAATGACATTGCCCAAGTGGCCACGGGCCTGGGGCTGCTACGCGCGGATCACGCGAAGCTGGCGGATCGGGTCAAGGATCATGACCAACTGTTGCTGGACCTGAAGCCATCGGTGGTGACCGCGGAGCACAGGATCACGGACATTTTGGCCCGACTGGGCACACTGGAGCGGAGGGCGGAGGATGCCGAAGGCCGCAATAGGCGGAACAACGTGCGGGTCGTAGGCCTGCCGGAACGGATTGAGGGGGAGGATGCGGTGGCCTACATGGAGAACTGGTTCCGCACTGTGGTGGCGCCGGAGGGGCTTACTCCATTTTTCACTCTGGAGCGAGCCCACCGGGTGCCCGCTCGCCCGCCGGGGCTTGGCCGCCCCCCCCGACCGATGGTGGTGCGGCTCCTCCACTACAAGGACCGAGATCTCCTCATCCAGCGGGCCAGGATGTCGGGCCCTTATGAGGTGGAGAACAGCAAGGTAACGATCTTCCCGGACTATACGCAGGCGGTCCAGAAGGACAGGGCATCGTTCCTTGCTGTGAAGAAGGAGCTCAGGGAGGAAGGCATCCAGTACTCCTTGCTCTACCCGGCCAAGCTGCGGATTATCATGGATGGCACCACGCACTTTTTCCAGACTCCGGACGAAGTTTGGCAATGGCTTGAGTCGTACAGAGCGGGGACGGACAGATCACACCAAAGTCGGCGAGACCAACCCAAGCAGCCCCGGGTGCGGCAGTCACAACGCATCAGATCCCGCAACAGGCGCCAGCGGGAGAAACGGGAGGCTCAAATGGCGGCGGAGAAGAGGGATGCACTCGCAGCGACGGCGGCCATTACAGGGTCGCAACAGAACAGTGAACGGGCCGAAACGGACTCGGGAGGGGAAGGCAGCCGAACAGGAGAGGAACTTTCAGAGGCGGAGAGCCAGAAGGGGCCGATAGTAACCCCACAGACTTCGGAGGTTATTTTCTGCGGCTGAGATAGAACTGGGACTAGATCGGGACTTCATGGTAGGGTGTTATCCTGTTGCTGGGGGGCGGGTTGCCGGGAGGGGGAGCTGTGTGTTTTGGAGGGGATGAAGTGCGGGACGCGGGCTCCGCTAGCTGGGGTCGGCGGCGACTCACC
This sequence comes from Lissotriton vulgaris, assembly GCF_964263255.1. NCBI lineage: Eukaryota > Metazoa > Chordata > Amphibia > Caudata > Salamandridae > Lissotriton > Lissotriton vulgaris. The sequence continues at coordinate 934,229,538 of NC_141699.1, forward strand.
CCCCTTAGGCCCTTAAGGTCGACTGTGGTGGAGACCACAGGGTAAGTGTGTGAGGAGTTGGATCAAGGTTTGGATGGGGGCGGCCATTGGGTTCGTGTGCTCTGTCCTGGGGAGTGGGGTTTGGGGAATGTTTCAGTTTTGGGACTGTTTGGGGGGGGCAACTGCATTGGGGGGGCCATGGACCGTTGTTATTTGATTCGGACTGTGTGGAGTTGGAATGGGGACATTACCTAACTTGAAATGCCTAACGTGGAATGTCCGGGGGCTGCGGACTATGGTGAAACGTCACAAAGTACATGCATACCTGGTACGCAGGGGGGTTCAGATTGCTATGCTCCAGGAGACTCATCTCACCAAAAAAGAGTGCGCTGCCTTGCAGAAAAGATGGCGGGCCAGGTCTTTGGCACCACTTACTCAGCATATGCCAGGGGGGTCTTGATCTGGGTGAGGGCGGGGGTACCCTTCCAGGTGCTGAATCAGGCAGTAGATCCGGATGGCAGGTTTGTAGCGGTGGAGGGGAGGTTATATGGACGGGATGTGGTTTTCTGTTGTGTTTATGCACCGAACACTGACCAAGGCCGATACTTTGATGGCCTCTCGGGGTCCTTGGCCTCTTTCCTGGCGGGTCCGATAGTGCTAGGGGGGGACTTCAACTCGATTACTGATGTTGCACTGGATAGGTCCCATCCCCCCCTAGTAGACTCTCCTGTGCGCAGGCTGGCCGCGCACAGGAAGGACTGGCAAGAACGATGGGGGTTGCTGGATGTCTGGCGGGAGAGGCACAGGGGAACCAGGGATTATTCCTTTTATTCCGCTCTCCATGATCTACATGTCAGGATCGATTCGGTGCTTTGCGGGGGATCCCTAGCCCCGTTGATTACCCATGCGGAGTACCTGGCTAGGACTATATCCGATCATAACCCCCTATTGGTGCATATTCAGTGGCAGAGGGAGCGCTCAGTGATACCAACATGGCGGCTTCGGCCGGAGACGCTGGAGGATTCTGTGTTTGACGATGCGGTCCGGCAAGGCATTGATAGTTATTTCGGTGTGAATGAAGGCACGGCTGCGAGTAGATCTACTGAATGGGATGCAATGAAAGTGGTGGTGAGAGGGGTGTGTTTGGGCAGGTTCTCGAACGCTCGTGCGACTGTGCTGAATGACCTGATGAAAGCGGAGGAAGCTTTGAGGGACTTGGAGCGCCGCAGGCCAACTAGGCCAGGTCTACAGGCCCAGTTGTTGGAGGCGAAGGAAGTGGTAGCCGCGGAGACGGAACGTTTGAGATGTTACGACTATAGGCAGTACATTATCAGGGCACACGCGGAAAGGGACAAGGTGGGTACCCTCTTGGCCAGACTAGCTAACCCGGAACTTAGGGGCTGCCCGATCCTCAGCATTAATAATGCGCAGGGAGAGATGGTGCACTCCCAGGCAGCTATATTGGACCGCTTCAGGGGATATTATGAGGAACTGTACCGGAGTCAGCTGGGGGTGGGGGTTCAGGACATCGCGGAGTACCTGGGGGAGAGGCCGCTTCCGGTCCTGGACGAGGAGGACGCGAAGGAACTGGGTAGCCCGATCACGCTTACGGAAATTCGGGTGGCCATTAAACATATGGCCCGTAACAGGACGCCCGGGGTGGACGGACTGCCAATCGAGTTCTATCAACACTATGCGGACAATCTGGCGCCCAGGCTGCTGGTGGTGTATATGGAAGCCTTCGAGAAGGGGGCATTGCCTGGCTCCATGCGGGAGGCCTTGATAGTACCGCTCCTCAAGCCTGGCCGGGATGCCGCGGACGTGAGGTCTTATCGCCCGCTATCCATGCTGACGGTGGACTATAAGATCCTGAGTCGCATCCTAGCCACCAGACTGGCCCCGCATATGACGGGCCTGGTGCACAGGGACCAGGCCGGGTTTATACCCACGAGGAGCACGGCGATGAATATCCGCCGCCTGGTGGGAATAATGGACGCCATCTTGGATGGGGAGGGAGTGCCGGCGGTTCTGTCTGTGGACATCGAGAAGGCCTTCGATAGCTTGGAATGGCCTTTCCTGGATGGAGTGCTGGAGAGGTTTGGCATGGGCGACGGGTTTCGAAGGTGGACGAGGGTCTTATATACCTCGGCGACGGCGAGGGTACGATTGGGCGGCATGGTGTCTGCGGCGTACCCGGTGGGCAGGGGAACACGACAGGGATGCTCTCTCTCCCCTCTGTTGTTTGCCCTGGCGATGGAACCCTTGGCGGTCCATGCGAGGTCAGGCGACCGATACGCGGGGATAGTGAGTGATGGGCAATGGCATTATATATCGCTCTATGCGGATGACTTGCTCCTGTACCTAGCTGACACCTCGGGGGCATTGGTTGGAGCGATGGATCTGTTGTCTGAGTTCGGCCGGCTGTCGGGCCTTAAGGTCAATTGGGCGAAGACTTGCGTGTTCCCGCTGAGAGCGGGATCGCCAGCCCCTAGCAGCGATTTGGGTGTGGTATGGGAACCCTCTTGCATCACCTACTTGGGTGTCCGCATTTACCACTCGGCGGCTGACCTTTTGGAGGGTAACATTGGCCGCTGTGTCCGGGCGGTGCGGGGCAGCTTGTCTTTCTGGTCAACCCTCCCGCTGACAGTCCTAGGCAGGATAGCACTGTTGAAAATGGTGGCGCTCCCCCGCTTCCTCTATTATTTCCGAACGCTGCCTGTCTGGATTCCCCAGGGGGTGTTTAGGGAACTGCGGTCAATGATAACTGGCTTTTTATGGGGGCATGGCCGCCGCAGAATAGCCCTGAGCACGCTACTTCGCCCCAAGCTGGAAGGGGGCATGGCCGTGCCCGACCTGGAGCTGTATTATCTGGCGGCGCAGTTGCAGGTCCTTACGCAGAACGTAGCCAGGGTGTTCCGGGGACCGGAGGAGGACCGGGATCGGGGGATACAGCGCCACGTGCTGTCATACATCATCATGCAGCAGCGGCTCGAGCTACGGGCCCTCACCATGGAAGAGCGGACGCTCCGGCTGTGCTGGCAGAGGAGCCTTCGGAGAGCGAGGGCATCGCGGCCTTATGCCCCGGAGATCCCGATCGGGATGTTGCGGCATTGCCGCACGGTGGAGATTGGTCCCCGCTGTTGGATTGGGAGGAGGCGGGGTTGCAGGTGGTGGGCGACTTGTACATAGATGGGGCTCTGGCGCCGTTCGAAGTGCTCCGGGACCAGTTCGGACTGCCTGAGGGGGGCTTTCTCCTACATGCGGCAGTTGTGGCTGCCGTACAAAAGCACTGGAGAGAGGGGCTCTCGGAACCCGCAACGACTATGGCGTGCCAATATGTGGTGATGGCGGCTGGTACATTGAAAGCTGTGACGTGCCTCCATAATAGGATGCTGAACGAAGGGCTGGAACCACTCCACGGGCTCAAAGCTAAATGGGAGGTGAGCGTTGGCCGGCCCATACCGGATACGGCATGGGGCCATATCCTGCGACGCACGTGGAAGGGCACTAGGAACGCGCGCTTTCAGCAGGTCCATTTCTATGTGCTCCATAGGGCCTATTTAACTCCTGAGAAACTACAGCGGTACTTTCGGGTGCCGGATGCCTGTTGCCCCCGGTGTTCGTCCCTAGGGGCGGACATGGACCATTTGTTTTGGGGGTGCCCGCAACTGGGGACCTATTGGGCGGAGGTAGGGGAACTCCTGAATGAAGTGACTGACAGGGAGGTAGAATTTGACATGGCAGCGTGCCTATTGCTCTGGTTCCCGCATACTAAGCACACCAAGGTGACAAGTAAATTCATAGACCTGGGTCTGATATTGGCACAGAGGGAAATATCGTGGCACTGGAAGTCCAGGGGAGGTCCCTCACTGCGTAGATGGAAGAATGAGTTGCTGCGGTGGTCTGACTGCGAGAGTGTGCTCCGGATGAAGCAAGCAGTAAAGTTGGGGAATGAGAAGGTACTGGATGCGGCGCGAGCATGGGAGTTAGTGGTACAGGCTTTGCGTGATTCTTTGGTTGAGGATGAGGAAGGCGAGAACTAAGCCGCTGGACGCCGCGGGGCGAACACAGAAGTAAGGTACTACGCACTGTAGTGGACCCATCCAATTCGATAGGGCGAAGCACACACCTTAGCAGTTGCCAGGGGAGGGGGGGTGTTGGGGGGGTTGGTTATAGGGGGTTTGGGGAGGGCCGGAAGCCATTGGAGGGTTGCTTGTTAGGGCCTTGGACCTACTGGGACGGTGGGCACTGAGTGGAGGGCAGACTGACTGGGTGGAACGGCCAGGTGCGCAGGCCCATATAGTTTGGGACAGGCCCTGTAAGGGCGATATCGTTGATTATCACGGAGATGGCTGATGGGACTGTTGTTGTGGGTGGAGGGGTAAAAGCAGATACACAAAACGACCTTCCGCCAGGGTCCCAATGGGACGTGCACAGTGATGTGTTCCTTTTGAGCGATGTGATATGCCGCCCGGCCTCCGGGATGCGGGCTGAATGGCTGTGTACAACTGTGAATTATCATTGGACGGGGAGAGCCCACAAGTGCACTGGCTGTTTAATTGTATCCTGTGGTTTGTAACTCTGCAATAAAAAAATATTTTATAAAAAAAAAAAAAAAAAAAAAAATCAATTACTGAACATCATATCTTTATTATTTGATTAATCCTTCTGTTTCTAGCTAATCAAGCATGCTTTTACTGTGCTGATACCTCAGCATTTTTTCTATTTCTTTGATGTTTTCGGCAACATGGTGTAAAGTGCATGTTACAAGTTCAGTGTAAATTCTAGTACGTTTGTTGTGTAAAGAATAATCGATATCGCAACTGTGGAAATCACAATAGAGAATTGTACCTGTGATATATGGCTCCTAATTTGAGCAGATGGCTGAAAATGGGGTCCACAAGCACTTATGTTTGGGGCCCGCACTTATTTTTCCCCATCACCAAGAGCAAGAGGCAGAAGAACACCAACAAGTGAAATAAAGGCAAAAAGGTGACGGAAAACCAGTGACAAAGGGAGAAAGTAGGGAAGAAAAAGGAGGCGCAAGAGTGAGACGAAAAGACAGGGAGTGCCTGGTGCTGCATGAAAGGGACACAAGGTACAATCAAGTTTATTCAGGATTAGTGTCAGGTCCCCCGATATCCGAAGTGCTGCCACAGGCTTCCCATCAATACTTTGGTGACATCCTATGGAAATGGAGTTGTATAAAATCAATTTTTGTATGGAGACTCTTTGTTCATGATATAGCTGCTAAAAATATGACCGAATACTTTACCTCTCCTGTAAATGACACATTTGGAAGCACATTTTGCCAATCTCGTATGAAGCAACAGATCTACTGTTGTAGCCTACTCAAAAGACTCGGAGCAAGAGGTTGTGTATGTAGCAGCTAAATCAAAGACACAGAACTACAAAATCAGTCTTTGATCAGGATTAAGTCAGCAAGATGGTGGGAAAGCAATGCCAATCAAACCACCACTCCATTATCCCCTTTATTGGCACCGATGCTGTCGTCATTACAAGCGGCTTAGGCATTTATTTATTAGAGGGAGGGGTGACGGTACATTTTCAAACTTTGAGTTTGTACAACACAAGTCATAAAAGTCTTGCAGCCAGAGAGGTAAGACAGGTGTGGTGCCATGCGAAGAAGACTGCTTAGTGACTGCCCATAAATTAAAAAATGCATTTTATCTTGCCTGTCTTTTTTTGGCAGGCACGCCAGTTTCTGCTCGCATCAGGTTGACCCTTTTAGAACTGACCTTAATGACACCCCGTGGTGGCTCCATGATGGCTGAATGCTCTGTTGAGGTTTTCTCTGAAACGCATAGTGGCATGTTGTTTCACATCATTGTTAGGGAAACAAACTACGGTTGCCATGAAGCGGATCAAAACATTTTTTTAAATCTAAATTGCCAGGCACACGAAAGAAAAATCCCACTGCGGGATTGCAGAAAGATGCGCAGCTGTGATGAGCGGAGAGAGACAAGTAAATAGTGAAGGAGAGCTTGTGAGCCTGCCACAGGTCAGTAGTACATAGTGCTTATTTGATAAGAATGAAGTGCCAGGGCTCTTCTTGGCAGCCTGCACCACCCATACCCAGCAAGCATGGCCAATGGCAATGCCAACATAACCATTAACCATCAAACTCCTATAAGGGTGACAATTCAGAGTATTTCAAGTCACACACAACTATAATAATGGCATGAGAGGTTGGTATTATGCATTTTCAATGTAAATTGATGTAATAAACAAGGTTGTTGTGCTCATCTCAAAATTAAAAAGACAGTGCCACCATGTGGTAGAATGTCACTAGAGCCCGTGTTGAAAATTAAGGGGCACATTAGGATGGCAGGCAACTAAAAGGGAGAGGTGTTATGAATTTAGCGAGTCAGTAGGGAGAACTCTGGCTATCCGGGCAAGGCAACAAGAAGCGACAGGAACAGTGAGAGAGATTAGGGATACATCAGGCAGGGTGTATACAGATTCGGAGGGAATAAGGGAAGTTTTTAGGACTTTTTATGAGAAATTATATGATGATGAATCAGCGGGCGGAGATATCCGGAGAATTAAGGAGTACCTCCAGGAGATCCCGGTAGACATATTAGGGGAGGAGGATGCAGAAGGTTTAGAGGGGATTTTGCAGGCAGAAGAAATCAAGGAGGCTATATGGAACCTTCCGTCAGGGAAAGCAGCGGGCCCGACCAAATACCTATCGAGTTCTACAAGGTGTTTTGGGATACTTTGGAGGATGATATGATTAGGACAATGCAGCAGGCACAGTCGGGTGAGTCCATCCCCGGATCATGGGGGGGTGCGGAGATAGTAGTAATATTGAAAAAAGGAAAGCCGCCGGAGGAACCAAGTTCATATAGGCCCATCACTTTAATGAATTCAGATGCTAAAGTATTCTCTAAAGCATTAGCATCAAGATTTGCTGGAGTGATTGACAAAATGGTGAGCAGGGTCCAACATGGTTTCATACCTGGAAGGGGTACTACCCACCACACACGTAAAGTAATAACCCTATTCGATGCCACAGCAGTCACAGGAGACCCGATGGCAGTTATGTTACTTGATGCAGAAAAGGCATTTGATCGGGTCTCCTGGGACTATCTCTGGCATGTATTGGAAAGATCAGGTGTCGACAGGGATTTCTTAAAGCGATCCAGGCGTTATATTTAAATCCAGTAGCGACTGTGCGTGTGAATGCCGGGAACACGGGACAATTCCGAATAAATAGAGGTACGAGGCAGGGGGGCCCCTGCTCACCGCTTCTATTCGCCATGTATATGGACCCACTCATCCGCAGAATAGAGGCGTGCAAATTGATCACACCACTACCAACACTTATCGGGCACTGTAAAATCCTAGCATATGCGGATGACGTTGCTGTAATTACGCCAACCCCCATGGAATCTATAGTGCAAGTTGAAATTGAGGCCTTGAAGTTTGGGAAGATTTCGGGGTATAAATTAAATACGGGTAAAACGCAGATAATCAAAAACTGTTATACCATTTGTACAGATAGCCTAGTGGCACAGGCAGGAACGTATTTAGGTGTAACTATCTCGGCTGATCTAGATTCCCTAGTAGAGAAGAACATCTCACCTTTAATCAAGAAAGTTCAGAAAGATCTGGATAGGTTGGATAACTGAGATATAACAATTAACACTGGTGAAGTTGCACAACAATTGATTCAAGTAAAGACTATCAACTTGATGATTAAGTCCTATCAGCCCACCTGATGGCGGAGCCTCATCATCTAGGACTTCCAAAACCAGGTTGTGTGCGATCGCCCAGTTAGATATTAGCAACGCATCACAAAACCGAGGTATGGTTACCAAAGTTGTAAGTCTAGATAGTGGGACTGATATGTGCAGTGCAAAAAAGGAAAAAGTGAAGTGGATTAAAATGGCTATCGAGGCAAACAAAGACCTTTAATAGTGTTCACCTCGATGTCAGATTAAAAATAGTGGACTGACAGTGTGAAATAATCACGGTCTAACTTGCTTGGTGGAAATCAAGACAAAGATCTATACAGGGCCAACATGTTTCTGCCTTATTGTGAAATATCACTGGCATTCGTCAGGGCCAAGCTAAAATCTGCTACTGCAAGGGCACTATCATATGTGCTCAACTAAGAAATAAGAAAATAAACATACTAGTGATTAATTAGAAACCATCCTACCACATCTTCTCAGTATTGTTCTGATGATGCAATAGGTCTTTCCTATGTAGGAAAAAAATGGAAAGAAAACATTGTAGACATTGCATGTGTATTATCCTTACAATTAAATCTACAGCGAGAGCAAAGTCAAAGTTGCTAATGCTTGTGCACGACCAGTGGTAATGTAAAATACTCTCAGACTGGACCATCATAACTCTGTGATAGTCACATATACAGTGCATTATGTTGCATCACACAATGAATAAGTATACAAAAGTTTAACACTTACCCATCAGTTTATGGGAAGTGGACCTCACCTCACCCGGCAACTGCTCGGACGAATAAGGCACCGCTCTAAACATACAAAGACAATCTCTGTGATAGATGCATGTCTTGAGGATACGTCCTCTGTGTGCTGTTGAAGAAACCCACCCATTTTCTAGTCTGTCTGTAACTAGTAACCCACCGGTGTCTTTGATGGCCCCATCGGACAGCTAAGGTATCTGGTCCCCTTTAAAGGGGTACTGAATGGTTATCCCACGATATCTACCGATGACAGTGTAGACCACTGGGACATGATGCTGTTTCCAAATGTTGCAAGATGTCTGCCCTAAATTAGAGCCATTCCTCAAGCGGGAAGGACAAGCTAAAGACTGTTAAGTCCCTAGGGCCTGTACTACCCAGTACCTTGAGTAACTCAGGTGTCTGCTCCCCTGCAGTGTGTTCATAGGGGGAGTTGAGTGCCACAGCATTATGCCAAGACAACAGCCAGTGACTAAAAAGCAGCAGTTTGTGAATGCTGCTAGTAACTGGTGAGCCGATGTCCCAGCTAAATTCTCTATTAGTAAAGCGGAGTGGCAAAACTATAGCTAATGTCGACAGCCCCTAGATCTAAGTAACTTGGTCCCATCTTACCTGTCCGTCGGTACCTTGCGGCGGAATCACGAGCCGAAGGGGAGGCACCGACGGACAGGACTTACGTGTATTTATAGCGCAGTTGATTGAATGATTGAAATCGGCTGGGCCGTCCTTCTAACGCGCTGCCATTGCGCTGTGAAGGACAGTAGTCCCCCGCGCATGCGCGGACTGACCCGGACAGCGGGCGCGCAGGCGTAGAGGCAAGCGCGCCCGAAGGGTTGCACCGCGCATGCTCGATGGTAGTGTGCTCGTTACACATCGAGAGCGAGACACTGCCGCATTAGCTCAATAGCCTGCCATGCTCAGCACAGCCCACCGCATCTATGCGGAGGTTGTTGAGAGAGCAGTATGTAATTGCCCACACAGGCGCCGCGGCGCAGTAGTCACAAACACTAAAGCAAAGATAGTTTCTATCTTAATAACATAGGACAGTGATCTTTGTCATTGGAATTCGAGGGTGATTATCAGTCATAGGTAGCGTGGAGGACGCTATATGACCTCAACCAACAGTGAATAAATGTGAATCAGGGGAGAGATATGTTATCATGCTCTCTTGGACCCCTAAGTGCTGTCATCAGCTATTAATGAAAGAAGGGATATCAAGATAAAGATCAATGATGGAGCTGATCAGAATTGCTGTTTTTATTAGTGAGTCTGAAAATGGGTCGGTCAGTAGACACCCAAACTTTGAGCCTGAAAAGTGATTACGAAAGGTGCCTGATAATGAGCGCCACAGGTAAATTGCAATTTGTGTGCCTTGTCAGTCTCCACGGTCTATTCGTGCCCATGTCAATTGTGAAGGTCTTGCGTGTCTGTGGGCAAGCAGCACAATTACCACAGGGGTAGTTACCTTGAACTGGATTGCTGTTCCAGAGGGTGTTGGTGGTTTGTTTTATTTCGTTGCGAGGTCTAGTGTGCACCAGGTTATCTCAAATAGATGGTCCCCTCTTAAATGCAAACAACGGGCGAGGTATTGTCCCTGCACCTGTATTCAGAATCTTCCAATGCTTCAGTATGGTTTTCTTCACTTGATTGGAAGATGTAGTGAAAGTTTGAACCATAGTCATCCGATCTTTGGTAGTCTCGGGCCTCTGGTGTTGCAGGAGTGCCTCACGATTGTTGTTAAATGCTCTCTTTCGTGCCATGGGCACAAATAGACCGTGGAGACTGACAAGGCACACAAATTGCAATTCAGAAAAAGTAATATACCTGATCACTTGCCCTTGCAAGAAGCAATATGTGGGGCATACAACGCGCATGATTAAGTCTCGCATCAGCGAACATAAAAGCACAATCCGCTGCAGGAAGCAATCTACAGGCCTCACCAACCACTTCCTAGAAGCAAATCATAAAGTTGAGGATTTGTTCTGGGTTGTACTGGAACAACCATACATTCCACAACATATTACTGATGTCTCCCACTTTCTTTTTGTCAAGGAGCAACGGTGGATTTACAGATTGAAATCTGATGTCAACGGACTGAATGACAGCATTCCATGGTTGTCCATCTGAACACAACACTTGCCATTGGGTGCCCTTTGATATCACAACAAGGAGCGTTTGAGTGTCCCACATACCTGTGGCGCTCATTATCAGGCACCTTTCGTAATCACTTTTCAGGTTCAAAGTTTGGGTGTCTACTGACCGACCCATTTTCAGACTCACTAATAAAAACAGCAATTCTGATCAGCTCCATCATTGATCTTTATCTTGATCTCCCTTCTTTCATTAATAGCTGATGACAGCGCTTAGGGGTCCAAGAGAGCATGATAACATATCTCTCCCCTGATTCACATTTATTCACTGTTGGTTGAGGTCATATAGCGTCCTCCACGCTACCTATGACTGATAATCACCCTCGAATTCCAATGACAAAGATGTTATGTTAAGATCACTGTCCTATGTTATTAAGATAGAAACTATCTTTGCTTTAGTGGTTGTGACTACTGCGCCGCGGCGCCTGTGTGGGCAATTACATACTGCTCTCTCAAAAACCTCCGCATAGATGCGGTGGGCTGTGCTGAGCATGGCAGGCTATTGAGCTAATGCGGCAGTGTCTCGCTCTCGATGTGTAACGAGCACACTACCATCGAGCATGCGCGGTGCAACCCTTCGGGCGCGCTTGCCTCTACGCCTGCGCGCCCGCTGTCCGGGTCAGTCCGCGCATGCGCGGGGGACTACTGTCCTTCACAGCGCAATGGCAGCGCGTTAGAAGGACGGCCCAGCCGATTTCAATCATTCAATCAACTGCGCTATAAATACACGTAAGTCCTGTCCGTCGGTGCCTCCCCTTCGGCTCGTGATTCCGCCGCAAGGTACCGACGGACAGGTAAGATGGGACCAAGTTAGTTAGATCTAGGGGCTGTCGACATTAGCTATAGTTTTGCCACTCCGCTTTACTAATAGAGAATTTAGCTGGGACATCAGCTCACCAGTTACTAGCAGCATTCACAAACGGCTGCTTTTTAGTCACTGGCTGTTGTCTTGGCATAATGCTGTTGCACTCAACTCCCCCTATGAACACACTGCAGGGGAGCAGACACCTGAGTTACTCAAGGTACTGGGTAGTACAGGCCCTAGGGACTTAATAGTCTTTAGCTTGTCCTTCCCGCTTGAGGAATGGCTCTAATTTAGGGCAGACATCTTGCAACATTTGGAAACAGCATCATGTCCCAGTGGTCTACACTGTCATCGGTAGATATCGTGGGATAACCATTCAGTACCCCTTTAAAGGGGACCAGATACCTTAGCTGTCCGATGGGGCCATCAAAGACACCGGTGGGTTACTAGTTACAGACAGACTAGAAAATGGGTGGGTTTCTTCAACAGCACACAGAGGACGTATCCTCAAGACATGCATCTATCACAGAGATTGTCTTTGTATGTTTAGAGCGGTGCCTTATTCGTCCGAGCAGTTGCCGGGTGAGGTGAGGTCCACTTCCCATAAACTGATGGGTAAGTGTTAAACTTTTGTATACTTATTCATTGTGTGATGCAACATAATGCACTGTATATGTGACTATCACAGAGTTATGATGGTCCAGTCTGAGAGTATTTTACATTACCACTGGTCGTGCACAAGCATTAGCAACTTTGACTTTGCTCTCGCTGTAGATTTAATTGTAAGGATAATACACATGCAATGTCTACAATGTTTTCTTTCCATTTTTTTCCTACATAGGAAAGACCTATTGCATCATCAGAACAATACTGAGAAGATGTGGTAGGATGGTTTCTAATTAATCACTAGTATGTTTATTTTCTTATTTCTTAGTTGAGCACATATGATAGTGCCCTTGCAGTAGCAGATTTTAGCTTGGCCCTGACGAATGCCAGTGATATTTCACAATAAGGCAGAAACATGTTGGCCCTGTATAGATCTTTGTCTTGATTTCCACCAAGCAAGTTAGACAGTGAATATTTCACACTGTCAGTCCACTATTTTTAATCTGACATCGAGGTGAACACTATTAAAGGTCTTTGTTTGCCTCGATAGCCATTTTAATCCACTTCACTTTTTCCTTTTTTGCACTGCACATATCAGTCCCACTATCTAGACTTACAACTTTGGTAACCATACCTCGGTTTTGTGATGCGTTGCTAATATCTAACTGGGCGATCGCACACAACCTGGTTTTGGAAGTCCTAGATGATGAGGCTCCAATCATCAAGTTGATAGTCTTTACTTGAATCAATTGTTGTGCAACTTCACCAGTGTTAATTGTTATATCTCAGTACCACGTGACCAACGGGCTTTGTTGTTATTTAGGTAGTTACACAGGGGGTATTAGCCTGTTTGGTCGTTAAACACTTCCCTCGGACCCTCTCTTACGAGTTGTTATGATAGGTTGGATAACTTGCATTTGTCTATTGTGGGGCGGACGAATATAGTAAAAATGCTGGTTCTTCCAAAACTTTTATATTTGTTTAGAGCAATACCTTTATTATTTGATGCCAAATTGTTTAAAAAAATAGAGCATATGGTTAATAGATTTATCTGGGCAAAAGGGAAAACTAGAAGGGCCCTCAGGTTTATGACATTGCCAAGGGAGAGGGGAGGATGGGCAGAACCAGACTTAAGGCTATATTGTTGGGCAGCAGCTCTTCAGTATATGGTAGGCTTAGTGGGGGGGCGGAGTCTGAAGGCTGGAGTTTGTTTGGGACGTTGGCAATATATGGGTTAGTCTTGGGAACAGAAGCTGGGAATGTGCTTTTGAAATATACAGAGGCTAGTTACTACAAAAGGACAAGGTTTAAGACGCTTATGGCAGCACACACAGTTTGGAAAGCTTTTGCTAAAAGAACAGGCTTGGGGAAGTATAATTTGTATACCAGATTTGCAGATAATCCAAATTTTTCAGAAGAGGTCTTTTCGGGTTCTATATTTATGAAATGGGAAAGCAAGGGAGTTAGAAGGGTAGGGGATGTCATGGGGGAAGAAGGGGTTTGCCAATTTTCAGAATTACAGGCAAAGTTTAATTTAGACACTAGGCATTTTTTTAAATACTTACAAATAAGGAGTTTTTTATTGAGTAAAAGGGAGGGACCACTGGGGTTTAGTAGAGACCCGGTCGTGGAAGTGATTCATGTAGGGGAAGACTGTACAATCAAGAGGTTTTATGCTGAATTGATGAAGTCAAAACAGGATGATCTCGAAAAATGGGTAGATAAATGGAAAAACAGTCTGGATATCAGCGGGGAAAGTTTTGGTATCTCTTTAGGAAAGGGATATTCACTGCTATGTTCGGCACCACTTCAAGCGCAACATTATAAAACGCTATACCATCTATATTACACCCCTGCAAAAATAGCTCAATGGGGGGGCACAGTGGGCATTAAGTGTTACAGGTGTGGAAGTCTGGAAGTCGATCTGGCACATGTGTTTGCAACGTGTCCTCATTTACACTTGCTTAAAAAAGATATTGAAGGGTTTATAAATAAGATACTAGGAACTGAAATTTTGTTAACCCCCGCAATAATCTTATTAGGAGTGAATGAGGAGGAGGGGCAACTACAGGGCGGGGGGGGAATTTTTATTCGTAGCAGTATCAGTCATGAGATTATGTATAGCATCTGCATGGATAAACCCTCTCCCACCTACTTTTCATCACTGGTTGGCCAAATTATTAACAATGTATAACTTGGAGAGAGAGATTTATGCAAGAAAGGGGAAAAGGGGAAGGAAATTGGGTAAGCTAATATGGGACCCCATTACTCGATGGAAAGAAGGGAGTACGGATTGAATAATTAGAAATGAGTGAATTTCTGATAGCTATGGTGTTATATATGATAGATTCAGATGCTTCCCCTGGTCCACTTGTAGAGGGATGTTTATTAGTCAATTGGTTTTGGATAAACTAAACAAAAGAGAATATATGCAGCATAATGAAAATTAGTATGTCAGTAACTGCCCGCGATGATTGTTTGTTTTGCCTTTGCTATAATTGGTTTATCTGTTCTTTTGTTAGTATGTAAATGAAAAGGAAAAAAGGTTTGTATTGTTATCCTCTGCTTTTTGCTTGAAGTAATGTGCCGTGCCTTGTACGTAAAAGTAAAAATCTCTAATAAAAAGATTAAAAAAAAAAATAAAAAAAAAGGATGACAGGCGTACTTTGTTTGCCCGCCATCCCGTCGTACAGAGGGACCGCCCGTCATAAGGGTTGGGGTCCTGTGCCTGCTATTTGGATGCACCCACCACAGTGTCAGGCACATCAAGCATTCCTGACATTGTGGCGGGCGGTCACACAGCACTGCTCGCCACAATGCCAGGAAGGCATGTTGTGCACTTCCATGCACAACATGGCAGGCGCCGCACGGTGCCTGCCATGTTTTGCATGGAACTGATGGGGGGCACCATAGGTACCCCCCATGTACACCCCAGCCCCCCCAGAGTCCCTGGGGGCCCCAACGGGCCCCACAAGCAGACTCTGCATACCTTTCAGTGGTGGCAAAGCCGCCACGGAAAGGCACTCTCAAAAGCACATTGTAATATGGCTGGCGGTGTCAAACAGACACCGCCACCATATTGCAGCCTTTTCTGCCCGTTCGCAAGTTGACCGGGGTGGAAATGCGGCAGACGGTCTTTCCATCCGCTGCGGACCCCCCAGCCATAATAATATGGCGGGGGGTCTTTTGTACAGAGATAGAGAGCGGATTGCCCCCGGCGGGCCGGCGGTGACTACCGCCGGCCTGGCGGGGGCAATCCACCTGCCATCCTAATGGGGCCCTAAGTGTCGGTGCCTAGTACTGGAAAACATCGGCACAAATTAAGCACTGCTAGTACAAAGCAGTGGCATACAGGAGATGGGGTCAGGAGGCAGGGGAAACACGCAGTAAGCACTCACAAAGGAAACTACTGGTCTTGTAAAAAAGAAAGGGATTAGTACAAGGCACAATTCAGATCTGAGGACTGTTAGTAATCTGGAAGTAATCCCATCAGCCCACCCGATGGCAGAGCATCATCATCTGGGATCGGTAAGTCTGGTATTCAGTAGGACAGCTCTCATCATAAAATCAAGAGCTGTGCCATTCCGTGGTACCAGTGATGGATCTGACCAAACAAAGGGTTATTCAAGCAACGGTGGTGCTGAGAAAGTATTGCAGTGAAAGAAGAGTGTAACAAAACTAGAAAGTGCTATTTAAAATTGATTTCCATGGTAACAGAATCAACTTTAATTATGTGCTTACCACAGTATCAAAGTTAAAAACAGAGTGTAGATAGTTTGACATGATAACTATCTCTAAGCGAAAACAGGTCTATATGTTTCAGCCAATCTTAGGTCATACTGTCCACTGGCATTCTTCAGGACTTGTATTAACACTACTGCAAAATACGACGCAAAAACTGTGTGATGAAAGGAATATACTCAAATAAACTGGTTGGTGTGATACATCCTACCATATTTTGTGGCTCGAAAATGTAGGGTAAGTTTCACAGGAAACAGGTATTCTTTACTAAGGGAAAAGATTCCAGAATAATAATAGATAACTGTACAGTATCGATGATTCTGAGGATAGTGCCAAGTAATATCTAAACCAATCAATTAAGTATATGATAATTCAAAAAACAATTTGCTGACAGTGTAAATAAAGTTGGTAGACTCACCCACTATATCATGGGAGTACTCCTCACCTCTCCTGGCAACAGCTCAGGAGATGAGGCCCCGCTCTGTATGTGGATAGAAAGGCAGAGGTCTACATAAGTTACCCCGCCTTACTTCGCACTAGCTCATAGAAAAAGAGCTAAAAACCTTGTTACTTAGTCTACAAAAAAGACAACAACTCAATTGAGGCTTAACCTATTGATGCATGTGCTCCCCACTGTTTACATGAGTCAATCTTAGTACATAGTACATAGTGTAGGATGGATAGACAATGTACATCCAGAATATCAGTCATATGTAGCTTGAATATTCGAACCGCTATGTCATAATCTGCGATCCAATGTCACCATGATCTTACCCCTCAACTTTGGTCAGACATCTCCTCCTATATGTAGTCAAAGTTGCCCATTTCTAAAAAGTATTGCTCCATCCTCCATTTAATCTTGTCCAATCGGAAACAGAACGAGAATGGCAAGAAAGGGAGGGATCGCAATCGAGCTCCGAAGTGTCCCATTTTATGCAAAAGCCAAGACCAGCCTATCAAAGCCAGACTCACCTGTCCGTCAGTACCTCAGGCTCCGTCTGAGCCGAAGGGGAGGTACTCGATCGGACCAGATGAGCCTTTTTATGCCTGTGACGTAATAAATACAGCGGACCAGAAGGGGCACATCTAACTAGTTAAATAGTATCTGGTATTGCGTTTTATAATCTCCGGCAAGAAGACCCTACGCATGCGCCTAGATAGCTGAGCACGAAAAACAGAACTATGCCTTGCTCCGCAAACAGGAAGTAAATGGCGCTTCTAAGCTCTGACTGACTGCGGACCAGAGAGGAGCCATAACCTAACCGGAACCAAAACACAAACAACAGACTGCGCATGGGTGAACTATCATCTCGAAGTTGGCGCAACTCTAAACTGATTGGTGCATATCCGGTAAACGGATTTCAGCAAAGCACGCATCCACATGCTATGCGGACCAGTGAGGAAGCTTGTGTAAGCAGAGCCAAAGACTGATAGCAAGCGTCTTATAATTACGTATAAGAATGCGCATGCGTACATTATGCAAATGACAAAAATGGCGGTCAAACACTGAATACACAAATATGTACCATACAAAGGGGGGAAGTCTAATAGTGTATTGGTTTCAGCAAAGCACGCATGCGCAAGCTATGTGAACCAGTGAGGAGGCTTGTGTTAACAGAACTGAAGACTCATAGCCAGCCTCTTATGATTTCGTGTAAGAATGCACGTAATGTGATTTCGTGTAGGAATACACATGCGTACATTACGCAGAGAGTCAAACACTGAATACACAAATATGTTCCATAAAGGGGGGGGGTGGGGGTGTGTGTCTGGTGTCTAACAGTCGTAGATATTGCAAAGTGTACTGTACACATATAGGCAAGAGTCAGTGATAAAATATCCCACCTTAAATGCTGGTGTGAAAAAATATTCCATGTGTATGTAGACACCTAATCGTAGTTATATCTCTCGCCATCAACTGTGGTGTGCTATTGTCGTTCATACTGCATACAGCAATGTGCCATATTCCAACTGATGTACAGCAGTGGTGGATATAAAAAAAAAAAAAAAAAAATGTCTTTGCACATCATTGTTCGAAAAAATAGGCAATATCTAGAGAGATGTGCAACCTTTATTCGGCAAAATGGTACATGTCAGCATTGTGCTGACGAGATTTTCTGCTGTATATAGCAGTATGTATATCCTGCAGAAAAAGCAAGCTGGGAGTGTCATACAATTCAATTCAAAAACTTTATTCGATCATTAGTAAATAATCATAAAAGTACATACATACATAAGTAATAAAAACATAAGGATACAACAGATTTAAGAATAATCACGTATCAAGGAGCATGTTATTCCTCAAGCGTATCGCCTTTAAAATGAATACAGCAGTAAAAAAACAGATGTCCTGCGAATCAAGTCCAAATAAAAGCCCCATGGCCGATACAATAGTGGATACATTATATTTTTTAAAAAGCAGTTTCAAATATATTTTTCGAAGGTGAAGATAAAAAGGGCATAACAATAAAAAGTGCTCTGTGCTTTGCTTTGTGGTCCCGTCACATGGACAGGGGGCAGTAGTATAAGTCTTCATATCAGGATACGCGACAAGCAAATGAACAATCCCCATCCGTAATCTTGTCAATACATATTGGTGGGATCGGATAGTAACCATTTTAAGGTATCCTGAGAATCCCATTTCTACCTTTTTATACCTATCATAGAAAACATGTGTGGAAAACTGAGCAGTAGCTACATTTCGCTTCACCATACTAACCCTCAAAAATTCATTTTTAAGCTCAGTCTTCGGGATATCTAAAGCACAAAAAGGGTTATCACGCACAGTAAGATTAAAGAAATCTTTAAATGCTTGAATAATATAGTTAAGCCAGGTGATACGGGAACATTTATCCATGTGGAGACAGTCTAAAATAATCTTTCTTGTGAAACACGTCTGCTCCTTAGTCCATATAGATCTCCATACTAACAGAGGTCTTAATCTGATCAGGTCAGAAAGATGTTCCAGGCCAACCTCCTGATGGATCAGTTTTGTTAAAGCAGAAGATGGTAAACAAATACACACAGGGTGAGCATGAATAACACCACTGTGCACTGGCTAGTAGCCCAAATAGCGTTTAAGCGGACTGCACAAATGAATATTACTCACACGAAGTAGGTTCTGCAGTACATGTAAAGATACTTGACTGTGATGCGAACATAAGCATCCGCATCGAAAACTGCTATCCTCAAAGAGTACTAGTTACGTAGGTAACTAGTGACGTTGTTATATCATCAGGAAGGACTATCTTAAAGAAACCCACATACTCGTAAGGTTGCATATAACCAATGTGTGTAGGTACTCATATTGTAACCCACGGAATGTCGTCATTCAGGCCCTCGCTGTCACATCTAAGCCTAAAAATCTATTTTTGTTCTTTGACAAAGACATATTTTGTCTCATCACTCACATGAGGCGGGATAAACGGTTGCTCCAAAACAACCCATTTCATATCCTTAGCATTGTGTTTAGCGCTCAAAAAGTGGTTGGTAAGGCATATGGCTTGTTTATTACACCGAACTGTGCTTTTGTGCTCGTTGATTCTTAGTTTGACCTTCCTGGTCGTCATGCCTACGTACTTCAAAGCACATGGGCATGTGACCATCTAGATCACTTTTTCACTATTACAATTAGTGTGTCTCCTGAGAAGCCAGGGTCTACCCGTCCCAATTTCAACAGAGAGAGTTTTCTGTATTTGTGGGCACTCCGTGCACGATCCGCACGAATAGTGCCCTTGGACAGCTGGGAGGTTCCACAAGGTATTGGGTAGTTCTTGTGCTTGATGTCGTGGTCTAGTGTGTACTAGACTTCCTTCAAATTAGTCCCTCTTTTAAATGAAAATAAAGGTGGTGGAATAGTTTCACCATCCACATTCAGAATCCTCCAATGCCTACGAACAGACTTCTGAACTTGATTTGATAGAGTGCTAAAGGTGTTCACAAAGGTTAGTCTACCTAGCGGTGGTTTTTCAACCGGTGGTTCCAAAAGGGCATCACGGTCATTGTTCGAAGCCCTTTTCCAAGCCCTGCGTACTAGGCGTTTAGGGTAATCTCGTTGTCTGAACTTGCCAGAAAGATCAGTGGCATATGTCTTAAAATCTTGTTTATCAGTGCAATTGTGGCGTACCCGTAGGAATTGACCAACCAGAAGATTTTCACGAAGTGATTTGGGGTGGTGACTATCAAAGGACAAACATGAGTTCCTGGCCATAGGCTTCCTATACAGTTTACTTCCTAGTTTCCCAGCTCTCGGAAAAATCGAAATGTCTAGGAAGGGCAGTTCTAATTGACTGTATTCGACAGTGAACTTCAAACAACGGTTCATGGTGTTGAGCCAGACTTAAAAATCAAGGATAGCTTGGACTTCACCTCGCCAGACAACCAAGATATCCTCAATGTATCTCTACCACAGCAAATCCTGATGGAAAAATTGATTGCTGTGGTCAAACAGGTGAACGTACAGATTGGCTAAACTAGGTGCGAAAATGCTACCCATTGAGGTCCCTGAGATTTTCAGAAACAGAGTATCCTCGAATTTGAAAAAATTCTTAGTCATCGCTAGCCTTGCACAATCCATGATGAAACTCACTGGTGTAATGCTTTCCAAACCGCTAGCGTCCAACAAATTCTGTATACCCTCAAGGGTTTCTTCCTGAGGGATGCATGTATATAATGATTCAACATCGAAGCTGACCAAATAGTCAGTCTCGATATTGAATTCAACATCAGGAAGCAGCCTGAGGACATCTTTAGTGTCTTGTAAATAAGTCGATTCAGAAAAGGGGGTGGTGATGAACAGAGTGTCTGAATTAAGCAGACCACTCTTACCCAGTCCAAAGATCAGGGCTTGATCCATCACCGTTTTTTAGCTCACTGCACCATCCCAGCTCAGAACCTGGCTACATGCAAATTAGTCTGTTCCTGTCCCAGTGCATGATGGGAACAGGGCAAACCAAACTACCAAGCCAATTTTTACACTGGGAAGGAAACAAGCTTCCGGGGACCGGTTTCTGGCATTTCAGCCGTCGTCGGCCCGGCTTGCTTGAATCCTGATGGTGCAATGAGCAAGGGACTCACATCTGAGTATACCCTTCCATGCTTATGGTGGACAAAATGATTCAGAAAAGGTGGTGGTGATGAACAGAGTGTCTGAATTAAGCAGACCACTCTTACCCAGTCCAAAGATCAGGGCTTGATCCATCACCGTTTTTTAGCTCACTGCACCATCCCAGCTCAGAACCTGGCTACATGCAAATTAGTCTGTTCCTGTCCCAGTGCATGATGGGAACAGGGCAAACCAAACTACCAAGCCTATTCTTATACTGGGAAGGAAACAAGCTTCCGGGGACCGGTTTCTGGCATTTCAGCCGTCGTCGGCCCGGCTTGCTTGAATCCTGATGGTGCAATGAGCAAGGGACTCACATCTGAGTATACCCTTCCACGCTTATGGTGGACAAAATGATTCAGAAAAGGGGGTGGTGATGAACAGAGTGTCTGAATTAAGCAGACCACTCTTACCCAGTCCAAAGATCAGGGCTTGATCCATCACCGTTTTTTAGCTCACTGCACCATCCCAGCTCAGAACCTGGCTACATGCAAATTAGTCTGTTCCTGTCCCAGTGCATAATGGGAACAGGGCAAACCAAACTACCAAGCCAATTCTTATACTGGGAAGGAAACAAGCTTCCGGGGACCGGTTTCTGGCATTTCAGCCGTTGTCTGCCCGGCTTGCTTGAATCCTGATGGTGCAATGAGCAAGGGACTCACATCTGAGTATACCCTTCCACGCTTATGGTGGACAAAATGATTCAGAAAAGGGGGTGGTGATGAACAGAGTGTCTGAATTAAGCAGACCACTCTTACCCTGTCCAAAGATCAGGGCTTGATCCATCACCGTTTTTTAGCTCACTGCACCATCCCAGCTCAGAACCTGGCTACATGCAAATTAGTCTGTTCCTGTCCCAGTGCATGATGGGAACAGGGCAAACCAAACTACCAAGCCAATTCTTATACTGGGAAGGAAACAAGCTTCCGGGGACCGGTTTCTGGCATTTCAGCCGTCGTCGGCCCGGCTTGCTTGAATCCTGATATTGCAATGAGCAAGGGACTCACATCTGAGTATACCCTTCCACGCTTATGGTGGACAAAATGATTCAGAAAAGGGGGTGGTGATGAACAGAGTGTCTGAATTAAGCAGACCACTCTTACCCAGTCCAAAGATGAAATGCCAGAAACCAGTCCCCGGTAGCTTGTCTCCTTTCCAGTGAAGAATTGGCTTGGTAGTCTGGTCTGCCCTGTTCCCATGATGCACTGGGCCAGGGACAGACTAATTTGCATGTAGCCAGGTTCTGAGCTGGGATGGTGCAGTGAGCTAAATAACGGTGATGGATCAAGCCCTGATCTTTGGACTGGGTAAGAGTGTTCTGCTTAATTCAGACACTCTGTTCATCACCACCCCCTTTTCTGAATCGTTTTTGGCCACTATAGGTGTGGCAGGGTATACTCAGACATGAGTCCCTTGCTCACTGCACCATCAGGATTCAAGCAAGCCGGGCCGACGACGGCTGAAATGCCAGAAACCGGTCCCCGGTAGCTTGTCTCCTTTCCAGTGAAGAATTGGCTTGGAAGTCTGGTCTGCCCTGTTCCCATGATGCACTGGGCCAGGGACAGACTAATTTGCAAGTAGCCAGGTTCTGAGCTGGGATGGTGCAGTGAGCTAAATAACGGGGATTGATCAAGCCCTGATCTTTGGACTGGGTAAGAGTGGTCTGCTTAATTCAGACACTCTGTTCATCACCACCCCCTTTTCTGAATCGTTTTTGGCCACTATAGGTGTGGCAGGGTATACTCAGACATGAGTCCCTTGCTCACTGCACCATCAGGATTCAAGCAAGCCGGGCCGACGACGGCTGAAATGCCAGAAACCGGTCCCCGGAAGCTTGTTTCCTTCCCAGTATAAGAATTGGCTTGGTAGTCGGGTCTGCCCTGTTCCCATGATGCACTGGGCCAGGGACAGACTAATTTGCATGTAGCCAGGTTCTGAGCTGGGATGGTGCAGTGAGCTAAATAACGGTGATGGATCAAGCCCTGATCTTTTGACTGGGTAAGAGTGGTTTGCTTAATTCAGACACTCTGTTTATCACCACCCCCTTTTTTGAATCGTTTTTGGCCACTATAGGTGTGGCAGGGTATACTCAGACATGAGTCCCTTGCTCACTGCACCATCAGGATTCAAGCAAGCCGGGCCGACGACGGCTGAAATGCCAGAAACCGGTCCCCGGTAGCTTGTCTCCTTTCCAGTGAAGAATTGGCTTGGTAGTCAGGTCTGCCCTGTTCCCATGATGCACTGGGCCAGGGACAGACTAATTTGCATGTAGCCAGGTTCTGAGCTGGGATGGTGCAGTGAGCTAAATAACGGTGATGGATCAAGCCCTGATCTTTGGACTGGGTAAGAGTGTTCTGCTTAATTCAGACACTCTGTTCATCACCACCCCCTTTCCTGAATCGTTTTTGGCCACTATAGGTGTGGCAGGGTATACTCAGACATGAGTCCCTTGCTCACTGCACCATCAGGATTCAAGCAAGCCGGGCCGACGGCGGCTGAAATGACAGAAACCGGTCCCCGGTAGCTTGTCTCCTTTCCAGTGAAGAATTGGCTTGGAAGTCTGGTCTGCCCTGTTCCCATGATGCACTGGGCCAGGGACAGACTAATTTGCAAGTAGCCAGGTTCTGAGCTGGGATGGTGCAGTGAGCTAAATAACGGTGATGGATCAAGCCCTGATCTTTGGACTGGGTAAGAGTGGTCTGCCTAATTCAGACACTCTGTTCATCACCACCCCCTTTTCTGAATCGTCTTTGGCCACTATAGGTGTGGCAGGGTATACTCAGACATGAGTCCCTTGCTCACTGCACCATCAGGATTCAAGCAAGCCGGGCCGACGACGGCTGAAATGCCAGAAACCGGTCCCTGGTAGCTTGTCTCCTTTCCAGTGAATAATTGGCTTGGTAGTCTGGTCTGCCCTGTTCCCATGATGCACTGGGCCAGGGACAGACTAATTTGCATGTAGCCAGGTTCTGAGCTGGGATGGTGCAGTGAGCTAAATAACGGTGATGGATCAAGCCCTGATCTTTGGACTGGGTAAGAGTGGTCTGCCTAATTCAGACACTCTGTTCATCACCACCCCCTTTTCTGAATCGTTTTTGGCCACTATAGGTGTGGCAGGGTATACTCAGACATGAGTCCCTTGCTCACTGCACCATCAGGATTCAAGCAAGCCGGGCCGATGACGGCTGAAATGCCAGAAACCGGTCCCCAGTAGCTTGTCTCCTTTCCAGTGAAGAATTGGCTTGGTAGTCTGGTCTGCCCTGTTCCCATGATGCACTGGGCCAGGGACAGACTAATTTGCATTTAGCCAGGTTCTGAGCTGGGATGGTGCAGTGAGCTAAATAACGGTGATGGATCAAGCCCTGATCTTTGGACTGGGTAAGAGTGGTCTGCTTAATTCAGACACTCTGTTCATCACCACCCCCTTTTCCGAATCGTTTTTAGCCACTATAGGTGTGCCAGGGTATACTCAGACATGAGTCCCTTGCTCACTGCACCATCAGGATTCAAGCAAGCCGGGCCGACGACGGCTGAAATGCCAGAAACCGGTCTCCGGTAGCTTGTCTCCTTTCCAGTGAAGAATTCGCTTGGTAGTCTGGTCTGCCCTGTTCCCATGATGCACTGGGCCAGGGACAGACTAATTTGCATGTAGCCAGGTTCTGAGCTGGGATGGTGCAGTGAGCTAAATAACGGTGATGGATCAAGCCCTGATCTTTGGACTGGGTAAGAGTGGTCTGCTTAATTCAGACACTCTGTTCATCACCACCCCTTTTCTGAATTGTAAATAAGTCGGCATGGTCTTGACTAGGGGTCTTAGAAAGTGATCCACAAATGTAGATAGTGGTTCTAATAAAGAACCAATACCGGAAAATATAGGACGACCGGGGGTGGGCTCTGTATTTTGTGAATCTTGGGCAAGACGTAGAAGTAGGGTGTCACTGGATGCATAGTGATGAGGAACTCAGCCGCTCGAGCAGTGATCCACCCCTCTGCGCTTGCCTCCTCGATCAGATGACTAATCTCTAAGGTCAGTCTAGCCGTGGGATCCACTGTAAGACGACTATATGAATCAGTATCACCAAGCTGTCTAAGACATGCAGCACGGTAAGTGTCGGTGTCCAAAATGACAGTGGCTCCACCTTTATCAGCTGGTTTTATCGTGACAGAGGTATCATTTGACAAGTCGTCAACAGCTGACTTCTCTCTGGTTGACAAATTTTCATATTTATGTTGTCTTGATTCGAAAAGGGCCATAACATCATGGGCCACTGCTTTTTCAAAAACACCTACTACTGAGGGTACTTGTTGAATGAGATTTGTTGGTAGGGACGAACCCTAGGCCTTTGTGAAGGACCTGTCGTTCAACATCAGTGAGGATGCGAGAGCTCAAATTCACTATCAAGTCCTCCCGTCTTTGCTCGTTCCCGCTTGTTGTTGCTGTCCTCGCCTGCTCCGTGTGTTCAGAAATGTTGGTTCATCCTCCCAGTGTACCTGAGGCTGTGCTCTCCTCCAGCCTCTGGTGCGTCCACGGCCCTGCCCTAAAAAAAAATTGATTGTCAAAAAATTGTAAGTATGGGTGAATTTTGTGGATCTGCGGTCCGCAAATTCGCGCGAAATTGCAAAACAAATCCGCAAATTTGCGGATTTTCCCACGAAATCGCGGATTTTTTTGCAATTGCACTATACTGAACTGGAGTACTTTCTACTGGCTAATTAGTAAGTGCTACCTCGTTGGGTAAATGTATATTGCTTTTCCTACACTGCAACTGTGTTAAGGGCCAGAAGATTTGCCTTCAGTGACCCTGTGTGCCTGTAACTTTGCCACCGTGCCAAAATGCGTCGAGGTCCCTTGAGTGAGCTTGAGTGAGTGGAAATGGCAGGAAGACGTTTGGTATCGCGAGTGTGTGGTGCGGCGCCGAACGGGCGGGGTTGCTATGCGTGTTCACATGCCTCTTGTGTATAAAGGGTCAGAGAGCGAGCAGGGCAGCAGGTGAGGAAAAAAGCAGCCTCCTGGCCACAGGAACTACATGAGGATCACGCGTGAGAAACTCATGGATGCAAAGGCCTCCTTCGAGTAATACAGCTCATTTTCGACGGCAGATATGGGGTTAAAGCACACTTCCAGCCTCCACCGTGCTAATGTTTTGAGCTGATTAAAACGTTACTGACTTTGAGCTTCAACTCGGGCACCTGCTTTATTTGTAGCTGTAAGTGCTTCCTGCTGAGGTTTAATTTTTGGGGCAGGAGCCTCGTGCCAGAATGAATCCTGCCCTGCATAGTTATCCACGAAGATAACACTACGATGGACAAATCTGTCCATCATAGTGGGGAAAGGGCGGGAAGACGTTTGGTATCGCGAGTGTGTGGTGTGGGGCCGAACGGGTGAGGCTGCTATGCGTGTTCACATGCCTCTTGTGTAATGGGTCAGAGAGCGAGCAGGGCAGCAGGTGAGGAGAATGCAGCCTCCTGGCCATAGGAACTACACGGGATCACGCTCGAGAAACTCATGGATGCAAAGCCCTCCCTCGAGTATTACAGCTAATTTTCGACTGCAGATATGGGGTTAAAGCACATTTGCCCAGCCTCGACTGTGTTAATGTTTTGGGCTGATTAAAACGTTACTGACTTTGAGCTTCAACTTGGGCCCCTGCTTTATTTGTATCTGTAAGTGCTTCCTGCTGAGGTTTAATTTTTGGGACAGAAGCCTCGTTGCCTACTTGTAACTATTCTCTGACCCTGCTTCGAGGGTCAGAGCAGGGTCAGAGAATAGTTACAAGTAGGCAATGAGGCGCCGCTCAGGAAGCACTTACAGGGTTACATCAGGGGCCCAAGTTCAAGTTAATTTCTTTGTAACCTTTTTGTAAACGGTTACAAAGAAATTAGCTTCAACTTGGGCTCCTGCTGCTTTAACCCTGTAAGTGCTTCATGGAAAATTCATCCCGCTCTCGGATTCGCGTTTTTTTCTGCGATTTCGCGAGATTCGCGGATCGCGAAATCACAGAAAATCTGCAAATTCCTCGAGCGGAACAAATTTTCGGCCCACACTTAAAAAATTGTGGATGTGTTTGAAAATGTGGCATTGGTGGGGGGAACTGAGGTTGGTGATATCCCCATGGTGTTGGGGGCCACCAAGGTCCCTGTTGGTAGTAGTTTCCTTGTGTTGCTCTCCTTCGGTTGAACCAATTCTGTTGACCCCTTTCCCTCCCTTGTGGTATGTTTGAAGTGGAAGTGTCTGAGTCACTTGAACTCTGGTCTGATGTACAATAATTTGATCCATACCGTCTGCCCGTCCTGTTGAATTCAGGTGGTATATATGTATCACTTGTGTAAGGAAAGATTTTCTCTAGTAAAAAAAGGGCTACATCTTTCTTAAAAATGTTTATCTTTGTGAATAGAATGTTGTCTTTATATTCTTTGTTGGACTTATTAGTCTCGTCTACGTTCTTTTTAAAAAAAGTGCTAGACAGAGTGGTCTTAATTTGTCCCTCTAAGATCTGTATTTCGATAAGCATAGCATCCGCTACCCTTTTGGCTGTTGTAATAATTAGAATTAGCCAATCGCAGATGCACCACCAAGCAATCAAAGACCAATCCCGTAGGAAGATTTTATCGGTCGAGAAAAGGCGAGGGAGATTTGTCACAATAAGTCCCATGGGTGCACATTTACCATGTAGGTATTCTGCCATGACTTGTCCATGTATAATAGTCCATGAGTGAGTCTTCTTTAGATTAAGTTTAGAACCCTAATCATCCTGTATAGCAGACACAGTTGTAGGTAAAGTGTCTAAGATACTAGGATTGTCTGTTAGTATGGAATTGAGCACATCGTCATCAAAGGAAAGGCCCGCAAAATCAGCCATTGTCAGAGTAGACAAAAAAGTTAACAAGGTCAAGCTGTCTAAAAGAATTGAAAACAGGGACCCGCAGCCACAGCTGCTCAATAAATACAAAACAACTCAGTTAGAAGGGGGTCCAAGGGAACAATATTTATAGACCCACTGGTATCCTGTCCCTATTCTACAATATGCACTCACAAAGAGGGAAACTAATGGTCTTGTAAACAAGAAAGGGATTAGTACAAGGCACAATCCAGATCAGTGGACGGTTAGTATTCTGGAAGGAATCCCATCAGCCCACCCGATGGCAGAGCATCATCATCTGGGATTGGTAAATCTGGTATTCAGTAGGACAGCTCTCCTTATAAAATCAAGAACTGTGCCATTCCGTGGTACCAGTGATGGATCTGACCTAAAAAAGGGTTATTCAAGCAACGGTGGTGCTGAGAAAGTATTGCAGTGAAAAAAGAGTGTAACAAAACTAGAAAGTGCTATTTAAAATTGATTTCCATAGTAACAGAATCAACTTTAATTATGTGCTTACCACAGTATCAAAGTTAAAAACAGAGTGTGGATGGCTTGACATGATAACTATCTCCAAGTGAAAACAGGTCTACATGTTTCAGCCAATCTTAGGTCGTACTGACCACTGGCATTCTTCAAGACTTGAATTAACACTACTTCAAAATACGACTCAAAA
This sequence comes from Lissotriton vulgaris, assembly GCF_964263255.1. NCBI lineage: Eukaryota > Metazoa > Chordata > Amphibia > Caudata > Salamandridae > Lissotriton > Lissotriton vulgaris. The sequence continues at coordinate 934,257,929 of NC_141699.1, forward strand.
ACTGTGTGATGAAAGGAATATACTCAAATAAAATGGTTGGTGTGATACATCCTACCATATTCTGTGGCTCCGAAATGTAGGGTAAGTTTTACAGGAAATAGGTATTCTTTCCTAAGGAAAAAGATTCCAGAATAATAATAGATAACAGTACAGTATCGAGGATTCTGATGATAGTGCCAAGTAATATCTAAACCAATCACTTAAGTATATGATAATTCAAAAAGCAATTTGCTATCAGTGTAAATAAAGTTGGTAGACTCACCCACCGGGCCGGCGGTGACTACCGCCGGCCCGGCGGGGGCAATCCGCCCGCAATCCTAATGGGGCCCTAAGTGTCAATGCCGAGCACCGGAAAACATCAGCACAAATTAAGCACTGCTAGTACAAAGCAGTGGCACACAGGAGATGGGGTCATGAGGCAGGGGAACACTCAGTAGGCGAAAGTCCAAAAGATTCCCAGAGACCAAGCTACAGAGAATAAACTCCTCCCTCCTCATAACATGGGCCATTGCCATGAGGAAACCCTTCACTGCAGTGACAAGTAGAGTCCAAGCAGTTGATTTTGGGAAGGACCGGAGAACAGAAGGGCACAGAAAGTAAACATTTAAAAAGAAAATAGGTCCCTTTTCAGCTCAGCTATATGAGGCTAACAACAAACCAAGCACACTCGAATCGAATCCTTTTAAAGTTGGTTGATGATTGCACAGTGTATTCATTTAAAAGCGATTGTAACCAATTGGAACCTTGAAAATACTTGAAAGCAACTATTTTATAATCACTTAACATTGTCATACACAACGTACCCGTTGTGTCGCTGTATGTTGCATAATAAACTCTTCATTTCCGATGTGCAAAACTCACACTATTTACAGTACTTCTTTGTTCTATGGGCTTAAAGGATATGCAGCTTTCAATTCTGACCATTGTAAGAAGCAGCAGCTAGCCGTATTTCTATGTCTTTGTTCTGTAGGAAGTAACCGTCATGTGGCACTGCTGTTCCTTGGCTTCAGATGCTGCTAGCCACTGCCAGCATGTGGAACAACCTTGTGAAGTCGTCGTTCAGCTCAAGCTGAAAAAGGAGGTAGCGGTGCCTTGGTGGCCATCAGGTGTGAGATAAAAGGATTGGTTGCCAATGTGTGCCCATACTGCACTGTATCACTGCTAGGGAAGCATTTTCAAGTAGGCGGGACTCAAACACTGGTCACACCAAATTCCTGTTTAGAAAAACATGAAAGGGCAGGTCCCAATAATGTAAAGAACTAAAGAGTTCCAAGAATATAGAATGCCCACAGAACAGCTAATTATATTTAGATTATTTTATTGTCATTTATATTTATAGGAAAATCTCTGTAAAATGTGCAAAGTACAAAAAATACATAATTCATTGGATAAAGACTGCATATAATTCATGTAACATCAGCCCAAGAACAGGAAGAACAATAAAATGAGGCACATACATCATTCACTCATTCTACCAATCACATACTCACTCACAAACCAATACATTCATATTGACTCAACCAACTAGAACCGCTAATCAACCAGACAAAAAAAAGCGCTGACGCGCGTTTCGGAATTTTGTCACAATAGGGAATTCCTTGATCAGGGAGCAATTCATCACAGTAGTTAGGAAGGGCACAGAGTTCCAAGTATCCAGGTCAGTCAGGTAAATTCCCGTTCAAAATTTCTGGGGAGGCAAGAGCATATCTGTAGGCAAAAGAGTATAATGAGTAAAATATACAGCCAATGAACACCTTAAAAAAGGGGAGGGCAAACTGGTCAGGCATGGAGTAAAACAAAGTCTAGTTAAGCTGTAAACCATACAATCCGTTACCGACTTACAATGGAGAGAAAGTTAGATAATCTAGAAGCCCAAAAATACTATGTACAACAGTGTAGGCATCAAAGAGAAACCCAAATCACACATAGATCACGTGTTCAAATCTTGCAATTCAAAATCACTGAATAATCCATAGAATTAAAAAATAGGAGAAACTGAGCTCATAAACATGAAGGAAAATGTAAGATATATACAAATTTGCATACCAGACAGAGAAGTACCCAGACGGCTGGAACGAAGGAATAATGGACAGACAGCCTTACCAAATGAAATGTTCAATATCAGATACACGAGGGACTTTCAGAAAAATCTGTATGGTAATGTGTGGAGACAGAGTAAAAAAACGTCTAAGAGTGGGCATAACAAAAGGCATAAAGCACTCTTACTACTTCTAAATGTAAAAGAATACTGGTGTCTACTGGGACTGCAAGAGCCAGAAAACTGAGAAAGCTGAGAAAACATGTATTGCCTGAGCTACACTACACCCTGAAAGTTGCTACGCACACATATTATGTTAGCAGGTGCCAACAACCCGCCATCTTGCCAGCGGATACATTTCAGCATCAAGATGAAGCTGGTGAACTATTTCAGGGGCTAATGTTCCTGCTGTGGTGACTTGTTAGCTACACACGAGATCAGCTTGCATCTTCGTGCCAGTGATCTGAATGCCATTTCTGCAGTGCAAATTCAAGCTCGGTGTGATAGGCAAAATATGCACCAATGGCGGATAGACATGCGTACTGTCTTCTATGCCATGCTGATGCACAATGATAATTTAGAGAGTAGGAGTGAAATGAAATGAAATGAATGAAGCTTATATAGCGCATGACTTACCCTGGGGCATCTCCGCGCTTGCTTAGGGAACCCGTCCTGGTATTCCCCTGTGAGATAACCCCTGGCAGGGTATCCACAAGGTGAAAGCCAGGCATCCCACCGCGAGGGGCCAATGTGGAGATTAAGCAAGCTATTGCCCAGAGTCGCAGAGTGTGAACCCGTGAGTCGAGAAGGCACCGGAGCGAGAATTAACGAGTCCGTGGAATTTTGAGCCCAAGACCCGCCGAGGCGGGGAATTGAACCCTGGTCCAGGGCCGAACTCAAGCTCCAGGTCTGCCGCCTCTAACCCCTGAGCCACACTTCTCCACTAGAGCCTAAATTCACGCTCACAGCACTCCAGCAGCGTGCTGAATGTTCTCATTTACAATTTAGGAACAGTGTAAGTGACAGTGCAGGACTGCTAATGAGGTCTTTTGCAGCTGTGAGAAGTTGGCCTGGTATATGATGTCCACTAATTAAAGTGGACAGCAAAACACACAAGATGATGGCCAAAATGTTGCACAATGGCAAAACATTAACCCCCATTCACAGATCTGAGTTTAATCCATTGTTATTTTGCTCACCAAGCCACCCCAGTTCTGACATGGCCATATGCAAATTAGTCTTGACCCTGTGCCTCATGGGAACAGTCCAGCCCAAACTGCCTAGCCATGTCTTACCTGGACCGGAAAAAAGCATCCTAGGACCGGTTTCTGGCTATCAGCCGTCTTCATCCAGGATAGCTTGACTCCAGTGGCGTAGTTAGCACGGGACCCACGTCTGGGCATACCCTTCCCACATAGGGTGAACAGCAAAACACACAAGATGATGGAAGGAATGTGCACACTGGCAAAACATTAACCCCCAGTCATAGATCAGGGTTTAATCCATCGTTATTTTGCTCACCAAGCCACCCCAGTTCAGACATGGCACTAATTAAAGTGGGCACCTTGCACCAGCCCAAACAACCCTTATGGTGATTTAAGAGGTCTAAGATAAGCTTAGAAGGCTATCCAAGTGGTAGCTGTAAAGAGCAGCCTTCGGGCTTAGTCTTGAAGGAATCCTAAGCAGCTTGTTTTACCAGAGTGCAATCCTATTGTATTGGTTAAATGAAAAGAGAACCACACAGTAATTATAAAAATATATATTTATTATTATAACACACTCTAAATATCTGACAGTATCTGCTACATGCAGATAACCATGAAATACACAATACTGTAGCACAGAAACAAACGTAAGTGCATTAATACAAAGTGGACTCCAGGGGGGGACCAAACCATATACTAAAATAGTGGTATAAGAACCATGACTCGAATCAGGACAGTGTCCAGAGGTTGTAGAATTGCTGGGACCCAAAGGAACCACCCAAGGTGAGTAAAGAGGGACCCCACGGAGGACGGCTGAAGTGTGATAACCAAACCCTGTGCTACGTACAATTCAATGGGAGAGATGCAGTTGCAGTTTTAAAGTTTAAGGACCCTTCCCAGTGGATTACGAGGAAGCCCTTTGGATCATAGGTGGTTGGAGAGCCAACCCACCCATAGGTACCATAGTACCAGAGTTACCTATCCCAGGAAATCCGTGTGCATAGAGGTGAAGTGATGTCGGAAACCACCATCGATCTCAATGGAGGACTTCAAAGAAATACCACTGCAGGAAAGAAGAAAAGTGTCAGTTGGAATCCAAAGTTGGATTCTTGGTGAAGAGTACCTGAAAGCGTAGGGGACAGAGTCTGGGTCACTCAGGATTGACCAGGGGCTCGGTAGACAAATGCCCACCGATGTCAGGTACTGCAGGTGTGATGATGGAGACCTTGACTCTACAGCTACAGGGACCAGGAGACGTTGAGGATGACCAGGAGCCAGATAAGAGCTGTCCCACGAAGGATATTGAGTGCTGAGGGGTTGGTGTCAGGAGGGAGCACCAACAGGCCTTGGCAGCGGCAACCCACGAAGAAGGTCGAGTGAGGGTACGGTCTGACCCAGCAAGGACCAGGAGACTGACCACAGTCAGGGAAGTCTGGGCAGGCCCGGAGTAACTAGGGGAGCCCAAGTAAATCAGTGTTGACCATCAAGAGGACCCACAGGCAGGAGGCACAGGAGTCGCGAGGGGACCTCAAGCAGTTTCACAAAGTAACAGCTTGCAGGGCACAGAGTGTGAGGAGGCCAAAGTCCTTCCTACAAAATGTGCACAGAAATTGGAGCTATTGGTAGCCCAATTCACTTTCTCGGGAAATGCAAACAAGCAGATGCACTTGCAAAAGTACACAGTACAAAGGCGTTTGAGTTATGCAATCCCCACGGGGGATACTAGCCTCAGACTTGGTGAAAGGGCTGCTCACCTGAAAAAATGTAGGAACCCACCTCCTATATTGCTGGACCCTCCGGAGTTCTCAGGAGCACAAGATCAGCAGACCAGTCAGTTGCATTACTGTGCCTTCGAATGAAGGGGAATGATTCCTTCACCCCAAGGCAGATAACTTCAGTTGCCTTTGATGGTCCGCAGGTCCTGCATGGAGCCTGTATGTTGCACAGGCACAGACAATGCTTTGAATGGAGAGGGAGAAGAAGTCGGGCCCAGTCGACGTCCAGTGAAGTCCAAAGTGTCCAGACAGTCGAAGATCAGTGGTTTCTTGTTTAGAATCTTGTCCACATCGAATCTAGGGTCCTACAACCAGGTAAACTCTTTTGTACCCAAAGGAGTTGGTTGGACATATTCAGGGGACCCTTCCAGGGGAGGGTCAGGACAGTGAGGAGGATACTTCCATGTCCTTTGTCCAGTTTCGTGCCAGAGCGAGAGCCAACAGTTCCCTGAACTGGTTTGAGCTGGACTATGCACAGGGACACCAAGTGTGCCACTCATGCAGACTGTCATGCACTTTGGAAGTGCATCCACCCAGCCCCAATGCACTAAATCCTGACAGGGAGGTCGTCACACCTCCCTGTGCAAGGATGCCTATAGTTCTGTCTTCAATTGCTCGAGCTTGGCTCAGCCGCAGCAGGGAAGAAATATGTCTTTGGTTGGCAGCAACCATTTTGTTCTGCCCCGGTTGAGAAGGCTGGTACTGGGAAGACCAGGGACCCCACGAAGCTCACTTCATAAGGGTGGAATCATAACTCCCACACTGGTTACCGGTGTGGAGGTATGATTCCAAGGTGTTTGATACCAAACATGACATGTTTTGTTGCAGCCGTTTTCGAGATAGCATTTTACCTGAGCATATAATGACCTCTACCTATATGTCTGGCTACGTCACCGACAACTCAGGAGATTGGTTTCCGAAGGCTGTAGAGGAGTTTTGATCATGCAGGGGCACTCTCTCACGTAAAACCCAGCACCCTGCCTTTAGGATTGTTAGGGCCTGCTGGAGGGGTGACTGTTTTAAGTGTAGTAACCTATAGAGATATGAAGCCTATATCTTTTGTAAGTAGTGCAAGCACCAGCTTTTACAGGCTGCACTGGCAGGGCTGTAGTTCCATTTTGCTTGGCCTCTCAAGGGTGGCATAATGCGTGCTTCAGCTCATGGGAAGCCTCTGGGGTACCTATGCCCTGGGTACATGTGCACCATATACTAGGGACTGATAGAGCACCCCAGTATCCAATCTGGATTGCACCTAAGTACATGGCATAACATTTTAGGGAGAAAGCAGATAAACTGGGATCCTGATTAGCAGGATCCCAGTCAGACGAGTCAAAAACAGTGTAACATCAAGGAAAAAGTGGGGGTAACCATTAGAAGCAAATCCTACTTTCCTACAGCAGCCAACACAGGAAATGTGACTCAGGGTGTCCTTTTCAGCAGGCGCAGTGACAGCAATTAGGCAAAAGCTAAGAGGAGCTGTAGCAACTAAGCTGTGCGTTGATCCTGTAGTGAGGCAAGGCAGGAAATGGATAAGTACAAATATTTTCTGTTCTGCTGCTGTATTTGAGTTTGTGATTATGTGTCATTGAGTATGTGCATGTATGTGTGTTGAGTTGATTGTGAACACTTATATGGGCATGTGTGGACATATGCATATGTATGTTTGCCTGAGTGTGTGTGTGTGATGCTGATATCCCCTCTCCTCCTCACCAGCATAAATTCTGCCTTGGCAGAATGGTGACAGTTCATGACATACTGTGGGCCTCCACTGCAGGATGGTGTCACACCTGTTATAGGGCCGTCCTTCGAGTAATGGTGGTAATTCTTGCTCAAGTGTAGGTATTTGTAACATGGTGGCGCCCACCACCAGGATAATGCTGGTCCAGGAATAATGTTAATTCTTAGCCAATTGTGGCATTCTTTTGTCATTATAGAGTTAATTCTTACTCTCTCTGCCCATCTCTGCTATATTCTCTGACCTCTATAAATTCTCTGACCTCTATAATTTCTCTGTTCCACTGTTACAGTTCCTTCTCTTTTCTAATGGTTGTACTCTTTCTGCTGGTTGGCTTTCATCTCTTTCCCCATCTGAGTCCTCTCGGCCCTCTTGTGCTCCTTTTCCCGCTCCTCAAAAGCTGTGGTCAATTTGGCTTTCTTCCACCCCTACCCCCATCCAATCCCCGAGTTTAAGAGAGCGAGTCGGGCAAAGTCAACCCTATTCCATTAGTACATGCTTGTTAAGTCGTTTGGAGGGTTCCAAAGTGACTCAACCATACAAATATAAGGATTGTTTGCTAACATATAAAATTTCCTGAATAAGAATCACACAAAAAAACTCAGAAAGTTGGTAAAAAATATATAAAACTTGTTAGCATGTAACTTTATATATTTGACAAGCATTGGCATAGTGACTAAAATGTCTATTTGTATATTTCAGGGGAGTAATTCAGGCTTTTAATTCTTATCATTTTTAATGTTTTATAACCTACAGTTTTTTATTGCATTGACTTTCTTTACATATTAAAACCCTTGCAATGTGTGTTAAATGCTCTAAAATAGGCATTCTACTTGTAGGCCCCATTTATAAGTTACTCAGCATGGGTAAGGTGGAAAGCTCTGCATCTATATTTACCAGTACCATCTGGTAACAGTCCACTTGTACCATACAATTAGTAGTTAAACTTCACGTAATGTGGCAAAGATGCATTTACCAGGCAGAAATTTGCACGGAATTTCCAATTCCCTGAGGCTTAACACTCCCATTTACAGCTTGCTCTGAACAAATGATGAATAGGAATTGGACGGAACTGTATGAGGCGGGGTGCATGTACAGGAGTAGGTCAGGATGTAGGCTGGTGGGGAAAGCACTCCATGCTTCCCAAGTGTCCTAGAAGGGGCTAGGTCTGGCCAGACTGCACTTGTGCCCACAGCCTCTGCTGATTCGTAAGCATGTTTATGGGCTGGATTTTTGGGCCTGTAAAATTGGAGAAAGAAAAGAAATACACAAAAAAGGCTAGAAGAGGTTTAGATACCAGTGTGGACAAACCCCCCTAATTCATACAACATAACACACAAGGGCCCTCGGGTCTAAGAGATGAGGTTAGGCTGAGCGAAAAAACACCAGATCAAAAAGGCGTCCCTTTAAAGGACAGTTTCCCTCACCCACCCAATGTGGCATTCTTCATCATTTAGGAACCTCCTCACATGATTAAGCATAATCATGGTGCGGGCTACATCCCCCTCACTGAGGAGTAGCAGCTCAGGGAGGGTATTTGCTAAGTACCAAACGAGAGCTTGAGGACGTGGTGAGGGATGCAGTGCAAGTGGTGGGGTGAATTAGCCCTTCTCCGGGTAAGTAATGTAAATGTAAATGTAAATGTAAAGTCCATTTATATCGCGCTAACAATCGCTCCAGGGAGCATCTCGGCGCCAATAAAAGGGACAACCAGATGAAAAGGTTGTCTTACTGCTTAAGGAGACCAAAACCGGAGTCACACCAGTGCTCTGGCCATTGAGTCTGGAAGATTGTAAATCCAGGTTTTCAATTGTTTACGGAAATCAGATTCCTTGTCCAGTGCTCTTAATGGAGGGGGTAGTGCATTCCATGCTTTGGCACCCAATACCGCTAGGGATTTACCCCCGCGGGTTTTGAGTCTGAAACTTGGAATGGTCAGAAGATTGGCATTTGAAGACCGTAGTGCGCGATTAGGACAGTATTTAACACATTTTTTTCTTAGGTACATGGGGCCTGAATTATGTACAGCGCGAAAGGTGATTGTCAATACTTTGTGGAGGACCCTTTTGGTTATAGGCAGCCAATGTAATACAGTGAGGGCTTTGGTTGCTGAAGATTTTCTTGGCCATTTCAGAACAAGCCTTGCCGCCGCATGCTGTACCATCTGGAGTTCATGGGTAACCACCTTATTGGTACCAGCATACAGGCTGTTGCAATAGTCAATGCGAGAAGTGACTAATGCAATCGTGACTGTTTTCCTAGCTTCGAGGGGCAGCAAGTCAAAGAACTTTCTGAGCATTTTTATTACCCCGAAGCAGGTGCCTGCCACTTTTGACGCCTGATGTTTAAAAGATAAGTCGGCGTCAAACTGTACCCCAAGGTTGCGAGCCGAGGAGGTAGTGTGGGGTGGTATTTCGCCTTCTCGGGCCACCACAGTCTGGGGATGAAATCATTATTTGGGCCTATGGGCATGATCTCGGTCTTGCCTGTGTTACATTTTAAGTGGTTTTTCCGCATCCACTCAAAGGTGGCCGTTAAGCAGCATTTAATCTTGGACACTATCACTCCAGTTTCGTTTATCATGAAGTGTGCCATACCAGCAATGAAAGAAAACTTGTTCCAGGTTGAAGAACGCCTATACTTCCAGACATCTGGGACTTCAATGGGCAGCACCTCCTCCCCCAGCCTGACAAATCTCTATATACATGCGGTTGAAAATTAGAAGGTGTTGGTAGCAAGGGAAACATACCATTCCAAGATCTTTCTATGGAAGCCCAATATATACAACATCATGGTGATCTGGTGTGGCGACGCTGCCTCCATTGAATCCTTTCATGCTTGGCTGAACACTTAGAACTCATTTACCTGTGAATACAGCAAAGAATGACTCCCCTTTCTGGATGTTCTACTCTCTTACAACAGCTACCATCCAAAAGTATTGTGAGACAACTTGCTGTTCTGCCAGTTTCTACGATTAAGACAAAACTGTTCCAGTATTAACAAGACCAAATAACATGCTGCGAGTTTGACAAGCAATGTCCTAGACAGACATTATTCACTATCCCTAGTAAAGAATCCTGTCAAAAGAGCACAGAATAACAACCGAGATGCTCTGTTAGACATCTCACCAGATAACAAATCTGTACACAAACTGGTATGTGTACACACTTCCGTTTTATGTCAAACCAGATTAAGAAAACGTGATATATAAGAACTGGCACATTCTGAACAAAGTAGTGCAATCTCTACATTGCCCTTTCTTTGTTTTCAAAAGGAGTAATGACTTGAAGGACAGACTGGTCCGCGCTAGACCCTAACATGCATTGAACATCAAACAAGATACTCTTTGGGGACTTCCACCGGTCCAAGGGCATTACCCGTGTGGGTCATGTGGGGAATGTGCCCAGGCTAGCATCACACAGACCATAGACATTAGGACCGGGAAGACTTCACTATTGAAACAACACAATTAGGTCCTGAAAAGGAGCATACAATTCGTTATACCATCATTAATTATGTACATGCATGTAATTAAACGTCTTTTTTTTCTCCAAATTATACAAAATGTTATGGGATCCACAAAATACATGCATAATTGTAGTGCAAGGAGCCTTGAGATTTCTTATTTTCAATTATTGTTTATTTGTAGTCAAATGCATCCGCCCAGCCACTCGGTTTCATCCAACATGGACTTCATCAGGGCTGAAAAAAAAAGAATAAAATGTACGTTACTTAAAATATTTCATATATACCAAAAGGTTAGTAACAACTTTGGTGCAAAGGCTAGATAGACATGAAATACAAAAACAGCCATAACAAATCAACCTTTGAATCAGTGCTTAATTTGTGCCGGTGCACCGGCACTTATTTATGAGTGCTGGGTCTTGCTATAACACCAGGTGTCTCAGTCTGCAACTCTGTAAGTCTTATGACAATGTGAATTTGGCATATGCCCTGCACGTAGACGTAGACTAGGCAGTAAATAAAATTAAATGACCTTATTCCTGACTCAGCGCATCACATACTGGTTCAGACCGTTCGACTCAATTTATCTACTGCATGAATGAATGTTAATCCAATATGCAGATGAGATTGTGAGTGACAGTTTGAAATTGCTTTTAGGTGGCGGCCCTTGTCGGTGGGCGGGAATTTGATAGCGCAGGGGGCTGGATTTGGTTCTGTGGGGGACAGGATAAGGCCAGACAGCGTGCAAAGATTTTTTTTAAATGTCACGCCCGGCATACGACCTTGCAACGACCATCAGCGGATGAGGCAGTACTGGGTTGAGTTGGTTAGCCAGACGACGTCATAGTGCAGTAAGCAGATTGGCTAGGCCGCCTATCTAATATAACTGAAGGCAGGCAGGGCAGTGCCCGCCTGCCCGCCCGCCCACCACCCCCAGGGCTGTAACCGTAAATAAGAGCCAAAAGCCATTACTGTTTTTTTTAGTGGGCCGTGGCATGGACTTGTGGGTGGTGTCATGTGACAGTTACCGGCATCGCCATGGTAGCTCCGGCAATATTGAAGGTTCCCAGAATTCGGATCTTTACTGTTTATGGATCAATATTTGACTGAATGGAGTGCTGCCAGCACCTCAGTTTTTTTGTATAAGTTGTTGCACATTGGTTTGTGCTAATAACACCTTTAGGTGGATGGTGTTTGGGGTTGAACTAGCACCAGTTTGCATAAATATATCAAGTTATTCTGACTTTTCACGCTAAATTAATTATTAACTATAGTGTGTTCATTGATTGTGCGGATATTTCCCTTTGAGGGACCACCCCTACCTGTGTCTTTTTGTTAAAGGGAGCTCCAGCTCCACATGAAGTTCATCCCAGGTTAAGTTAGCTGGATGCAGTTTGCGTGGCCGGGGGGGCCCTGCAGTGCACCAGTCCCTGCCCTCCTTCTTCCTTCCTTCTCCTGTCCTGACCCGGGCCGGGCAGTGACATTGTACCGGTTTGCTGCAGTGCCCCGATCCCCGGCGCCGGAGGCATGATTGCTCAGGCAGGCCTTGGGCTCGTCACTCGAATGTTCACTTCGCAGTGAACTGTGAAGTGAGTGAATCACCGAGTGACGATTCCAAGACCTGCCTGAGCAATCAAGCCTCTGGTGACAGGTACTGTGTGCAAGTGCAAGTACAAAGCCTCTACCGGGCCAGGAGGAGAAGGCTGGAAGAAGGGCAGGGGCTGTGCAGGGCCTACCGTTACCTTTACTTAACACCCGATTTTAGCAGCGCGGCTGCGCTGCCTAGTCTCCAACAAATTGGAGGCTGCCCACACGCACCATTACCTCGAGATACCCCGAGCAGCTCCCCATTAATTACCAGTAGGAAACAATTTACAAATTTCGAGGAGGCCTTTGAATTTGATGAACTTGTGTGGGTGCAGAAGAGAACCACCTGGTTCTAATTTAACTTGCCAAACTGACATGTATTCACCTGTAATTACTTCATCAGGTTTTAATATTCGAAATGGTAATCAGTCCCAATCAGATACCGAGAGGCAGTTTAAGGCGATCTTTTCACATTCTGTATCGAGAGAACTGAAGGTTGGCATTGCTGTGTATGTATGTTTAAAATTTAAGTTCATCTTGCCAAGGACCCAGTTCTACACACTGGGATGTTTCTTTGATGATTCATTGTTTCCAGCTGTGAAGTTCGAGTAGATCAACTGGAGTAAACCACATCTCCCAGAATGCTCTAGATTGTTAAGTGAAAACTAAGTCTCTGTTTACTGGGTAATGTAAAGTCATCTGGTAACCTGACCCATAATCCACTGTGTTTGAGGAACGATATGCTTGTTTGTGACCATTGTCAAGCACTCTCCAGTCAGTCAGTGAGGTTTAGCCGTAGATGAGAGAGGAAAATAGCGCCAGCAGAGGCCAAAGCACAGGGACACGGCCCGCATTGACTCTGGATGTCCCGGGGAGCTACCAAGGATATCCAGTGTGGTATGTGCCCATCCCCATTCTGCTTGCTGAGGCTAGCTTCCCTTATTTTGGGTCACTTGGGCTTCCCTTCAGTTAAATGATGCCCACAGAGTACACATTCACATGCCATGGGCCACTTCTGCTACAACCAGTCAGCACGGCCTAATTCTTGCTTGCAGGAGCCACTAGCTGTTCAGGGCGGGGTGAGTTCACACATCACCCTTGCCAATGCATCACTGGGCCTCCTGGACACACACATTGCCGGCTTTGACTCTGTTCCAAACGAAATGTAGTTCCTGAGGCTGTTCCTGAAAAGACTGAACACGGGGGTCAGATAAAACAACCTTTTCACTGACTCATGGCACTTTTACACATGCCAACTGCTGTTAAAAAAATAAAAATAAATGCTGCCTCAATGTTGTTTTTATAGAAGTTGGTAAGAGGAGCTGTTTGTGCCAGTCGGTCGGTCGGAGTAAATGCTGCCCACGCTTGGACCACTGCAGGTGTTTGTTTCTGCAATGTACTGTCAATGCCAATGTTGCTTTTGCACTGGATTGTCAGAGACAATGTTGTTTTTACCCTGCTCTTTCTGTGTAAACATTGTTTTTGGACTTGATCCTAAGTGGAATTTTTTTTTTAACCCTAGTGTTTCTGTGTAAATGTTGTTTTAGTACTGAACTGCTAGTGCAAATGTTGCTTTAGCACTGGCCTGTCAGTACTAAAGTCGTTTTTGCAATGAACTGCAAGTGCAGATGTTTTTACACTGGTCTTCATGTTTTAACATTGCTTTTTTAGTGGACTGCCAGTGCAGAAGTTGCTTGTGTACTGGATGTCCATGCAAATGTTGTTTTTACACTGTTCTTCCTATGTAAACGTAGTTTTAGTACTAGACTGTCAGACACAAGTTATTTTTGCACTAGACTGTCAGTGCACAAGTTGTTTTTTGCACTGGTCCTTCTGTGTACTCATTTTAGCTAATTTATTCAAAAATGGTGCTGTAAATGCACTTTTGATGAAATCTGTTTCAAAATGTTCGCAGGTCAGGGAAACTGCCTATCAAAACCTTACAATGAGGAAGGGGACTCCGTAGCTAAAATTCATATCAGGTATTACGCCTGACTTTTAACAATGCCAGTTGAGGATATGGGTGGAGCTAATAGAGTAAGCAGGTGGAACCAGTGGAGGAAGTGGGTGGAGCCATGAGAAAAGTAGGTGTGGCCTCCGACCAACACTTAAGCACATGAACTTCATATTTTACAAATTAAGCACTAGTTTGAATGAAATGTTATGGTTGCTTTTGTATTTCATGTCTATCTAGTCCTTGCACCTAGTTTTTACTAACCTTTTGGTGTATATGAAATATTTGAAGTGAAGTACATTTTATTATTGTTTTTCAGCCTTGATGAAGTCCATCTTGGACGAAACACGTTGGCTGGGTTGATGCATTTGACTACAAATAAAGAATAATTGAAAAGAAGAAATCTCAAGACTCCTTGCACTCCATTTTTGCATGTATTTTGTGGCTCTCATAACAATTTGCATAAATTGAGAAAAAAGATGCTTAATTACATGCTTGTGCATAATTAATGAAGGTATTACGTTCAATTGTTTGCTCCTTTTCAGAACCAAATTACTTTGAGAGAGACTTTTCTCTTATATTTGTGATTTCTTGCGGTGGGGTCATGGGAAGTTGAGCATCTCTACTATACATACATGAGAATTAAATACACTGGTGCAGCCCCTATTGCCCACACCACTGTTTGCATAACTTCAAGTGTTGAAACAACATACCATTTGTAATAATGAGAGAATAATATATCTCACTGTCTGTCCCTGCAACCTAAGATACGTGCGAATGACCACGCGCAATGTGAAAACTCTGATTTTGGAGCACAAAACCACCATCAGGTGCAAAAAATGTAGCTACCAAGCTCACAAAGCATTTCCTGGAAAAAGGCCATCTTCCGGAGGAGTCGAGGTGGACGGTATTGGACAAACCCAATCTGATACCTTCCTCACCCAACTTGACAAAAACTCTTCTAAAATTGAACAAAGATGGGTGTTCATATTGGGTACTGATTAGGTATGGGCGGATTTTGCGGATCCACGATCCGTGGATTTTGCGGATTTGCGGATCGTAGATCCGCAAAATCGGCGGATTTGCGGATTTGCGGATCCGCGGATTTGCCCTGCTGAATGAGTGAATGAGTGCTCGCACCTGCTTTATTTTATCTATTAGAGCTTCCTGTTGAAGCTAACTTAGTAACTATTTTAGGATGGCGCTGGCAGCTTGCCGGCGCCATCGTAAAATAGTTACAACAGGCCAGCCAGGCTTCAACTTTTGCCCCCGGAATCTGCCGCTCGCGTATTTGCGAATTCGCGGTAAATTCGCGGGAGTTTGCGGATCGCGAATTTACTGAAAATTCTCAAAATCCGCGAGCGGAACGGATTTTGCGCTCACCCCTAGTACTGATAATAGGGGTTTGAACAACAGTCCCATTGCTATCCATCTCATACTATGGTTTTTCTATGCCCACAGTGAGATTGGGATACCAGCGAAACCGTGTAATCCATCACTTTAATGACACCTAGTCACATTATTGGTGCTTAAGCCAGTATTTCTTAATATTTTCTAGACTGACACACTCATGAGCCCCTCTTCAGCTCTCTACTGTCTGAGAAGATGGAACAGTTTTGTTTTACTACATTCCCCAAAATGCAACACATAAGAGTAACAAGTACATCTGAAAATTGAATGGTTGGATAACTGCACTATCTATCATATCCACACACTGAAGCAACATCCACAATCTCTCCAACACCCAATATCTCCCATATATCACAATTCAAGATAGAACTGTCTTTTCCATCCATGACGATTTCTGACAGTTCGTCCAAACCGGTACTACCACATTTCCCAGCATGTCTGACCCACAAACAGGAAGTACTCACTGTTCAGGTCAGTGTGGACTACAAGGCACTCATGGAAACTAGCTGTCTTCCATTGTCCCTGATCCTCGGCATGGCCAGTGGTACACCTGATTTGTACACTACGGCGAGTCCACATGTTTAGACTGCTCGATGGCGCCACCAGCCATGTGAGAAATGTGTGCCTTGTTTTGTGTCTGGCTTCCACGCGGCACTAGATAAAACCTACATCTGCCACGATGTCATACATGATGTCTCTCCCTACCTACTCAGACACAAAAGCCATTCTTTCTCACTAAGTGAGGCTGCTTTTTAGGTCTCGCCTATGCAGTGCGCATGCACTGCTTAGGCAAAAGACCTTTACCAATCGCTTTGGCTTTTCAGCCAAAAACGTGCACGCGTTCCATTGCCTGCAATGGCAACGCGTGCATGTTTGACGATTCCCTTGCGGAAGCGATCTTTACACCATATGTTTGTAATTAACTTGCAAACACATGATGCCGCTGGCTTGCTACCACAAGGGAATCGCTTTGTGTGCTCTTGCACTCTCCCCACCCCTCCCACTTTTAGCGCGAGGCGCGCACACTTATTTACTTTAGGCATTTATCTTTTCATCATCAGTTAGCTCCTTTCTTTATTTGAGTTGGTTGCTCTTTTGCCCCATTCTTTCTTTCCGTATTTTGTATTTTATCCTGAACTTCATCCCACGCCACTTTCTGTGATTACTTCTAAGTATGTCTGCTCTGTTGTGCCTCTGTTCCTTGGTCTCTGTGCCAAACAAACCCTGTTCTTCGCTGTCTCCCCTGAGTGTGTTCCTGCGCCTCCCTCGAGGCGCCAGTGCGCATGCTCCTTTTCAGCTCCCAGATGTATCCCCCCCCCCGGACATCAGCCTGTGAGATCCACCGACCATCGGCAGGTTGCGCCGCTCAGATAAAGGCGCGGCATGCGGAGTCGTGGCCAGTCAGCCTGTCTGAGACCCGGGGCCTACGTCTGCCTGTCTGCAGAGTGCAGTTAACTCAAGTTCTTTAACTGTGCCTGGGAACAAAGGGAATCTGAGAAAGGTGGGAAAGACAATGGAAGTGATGGGCTGTTTCAGACGGCTCTTTTAGGCCACAGACACTGGTGCTTTTGAGAGTCAATGCTCTCATGGCGGATGCTCAAACGAGACAATGATGCCCATTACAGAGGATCAGACACATCAGAAGCAGCAATGCGTTTAGAGGCACACCTGCATCAGACCGAATTCACCTACAATACGTGACTTTGAGGCCATAACATTTATTTATTTTATTTATTTATTAAGTTTATATAGCACAACAGCTACCCGTAAGGGTTTCCCGGCGCTGGAAGACAATTGCAGCAAAATTACAATCCCAGGAGAATTATTGGACAAAAAGCCAGGCCTTCACTGCTCTGCGGAAACTAATGTGGCATTTGGGTCCCAAGGTTGCGAATGAGCTGCCGCCCATTCTCGAGAGTCTGAACTTAAGAATACAGAATAAGTGTTGGGAAGAAGAGTGAAGTGAACGGGCAGGGATATAAGGTGTAACGAGGGACTGAAGATAAGAGGGGGCAATTCCAACCTTGATCTTGTGCATAAAGCACATTGCCTTGAATTTTACCCGATTGTCCAGACTGAGCCAGTGAAGCTCCCTCAGTCGCTCGGTAATGTGATCCTGTTTACTGCAACCACAGAGAAGCAGTGCAGCAGCATTTTGAACCAATTGGAGACGGCGTATGACCGCCTTGGTAGACCCCAGATAGAGCACGTTGCCGCAGTCCAATCTGGAAGTCACCAAGGCCGTCATCACGGATCTCTGGGTGATAGGAGGTAATATCCAGAAGATTTTTCTCAGCCACCGTAAGATGGTGAAACAGGTGGCTGCAACTTTGTTGGCCTGATCTTTTATAGATAGACCCTTGCCGATAATGACCCCGAGGTTACGTACTCGTTCTGATGGAATGGGCAAGAAACCCATGGCCGATGGCCAGTGTCTCGGGCTCCAAAGACCAGGTTTGTTTCCGAAGACTAATACCTCAGTCTTTCCGCTGTTTAATTTAAGAAAGTTGCGATTCATCCAACAGGATATTTCGCTGAGACCCATTTGAAGGGAGGAGGAAGAAGTAGAATCAGCTTAGGATAAGGAAAAAACAATTTGAGAATCATCAGCGTAAGTGAATAAATTTAAACCAGAACGATGTGCAATATGGGCCAGAGGAATAACGTAAAGATTAAAAAGAAGGGGGCTAAGGATAGAACCCTGGGGGACACCATGTGGGGATACATAAGTATTGGAAGTGGACGTGTGAGAGAAGATTTGGAAAGTACGGTCATTGAGAAAAGACGTAAGCCAGTTCAGGGCTTTTTTCACCTATGCCAAAGGAAGCTAGGTTATTGAGAAGGATGCTGTGCGATACAGTGTCGAAGGCTGCACTGAGATCAAGTAATATCAGTGCAGCCGTTTCGCCTCGATCCAATAGCAAGCGAAGATTCTCAGTCACTCCTAGAAGAGTGGTTTCTGTAGAGAAACCCGGACGAAAACCAGACTGGGAAGGATGAAGAAGATTGTTAGTTGCCACAAATTGTGACAAATGCAAATGAACATGCCTCTCAAGGATTTTAGAGAATGCAGGCAATAAAGAAATAGGGCGAAAGTTAGAAGCAACATTTGGATCCGCGGTCGTTTTTTTTAATAGCGGGGTGACCATTGCGTGCTTCCAACAACTAGGGACAGTGGCCGAGCTGAGTGAAAAATTAAGCAAAATGCTAATCGTGGTAAGTTGAGGGAGCTCCAGCATAGGTAAAATCGAAATGGGTAATGCATCAACCCGAGAGATTGACTTAATGTTGCTCAAGATCTCCAGTAAGGTAGAAGGGCAGAGATTAGGCCAGGTCAAAAGTGAGGCCGAAGGTGGACACAAAGCTGGGGGTAGGGACAAGTGGTCTGCGCCATTCCCCGTAATAGAGGGTGAATTCATCAAGGCATTGCTGTCATGTCGGGCTGCAATATCCTGGTAAATATTCTCGATTTTAGAGATAACATACTGGGCGAGTTCATCACATTTACTGCTAGATAGAGGGGGGGTGTAGCAGTAGTCTGTGAGCCAGCAAGATCTCTGACCACATTAAACAATACTTTAGATTTGTTTATTGCTTCGGTGATTATTTTGTTTGCATAAGTGGCTCTAGTGTGGGCACAAGCCTTGTGATATTGCTTTAGTTCCCTTTTATAAATAAGACCGGCTGAGATGGAATAATCCCTTCTCCAGACACGTTCCAATTTTTTGCATCGGGATTTATGAAGACGAAGTGCCTCGTTGTACCAAAGGGCAGGTGATTTATGAATAATTCTTTTCTTTTGAGCAGGGGGAGACAGATGTTAATAGCTTCAAAAAGCCAAGAGTTCAAAGAACTAGCCACAGCTTCCATATCACCCAAGCCTGGTAGATTGTTTGTCGCAAGATCGAGCAAGGCTTTGTTAAAAGCAACAGTATCCAGATTCTTCCAGTCTCTCTTCCTGATATTCACAGAAGGATTGTGATTATACTGTGCTTCATTACTCGTCATGATAAACTTAACGAGGTAATGGTCAGACCAAGAAACTGGCAGCGCCGGAAAACAGACTAGTTGAATGATATTTGAAAGGATAGGATCTAAAAGATGCCCACGTTTATGAGTGGGGCTCTTATTATGTAAGGTTAGATTCATAGAAGCTAGATCCGCAGTAAAAGTACCAGCCACTCTGTCCGTAGGGTCTTCGAGATGCAAATTCAAATCGCCAACAATTAAAAAACTTACTGGACGATATAAGAACGGATGCTATATATTCTAGAAGTTGTGACTGCCAGAAATTCACAGTGCCCGGAGGGCGATACACTAGCAGTCCCGTGAGGGTGTTTTTAGGGTTAAGAGCAAGCTTAAAATGCAATGCTTCGCAGCTGCCTAATATGACAGGATCAGACTGGCATTGGTACTTTTTCTTAAATATAACTGCCACGCCACCCCTTCCTTTTTTAAGACGGTCACTCCTGACAATGGCATACTCGACATGCAAAGCTTCGGCAATATCTGGGCCGGAACTGTCGTGAAGCCAAGTTTCAGTGATGAAAAGTGCGTCAGGGGCTTCATCAGTTAACAAGTCGAAAATTTCACGTTTATGCTTGGGCAGTGAATGGCAATAATGACTCAAGAACATGTAACTAGGGAGAGAGGGAGTGATCGCCCGTGATTCTAGGCTGTTGCATAAATGCGGGGCGTCTAGGTGAAAAGAGCAATGAGGGTAGTGTTGAGGGAACGGGTCAAGCATATCAAAAGAAGCTACTGTATGAGTCCTCGAAGGTCTCAAATCCAGTAGTTGTTTAGCATCATAAGAGATGAAAGTCCCTGTAAATTGGCCAGGGGGTATGGCCCCACAGCCCGTGTGGGCACAGATGCTTCGCACCCGCTGCGCCCGCCCGCTGCGCGGACTGGAAATGATACACATTTATACAGGAAGAGGGCGGGACCCACACTTCACCACACTTATTGTTTAAATTTTCTTGGTCCTGATGAATCGCTAGTCAGAGGACTTACAGCGAGAAACATGTCGACCGTTTGATAAACTTTATAGTCTAGACTCGCACTGGGGGACATTATTTCCCTACGAGCCTAATCTATTTTCCAATTTTAATTTGGAATAAGGGACCGCTAGAATAAACTTGATCCTGGTACCCTTTACTCCAATTTTAACTTGATAATTCAGATATTAATTGGCCGGATTTAATTATCACACATTCATAAGGATAATGTTATTCTCAGAAAGTAGGACAAATAATGCACAGATATAATATTAGTCCCGTGGCAAATGAGTTAAAAAAAATATTGTTACCACAGTCCAAGCATCGCTCCATACACATGGTGTATACACAATTTACTTCTGTGCATTACTTCCGTTGTGTAAATTCAGGAGAGCGAGCGACTGGTTGCTTCTGGATTGTCAGCCGCAAAGTCTGCTCATGCCTTTTGCAAGTGTCTTTTCATTGCCTGTGCCATCTTCCTGCTGCAGCCCCTCTTATGTGCTCTCCCTGGGGCCCAATCCTGGCATGCAGAGGGCATGGACCTTCTGCAAGGTCATAGCAGGTTAATTGTCGCGCAGCTTGGTGATGAACAGACTCATTTGAAACAAATGTTTTTACCAATAGGCCAATGTGAAGGTCCAGGCTGTATTTTCTGCCACTTGTTCCATGATTTTTAGGAGGGCTGTGGTGACATGCCTCTCCTACATTCCCGGTCACATTCCCTCCACTCTGGCTGAACGACTTACGCACATTATAAAGGAAACTTTGCTTCCCTCTTCCTTTCTGTCAGTGCTCGCCTTTAAGGGAGATGAGGAGAATATTAATGACTTTAGGAGGGTCTTTGCAAGCAGACAGCAATTGTGATGCACGACGGACGCTAATGCAAAGCAGCACTCATATAAGGTTACAAAAGGGTGCATTGTGAGGGGGTGCATCGTGGCTGTGTTATTTGGCAAACATGTAAGACACCGGTCAGGTCCACGTGGGACTCGCTGTGCACAGCTGTCACCTTGCAGTCTACGATAATACAATGTATCCGTCAAGCCGGCTTTGGGTTTTATAAGTTCACGAGGCACACATTTTAACGCCTTTGCTGCAGCGGCTATTCCGCCGCAGCGCTAAGGGGGAGGCGGGGCCAGGCGGCGCTCCCGTGCTCGTGACGGAACCGCTCCGTCATGGCCGGCAGGTGAGCTGTGCTTGTGACGGAACGATTCCATCAGTGCCCCGCCCGCTCTTCAGAACGCCAGCACAGGCGTGGAATTCGCATCGCGCAGGCGCAGCGAGCGAGCCGTGACTAAACTGTTCTATCACCAGCAGAGCCCACCGAGGCTCGTGACGGAACGGTTGAGAAAATTGCTTTCTGCTGTTTGTTCTTGCATTTCCTCCAATGACTGTAGGTACTTCAAGGAGAACGCCACTATTTTTCACAGAGGTTTCTCAGTGGGGGGATTTGCGTAGCAAGCCGTGTCCCACTGAGAATAAGCAATGTTTGTTTGTTTTGCTCAGTTTTTTTTTTCTTACATCCCTTCTAATGTGCCCCGACTGAAGGCCCGGAGCAGGAGACACGGTGGCACTGAGCTGCAGATCGGCGACACTTATCTCACAAACCAAAGACCGCGCTATAAATAATGAGCTGCCCGCGTGGGGGGAGGACTTTCCATGACGTGAGTTGCAAACCTTGCATACCAGCGACAGAAAAGAGCCTCACATGGTAGGAAAACAAAAATCAAATCACGTGGAAAAGCAAGATGTTATAATTAAACAAGAGGAGGTTTGCACCTTTCTGTGGCTCGCGGACGAAGTCTTTAAATAAAAATGCACATAATGTCGTGTTTACATGATAGTCGAGTATAGTGTTGTGTAGTCAATTAAAAATTATAGTGCATATAAAATGTCGAATTGAACGGCACTTGTGTAACATTTTGGAAAGTGCAAACAAAAATAATGCAGTAAAAATGAAAGCACTTTAAAAATACACCCTTCTGGAGGTAAATATATACACTTGGTTTGCCCCAAAGAAAATGTAAAAATGTAGAGGTGTATTTGTGAATAAACAAAAGGACAAGCGTTCGCATCCTTTTCTCTAGTCACTGCCAAATCCGAAAAAAGTTTTCATAAAGCATATGTTGTCGAAATAATGTGTCAATAGCAGTGAAAGTTAGATGCACTTATTCTAGTTACTTTGTTTTAACAGGTACAATTAAATAGATATTTTGTAAACCCCACATTGTGCCTAGCATTAAGAAAATCCTAATTCCACATTCTATCACGAAAAACTAGTACATTTCAGGCCATTTGCTCTACACAGTTTAACATGGAAGTTCACAACATGCAGGTATGCATTGAACTCATTAAGGACAGCGATTTCGGTTATACTTTCACTGTTCCAGTCCTGGACTTTAAGTAACAGGGGGCCATATGTATCAACATCCTGATTTGCGATTCTCAAATAGTGATTTTTTTTAGAAATTGCTATTTGAGAATTGCAAATAGGGATGTATGTAAAAAATCGCAATTTTTTTGCGATTTCTTAATATTCCTTAATTGTGATTAGCAAATTGCGAATCGCAATTAAGGAATACTTTCCCATTCATTTCTATGGGCCAGGAGGCCCATAGGAATGAATGGGAAGTTATTCTCAATGCAATTTGAAAATCGCAAATTGAGAATAAATTCAAGGCTGCAGGGGTGTCAAAAGGACACCCCGATGCACCCCTGAAATAAGCATGGGTGCACATGTGGCGCAAATACATGCCCTAAGGGCATGTATGTGCTTCACATTGCACTTTGAAAAATGCAAAAAAGTGCATTTTTCAAAGAAATCGCAAATTACCACCGACTTAAAGTTGGTTGTAATTTGCGATTCCTTAAGGCCAAATTGCACTTTTTTGGTGCTTCTTACATTGCATTTAAGGAATCGCAAAATTTGCGATTCCTTAAATGCAATCGCAAAATAAGGAATCACAAATTTTGCGATTCCTTATTTTGCTTTAATACATACCATTTGGCAAAATTGCATTAGCAAACGCCGAAATTCTGCGAATTTCGGCGTTTGCGAATGCAATTTTGCTTGTTACATATGGCCCAGCATTCTTTGGTCATTCTCTAAGATTCGGAGATAACACAAAAAGTAATACAAAATTCAACTCTAATCATAACTAATCGCGGGCAAGTAATGATATGCTTCTGCTTTGCTGTCTTACTTTCTAGATCGCATAATCTTCATTTACAATGCTACCTAATTATGTTAGCAATTTCCTTGGTACATGTAAGAATGGCACATGCCTAACGTCAAACATCGAGAAGCAACGTCTGTTCTAAAAATCGAGTAAGTCTCGCAAATATTGTTGCATGTACTGTACCCATATAATGGCAAACATTTAAATACCAGATTCAAAATATGGTTATTCACTCTATTACTTACAGAAGTAAAAATACAAGTTGTTTTTTACTGGTGCGATGTGACAGGCAAGGGATTGTGTAATCACTTGTGTGTCCCCATTTTCTGTATGTGTGAGCTGGTGTCTGGAATGCTGAGAGCAAATGATGTACTAGAGTGTTGGTGTGTGGTGTGTGGAGCGGAATCTAAGAGACAGAGGTCAGTTAGATGGAGGATGAAGCCCTCACAGGATGTACCTGTTGTAGCTGTGATGAAAGGGTGCACCATGAAATAAAGAATTATTATTTTTTTTTTTAACAGAGTTTTAGATAGCGCGAACATGACCCGAAGGCATCAGGTATCAGAGCGCTTTACATGAGCACCTGTTGCGTTACATGAGGACACATTGGGGCGGATTTATGTTGGACTTGCGCCACATTTAAGCCACCATTGCGTCACGCAATGGCGGCGTAAACGTGGCGTATCCCTGCGACCCATTTACAACGTGACGCATCTAGGCAGATGAGTCACGTTGTTAAGCCCTGCGCCACATGTGGGCATTCCGGGGCAGGGTGGGCATTCCGGGGCAGGTGCGCCTCGCAAAAGTGCCTGCGTGAAATCTACAAGATTTCATGCAGGCACTTTTAGGCCAATGTTGCGTCAAAACCCTGTGCCTCCTTGAAGCAGGCGTAAGGATTGAGGCAGCATTGGACAGATAGGGCCCCCCTGAGCATTGCTGGAGCTGCGTCGTGCTTGCGACGCAACTCCAGCAATGCGCCGCCTTTACGGCACAGATGCATCACACATCTGTGCCGTTTTTGCCCCATGGTGCGCCGCATTGTAAATGAGGCGCACCATGGGTGGGGGAGCTGTGGAGCACAATACCTGGCGCATCCCTGGGGATGCGCCAGTTATTGTAAATCTGCCCCATTCATTTTTGTTAGGCACTGGGAGATTAAGTGATCTGCCCAGAATCACAGGATGTTGCATGTCCTTGCCGAGACTTGAACTCGGTTTCCCAGATTTAAGGTCGACCCCCCTAGCCGTCAGGCCTACTCCTCTCCTAGCTTGCTTCCTGAGTGGTTCCAGACTCTTGTATGAAGACCCTGCACTCCAAGAAAATAGTTTGTCAATTAGTTGTCAAGGGCCTGTGTGAAAATGCAGCAAGAAGTTGGTGACAGCTGGAAAGCATTCCTGGCAGGGATGAGGCCTACTGTGAGAAAAAAGATGGCTCTGTGACCATGGGCCACTAGTTTGGGGCTGCTCACTCTCAGATTCACTGGAAAGTGGTGCCAGCTGAGGGGAGGTATAAACTAAGGTGGTGTCTCAGTGTATAGTCCTAACCATAAGGGTAATGCTTTGGAGACTGTCTTTTAAAGACATCATTGACATATAGTGGTGTAGATACAGTGGAAAGAGGCAGGACATTTCCGTTAACAGTAAGCATAACTCTGAAATAACCCATGGAGCTTTAGACAGTAAAGCATTTAACAGTGATTCATGGAGAAGCATTGATGAGCACGAAGCATGATTTCTTAGTTAAAGTGACTGTGTTACAGGTTATTCAATACTTTTATAGATGGCGATATTTTAAGGCACGCACAGTAGAATGGCCTGAGGAGATGATACGGCTTCTGCTAGCACCAGTGGATTAGCAAGGGAGGACGTTCTGCCCCGGAAGGCATGAGTTTGAGGGATGGCGGACTCCCCCCCCCCCCATCCTACCTGCGGCTTGTGGGGCGGCCGTTGTGGGAATCGCCAGCAGCCCTGCTGCTCTTACATGTGGCCACCTGGCTGCAAATCCAGGGACTGCCACGGGCGGCACAACGACTAGCTGCACCATTGGATAGCACAGTGGTCAAATAGATGGACAGAGGTCTTATGATAATGCACAGCACCAGGTACATGGGAACGTTCTTCTCTGTGTGAGTCAGTTGGCACTGGAAGAAGAGGATGTGGTGTTTAGGGGCATAGGAATGCAACTTATTTGTGAGAGCCTCATCAATGTCTTAGTTTTCAGATCTGGGTATCGGAGTGGCAGTGCTGGCTGTGTAGACCTTGACATCATCAAGAAGGGTAGTAAGCTGATATCTGATTGGGACAGGTCTAGAGACACTGGAGAAAACCTATCAAAGATCTCTTGGTTATCATCACCTACCTAACACTGGTTTAATTATTATGTTAAACTATGTTATTCTGTTAATTATTCAGTGGGATAATTTTGGCATTCATATAGTTCATTATATTATATATGCTTTTGTTAAGAATTGTGCCTTGTTTCCCAATAACTGTTTGGTTTGTTAGGTTAGGGAACAGTTTGGTTGGTGATTCATGCATATTTACATTTGTCACATACATCCTATTGGTAAGGCATGTTTCAGGTTAGTACATTTCTATGTTTTTGTTGTTTTGGAATTACAGCTTATGTTAATGGTTGTGGTACACTGAATGCTTGGTAGTGCAAGACAGGTTAAGTTTACATTGCACACATTGTGTGTATATTTTGTTGCAAACTGGGAAAAAAGCGATACTCTGGAGGTCGTATATTGGAATACCCATTGATAAGTCAACAAAGATTAGTACCCTGCTGTGTGAAGTTCCATGGGATAGTACCATCAGGTATGCTAAGTTCTGAAAGATAAGTGCTCTTTATGAGATATTGCATGGAGGAGTATTCCTTTGGAGTGACATTGGAGAGGAGAAGTACCATGTCACAACGGTTACATGGGGAAGTAACTCTATGGAGTGAAAATGTCGGAAAGTTTAATACCCTGTGATATGGGCAATTGTGACAAGTTTTGCATGAGAATCCTCTGGTCCAGTCATCATCTGTATAAATAGGAAGATCTGACAGGTGCGTGGTACCTCGAGGCAGACTATGTGTGTGTTGGAAAGTGATTTATTATAGTGATAAGTAGGGACCTGTCACTAGTAATAAGGCCACAAAGACAGTAAAAGGTTTATTCAAGGTCTCCATAAATTATTCCCTTGCTCACCCTTGGCAGCTGGCTGCGAGCGGCATGCTTAACTTAGGAGACAAGAATAAAAAGCATTTAAAAACACCAATACATTACATAAGTAAGACACAACACACAATAAAAATCTAACACCATTTATAAAACTAGGTCATATTTCTATGAATAAATAGACCCCAAAATGACAAAAAAATCGAATGTAGGTAACCAGCAAAATGAATTCTTAAACATTAATAGTAAAACTAGTCTCAAAGGGTTAAAAAACGTCATACTGGACCAGGACAAAGTCAAGAGTTCCAGCCGTCCGCAATGTAACACTTTCACACTTACTTCCAGCAGTGTCCTTTGGGGGTTCAAAGTGTCCACAGCACCAACCCAAGGGTCTATAAGCTCTGAGATGGTCCTTGGGATGTTGGGACTACATTTCTCACAATGCACTTGGTCAAATCCTTATAGATTCCCTGGACACTGTCCAGCTGGGTTCTTCTCGGAGGAGATGATGCAGGTGGAGCTCTTTTAAGTTTAACCCGTGGCTTTCAGGTTTGCCACTCCTCCCACTTTCCAAAGCAAGGCAAAGTAGTTCCAAATTGTGCAGTCAATTAGAATGTAATTGCTGGGTGCAGGCCATGGTTCCAACAAGGCATTCCTTCTTGCATTTGCAGGCAGGGAACTCTTGGAGCTCTTTTGTACCTGTTTCTTACAGGGAGTCATTTCCTTAATCTTTTTTGTAGCCCGGCAAAGTCTTCCTTGGTTTACCCCAAGGGGTGCAGGAGGTGCAGTCCTTATCAGTGCAGTTCTCTTGGGTGCAGACCAGGGTCAGCAGGGCTTCCTTCTTTTTTTGATTAATCCATGCAGGGATCTGAATAGGCCCAGGCGGTAAACTCTTTTGCGCTCGAGGAGTTTGTGGATTTAGGGCCCTAGTTCCTGAATCTAGGGTTGAGTGCCCAAATTGTGCCTTTAGTGTGCGAAGCAGAGTTAGGTTTCCGTTTGCATGCTCGAGATTTTTTTTGACACTCATCCACATTTGCCACGATACTCTTGGGTCGCTAGCGCACACGTGTATAAGACTTTGCGCCCACTCACACGGCTTCTTGCTGCCAATGTAATGCTGATCGCAGTTGGGAACGCACCACTCAAGCAGCTTTTATGCTCAAGATGCAGATATGCAGGTTTTTCAAGTAGATTTTCTTCTCCAATGGACCTTTGGAGTTGTTTTTTTGTGCGAAAAACCTTTTTTGTTAAAACGTTTTTTCCAACATGAAATAAGTGCCCCAGAGACTCCAACTTCCTGTTCCTGTCCAGCAGGCTCCTCCCAGTGCTTTGCCCATCTCCTGATCACTTTTCATTTGGATTGGAAACTGGAAGGACCACTCACCTTGGCTGCTGCATATATGCCATTGGATTTAAGCACTTTGCATTTGAGATGTCACAACTTAGTTCAAAAACTCTTGTATGAGGGTGTTGTCTGTTTGATAGAGTGCATGCACAAGAATTTATTTGCACGTTTTCAATTTTTCAAAGCTATATGGTGGGTGGCCTGCATTTTTTCAGTAGGAGCCTAGTTCTATTTTTGTATTGAATTCTTCTTTTCTAAAGGAACAATGTTGCACAATTCAGTACATTTTCCCCATGTTTGTTAAATTTGCAATATTTATTTATTTTACTATGTGGCCTAGTCTGCCAAGTGGCCATCAAGTAGGCCGAGGCCATTGCTAGTCATGGGTGTATCAAAAAACTGTTTCTATGGCATATGTTGTTTTAAAACATTATTTAGGGTTGGAATTTGATTGGAGTAAATTAAAAATTTATTCTTTTATATTTCACATTTTTTGTGTGCAAAAAGTGTATATGTGGGGTAATATTTAATGCCTTGGGAGGACATTTTTATAGCTCAGTTAAGTTTTATTTTTGACATTCCTGAATTAATGATGGTGTTTTCTTCAGTGTTGCCATAGCCCCTTGCCTGTCCAGTGAGAGTGTGTGTTTGCCATTGGCCACCATTGCTTTGTCTTTTTTTTCCATGCCATGTGGTCAGGGCCATTTTGTGGCATATGTGTCCAAAGGCTTGAATGTGCTCTCTTTGTTCCCCATTCCTCTTTGCTTGCTGTTGTTGTTTGGCCATGTGGTTGGCAGCCATTTTGTGCATCCAGCCAATGTGCCTTTGCCATAGGCTTGCATGGATGGATGTGATCTCAGTTTAATAATTTGCTTGAGGATTATTGTAGCATGTCTATTAAGAATATGAGAATATGATTTTGGTGAACAATGCTTATATATTACCTGCGATGCCAACGAGCAGAGACGTTGAATTTGATTTGCCTCTTTCGCAAAGTAGTACCCAATCATTTCAGGGAACAGAGGAAAGTAGACAGCAGCCAGCAATCGTGAATCTTCCTGAAGTTGGAGCAGAACTGGAGGTTGAGCTTCCTGCCGACCAAGAATCGCCTCTTTTTGAATCATTGGCTCCCAGACCTCCAGCAACTAAAAGGAAGGGTACTAGTCCACCATATTCTTCAAGCACCACTTCTGATGATGATGATGGGGATATGTTGTTCCCCTGCCAGGGTCTTGGAGATGCCAGGAGAGGCAAGGGAAAATAAAAGTTCCTGAAAACCTTAGAATTATGGAAGGGGATGATGAGGAGGATTATGATGATTAGCTAGTCATTGTGGAAGGTGAAACAGAGGAGTCCAACATTGCTATTCAACTTGCTCCGAGGGATGTGGCACAGGTAGCACTGCTTGCCCCATATTTGCAAAGCCCCAGTTGAGACCTGCACTAACCACTACCTCTGTAGAACTATGCACTGCAGAAAGGCAATCAAAAACACGCCCACCTACCTCATGCCTACCTACCTCCAGTTCTTCTTCAGGCTTTGGCAGCGGCACAGTAAAAAAGTATGTCTCCCCAGTTTGGGACTGTTTCACAACTAGCACAAAGGGGTAGCACATTGTAGTATGCAGCATTTGCAACACCCATGTTTTTCGAGGTAAGCGTGGTTCACAATATGGTACAGAAGACCAAACAACCCATATGAAAAAACACCACACAATCCAGTGGGATGAGCACCTAATAAAAATTGATAAACGCGGTCTTGGTGGTGAAGGTGAGGAGAGCGAGAAACATCAGCTAAGTCCAATGATGGTGGGGGCTAATGATGAGGAATAAGAGGGTGACATCCTCACACAAAGCAGTCCTGTCCCCAGCAGTGCACAGCAGAACAACCCACCTCAGTGACTTCACAATGGCACAAGCAGACTCAGAGTGAAGTGGAGACACTATGGCATACAGTAACTGCCTCACCACGACATGCATTGACTTTACCACCACCTTCATCTAAAAAATCGCCTGTGTCAGTGGCTCCAGAAAAGAAGAAAAAAGTACAGGCTACTTTTACAGGCATGTTTAGGCATGAGGGGTCCTAGGACCACAATCAACCAACGGTACATTAGTACAATGGGGAGCTGGCAAAAATGTTAGCGTTGGACCGCCTCACTTTTTCAAGTAATTATTGCAGCAATGAGTGATGTATTATTGAGTGATTGTGAGTGATGATTGATAATTCATGTGGTGGCATATAGTGAGGGAGGGTGCTCAACTAATTTGTAAACTTGATTTCGATACTTTGTAATGTTTGGGCCTGAAGGGTGATCATTTTTCCTGAGGGTAATTGGCTCTTTTACACTTGGCGAGATTTACTTGCAAAGTCCACTCCTTTTTTCTGGTTCTTCAAAGACCAGACCGGTCACTTTAGTTAACAAGCACAGACCTACACAAAATATAGCAATACTGTTTCTTTACTTGTTCTTCAACACTACAAATGTATCTTGCTTGGGTCGGAAGGACTCTGGGCGGGACTACCTCATCAACAGCCATATGAAGGAAGTTATCATCTTCAAAGGGAAACCATGACTCTGAGACTAGTACTCAGCTATGAGGAATGGAGAGAGGTGCATTGTTTTGAAAATGTTGCTGAGTGTGTGTGTGTGTGTGTTGCACTGGTAGCAAAAGTGAAACTACAAGTCCACTTGTTTTTTGCTCTGCTTCTGACTCTTTTTGGTGCACTCCTCATGAATCTTACCTTCCTTCTGGCCTTCTCCTTGACTCTACAATACAGTTTCTCTTTTACAATCTGCAGGCCTTCTCATCTCCTGCATGAACGAGAGGTGAAAGCTAATCTCAACACTCCTGCTTACCTACTGGACAGGTCCAGAGAGGCACCCCAAGACTGACAGACATTCCCGAGCAGAATGCAGATGCACCACACTATTTGGCAATACAGTATCATTTTTTTTAACAATCATATTTTTAGAACAGGGTGGGGATCAATTAATTCCTCCATGATTTGATTTGATTTGAAACCTAGAAGACACAACATTTAGATATCTGATAACTTGGGTCTCTTGGGCGGAAGGACTGCTGGCAAATGCATTTAACTGTACTCTCTCACACTCATTCCTTCGTTTCCTTCCACAAGAGATTGATGATGATCATGTGCTCTCAGCACCCTCATGAATGTTGTTCTTGTGTTGTGTTTTTCTTTGTCTCAACTTTCCCCATATCCCCTTCCCCATCAACAACTCCTGACCAACTTCTCCCGGGCTGAGTGGTTTTTTTCAAGGTGAATCTTATATACGCCAAATAGATCACACACTTGGTGGGGTGGATGTGTGGTTAAATGAGACACCAAGTCACTGCAGCATAATCTATTACCCGAACAATAGCCCACACCAGCCCCACTTACCCAATCAAGATGAATGTAATTCCTTGACGTCAACAACATCTTTCAGGCATTTGTTAAGCATAATAAAAAAATGCTCAATCTTGTCGACTATAGAGTACAGATATTTAGTACATGTTCCTTGACTTGAGGATTTCATAACAGTGGTTTTCAAATTCCATGTTCACCATTGCTCAGAATAATTTACTATTATATACTCTGTTATAATATGTGGTATTCTTTTCTTTGATGTTTGCTAGTGGTAGTAGTCTGCCCTGAGTCTTTCTACAGGTATAATATAAATGTATATGTATAAACTACTAACTCTCAGTTTTTCTTTCAGGTTAGTTGCATGTGATCCTTTTGATTTATCCTGCAGTTAGGGATCACCAAGGGGGAAGTGGGACCTCGCTTTGATACGCAGTAAATTCAACCCTCACTGCGGTTGGTGCTTGGAGCCCCCACGTCAATGCTGAATCCCCCAGGTTGTTTTAGACCAAGCGGGCGACTCTGCTCGGCTCTCACAGACCTACATGACAGGTTCGGGTTGCAGTAAAGGGCACCCTCTGCTGAGGCCAGCTGCTGAGACAGTAGCCTTTCGCCTCGCTGGATATTGTCTCCGGTATCCTGTGTTTGGATGTGGCCTTGACTCTGCTGTGCATTGAGGTTGGGACCCTGCTATGACCACCAGCTGATGTGGTACTCGATCCTTCACCTGCTTGGGGCCCTGCCTTCAGGTGCCACACATGGGCTGACTAATAGGTGGGGACCACCGACCTGCAGCTCATCTTGTGTCTACAGCACATTCATGCCTCCTGTGCACTGCTGGACCTTGACTCTGATGATTGTGGCCTAAACCCGAACTACTCGCCTCCTGCTGTGTCATTGGGCTGTCTCCCAACCTCATCATGGCATGGTCATACTGGTGCTTGGCATTTGGACCAAATGTATTGGGAGTATGCCTGATCTTGTGCCTGGTTAGTCTGTTCCATTACATATCTGGACACTTAATGGAGGGTCACATCTCATATATTCCTCCTACATCCTGCCTCAATATCTGCTTTTTGGTCTTTCGCTCAGGGAACTCCCCAACCCCCTGCTGCAATTGTTTGACATTCTATACATCCCATCGAGGACCTTTTGGCACTCTGGACTTCGGACCTTCTCATTGGTTCTTTCACTGCCCTGCTGCACTTTTCCTGTCTGTGCATCTTCCCTCAGAGGTGACCTACTTTACAGCTATTCCCACAGGCACAAGTGCACTGTCACCAGTGTGGTACACCCCCTTACCATAAAGGGCCATATGGATCAAAAACAGCGCAGACAAAGCTTTGACCAGCCCAATCCTACCAGGGGCTATAGCTCTCATTACGACTCAAAAAAAGTTGCGTACTATGACCTAGAGGTAACTACCTCCTGTGATATGTTCACCTCATAGTTGAGCTCAATGCGGGCTTTCACACAATGGATGCTTGTTTTGACATGATTGCATGTATCATAGAAAGAATGGGAGAGTGGTTGGATCATCAGGAAACAAGAATTGATGACACTGAGGAGAGGATATTGGGATTGGTAGAAGACACTGCCACCATGCAGAAAAGACTGGACAAGATGGAGGGTAACCTGAAGCACGTTTCGATTGGGAATGAAGAACTTGAAGCTCTGGCCCATAGGAATAACATTCACATTTCTGGTATTGCAGAAGCAACCAACATGGGACACCCTGATGTATCAATTGCGCGACATCTTATCGAACTCTTCTACCACTGTAAATTCTCTGTCACCTTTGCAAGAGGAGCATGCCCATTGTACCCTTTTTCCTCGGTCCCCTAAAGGCACCCCATCTTGCTATCCCTCAGGCCTTCATCTCAATTACAAGGACAGAGATAGTGCCCTCTACCTCTCCCAGGATCAGGGTACACTCCACTACCAGGGCACTAGCATCTTGCCGTACACAGACTTTACCCCCACAGTGCAGGAGGCTCAACAAAAGTTCAGTGATTTTAAGAATACACTTTGTAAATTAAGTCTCCGGTATGCAATGCTTTACCCGGCCAGACTCAGTGTGGACTATAATGGGGAAATCTGTATCTTTGATACCCCGTGGCAGTGACAGCCTTTTGTAAAACACTGTCTTTCAATCCCTCCCTATTTAGGCAGACATCACCAAATCCTGCAGACCCAGATATCTCTCACATCTCTGACTGTTCTATTCCAATGTCTGTACTGCTTCTTCATGCTATTTCTAACACGTTATTGCTTTTGAGCATAATTTAATATTTTATTGCATTCTTTGTGTGTGCTAATGATGTATATTTGCAGTTGATTATTCTCTCCTTTGCAGAATCATTTAATGAATAGGCCGCTGTAGCCGAGTTGTCACCGCGTCCCCAAGGTGAACACCGATTTTTTTCAAAATGGGGTCTATTATCATGGATTAGCTGGATGTCTTATTATGTGGTGTGGGTGGGGGATGGGGGTTCAAATGTTCTGATTTTGTTGCAGTCGAGTTGTCATTGTATGTCTGCTTGCTGTGATACATCACATAACTCAAATATCATTTCCTATTGCATGTCTTTGCTAGACTCATTTTATCATCTGAAATGCCACCCTCCAATATTAGTAGGTTATGTGAATTTGCCGTTCTCACTTGGAGTATACGTGGATTCATTAATCAGCGAAATGGGAAACTAATACTACCCTATCTGAACAGTAAGGGCATTAAGATTGCCTTCCTTCAAGGGATTCATCTCCCTCCTAATGTCGACCACAAATATGCTAAGACCTCAGGTACCCACCAATATTTCTCCTATTACGGCTCATATTCCCGGGGAACATGTATTCACATCCGTAAAAGTGTTCCCTTTACCTTTCTCACATCATTCTGACCGTAATGGTTGTTATGTTCTCCTTCAGGGTGCCATTGCAGTTAAACGCACAGTATTGTTGAGCATCGTCACCCAAATGTCGAAGACCCTGATCACTTTTAAGAACTATTTGCCCTGTTGAGTCGAGTAGACGTCGATAAAGTGATATTTTGCGGCAACCTCATCATGCCCCAATGTCTGCATCTGATTCCACTAGTATACGATCCATTGATAAACCCTGGGCCCGGGATGTATTTAGGCACATTACTGACACATATATATTGTGTGACGCTTGCCATACACAATATCCATCCACTTCTGGATTTACTTCCTACTCTGCTTCTCACTCGGTCTGGCCAAGACTAGACTACTGGTTTCTCTTGGCAAGCCATATCTAGGCCACTAGAGATGGCTGAAACATATTGATGTCTACTTTAGGGCCATAAGACCCTCACATCCTCAAACCTTAACAAAGTGTTTTTACCTTCCCACTCACTCCACTAATAAAGAATACGCTAGGAGTGGGTGACAAATTTTATCTTTCATGTTCCGCCCCATACACCTTTTTTTCATAAGTGCACCCTGAAACATTGTTGAGCCCAACCCGACCTCTAGGAGTTGGGGTGACCCCGATGATGAAGCATGTCACTACTAGAGTGAGTGAGGGCTATATTAAGAAAAGGGCCTCTTTCCCATTCCACCCGCAGTTGCTGGTCGGCTACAGTCTGAGTTTTCAACTCTTGGTGGTGTAAATTCTCAAGAGAGAAACAAAAGCAACCCTCCACCCCTAGTTCCCTTTGTTTTTGTAGAAACCAGTCTGGTTTCAGAAGAGACACTAAGTTTCGATCAGATACACATAATAGGAAGGAGGTTTCCCTTCCTACCTCCTGTGTGAGGACCTCTCTACCCTTCCAGGAACCTTTCAGGTTACTATCCTTGTAATACAGACTCAATAAAGTTTCATCAACTTTTCTACAAAAAAAGTGTTCAACTCCCTTGAGTGGCCCTTTTTGCATGCTGTTCTGGGGAAGCTTAATATTCCTTCTCTTTTTATATCCCTACATAAGCTTTTATACTCCTAGCCCATGGCCTGTATACAAGTCAATGTTCATTTACTGAACCATTTCTTATTACGCGAGGGACCAGACAAGGCTGCCCATGTCACCCCTCCTTTTTAATATAGCAATAAACCCTTTAGTCAGATATTTGCAAGACCACCATGCACATCAAGTTTTACAGCCTACTCATGGTCCTTTACTTCTTTCTTTATATGTAGATGATATTAGGTTATTTATTCGCCACCTATTGTATAACATCTCTCCCCTCATGCGAGAAATAGTTTGTTTCGGTAATCTTTCTAGACTCCAGATCAACTGGGTCAAATCATAACTATTTTCGTTAACAGACACTGCACAGCCGTCTCCTGCTGAATACCCTTTCATATGGGCTGTGGATGGTACCAAATTCCTTGGCATCCAGCTCCACAGAGACAACAACCAAATTATACAACTTATCTATCATCCAGCAATGGCTAATCTATCCACCCAGGTAGAACTTTGGGTTAACCTACCAGTCTCTATGGCTGGATGTGTGGTTGTTATTAGCATGGTTGTGCTTACTCGTTTCTTGTATCTTTTCTTAATATATCCCCAACCCACTATCACTGGCTTTCTTTCATTCATCATGCAGCCTCTCCTTATGCCTGATTTGGGCACGGTGCCGCCCCCATGTCCACCGGGATACTCTTACTCTCCCATACGATCGTGGAGGTCTAGGGGTACCAGACATTCATCTTTACTATCTTGCAGTCCAGTGTCAAAACACAAACTGTTGGTACCACCCTGACGCCCGCATCCCTTACTTAAGGCCTATGCGGGATCAATGAGACGGCTCATTCATTGCAATATCCTGCCGAAGAGCATCCCACTAGATGCCACTGATGTTCAAACCGTTTCTACAACCTGTTGGGTATGGTGAAGA
Organism: Lissotriton vulgaris; assembly: GCF_964263255.1. NCBI lineage: Eukaryota > Metazoa > Chordata > Amphibia > Caudata > Salamandridae > Lissotriton > Lissotriton vulgaris. The sequence continues at coordinate 934,294,016 of NC_141699.1, forward strand.
TTTTGAAAGATGCTTGGCCATGGCCCTCTTTAACCTTCTGTCCTCCCACTTCATGATAATCCACAGCTCACATTTATGATGGAAAAATTAGTGCAACACACACTACGTCATCACAATTTATTTACTATGAGGGATCTTGTCACTGATAGCCATGTTGTACAACCGCCTGTTGCCGCTCACTCGCAAAATGTGTCATATATGAATCTCTTCATTTCTTGCAGACTGCATAATACTTTACCGTCCCTCCTCCCCTCATATCCATTACCTCCTGAGGATTTTCCTCCCTTAACGCAAGTTATGTCCGTTGCAGATGGTGACCATATGTCGTCTAGACTATACTGTCTGTGTCTTACCATAAAACAGGATACTACATCACATGTATGAGAGGTGTGGGCTGGGGACTTGGTAATCCCTCTCACAGACAAGATATGGTCATACTGCTGCTCACAGATTCAGCATATTTCAATTGACCACAGACATAAACACTTGTTTTCTAAATTCCTCCTTTGTATCTACCTCGGTTTGACTTCTGCCCTAAGTGTCACTCTCCAGGAGCGGACTTTATACATCTCACATGGACATGCCTTTTGATTTCTACATACTGGGCTTCTGTCTTCACACATGCCAACTCATTTCATTGGCCTTTTTATTAGATAAAAGGGTGATCCCACTTCATTGAGAAAGTAGCATACCACGAAAAACCCTCAGACTGACTTAAAAGCATGACATGTTGTGACAACATTAGTGAATACTACTCTCTTCTTCAACCTCTTACATACTGGCCTAGGGATATTTGGCGACCCTTTCATGAATAACTTCGCACCTTAAACATGGCTCCACTGCTTAAGACCTAGTCTCCCCCTTCTCTAATATTATTGATATGCTACCACCTGTGTTCTGTCAATACACACTATGCTCCTATGAAATGCTGCAAGAATGCTATTTCTGATGCTGTTCTATTCCCTTTCTCTTTTTTAATTTGATCTTATGGCATGCATGGTGATGTGATCCTTAACAACTTGCTAATGTTGTCTGGTTGTTATACCTGATAAACTAATAAAGACAATAAAACAAATAATGAACTTAATAAAGCTTTGTTTTCGATATAGAAGACTTGCTCTGTGCGAATTCTTGTTAGGCCCTATTAAGAGAGATAGAATTTTGCTTAGCCAAATTTAATGTGTGTCTGATGGTTGCCTTGTGGAAATTAAGGAATAAAAACCTTCTAAGGGGTTCACTGATACACCTGGTCCTTTTAAACGAACAAAGAAGAGATTGGCATAGAAGCTGTAATATAAAAACAATGCATTTATTAACCTCACATGAGGAAGACTGCATCATACGGTACCCTCAGGCCACTGTAGGAGCCAGGGCCATAGGAATTAGGATGAGGAGCCGCAAAGGTCTGCTCTTCCTCAAAAATGGGACGATCGAATGGGTACATTACTAACAAAAAGAAGTCCTTGGGGAAATTGAAGCCGCTGTACAACCAGCCAGAGGGGAGTCTTCTCCCTGTGTCCATTTGAGCCTCACAGGTAGGCTCTTGTTGTTCCCACGGTGGAGCTGCACAACTCGCAACTCAGGAATCATGGCCCAGTTTGAAAAGAAAAAGTCTTTCAACGATCCTGTCCAGTGTCTCAAGCAGTGCACCAGTTTTCTTCACTTGAATCTAACAGGCACCAGAGACACAGCACCTGTACCCTAAACTCGAGTCCTTCCCTAACTCCTGTATCGCTGTGCTGGCTCACTGCTCTTTTGTTGGGGTCACAAATTGAATCCAGTGTGCCCAGGCACCTCTTGATCAACAAACAAAGGTGCAAACTTGCATTCACTTTGGGACCCGGATTCAGAAGCCTGAAGCAACCTTTGTTTTAAAAGGGGTCACCTCAAGCAAAAGCCTCCTTTCCATTCTTGTTGGTCTGTGACTCTCTCAGCTGGGCATCAAAAACTTGATCCACGAGTTCTCCTTTCTGATTTGTGACCCCGTCTTTTGCCCAAGACAGTGGCAGGGTGTTAGACTTGGCAGTCTCTAGTTGGCAGAGGTATACACTTCTGACAAATAGGGACTGACCTCCTCTAGTCAGGGCAAGGGGATTGCACACTTAGATAACCCCTGCTCACCCCCTTGGTAGCTTGGCAAAGCAGACAGGCTTATCTCAGAGGCAGTGCGTTAAGCATTTATGACCACATACAGTAATAATGTGAATACACTACAAATGGACACGACACAGTAGTATTATAAAAAGAAGGATTTTTATATAAGGCTTAGCACAAGACCAAATAACGACAAAAATATACCACAATCTTAATAAATACTCTTGGAAGGAAAAATAATAGTTCAAGTGTATTTTCTTCTTAGCACAAAGTCTTTAGTATCAAAAGCAACTCTTCTTCTTTAAAGCACAGTTCTTGGCAACAATGTAACCAACACGGGAGTCACATGACGTCGAAGCAAAGTTAATCCAAAGGGTTCGGCGTCGACCGCCCGGAGTGCCACGTCGAGCTCGGAGTCACACGGACCCCCACAACACAGTACCTTGGAAAAGCGAAGCACACGATGATCAGCGGCGTCGAGATGTCCGGCGTCGCGTCTCCGGCGTCGATCCGGCCTCGGAGTCTGGGCGACCTGCAGCAGCGTCGATCGATGTCGGGCAGGAGCAGCGCTCACGAGGTGAAGCAGGATACGGCGTCGTCGTCGATGTCGATGATGTTGCAAAGGTGAGCAGCGCTCACGGCGTCGAGGGGGCTCGAAGTTGATGCGATCAGCAGCGGTGCAGACACGAGGTCACTTGGAGCTGGAGCCGAACTCACTACTCACTGGCGTTGCTGCTGGCGTCGGTCGGGCCCGGCGGCCGGCGTCGAGGAAGCGGGACACTGGAGCCGTTACTCACGATGTCGAGCTGGATTCGGCGATGTCCGTCGGCGTCGAGATTGCTGGATTCTTTCAGAGGTGCTGGATTCACAAGTTCCAGCAACAAGCACTTTTAGCAAATGATGAAGTCCTTTAGCCCTGTGACTTCAGCAGGAGACTGGCACTCTTCCAGTCCTTGGAGATTTTCTTAGCAAAGTCTGAGAGTACACACAAAGTTCCTCTCTCCTGGTTCCTTGGCAAAAATAAAGAAGCAATGCAGGATTCCCCCCAGCAAACAGCGCACTGGCAGAAGGGGTAGGCAAGTCCTTGGATCAGCAGGCTTCTTGTCCTTGGTTTCAGGGTTCCTTGTCAGAAGTGATCTAAAGTCTTGGTTCAGGGGTCCTTCTCTTATACCCCTTCTTGGCTTTGATCCCTTTGTCCATGCAGGGGAATTTCCCAACATCCTGGGTTTGTTGTGGGTGTAGCCAGGCAGAGGCACCTGGCCTATTCACTGTGCAGGGCAGAGTCCTCAGCCGCCCAGTGGGAGGTGGAGCCAGTATTGTCACTGGCAGGAGCAGAGCTATCAGCCTCCCGGCAGGAGGTGGGGCTAGGATCGTCCCTGGCAGGCACAGAGCCATCAGTCGCCTGGCAGGAGGTGGAGCCAGCATTGTATCAAGCAGGGCAGGCTATCAGAAGCTACTCTCCCCCTACTCTCAATGCAAATGTCCCACTCATCCCACACTGACTCACCAGATCTCTGGAGCCACCCAGCTCCTGTCACACACACACCAAACCAGCAGAAACCAGAAATAGTTAGACAAGAAAATAGCCACTTTTTAAAAGTGCTATTTTCAAACCCAGAGTCCAAAAACCATCCACACAAATGGATGCGTGATTAAACCCCAAATTCAGGGATACCAAACTCGACATTGCACCATGCTCCCCGAGCCAGCTAGGATTATAGCATTAATAACCCTGGCAGCCCATTCTAACTAATGGAGAGCAGGTTACCTTACAATAGTGAAAAACGAATATGGCTGTAATTCACTACTGGGACATGCCAACCTTGTCAGGCTTGTCCTACCTTATGCTTACAATGCACCCTGCCCTCAGGCCTACCATAGGGGTGACTAACATGAAGTTAAGGGAAGGTTTGGGGACTGGCAAGTAGGTGTACTTGCGCAGTCAGCGTGACAGTACCAGACTGCACGTAGGTCTAGCAATGGCAGACCTGGAGACATACTTTTACTAGGGGTGGCACAACATGTGCTGCAAGCCCACGAGCAGCATTTGTATTTACAAGCCCTGGCACTCCTGGTGCACTAGACTAGGGACTGATAGTAAACCAAATAAGCCAAACATGGAATTCACGGCCTCTTGAACGAGTTTAGATTGCCGCACAATCGGCCCGGCAAAACTAAAGTCCTTCAGTTCTGCGATGAGTGGTTCGTGATCACTTTCAGGACGTGGTCTGATTGCCATGTCCGTCACCAAGGTCCACAGGGATGTATCGACTAGGATATAATCGATGCGACTACTATGCCTGCCATTGAAGAATGTTGGGCTGCCCAATCTATCCGATCTTGTACGACCGTTTAGGGCGCGCAACCCCCAATTCAGACATAGGCCTTTGATAAAAGTAGCGCATTGGGACCGCTTAGTAATGGGAGGAAGCTTAAGTTGAGGAATACCCCACATCATGTCCTCGGCCTCAGTTAGCATCCCATCCTCCCTGCTTAGAGGTTCGAAGCAAGTATTAAAATCGCCCATTACAACCACCTGACCCACTGAATTGGTAGAGCCAAGGAATTCATCTAGACATGTTAGGGTGGATGATACACGACCACCCGGGGTTCCTCTGGCATATACATTAAACAACAAAATATCCAGCCCACTATTAAATTTCATGTTTACTATAAGGATATCAGGACAGTCAATATAAATTTCCTTCACAGAGACCCCTACAGTTTGACGAACCCAAACAGTGAGGCCCCCCATAGCCCTGCCTCTTTGGCCTCTAACTGCGGGTTTGTTGAAGCTCAGAAAACCTGGAAGAAAAACTGGATTGGTTGACCATGTCTCCTGAAAAGACCAAATATCACCATGACTGATGAAGTCAGCCCAGTCAGGTATACATATACAAGATTCTATACCCGCCACATTCCAACATCCCAAAGTAGTACCCTTAACACAAGCTTGAGCACACGGGACTATTGTATCAGTAGAGTGGGGTTCACAGGGTTGCAGGGAAGAACCAACGAATGGAGGAACCTCATTGAACATCCCTTTCCTTTTCGTGCTTATTAACTCATCCTGTATTGCTAACACTGCAAGAGAGCCTAGGGAGGAAGCAACCTGGGGTTGCAGTGTGGCAAGAGACTGTGTTGGTGAGACCAGCTCACTTAGTTGAACTAAGTTTCCCTCCTCACAACAGCGCAGAGAACCATTAGAGCTTGCAACAATACGTGGGAGGATACCCGGATCACCTCCCACATGCGAATTATACAGGTCTTCGTTACTACTCTCTCTTGTTTGTCAATCATTAGACGACAGCCCAGAGAGAGGATCCTACAGGTTTCTCAGTGGGATGTTCCAAAGGTCTTTTGGGTGGGAGGGCCTAATAGTGTAAGGATTCACTGAAAATAAACTGGGAGGCTGCTGTAACTGTGTAAAGGCAGGCATTGGGGGAGCCAGGGGAAACGGGGGATTATTTGCATATGGCAGTTCCAGATGTGATGGGGGACCAGAGGGCTGGATATAAGGCTTTGCCCACCCCGGCGTTTGTACTGGGCAGTTGTAAGTGGATTGGATATAAGAGCGATATAGCGCCTCAGGGTTAAAGTGGGGAACATGGAAACTTGGTGTGAAGTTGGACCATTTAAGGAGGCTTTTGGTGTTTTTGTTAGCTCTACCAGGAGGTTGATTGTTAGTATTAATCAAAGTTTCGGGGTAGAAATAACTTAGATTCCTTGTGGAGATCCCTCCCTCGTTGTTTCCCACATACCAATCTGTAAGGTGAGATACAACCCGATGGTCCCTGAAGTTAATAATCACAATGTCCCCCTCAATATCCTTAGGGCAGACCCCAACCCACTGACATCTTCTGACCGTGACGATATCCCCGTTAAGGTTAGGTGGAAGGGGTCTGTTTGTTTTTAGCCAGAAAATGACTTTGTTTTTTAGACTTTCGTCATTTTCTCTTTCCCCTTCATGAACTGGTGGCACACCTGTCATGACAATAACAAAATTTAGTGAGTCTGGCGGCAACTCGTTATTTCTCTTTGAAGGTAATGGAATTTTCTTTTTACCGTTTACGCCAGCAGGTTTACCCATCCCTTTCTTTGTCTGCGGTGCTAATCCCTTGGCCAGTGATTTACTGACTACCACACTGGGGTTAGCTGTCACGGGGGGTAGTGTTGTAGTGGGTTTCGCCACCACCGTCGGGGCTTTATTTGAGATGGTGGCTGCTTTAGTGGTATTAGTGGTGAGTTGGCTGGTACTTTTAGATGGTTTGCCAGCAGCAAGAGATGAACCGGCAGGTTTGGTAGAGGGGCCCCTGTTCTTATCCAGGCCCGTGGTGTGTGTAGATTCAATGGTCGCCACAAGGTGATCCAGTTTTTCACCCATAATCCTCACACGTTCTAACAAGGGAAGCATGTAGGATTTGATAAGCTTCTCCAAGATATCAAGGGGCACCTCACTTAACCCTACAGTTACCAACTCTGGGGTAACGTGGTCACGTGTGTCTGAGGGAAGGGGCTCTACTATTGGAGGTGGATCCGGCTCAATATTTGGGTTTGATGGGGGTGGTGGTGGAGTGGGGCAGCTACGTCCTTTCCTTTTAACCCCTCCCTTCCTCCTTTTCTTCCTAGGTGGGGAGTGAACAACCCTTGTAGCTTTATCAGACGTAGTTCCTGGCTTTAGTCCACTCGTCTCAGGAATGATCTCGCCTGGATCAATACAGACCAGAGACAAGTTGGACAGCAAGGGGGTTGGTTCTACTTCCCTAATGGAAGTCTCGGGATGTTTGTTTCAATAATGCTTGAGTGATCAATAGGAGGACAAACAAGCTGACCTCCGCAGGTGGCACTACTACAGGGCGGGGAGATAGCAGGAAACCTAAATATACTAGGGGTAAGGTTGAGATCAGTCGCGTCAGCATCAATAACGCTCAGACCTTGGGCGGGAAATTCTTTATTGGTATTAAAAAGTGGTAGAGGGTTTTTCTTTAACTGCTCAATTGAGCGTCTACGCTCGGCTCTTCTTTCGGCAAGGAGTAAGTCCATGTCTACTTCCTTAGCAGATTTCTTTAAAAATTTATCCAGGGGACCCAGAACAGAGACACTCACACCAGGCGGAGCAGAATGGCTCATGTTCAGGGAGGATAGATCAGTATGAAGAGGCAATGTAATAACTATAGACCACTGCTAACTATCCACAATGTAAGAACACTATGGCTCTGCCAACAATAAACAAAATGTAAATATCCTAGCCCAGCCCGGCCTCCCTCGGCCCCGGACGGCCACAGACGGTCCCGCCCTTGTCCCGGGCTTCTCCCGGCGCCCTTCCGCGCGCTCCCGCGCAGCGGGTATGTCCACTCCTCTTTATAGGTGACCTTGAGTTACCAAGGGGGCGGGGCCGGCAGGGAGAGGAGCCCAGCTGGAAACGGGCGCGCGGGGACTCCTGGTCCGTGGAGTCCACCCGCTGTTTCCTCGCAGCCCTGCCGGTCACCAGGTGATACCCCTTACAATCAGGCAACAGCCGCTGTCACCGCGAAGCGGGACCCGCGCAGCGAGTCCGGTGAGCAGCAGCGGTTCAGCAGGCTGAATCAGCGGAAGTCCGTGGTCAGTGGCGTGGCGTGGCTCCTAACAAACGGCAAATCCGCCAAAGGAAGGGCAGAGAGCCTCTTAATGCTTGCGGTGGATGGGGGCGGGGCCGGCAGGGAGAGGAGCCCAGCTGGAAACGGGCGCGCGGGGACTCCTGGTCCGTGGAGTCCACCCGCTGTTTCCTCGCAGCCCTGCCGGTCACCAGGTGATACCCCTTACAATCAGGCAACAGCCGCTGTCACCGCGAAGCGGGACCCGTGCAGCGAGTCCGGCGAGCAGGAGCGGTGCAGCAGGCTGAATCAGCGGAAGTCCGTGGTCAGTGGCGTGGCGTGGCTCCTAACAAACGGCAAATCCGCCAAAGGAAGGGCAGAGAGCCTCTTAATGCTTGCGGTGGATGGGGGCGGGGCCGGCAGGGAGAGGAGCCCAGCTGGAAACGGGCGCGCGGGGACTCCTGGTCCGTGGAGTCCACCCGCTGTTTCCTCGCAGCCCTGCCGGTCACCAGGTGATACCCCTTACAATCAGGCAACAGCTGCTGTCACCGCGAAGCGGGACCCGCGCAGCGGGTCCGGCGAGCAGCAGCGGTTCAGCAGGCTGAATCAGCGGAAGTCCGTGGTCAGTGGCGTGGCGTGGCTCCTAACAAACGGCAAATCCACATGGAATTCAATTAATACAGCAATTTTACATAGGGAGCACTTGCACTGTGGCACTGATCAGCAGTGGCACAGTGCCCAAAGCATATACCAGCAAAAACATTGTAAACAGTGGAGGCAAACATAAAAAAATGGAGGAGAGACTCAAGCCAATGATGTCAGGTCTAACACGTGTCCCCTCCAGCTGAAATGTGGGGAGCGCTACCCTTCCCCTGGGGAGTTCTCATCACTAAGGCGGAAAAATCTGGACAGACCATCAGCATTGGCGTGATCTGTGCCAGGGCGGTGTTCCACCGTAAAGTCCATCCCCTGTAGGGAAATGGACCACCTCAACAGTTTTGGGTTCTCACCCCTCATCTGCATCAGCCATCTGAGGGGCCTGTGGTCTGTCTGAACCCGGAAGTGAGTCCCAAACAGGTAGGGTCTTCGCTTCTTCATTGCCCAGACCACAGCAAATGCTTCTCGCTCTATCGCACTCCACTTCTGTTCCCTGGGAAGTAACCTCCTGCTGATGAAGGCTACAGGTAAGTCTCGGCCCTCTTCATTCACCTGAGCTAGAACAGCCCCCACGCCATGCTCTGAAGCGTCCGTCTGGACAATAAATTCTTTAGAAAAGTCGGGTGCCTGGAGTATAGGTGCTGTGCACATTGCAGCTTTCAGGGTGTCAAAGGCCGTCTGACAGGCGTCAGTCCAGATCACATTTCGTGGCTGCTTCCTGGAAGTCAGCGATGTCAAGGGGTGCACAATGTTACCATAATCCTTGACAAACCTCCTGTAGTAACCCGTGAGACCTAAGAAGGCTCTCACCTGAGTTTGGGTTTTGGGCGGTGCCCAAGCCAGGATGGTATCAATCTTGGGTTGCAGGGGGGCCACCTTGCCGCTCCCTACTTGGTGCCCCAAGTACACCACAGAACCCTGCCCAATCTGGCACTTACTGGCTTTGATTGTGAGGCCTGCTCTGCGCAGGGCCAACAACACTTCCTGGAGGTGGCGCAAGTGTTCCTCCCAGCTGGCGCTGAACACTGCAATGTCGTCCAGGTAGGCGGCACTGAAATCCTCCAGTCCAGCCAAGACCTGGTTGACCAACCTCTGGAAGGTGGCAGGGGCATTCTTCATCCCAAAGGGCATAACCTGGAACTGGTAGAGCCCATCTGGTGTGGAGAATGCTGACCTCTCTTTTGCCCCATCAGTCAAGGCGATCTGCCAGTACCCAGACGTCAGATCAAACGTACTAAGGTACCGTGCAGCCCCCAACCGATCGATGAGCTCATCAGCTCTGGGGATGGGGTGCGCGTCAGTCTTCGTGACTGAATTGAGTCCTCGGTAATCCACGCAGAACCGAAGTTCTGGTGAAGCACCAGGCGCTGCAGCCTTCGGGACCAAGACCACTGGGCTGGCCCAAGGACTGCTAGAGGACTCAACCACCCCTAAGGCAAACATTTTGGAAACCTCCTCCTTAATGTATGCTCTGACCTTGTCAGTCACCCTGTAAACCTTGTGCTTCCCAGGAATGCTGTCTCCGGTGTCAACATCATGGACACACCAATGAGTGACACCAGGAACCAAGGAAAACAGATCAGGGAATTGTCCCAACAGTTGACGACAATCCTGCTGCTGCTCAAGGGTCAGTGTGTCAGAGAGGACCACACCATCCACTGACCCATCTTGCTCTTTTGCATACAGGAGGTCAGGAAGAGGCTCACTCTCCTCCTCCATTCCAGCATCTGTAGCTAGGAGCATGCCCACTTCGGACCTTTCTAAGTGGGGCTTCAAACGGTTGACATGCAGGACCCTCAAGGGGTTCCTGGGAGATTTCAAGTCTACCAAGTAGGTGACATCGCTCTTCTTCTCCACAACCTTAAATGGTCCAGTCCACCTGTCCTTGAGCGCACAAGGTTCCACAGGGGACATGACCCAAACTTCCTGACCAGGCTGAAACTCAACCAGAGTGGCATTCCGATCGTACCACCGCTTCATCTCTTCCTGGCTGGCCTCCAGATTTGCCTGAGCAAGATCTCTGAAGCGCCGAGTCTGGTTCCTAAAGGCCAGCATGTAACTGTATACATCCTGGGGAGGTTTCCTGGGAGATTGCTCCCAGCCTTCTTTGACCAGACTCAAAGGCCCTCTTACCGGGTGACCATACAAAAGCTCAAAGGGGCTGAACCCTAGAGACTTCTGTGGCACCTCACGGTAAGCAAACAGTAGGCATGGCAAGAGGACGTACCATTTACACCTCATTGGTTCTTCAAGACCCATGATCATGCCTTTAAGGGTACGGTTGAATCTCTCAACCAACCCATTACCTTGAGGGTGGTAAGGAGTGGTGAACTTGTAGGTTACCTCACACTCCTTCCACAGAGACTTCATATAATTGGAAATGAAGTTGGTGCCCCGGTCTGACACCACCTCTCTGGGGAACCCCATTCGGGAGAAAACACCCATCAGTGCCCGTCCCACCACGGGGGCCGTCACTGTCCTGAGAGGGATGGATTCCGGGTACCGTGTGGCATGTTCCACCAAGACCAGGATGAACCTGTTGCCCAGGGCTGTCTTCGGGTCCAGGGGCCCAACAATGTCAATACCCACCCGGTCAAAGGGGGTACTGACCACTGGAAAAGGTTGGAGGGGAGCCTTCTGCTTCCTTCCGCTTTTCCCACTTGCCTGGCAAGTGTGACAAGTTTTACAATGGATGTCTACATCCCTTCGCATCTGAGGCCAATAAAAATGGGTGACAAGCCTGTCATAGGTCTTGTCCTGCCCCAGATGTCCAGCTAACGGAACGTCATGAGCCAAACCCAGTAGGAAGGTTCTGAAGCGCTGGGGTACCACCAGCATACGGGCTGACCCAGGCTCAGCAGCCTTAGGCTCGCTATACAGGAGGTCGTTCTCCCAGTACACAAAATGTGACCCTGACTGATCACCTGAGGTTTGGGCTGAGGCCTGCTGCCTCATACCCACAAGAGAAGGGCACACCTTTTGTTCGGCACAAAATTCCTCCCTGGAGGGACCACCATCCTGCTGCCAGTGGGTCAGCTCGGGCAGGTCTCCCAGTTCGGCCACTTGTTCCCCTGTGGGCTCCAGGGCATCCCCCTCAGGGTCTACCTCCTCCTGGACCACAGGAACTACGGGGGACGGTTTCCCGCGCCCCCTGCCTCTTCTCTTCACAGCTGGGTCCTGGGCCATATTTTCAGGCTCCGGGACCCCATCAACACCCTTACTTGCTGTCATGGAACGAGTGATCGCACACACCCATTCTGGCACACCCAACATTTTCAAATGTGTCTCCCTCTCCACCTTAGCCCAAGGGGAGTCCTCCAAATCATTGCCCAGGAGACAATCAACAGGCAAGGCGGGCCTTACAGCAACTTGAAGAGTACCTGAAACCCCCCCCCCATTCAAAGGGAACCTGAGCTACCTAACACTCTTTCTGGGAGTTGTCAGCAGCTATCACAGGGTAGAATGCGTGGGGAACCACCTGCTCTCTGGACACCAAGTGACACTTGACAGCTGTCACACTCGCTCCGGTGTTTCTGAGGGCTTCCACTCTATGGCCATTAATGGTCACCCACTGCCTATATTTATTAGTGTTACTAGGCAGAGGGGGTGGAGGGACCATTTCCATGTCTCCTAGCGAGACCAGGGACATCTCTGCGGGACCCCTCCCACCAGGGGCAACCATCTCCTCCCCTCCCAGGGCTACACTCGCCAACTGACGGGGGGGGGGGTGCACGAGGTGGTGCATTAGAATTCTTCATGGGACACTGGGGATCATAATACCGGTGTCCCACCTGCCCACAAACGTAGCAGGTCATTGGGCCCCTCTGAACAGGTTTACCTGTTGGGCCCCTGGCTTCTTCACAGGGGGAGGCTGGGAACCTTTCCCTTGGTTCCCTTGGGGATTACTTTGGGGCCCTTTCTGGAACTCCTTCTGTTTACTCTTGTCCCCCCCACTCTTCTGCTGGGGACCCTGCCCACCTTTGGCTGAGTCTCCCACTGGATCCTTGTGGACCCTGGTACTGACCCAGCGGTCCGCCTCCTCAGCAAGTTTTCTAGGGTTAGATATCTTGCTATCAATAAGGTGCTGGCACAGCTCTGGAAAACAGTTATTAGACAAGTGCTCCCAAGCAAACAAATCATAAAGAGCTTCATAACTTTCCACTTTGCTGCCCTTTACCCAACCATCCATGGCTCTGCAAAAAAAAGACACATATTCAACCCACGTAGTACCAGGCAACTTCTTACATTCTCTAAAGGCTTGTCTGTACTTTTCTGGGGTTAGGCCATACCTCAACATTAAAGCATCTTTCATATGAGCATAAGACATCCTATCCTCAACAGGCATGTCTAACAGGGTATCTCTCCCCTCATTCACAAAGCGACCCCACAACCCCGCTCCCCAATCCTTCTCAGGGACCCGGTGGGCCAACAATGCTAACTCATATGCTTTAAACCACTGGCCAATATCTTCATTCTTATGATAATCTTTTATCACATCTTTGGGAAAATAAAACTTACTTTCTGCAGGCACAGATGGGATGCTGCCACCAGAGGGATTCAATTCTAACTTTTTAGCTTGGATATCCAGCTCCCTCAACCTGGTTTCACGCTCCAAAGCTAACTTCTCTCTCTCAAATTCTAACCTTTTGATCTCCAAATCAGCTCCTCTTCTGCCTTTTGCATTTTCTAACTCCAACTGCCCATTTATCTTAAGCCTTGCCATTTCCATGTAGTAAGCTCGCTCTTTCGCCCTTTCTTCTCTTTCTTCAGGGGAAAGACCTTTGGAGGAAACACTGCTACCGGGAGAGGACACAGGCCCATTCACTGGCACCTCCTCATCCCCTTCCTCTGTGGGTACCACCACCGCATCAGAGGGATCTCTGGACTCCAACCAGGCCTCTAGAGCTTTGAGGACTTCTCCTTTGTTTTTGCAGCCTTTCGTAGGGACTTTCAACTGCTTGCAATAATGATCCAACTGCTTTCTGTTGTAATCCTGGATCTTACTTCTATCAAATTCCTCTTCCACAACAACAACAGGGGCAGTGACTCCGTTGTCACTCATGGTCGAAACTGGCAATGTTAAAAAAATCCAGCGTTCAGAAAAGCGGAGAACAAAAATAGAATCCTTCCAAATTAGATTGTGGATGCGCTATGGTCTGCTTTCACTATGTAGCGCACACTAATCACTGCACATGGGTCATAAATGCAAAGTTCAAATCCTCACCGCTGACCCACCAATGTTAGACTTGGCAGTCTCTAGTTGGCAGAGGTATACACTTCTGACAAATAGGGACTGACCTCCTCTAGTCAGGGCAAGGGGATCACACACTTAGATAACTCCTGCTCACCCCCTTGGTAGCTTGGCAAAGCAGACAGGCTTATCTCAGAGGCAGTGCGTTAAGCATTTATGACCACATACAGTAATAACGTGAATACACTACAAATGGACACGACACAGTAGTATTATAAAAATAAGGATTTTTATATAAGGCTTAGCACAAGACCAAATAACGACAAAAATATACCACAATCTTAATAAATACTCTTGGAAGGAAAAATAATAGTTCAAGTGTAATTTCTTCATAGCACAAAGTCTTTAGTATCAAAAGCAACTCTTCTTCTTTAAAGCACAGTTCTTGGCAACAATGTAACCCACACGGGAGTCACACGACGTCGAAGCAAAGTTAATCCAAAGGGTTCGGCGTCGACCGCGAGGAGCGCTTCGTCGAGCTCGGAGTCACAACACAGTACCTTGGAAAAGCGAAGCACACGATGATCAGCGACGTCGAGATGTCCGGCGTCGCGTCTCCGGCGTCGATCCGGCCTCGGAGTCTGGGTGACCTGCAGCAGCGTCGATCGATGTCGGGCAGGAGCAGCGCTCACGAGGCGAAGCAGGATACGGCGTCGTCGTCGATGTCGATGATGTTGCAAAGGTGAGCAGCGCTCACGGCGTCGAGGGGGCTCGAAGTTGATGCGATCAGCAGCGGTGAAGACACGAGGTCACTTGGAGCTGGAGCCGAACTCACTACTCACTGGCGTTGCTGCTGGCGTCGGTCGGGCCCGGCGGCCGGCGTCGAGGAAGCGGGACACTGGAGCCGTTACTCACGATGTCGAGCTGGATTCGGCGACGTCCATCGGCGTCGAGATTGCTGGATTCTTTCAGAGGTGCTGGATTCACAAGTTCCAGCAACAAGCACTTTTAGCAAATGATGAAGTCCTTTAGCCCTGTGACTTCAGCAGGAGACTGGCACTCTTCCAGTCCTTGGAGATTTTCTTAGCAAAGTCTGAGAGTACACACAAAGTTCCTCTCTCCTGGTTCCTTGGCAAAAATAAAGAAGCAATGCAGGATTCCCCCCAGCAAACAGCGCACTGGCAGAAGGGGTAGGCAAGTCCTTGGATCAGCAGGCTTCTTGTCCTTGGTTTCAGGGTTCCTTGTCAGAAGTGATCTAAAGTCTTGGTTCAGGGGTCCTTCTCTTATACCCCTTCCTGGCTTTGATCCCTTTGTCCATGCAGGGGAATTTCCCAACATCCTGGGTTTGTTGTGGGTGTAGCCAGGCAGAGGCACCTGGCCTATTCACTGTGCAGGGCAGAGTCCTCAGCCGCCCAGTAGGAGGTGGAGCCAGTATTGTCACTGGCAGGAGCAGAGCTATCAGCCTCCCGGCAGGAGGTGGGGCTAGGATCGTCCCTGGCAGGCACAGAGCCATCAGTCGCCTGGCAGGAGGTGGAGCCAGCATTGTATCAGGCAGGGCAGGCTATCAGAAGCTACTCTCCCCCTACTCTCAATGCAAATGTCCCACTCATCCCACACTGACTCAGCAGATCTCTGGAGCCACCCAGCTCCTGTCACACACACACCAAACCAGCAGAAACCAGAAATAGTTAGACAAGAAAATAGCCACATTCTAAAAGTGCTATTTTCAAACCCAGAGTCCAAAAACCATCCACACAAATGGATGCCTGATTAAACTCCGAGTTCAGGGATACCAAACTCGACATTGCACCATGCTCCCCGAGCCAGCTAGGATTATAGCATTAATAACCCTGGCAGCCCATTCTAACTAATGGAGAGCAGTTTACCTTACAATAGTGAAAAACGAATATGGCTGTAATTCACTACTGGGACATGCCAACCTTGTCAGGCTTGTCCTACCTTATGCTTACAATGCACCCTGCCCTCAGGCCTACCATAGGGGTGACTAACATGAAGTTAAGGGAAGGTTTGGGGACTGGCAAGTAGGTGTACTTGCGCAGTCAGCGTGACAGTACCAGACTGCACGTAGGTCTAGCAATGGCAGACCTGGAGACATACTTTTACTAGGGGGTGGCACAACATGTGCTGCAAGCCCACGAGCAGCATTTGTATTTACAAGCCCTGGCACTCCTGGTGCACTAGACTAGGGACTGATAGTAAACCAAATAAGCCAAACATGGAATTCAATTAATACAGCAATTTTACATAGGGAGCACTTGCACTGTGGCACTGATCAGCAGTGGCACAGTGCCCAAAGCATATACCAGCAAAAACATTGTAAACAGTGGAGGCAAACATAAAAAAATGGAGGAGAGACTCAAGCCAATGATGTCAGGTCTAACACAGGGGTACACACTTCACATCCCAGTGCTTCCGCCTTCACTGAGGTCCTATTTGCCAGCAACGCCTGTGCTGGTTACCTTCACCTTGGCTTCAAGCTGGACTGGTGCTGACTCCCCAGGCTGGATCTGATGTCCGGACCCCTCTGGCAATGGTTGTAAGGCAGCAAATATCTATTGGTGGACAGAACAAAAGGTCTTTAGACAAGGCATACAAATAATCTATCAACAGAGAGGATAGTCTCAAAATAGTCTTCCTAGTCTTCCTAGTCTTGGGGCGCCCCATATATTAGCAAGTACAAAAGAGGTGGTGATGGACGGAGCATCTGAACCAATCAAACACTCCCACCCAGTCAAAAGATCTGGGTTTGATCCATCACCGTTCTTTAGCTCACTCTGCCACCCCAGTTCAGACATGGCTATATGCAAATCAGTCTGACCCTGTGCCTCATGGGACATTCCAGCCCAAACTGCCAAGCCATGCCTTCCCTGGACCGGAAACAAGCTTCTGAGGACCGGTTTCTGGCATTACAGCCGCCTTCAGCCCGGCTTACTTGAATCCAGTGGCAAAGTGAGCAAGGGACTCACGTCTGAGCATACCCTACCACACTTATGGCGGCCAAAAGCGGTACAGAAGGTGGTGGTGATGGACGGAGCATCTGAACCAATCAAACACTCACACCAAGTCAAAAGATCAGGTTTTGGTCCATCACCGTTCTTTAGCTCACTCTGCCACCCCAGTTCAGACATGGCTATATGCAAATCAGTCTGACCCTGTGCCTCATGGGAACAGTCCAGCCCGAACTGCCAAGCCATGCCTTCCCTGGACCGGAAACAAGCTTCTGAGGACCGGTTTCTGGCATTACAGCCGTCTTCAGCCCGGCTTGCTTGAATCCAGTGGCAAAGTGAGCAAGAGACTCACGTCTGAGCATACCCTGCCACACTTACGGCGGCCAAAAGCAGTACAAAAGGGGGTGGTGATGGACGGAGCATCTGAACCAATCAAACACTCACACCCAGTCAAAAGATCTGGGTTTGATCCATCACCGTTCTTTAGCTCACTCTGCCACCCCAGTTCAGACATGGTTATATGCAAATCAGTCTGACCCTGTGCCTCATGGGAACAGTCCAGCCCGAACTGCCAAGCCATGCCTTCCCTGGACCGGAAACAAGCTTCCGAGGACCGGTTTCTGGCATTACAGCCGTCTTCACCCCGGCTTGCTTGAATCCAGTGGCAAAGTGAGCAAGGGACTCACATCTGAGCATACCCTGCCACACTTATGGCAGCCAAAAGCGGTACAAAAGGGGGTGGTGATGGACGGAGCATCTGAACCAATCAAACACTCACACCCAGTCAAAAGATCTGGGTTTGATCCATCACCGTTCTTTAGCTCACTCTGCCACCCCAGTTCAGACATGGCTGTATGCAAATCAGTCTGACCCTGTGCCTCATGGGAACAGTCCAGCCGAACTGCCAAGCCATGCCTTCCCTGGACCGGAAACAAGCTTCCGAGGACCGGTTTCTGGCATTACAGCCGTCTTCAGCCCGGCTTGCTTGAATCCAGTGGCAAAGTGAGCCAGGGACTCACGTCTGAGCATACCCTGCCACACTTATGGTGGCCAAAAGCGGTACAAAAGGGGGTGGTGATGGACGGAGCATCTGAACCAATCAAACACTCACACCCAGTCAAAAGATCTGGGTTTGATCCATCACCGTTCTTTAGCTCACTCTGCCACCCCAGTTCAGACATGGCTATATGCAAATCAGTCTGACCCTGTGCCTCATGGGAACAGTCTAGCCCGAACTGCCAAGCCATGCCTTCCCTGGACCGGAAACAAGCTTCCGAGGACCGGTTTCTGGCATTACAGCTGTCTTCAGCCCGGCTTGCTTGAATTCAGTGGCAAAGTGAGCAAGGGACTCACGTCTGAGCATACCCTGCCACACTTATGGCGGCCAAAAGCGGTACAAAAGGGGGTGGTGATGGACGGAGCATCTGAACCAATCAAACACTCACACCCAGTCAAAAGATCTGGGTTTGATCCATCACCGTTCTTTAGCTCATTCTGCCACCCCAGTTCAGACATGGCTATATGCAAATCAGTCTGACCCTGTGCCTCATGGGAACAGTCCAGCCCGAACTGCCAAGCCATGCCTTCCCTGGATCGGAAACAAGCTTCCGAGGACCGGTTTCTGGCATTACAGCTGTCTTCAGCCCGGCTTGCTTGAATCCAGTGGCAAAGTGAGCAAGGGACTCACGTCTGAGCATACCCTGCCACACTTATGGCGACCCCCTGTCTTTTAATGTGCTGTGTTATCGTGTGGTAGGTCTTTTAATTTGTTGTGTTATTGTGTGGTAGGTTTCCTCCTCGAAAGTGCCGGGACACTCTTTTTGAGTAGCCGTGCGCTATACAAAAATAAACATAACATAGCATAACATAACAAAAGCGGTACAAAAGGGGGTGGTGATGGACGGAGCATCTGAACCAATCAAACACTCACACCCAGCCAAAAGATCTGGGTTTGACCCATCGCCGTTCTTTAGCTCACTCTGCCACCCCAGTTCAGACATGGCTATAGTGTGGCAGGGTATACTCAGACGTGAGTCCCTTGCTCACTTTGCCACTGGATTCAAGCAAGTCGGGCTGAAGACGGCTGGAATGCTTCAAGGGTCAGAGCAGGGTCAGAGAATAGTTGCAAGTAGGCAACGAGGCGCCAGGAAGCAATTAGCAGCAGGTGTCCAAGATGAAGTTAATTTATTTGTAACCCTTTTGTAAAAGGTTACAAAGAAATTAGGTTCAACTTTTGCACCTGCTGATGTAACCCTTGCTTGGCTGAAAATTCGTCCCCGCTGATTCGCGGATTTTACCGCGATTTCGCGAGATTCGCGGATCGCGAATTCGTGGAAAATCCGCAAATTTGCCCGCGAAACGGATTTTACGCCGACCCTTAATTGCCTCCTTATCTCAGCCCTTGCACAGTAATCTTTAAAATAAAAGCATTAATGCTATATACATGGCAGAGCTATTCTCTGCATATGACTTACGAATGCTGCTATCCCTTGATAATGTTATTAAATAGGATAACCCCACCTGCACATTTCCTACACTTGTATTATATCTCAAGAAAACAATGATATCCCCATGCGCTCATAACAAAATATGCAATATTTCCTTTAGCTAATGTTACCTAAAACAATACTTATACAGCTAGATTCATCAAGCATTTTTGCGAGCGCAAACGGTGCGAATCGCAAAAATGACATTTGGAATTCATCACTGGGTCATGAACTCGCAATTTGAAAAATCGCAAATAATTGACTTTCTCAAATTGCGATCGCATTTAAGGAATCTCAATTTGAGATTCCTTAAATGCTATTCATGAACCTTTGAAAAATTGCGAATTCTCTATTTTTTGCCGCTATTTACCGCAAAGTCTGACTTCGTGGTAAATAGCGAAAACTTTGAAAAATGCACTTTTGTGCATTTTTCTAAGTGGTATGTTACACACACACATGTCCTTTGGACATGTGTGTGTGCAATATCAGGCTACATTTCCATTTCAGGGGTGCTACAGGGTGTCCTTTGGACACCCCTGGCACCCTTGAAATCGCATTCTTATTTGCGATTAGAAAATTGCTAATCGCAAATAAGGATTGACTCCCCATTCATTCCTATGGGCCTTTAGGCCCAAAGGAATGAATGGGGAGTTATTCCTTATTGCGATTAGCAATTTGCTAATAGCAAATAAGGAGGCTGTAGGAATCGCAATTTATTTTGCAATTTCTACATGAATCCCGATTTGTGAGTCCTTAATAGCGATTCTTTAATAATAGCTATTAAGGACTCGCAAATCGGGACATTGATGAATCTGGTGATAGTGCTTTACCCTACAGTGTGAGAATCAGGATATTTTAAGTAGTACAAAGAAATCACATACTGTCACAGTGGCTCCCTACGTGAAAATTGCACGATCAGTAGGGTTGGTTAGTTCTAAAAACAGACTTTGGCCTTTGACCCTTAAGCCTGTTGTCCCCTGTTTGAGAAGGGCTATGCCATGCGGACTTTCCAATTCAAAGCAACTATGAAGATTCACAGCTGAAAGGAAGTCCAGTTCCCTCTGTTTGCCAATAATTGAAAGGTAGGATAATAACTTTTGCTGGTTTTTATACATATGTTTAATTGTGTACAGTGTGTGGTGTGCTTTTCTAGCAGTATAGAGGTCAGCTGTTTGTTTACATGTGTACATTACAGAAACCTGAGATCAGTTTGAAAACTGCTCTGAGTGGCAGATTCGACTTTGGTACTGGGGGCACTCAAAAATAATCTACAATGTTTTTGCCTAATAGGGATCCCCGGAGTATCCTCAAGATAGCCCAGGAATGGGGATCAGAATATATATGTATAAGGTACACCCTTAAAAAAATGAGTCTTGTTAGCCTGGGTAAAGTGACATTTTCCATTTTACCTGCCCCGATTGCGTTAAAGCGCTGCTTAAATTCAACTTTGATGCCAGGAGTTCACAGTATGATTATTAGGCAGTACAGACATCAAAAAAAGTTTTTAGTGCACTTATTTGTAATGAACATTTTTTTCCATATAATCAAAATTCCTTTTTTTTTTCTTACACCAACCCATTTGATGGTTCCACATATGAAAAGCAAGCCTCATTCCTTTACTTTCACCTTTAAAATGTAGTCATTTATACCCCTAAGCACAGAGGCTTTACTTGAAATATGAAAAGGCTGCGCCATTTTGTAAAGGACAGTTATTAGTTAACATCAGAACCACAGATGTACTTATGTAAAAAGGCATTAAGAAAGGAAATCCCTACTTTCAATCTTTTCTCTGTTATCCAAAATAATGAAACTGTCTTTTGTAACTTTTAAAATCAGCAGTCTTTAATGCACACCTTTATACCATGTTTTCTGTAACTTAAAACCTAGTTAAGTCAGCATTTTCCCTCTGTGACCTGCGGTCAGGAATAGCCATGTGCTATTAACGCAGCTGTTGCTCTGACCAGCCGGCGTCAACATCTCACGCCTTTCAAGCCAGCACAAATCGATCGTTCTGTAATGTCGTGTTTAGTTCAGCAACAACCAATTTACTCAGATTATGTGAATGCCTTTAAATATCTAATATAATGTATCTAAGGAGAATGCTGTAATATTTTGTAGCTTAGTCCTAGTTATTGAAAAGCACACAATTTTGTTTTTTCCCTTCCTTTCTATGAGGCCTATTTTATTCCTATTGAATGTGAATTCTAATTCTATCTTTCTCATTGTGGCAATTTGTACACATGTATAGTTTCTTACTTTGTCAATTTAATGGTAGCGTGCAGCTATTTAGCATATGTTACATAATTCATTTCTGGATTATTTTAAAATGTAATTAATTAAATTACATTTTGCCTAACAGAATGATGCCAAAAAAACACATTGAGCTCATTCCAGATATTTTCAGAAGGGGGTCATTCACTCAGCACATACAATACAGCGTTCTTAAGGCTACCCATTCTTACACAAAGAGCGCAATTGCTACTCACTCACCCAAGTACCACCGGTGTCAAACCACAAACCACATAGACATTCAAACACACAATTAACCCATAAATCAACACTTAGGACAGAAACAAAAGACAGCCCACAGACTGTACTCAAAACAAACATTGTAAATACTAATTGTAAGTCATATTTACAAGAAAAGCTCCCAAAAGTAGTACAAAAGACTGCACAAAAACAGCCCAAAAGACTGTTCCATGTTCAAGAAGCCAAAATGCATCAAATTCGCCAGTTTTGGCTGGCAGAACACTAAAAAAGCGCTCTGCATATCACCACTTATAAATGGTATTAAGTGCACCGGCCAGGATCCTTTTTTATGTACATATTTAGTTCCATGGTGTACTTTGTCACCATGGAAGAAATATCTTTTTTAATATACCTAAAACCTCTAGGGGGAGCGCGCTGATTCCATTCTAGTTCCATATTGGTACCTCCAAGAAAGCAACACATTCTGCAAATTGTGCTAAGAACAGGCATGCCAAGAATATTGCAGCATATACAATATTATACAATATGTGCCATTACGAATGATTCAAAAGTTAGAGAAAAGTCTCCTCAAAGAAGAGATTGGCAAAGAAGCTGTAATATAAAAACAATGCATTTATTAACCTCACATGAGGGAGACTGCGTCATACGGTACCCTAAGGGCACTGTAGGAGCCAGTCTAAGTAGTACAGAGAACAGGGGCCTTATATATGCAAAGGTTACATAGTCAGCATAAAACCAAGGGGAGGTCCTGGCGCATACAAGCATGCTTATTGACTAATATGAGTATACAAAATTTGCTTGCTCAACAAAGTGGGAGGGGAGACTAAACTGAACACATCAGTAAGAATAGCCTGGCAGTTCTATACTAGGAGCAGGTGAATTCTACCAGCTAGGCCTTTCTCAGCATTTGCATGGCTCTGGAAGAGGGAGAAGGCACATGGCGAGCACATGGTTAACTAAGATGGCCTCCAAGTACAAAATGGCTTTCAGCTCATGCTAGCAGTGATTCCTGCAATCTTTAACAGAAAATCTCACACTCAAAACTGGAGGCCTAATTTGATTATGGTGACAAGCTAAAGAAGGCCTGATTGGTCGTCTGCTAAGCATTATGTCTCATGCCATAAGTCTTGTCTAATTATTATGAAACATTATAACAAAGGCAGCTGGTCTAGCTTATTAATTGTCAAATGAATCTGTTGAAGCCAGCAAGTCATTAACAGTTTGTTGTTATCACATTGCATTACAGGCTATAGACAGGCATCTTGTTACATGTAATCTCACATTTACCACAGTAGACAATAGTTTTGGAGTTGGCAACCCTTTCTGACAAACCGGGGGGCTTTTACAGTGTTGAGGCTTGTCAAGTCCTGTTGAGATGGGGTGTACATTATTTGGCAAGATGTAGTGTTCTGCATATTTGTAATGTTATAAATGTATGGATAATGGTTGATGTAAAGCCAATATTAAAGGGAATAGGTTTGTCAGTTCATCAGGAAAAGTCATGCCAGATTTCATAGGTTTGATCTGTTTCTTTTGAAAAGTTAGAACACAGAGGTCGATTAGTATGACGGAAGGACCGCCACCGCATCCGCGTCCTTCCGCCATCTTACAGTGATTTTCTCACCGCCAAATTAGGATGGCGGTGGGAACCACGGCAGACGCAAAGGCCGTCAGCCACGGAACCACCAAAGGATGGTGCAGGGAGCATCAAATGGTGGCGGTGGCTAGCAGGCACCATTCACCAAATTATGATGCTGTTTTTGAAAGGCCTTTCCATGGCGGAGATTTGTATCGGGCCCCCCTGTGTAGAGGGTGGTGAGGGTGCACTTGCCCATGGTACCCCCGTACATTTCACAGCACTACATGGCAGGCATCACGTGGTGCCTTCCACGTAGTGCTGTGAAATGCGCAACATGCCATTTGCACTTCACGGCGGATGCTGCTTTCAGCAGCACCCACCACAATGTTAAACATCAGAATGCGTCCGCCATGGTGGTATTTGCATCCTGATGTGTGGTGCGGGACCGCCCCATGTATAGCGGACGGTCCCGGTCTACACAGGGACTCTTGTCCGTCCGCCATCCTAATGAGCCCCACTGTGAGGGGACCCTGACCTACTTATTGTGACAAGCATGTGGTACAGATAATAGGCTTTAAAGGATAGATTAAGACACTGTGCTCAAACCTGTAGGCAGATGTTTTTGAACATGCAACCTCGCAGATTTCTGTAGTAGGGAAGGGTTTAGGTGTATATTATCCTTTAAAAAACAGTGGGTATGAAAGATATGCACTACTATAATACTTGTAAGGCTGTTTTAGGAGCTAATGGTCTGCTTTTCCAACTGTCATTTTATATACAACTAGCAGCCCGTCCCGGCGTTGTCCGGGTATGAATTGCTGCCGACCAGTAGTATATTGTTTTGTAGGATTTCGTTTTGATAGCATTTCTTATATGTGACAGGCCTGTGAAACGCTCCGATTCACAGTGCACTGCTGATGCACTTAAGAGTGCGCGTTCAGTAGTGTGTGAACTCGAGTTTCCCTACTTTATTTTTCCTTGCAATATTATATAGTGCGAACTCGACAACATGGCATGAGCACAATTAACATTACAGAAGAACACATTCATTTGTGGTAGGCACGGGGAGACAAAGCGATTTGCCTTGAATCACAGGATGTTGAGCTGATGCTGAGGTTCGAACGTAGCTCCCCAGCTCTAAAGTTCGCAATTCTAGAACCTGTGGCGGGAGGTGTGTCTGAAAGTGTATGTCGGTGCTGGCCATCAATGAGAGAGACCTGTGCATTTTTCAAATGGGTGGTGAAAAAATATGAGTATGTTGCTGGAGATGTGGGCCGCCGTGCCACCAATGTACTTACCGGGGAGGGTTAACACCCATTATTCCACAACTTTCTTTCCGCATACCATCACTCCCCATACTTTCATTACGAAAGTACCATGACTCCGCAATGCCATTATAACGCATGGCATTACATTTTATATGCTTTTACCACGCATACATTTACAACGAAATTCGTTGTAAATGCATGAATGGTAAAAGCATGTTTTTTTAAATATTTGGATAAGGTCAGTATGGGTATAGGGGTATATGATTTGGGGTACTGAGGTATATGTTTTCTGGTGTTTAGGTATTTTAAGGGTTCAGATATAGTTTTAGGTTATAGGGTACAGGGGTAGTTTTAGGGTTTAGGGATAGGTATGGGTTTTGGGGTACAGGGGTATTTTTAGGGTTCAGGGCTAGGTTTGGTTTTGGGGTATAGGGGTATTTTTAGGGTTCAAGGGTAGGTCTGGGTTTTGGGACACAGGGGTATTTTAGGGTTATGGGGTAGGTTTGGGTTTTGGGGTACAGGGTTATTTTTAGGGTTCAGGGGAAGGCTTGGGTTTTGGGGTACAGGGTTATTTTTAGGGTTCAGGAGTAGGTTTGAGTTTTGGGGTACAGGGGTATTTTAGGGTTCAGGGGTAGGTTTTGGTTTTGGGGTAAAGTGGTATTTTTAGGGTTCAGGGCTAGGTTTGGGTTTTGGGGTACAGGGGTATTTTTAGGGTTCAGGGGTAGGTTTGAGTTTTGAGGAACAGGGGTATTTATAGGGTTCAGGGCTAGGTTTGGGTTTTGGGGTACAGGAGTATTTTTAGGGTTTAGGGATAGGTTTGGGTTATGGGGTACAGGGTATATTTATAGGGTTACGATGGGTTAGTGTTTAAGGGTGTTGGGGTATTTTAAGGAGTAAGGGTGGGTTATGATTATGAGGTGCAGGGGTATTTAAAGGGAGCAGGGTGGGATTAGCACACGATATGAGACATGGCATGAAGGGTGGGACGTACCACACGCCCCCCGCGTTTGTCACCCCCCCCCAGAACACGCCCACAGCACAACGCAGACACGCCCACAAGAGACTACTTTGCTGACACGGTTCTTTTACCTTTTAAATGTATATGGTGGTCGTCTGCATAGCCAATGTCCTTCTGCTGCAACTGCCCTTTCCAACGCTGTATTGGGCGGTGTGATTGGTGCTGTGGTTCCTGATTTTACCCACCTCAAAGGTTTGGGCTCTCTCTTTATTATATTAGTATGGATGGCATTTTATGACTGTATGCTTGAAGTTTGCCTTGGGGGAAAGCTTAAGCTCAGTACAGGAGATTTCAGTTGGTTATGGTGACAAGCCACTGATAACAGCTGAAGGCCTGATTGGCCAACTATCAAAAAATATTTCTAATGCCATAGTTATGATCTGTTTATTATCAAACGTTATGATAAATGCAGTAGGCCTGACATATTGATTGTGTAAAGCATATGTTACACTCAATAGGCATTTAAGGGTTCATTTGTATTTCTCTGTATTAAAACCTACAGATATGTGTTTTGATACATGAAATGTCACAGGGTACCTTTATAGGGAAGGATGTTGGTGTGGGTTGCCTCCTCTGACAAACTCCCACTTTCTAGCTGAATCTTTTTAATATAAAGAAATCAATAAATATAACAAGTAAATAAATATATATTTATATACAGTCATGGGGGGCCTAGGAGTCAGCTCTGTTCTGCCACTGGCCTGCCTCAGTGGCATTTACACTCTGCTTCATGCCATGACAGAGTATTGCATGGGATAGTGGTTTAGTCCACATTAGGTAATTGCTCTCTTATCTTATGAAAGATGTCATTTTCTGCTGACATGTATACATCAACCTGAAAATGAGAGTGCTTCAATTTCAGGGCTGGTTGACAAGTCCTTTAGTTTTCAGCTTTCTCCCTTCACTGTTGCCTTTTCATTTCTTTGCTTCTCCTCTTTTTATTCTAATGTTTCTTAAGAGGACAGTATAGCTCTCCAGGCAGTGCTAATGGGTCACTTGCTTGCTTCTCATGTCATTTGCAGTGTGCTGCATCACACATGGCCATTTCTCCAGTGCCTGGAGACCAATTTGAGAATATGTTGTCCATAGTGTACCATCATTTTACCATTCCAAGATGGCCTACACATTAATTCGAAATGTGGTAGCCATGCTGGTACTTTAAAACAAATATAGACTACTAACAATGCCTTCTACCATGCGTTCCCCCACTTCTATGTATAGTTTTGGAATTACAAACATATGACCACTGTGTTTAGATTGCAGCATGCTTCCTTTATTCGACTTGTGTTCTTATAATTCATCTTGTATATGCTGTTGGGTTTGTTTTTGTTTTATTGTGGGTGTGTGAGAGGGTTATACAAGAATGAATTAATGGATGCATGAGTTGAGGTATGAATGGAAAGGTGAGTGAGAGAATGCATGCATGGTGAAATATTGAGTGTCTAAACCCATCAATGGCATACAAAGCACTTTCTTGTATAAGCCAGATCTATTAGCATTTCCAATGCTTGTACTTTTCATATGGGAGGGTTGGCCAGTATGTGATAGCAGCAGGTTGGTGGGCACAGCCCTGTTATGAATGGCTTCCCAATAACTCATCTACCATTGTGCAGATTCCCCTGGGATCAGATGTGGCATACACAACATAACATTGGGATGGATAACAGTCAATCACATGGAGCATTCTTGTTCAGGGCTCCAGATCATACCATAGAGATCTCAGGCTTTCCTCCTGTTATCTGTCTGCTGTCACTTACAACCCCTCAATGTAAAATATCATTATGGATATCCCTCTCTAACTATTTGTACTATGCATGGATTCCCTGGAAGCCAGTAGTGTGAATATTGATTTCCCAATCCTGTTACCCACGTGTCTGACATCACAACCGTGAAAAACAAACCTTCTTTCTACTGTTCCAATATAACAAGAAAACACACGTCCATTATACGTTTCTCACTTTACCCGGATTACCAGAGAATTGAGCAAGGCAAAGTTATGATGGCTGACAGTCCACCCTCTCATCTGTTTTCTCCTATCACGTTTGTTTGGCAGGGAAATGCAGATGACACCACCAACCACTTGCTCCACTATCAAGCATGGGTCTGCACATATCTGTGGCTAACAAGAATTGGAATCTGACCCGATGAGCTGCATTCAGAGAGCTGCTGTCAGCAGAGCATTGGTGTTATTTAAAGTGTTGCATCAGCTGTAGATGTGAAGAGGAGGCAAAGAGAGTGGTGGGTGGCAGGATTTGATCTTTTTACAAACTTGATGGGGAGCAGTGGGCAATTGCAGGGTTATTGGGATTGGGTAACGGGTCACCAAGCCATTTATTGTTATATTTAGAAAGTGGACAGGTTATTGGAGGTTATTGAAGTGAGTGCCAAGGCAAGGATGTTTTTTTGGGTTGTGGAGGCGAGGGCAGTGTAGACGATAGTGAAGGTGGGTGTCAGGACACCATGCATTTTAATATTTGAGGAGGGAAATGCAGAAGGTGGTGGGGTTGGCTAATAGAAATCAATTATAATGTATGTGTAACATAGGGAGGCTTGGCTGATAGAGGAGATCCCATACTGTGTATTGGTTGCCCCAGCATTGAATATGCCTGTGCTACTTATCTGACCAAGGAAAGAGGATGTAGCGGAACCATACATAACACACAGTTGTACATAGGAATACGTATCCAAAGCTTTTTATTTCCTTGGGTTCTGTTTAACATCATAGACAACTAGAAATATACTCTCATTGTCTATTTGATGACTTCAGAACACCTCAGTTGAAAACACTTATTTCACCCCATAATTCCACATTCTATGGCAGGTGAAACAGAGTGCCAAAGGCACTTTATCTTTCAGTGCATTTACGTTGCACAGGTAGGATCAGTCCTTTATTTATGAAGTCAAACATCACTTAATTAGTAATAAAGACCATGGCCATGATGGCAGAACTATCACACACCCATTAGCTCTTCTTTAGTGTTCGCAATAAAGAAGTAAAGCATGTAAATGTGTAAAGGTATGGGGGATTGTATATCAATTACGTCGGTGTACCACAATCTGATCTCCATT
The DNA here is from genome assembly GCF_964263255.1 of Lissotriton vulgaris. Lineage (NCBI taxonomy): Eukaryota > Metazoa > Chordata > Amphibia > Caudata > Salamandridae > Lissotriton > Lissotriton vulgaris. The sequence goes on from NC_141699.1 coordinate 934,322,410, forward strand.
CTCATCGTGACTACTGTGGTGGTATCGCCTATGCAGAAAGCAAATATTAACAATGAGCTGTGATTCCCATTATTATTTAATGGATCCAGAGACATTCTCCCATAATTAGAACTAAACGGTGTAAGGCCAATCTTGGACACTACAACCTTCTGCTCTTTAGCAGCAACAGAGAACACCTATGTTTTTTTTGTCCAACTGGATACCTAAATAGTAACAATCTCCTCCTCCAACACCAGAATTAACCTATCTAACATCCATCATTGTGCCCCGAAATCCTTGCCTTGGATTGAACCATGATGAATTTAGTATTAGGCATGTGTTTCGGAACTTGTTATTTTTAGATAAGATTAAGTGTTGCAGACCTGTGAGATCAAGCATATACTGATCAGAGATACACTCATTCACGAAAGTGGGGTCGGAAGAGCACACATCTGACTCGCCCACTTCACTATGCCATTCACATTTTAACCTGTAACAAGAACACCTTCCCTATTGTTCTGTATGATTTCTATATTTATTGTTTTGTAATTCTGTATGTACTTATCTTACGCTCTTTTCCAGCTCTGCTTCCTTTTCTTCTGCAATTTTTCCTTTCTGCCATTTTATTATTTGGTTGTTTTAGTGCATATTTCGTTCTCTTGTTATCATCTTTCATGATGGCCCCTCAATAATTTTCAGCTTTAGCTTAATTCCTTTCGCTCCCTATAACTTTACATTTTTAACTCTATTTAAAGTTGTGTTTTCTGTTGTTTTTCTTTTCCTATCTGTCATTTTCTCTATTTTTTATTGCGGGATTGTCTAGCTTAATTCCGTTTTTCGCATCTTCTAGGTATCGTTTTAATTCCCATCTTTATTAATGATCCTTTCTTTATTTGACTATTGTCTCACTTCTTTCTTTGCCTGTCTCGCTTTACACAGTCTTCTGTTTGCTTTTATCTCTCCTTCCCACACAAGCCTTGTTCATTTATAGAGGCTCCTCATAACCTCCAATGGCAGAGAAATGATAAAATGGTTATCCAACAGACTCTGTTCCACATTTTCATCCTTAGCAATTGCTACAGCGTGATCTTTACAGTAGTGCATGATTCTGCTCTCCATTGCAGCAGCGATGGACCGAGGTATAGGACAAGGGTGGGGTGGGGGTTGGTGGGGCGAGAAATGTCAGCGTCCCGCAGGATCTGTTCTTCAGACCCTTTTGGCTTTTGATGACCCTCTCCTTTGGTAGGTGTACCTCTTCTGAGCAGAGATTATAGAAAGGAAGCAAAATTGGTAAATAGAGAGCAAACAGACTTATTCAAAGACAATGTAAAGACAGCAGAATTTGGTTGGTACATTTTGCATTTCAACGCTACCACCCATGTTTTTTAAGGTAAATAATTTTTATTGAGAGAATAAACACAAAATTAGGCAGTACATAACAGGACAGAGATGTAGGAAGTAACAAAGGCATCAACGATTAATTATATCCTTTGGAATAGAAGAATACATAATAACATTGGCAAACATTATAAGAAAAGGAGATATTGTAAGAGGAGAAGAATAACAAGGGTAAAGAGTTACATCAACAATAAAAGAATGTGTTCTATAAGAAACAAAACATTTTTTGTTTGTGTGTTTTGTTATATAGAAAGAGAGGGGAAGAAAGGAGCAGAAGAAGGGAAGAAAGAGGGGGTAAAGAGAGGAAGAAGAGAGAGGGGATAAAAGAGTAGAGTAAAACTTAGTGTTATCAGAGGGCTGAGTGTGGGAATAGAAATGTAGTAAAAGGTAATCATAATAATTCAGATTTATTCTTTAGAGAAATAGAGGAATGGAAGACAGAGGCAATTTTGTGCTCATCACAAAACAAATTCCACCGGACCAAAAAGGATAGTTTAGGGTTATCATTCCAACATGTTAATATAACTTTAAAGGCAATTTCAATAGCAATAAAAAGGTCAAATAAAACCACCCATGTTTTGTTATGCAAATCTACCAACGATGGTAGTGAACCTAAAAACATTACTCCTCCTTGAGGCAGGTGTCAAGGTAGAGGAATCTCGTATTTTATCCAAACTCTGCTGCACTATACAATAGGGAATGTTTTAAAGTTAGTCTAAGCATAGTATTTTGTACAGATAAATACTCTTCTGGTACAGAGCCTACGCTAGACATCACACAAATACACATTTGCCCTATGGTGTAATGATATGTGCATGGCTCTTGGCAGACTGTTTTAGCACCAATGCAGGTGATGACAGCAGCAGAGCCACACCGTTTTAAATATGGTTTGTGGTACGTTTTCCACTCTGCACAAGACAGCATAGCACCTCTGGTTGCTGCACTGTGTTGTACACCTTTTTAATCAGCCTGCCTCTTTGAAATCAGTTATGATAGGCCTTAGCTTTGAGAGAGCGGGGTGAAATACACAGCTTGATGGATAAGAGGCAGTTGGAAATATAATGGAGCTTGGTTTCCTAGTACATATTTTTATTGTATAATGAGGGGTCTCCTTTGAAGAAGAAATGCTCTCTTCAGCATTTCTGTGAAATGAAAATTCATACGGAAGTTGCATCATGGTCTCGCTTTTTATGATGTTGTAGCTGGCATGTTCGACAGAATTGTCTCACGAAAGAAAATGTAATATCTTAATCCAAGAAACAGTGGCTGTTTGTTCTCTTCTTTGCGGGAACTAGTACAAGACTGTGGGCACTGGAGAAAGTCTGAAGGAAATGTATTGCCAGAATAATCACTCTTTGAAAACAACACAGTCATGCTCATGCTGTTTTAAAAAAAATATAATGCCCTTTCTCATCTAAGAAGTATTTTCTCTAAGTTTCCCATTGCCCAATTGGGCTTTTCTGGAAATACCGCTTTACGTGGTAAACTAGCAGCGATAGAACAACAATAACTTATTTTCAAATTTACAACAAGCTGGTTGACAATAATCCATCACCCCTTTTCCAGCTGAAGGAAGAGTACACTGATTACCCCCCCACCCCCACACCTTATACATGAAACTATTTTTTCATCTTCATGACTTTCCTAGGCCTGAGGATAAAGAAGTTCTTCAAGGCCACTAACATTTATGACAGTGCCTCCTTCTCCATCATCTATAGTACAGATCCTGCAGTGCTTTTCTCTTCCTAGCTTAGGTATAGGCACCACATTTACCTGTTGGCAGTAACACATTGTGCGGAATTGAATAAGTCATTGATGATGACTCCGAAATCATACAGATACTGGATAATGATGGATCCCCACCTGCCTCCATAAATCCTTGCTTATTAGCAAGGAACAGCTTGATGGAGCAAAAGTAGCTCAAAATGGACCTCATCAAAACAGACAACATCTTCAATAATCACTTCTTGCTATTTAGTAATATGTTCTAAGTCCTTGCTGAAGGTGTCCCCTGTCCTGGATTTTAGATTGCCCCTAGATAAAAAGCTATCTCTTGCCTCAAAAAATCAACTACGTTGTTATAAATCAATATTTTGAATGAAAATGTAATCTTCCTCTTTTATTTTCATATCCAGAAGATGGTTACTGTCAGACCCTGTTTGGGAGGCCACGGGACAGGCAGTGGCTACTGGCCACAACCTTTCACTTTCACCTCCGCTGTCACGGGGCTGGTCTTACTATAGCTCTGCAAACTGGGCCAAGTGTAACCCTTTCCGCACTTGACTATCAGAGGAAGGCGAGAACTCACAGGCTTCTCGGGTAGGTTATTGTGGGTTACTCAGGCTCACTACCACCCACTGAGTATAACAGTAAAATCAATATCCAGCCCAGTGCTTCTCTTTGTAGAAAAGACAAGTACATTTATAACGCACTTAAAAAGAATTAGAAGGTCACTACACATTCTATTATTCATGAGTATCTGATTCGTTTGTGCAGGCCTTGGTGATCTTAGGGGCCCCCATTGATTAGACCTCAGCTAGCTCTAGTGGAATCACCCTCTGGTACTCGGTGCCCCCCTTGTAGCAGTCTCAGAGTCAATCAGATACATCAAAGGGTTCGGCTTGTGCTCTCCCCCTTGTCTGGTGCCCTCCTTACATCTAGAAGATGCCACCAATATACATATGCTATCTGGAGAAAAGCAACCTCTCCCCCACCTTGTAATCTGATCCAGGATGTGGGCCTCCAAAATGGACGCCAAAGGCCTGTGGCACTCCTGTCGGGCACATTACTGCTTCTAGCGTGCATGCACAGGCACAACACACTGCATGGCACACCAGTGCATCTAGAATACATACAGATGCTCAACACAAAGGGTGTCATATTTATGCATTCTGGCTTCATCACTAGCAGTGGAACCTTATATGGATGGGCTGATAGGCGTGAATTTATATCTCACATGTGAAAAAGCCTGTCATTAAAATGCACTAACACCATCTGCTGCCAACAATGCGCTCCACACATAAAATGTGTGACACGGGCAGGAGCCCTCCCTCACTATGATAGTGCACTTCTCCAGGTTCAGGACTAGGTCCCGAACCTAGCACTCAATCAATCAATCAATCAAGAAATTTATATAGCGTGCTACTCACCCGGAGGGTCTCAAGGCGCTTGGGGGAGGGGGTCTGCTACTGCTCGAACAGCCAGGTCTTGAGTTGCTTCCTGAAGGAGAGGTGGTCTTGGGTCTGACGGAGGTGGATGGGGAGGGAGTTCCATGTCTTGGCTGCCAGGTAGGAGAAGGATCTTCCTCCCATGGTCGCTCTTCGGATGCGTGGAATGGCTGCGAGGGCGTGGCTGGTCGAACGAACCTGGCGGGTGGGAGTGTAGAAGGTCAGGCGGTTGTTGAGGTATCTGGGGCCCAGGTCGTGGAGGGCCTTGTGTGTGTGGGTGAGGAGTCGGAACGTGATTCTCTTGTTGACGGGGAGCCAGTGCAGGTCTCTCAGGTGTCCGGAGATGTGGCTGTGACGGGGGATGTCCAGGATGAGTCGTGCAGAGGCGTTCTGGATGCGTTGGAGTCTCTTCTGTAGTTTGGCTGTGGTTCCGGTGTAGAGGGTGTTTCCGTAGTCCAGTCGGCTGGTGACCAGTGCCTGTGTGACCGTCTTCCTGGTTTCGGTGGGGATCCATCAGAAGATCTTCCGGAGCATGAGTAGGATGTTGAAGCACGAGGACGAGACGGCGTTGACTTGTCTTGTCATCGAGAGGGAGGAGTCCAGGAGGAAGCCTCAGTAGACTGGGTCTAGGTAAATATGCCTACACAGGATTAGTGTGTGGCATGACTAAAACCAAATCACCAGGAACACAGGTATGCAGTTCCGGCAATCAGAGGACACAACTGTACATCATGCAGGGTCCATTTCCATCTCAACAGTTACCAATGCCTTTTTGTACTTTATCTGGGAAATGACAACCACCTCTATTTGAGTCTACAAGCATGCCAGCTGAATCATCTATCCCTCATACTGATTTCTGGGTTGTGGGAAAATATCACACTAGACATCAAATCCCAGGTCTGACTCCAGGGCACACCTTCCTCAGGCATAGCACCAAAATATCAAGGGATGATATAGTCTGACAAAAATATTGTGTCCTAAGTACCATTTACAAAATGATTGCTGTATTAGTTAATAATAGAAAATCTACATCCCATGAGACAATACTCTTTATAAACGCATTCACGAATCCAATCCTATATCAGATGATGGTATTGTGAATTATATCTTGACATATTAACTTTGGGAAATAATATTGGACAGGCTCAGAAAACCTTGTCAAACATCCGACACTTTAAGAAACTTGGAGAACAGGCCTGTATTTGTAATGTGATTTTTAGTAAATCACAGATTTAAAAGTCACACCAGCCTGTAGATAATGAAAGCCATTGGTATCTGGTTACATAGGAACAATTTGTAAGATAAAAACAAGCATTGCAAAGTCAGCAGGTCTGGCCTTTGCAAACAGTGCAATGGTTAATTTACTTTGCATTGCAAGCACATGCTACAAAAACCCCGAAAACAATATGTGGCCACCTATCTCCTCAAAGAAGAGATTGGCAAAGAAGCTGTAATATAAAAACAATGCATTTATTAACCTCACATGAGGGAGACTGCATCATACGGTACCCTCAGGGCACTGCAGGAGCCAGTCTAAGTAGTACAGAGAACAGGGGCCTTAGATATATGCAAAGGTTACATAGTCAGCATAAAACCAAGGGGAAGTCCTGGCACATACAAGCATGCCAATTGACTAATATGGGTATACAAAATGTGCTTGCTCAACAAAGTGGGAGGGGAGACTAAACTGAACACATCAGTAAGAATAGCCTGACAGTTCTATACTAGGAGCAGGTGCATTATACTAGCTAGGCCTTTCTCAGCATGTGCATGGCTCTGGAAGAGGGAGAAGGCACATGGCATGCACATGGTTAACTAAGATGGCCTCCAAGTACAAAATGGCTTTCAGCTCATGCTAACAACGATTCCTGCAATCTTTAACAGAAAAGCTTACCCTCAAAACTGGAGTCCTAATTTGATTATGGTGACAAGCTAAAGAAGGCCTGATTGATCCACTGCGAAGCATTATGTCTCATGCCATCAGTCTTGTCTACTTATTATGAAACATTATTACAAAGGCAGTTGGTCTAGCTTATTAATTGTCAAATAAGTCTGTTGAAGCCAGCAAGTCTTTAACAGTTTGTTGTTATCACATTGTATTACAGGCTATAGACAGGCATTCTGCTACATGTAATCTCACATTTACCACAGTAGACAATAGTTTTGGAGTTGGTCACCCTTTCTGACAAACCTTGGGGGCTTTCACAGTGTTGAGGCCAGTCAAGTCCTGTTGAGAGGTGGTGTACATTGTTTTGCAAGATGTATTGTTCTGCATATTTGCAATGTTATAAATGTATGGATAATGGTTGATGTAAAGCCAATTGTAAAGGGAATAGGTTTGTCACTTCATCAGGAAAAGTCATGCCAGATTTCATAGGTTTGATCTGTTTCTTTTGAAAAGTTAGAACACAGAGGTCGATTAGTATGACGGAAGGACCGCCACTGCCGGGCCGGCGGTAGCGGTCCTTCCGCCATCTTACAGTGATTTTCTCACTGCCAAATTAGGATGGCGGTGGGAACCACGGCAGACGCAAAGGCCGTCAGCCACGGAACCGCCAAGGATGGTGCAGGGAGCATCAAATGGTGGCGGTACCTAGCAGGCACCGTCCACCAAATTATTATGCTGTTTTTGAAAGGCCTTTCCATGACGGAGATTTGTATCGGGGCCAGTTGCAGGCCCCCCTGTGTAGAGGGTGGTGAGGGTGCACTTGCCCATGGTAGCCCGTTCATTTCACAGCACTACATGGCAGGCACCGTGTGGTGCCTTCCACGTAGTGCTGTGAAATGCGCAACATTCCATTTGCACTTCACGGCGGATGCTGCTTTCAGCAGCACCCACCACAATGTTAAACATCAGAATGCGTCCGCCATGATGGCAGTCGCATCCTGATGTGTGGTGCGGGACCGCCACATGTATGGCGGATGGTCCCGGTCTACACAGGGACTCTTGTCCATCCGCCATCCTAATGAGCCCCACTGTGAGGGGACCCTGACCAACTTATTGTGACAAGCATGTGGTAAAGGTAATAGGCTTTAAAGGATAGATTAAGACACTGTGCTCAAAACTGTAGGCAGATGTTTTTGGACATGCAACATCGCAGATTTCTGTAGTAGGGAAGGCTTTAGGTGTATATTATAATTTAAAAAACAGTGTGTATGAAAGATATGCACTACTATAATACTTGTAAGGCTGTTTTAGGAGCTAATGGTCTGCTTTTCCAACTGTATATTTTATATACAATGGCATTTTATGACTGTATGCTTGAAGTTTGCCTTGGGGAAAGCTTAAGCTCAGTACAGGAGATTTCAGTTGGTTATGGTGACAAGTCACTAATAACAGCTGAAGGCCTGATTGGCTCACTATCAAAAAATATTTCTAATGCCATAGTTATGATCTGTTTATTATCAAACGTTATGATAAATAATGTAGGCCTGACATATTGATTGTGTAAAGCATATGTTATACTCAATAGGCATTTAAGGGTATTTCTCTGTATTAAAACCTACAAATATGTGTTTTGATACATGCAATGTCACAGAGTACCTTTATAGGGAAGGATGTTGGTGTGGGTTGCCTCCTCTGACAAACTCCCACTTTCTAGCTGAATCTTTTTAATAAAAATAAATCAATAAATAATACAAGTATATAAATATATATTTATATACAGTCATAGAGAGCCTAGGAGTCCGCTTTTTTCTGCCACTGGCCTGCCTCAGTGGCATTTACACTCTGCTTCATGCCATGACAGGGTATTGCATGGGATAGTGGTTCAGTCCACATTAGGTAATTGCTCTCTTATCTTATGAAAGATGGCATTTTCTGCTGACAAGTACACATCATCCTGAAAATAAGAGTGCTTCAATATCAGGGCTGGTTGACCATTCCTTTAGTTTTCAGATTTCTCCTTTCATTGTTGCTATTTCATTTCTTTATTTCTCCTCTTTTTATTCTAATGTTTCTTAAGAGGATAGTGTAGCTCTCCAGGCAGTCCTAATGGGTCACATGTTTGCCTCTCATATCATTTGCCGTGTGCTGCATCACACATGGCCACTTCTCCAGTACTTGGAGACCAATTTGAGAATATGTTGTCCATAGTGTATCATCATTTTACCATTCCAAGATGGCCTACACATTAATTCGATATGTGGTAGCCATGCTGGTACTTTAAAACAGCTATAGAGCAGTGGAGAAGTGTGGCTCACTGGTTAGAGCAGGCAGACCCTGAAGCAGAGGTCAGACCCGGGACCAGGGTTCAATTCCCGACGTGGCAGGGTCTTGAGCTCAAATGTCCATGGACTCGATAATTCTCGCTTCGGGGCCTGACCTAATCATGGGTTCACACTCTGCAACTCTGGGCAATAAGCTTGCTTAATCTCCACAACGCCCCCCCCCCCCGCGGCGGGATGCCTGGCTTTCACCTTGTGAGGATGCCCTGTAGGGGCTATCTCACAGGGAAAAGCCAGGATGGGTTCCCAAGGCAAGCGTGGAGATACCCCTTCGGGGGTCGATTCAGGCGCTATATAAGAAACATAATAATAATAATAGACTACTAACAATGCCTTCTATCATGCGTTCCCCCACTTCTATGTATAGTTTTGGAATTACAAACATATGACCACTGTGTTTAGATTGCAACATGGTTCCTTTATTCGACTTGTGTTCTTATAATTCATCTTGTATATGTTGTTGGGTTTGTTTGTGTTTTATTGTGGGTGTGTCAGAGGGTTATACAATAATGAATTAATGGATGCATGAGTTGAGGCATGAGTGGAAAGGTGAGTGAGAGAATGCATGTATGGTGACATATTGAGTGTCGAAACCCATCAATGGCATAAAAAGCACTTTTATGCATAAGCCAGATCTATTAGCATTTCCAATGCGTGTACTTTTCATATGGCAGGGTTGGCCAGTATGTGATAGCAGCAGGTTGGAGGGCACAGCCCTGTTATGAATGGATTCCCCATAACTCATCTACCATTGTGCAGCTGCCCCTGGGATCAGATGTGGCATACACAACATAAAATTGAGATGTGTAACAGCCAATCACATGGAGCATTCTTGCTCAGGGCTCCAGATCATACCATAGAGATGTCAAGCTTTGCTCCTGTTATCTGTGTGCTGTCACTTACAACCCCTCAATGTAAAACATAATTATGGGTATCCCTCTCTATCTCTTTGTACTATGCATGGAAGCCAGTAGTGTGAATATTGATTTCCCAATCCTGTTACCCACGTCTCTGACACCACAACAGTGAAAAACAAACCTTTCTACTGTTCCAATATAACAAGAAAACACACGTCCATTATACTTTTCTCACTTTACCCGGATTACCAGAGAATTGAGCAAGGCAAAGGAATGATGGCTGACAGTCCACCCTCTCATCTGCTTTCTCCTATCACGTTTGTTTGGCAGGGAAATGCAGATGGCACCACCAACCACTTGCTCCACTATCAAGCATGGGGCTGCGCATATCTGTGGCTAACAAGAATTGGAATTTGCCCTGATGAGCTGCATTCAGAGAGCTGCTGTCAGCAGAGCATTGGTGTTATTTGAAGTGTTGCATCATCTGTAGAGGTGAAGAGGAGGCAAAGAGAGTGGTGGGTGGCAGGATTTGATCTTTTTACAAACTTGATGGGGAGCAGTGGGCAATTGCAGGGTTATTGGGATTGGGTAACGGGTCACCAAGCCATTTATTGTTATATTTAGAAAGTGGACAGGTTATTGGAGGTTATTGAAGTGAGTGCCAGGACAAGGGTTTTTTTGGGGGTTGCAGAAGCGAGGGCAGTGTAGACGATAGTGAAGGTGGGTGTCAGGACACCATGCATTTTAATATTTGAGGAGGGAAATGCAGAAAGTGGTGGGGTGGGATAACAGGAATCAATTATAATGTATGTGTAACATAGGGAGGCTTGGCTGAAAGAGGAGATCCCATACTGTGTATTGGTTGCCCCAGCATTGAATATGCCTGTGCTACTTATCTGACCAAGGAAAGAGGATGTAGCGGAACCATACATAACACACAGTTGTACATAGGAATACGTATCCAAAGGTTTTTATTTCCTTGGGTTCTGTTTAACATCATAGACAACTAGAAATATACTCTCCTTGTCTGTTTGATGACTTCAGAACACCTCAGTTGAAAACACTTATTTCACCCCATATTTCCACATTCTATGGCAGGTGAAACAGAGTGCCAAAGGGACTTTATCTTTCAGTGCATTTGCGTTGCACAGGTAGGATCAGTCCTTTATTTATGAAGTCAAACATCACTTAATTAGTGCTTGTGAACAATTTCAAATAAAGACCATGGCCATGATGGCAGAACTACCACATACCCATTAGCTCTTCTTTAGTGTTCACAATAAAGAAGTAAAGCATGTAAATGTGTAAAGGTATGGGGGATTGTATATCAATTAAGTCGGTGTACCACGATCTGATCTCCATTCTCATTGTGACTACTGTGGTGGCATCGCCTATGCACAAAGCAAATTATAACAATGAGCTCTGATTCTCATAATTATTTAATGGATCCAGAGACAATCTCCCATAATTAGAACTAAAGGGTGTAAGGCCAATCTAGGACACTACAACCTTCTGCTCTTTAGCAGCAACAGAGAACACCTATGTTTTTTTTGTCCAACTGGATGCCTAAATAGTAACAATCTACTCCTCCAACACCAGAATTAACCTATCTAACATCCATTGTTGTGCCCCGAAATACTTGCCTTGGATTGAACCATGATGAATTTAGTATTAGGCATGTGTTTTGAAACTTGTTATTTTTAGATAAGAGGAAGTTTTGCAGACCTGTGAGATCAAGCATATACTGATCAGAGATACACTCATTCGCGAAAGTGGGGTCGGAAGAGCACACATCTAACTCGCCCACTTAACTATGCCATTCACATTTTAACCTCTAACAAGAACACCTTCTTTATTGTTCTGCATGATTTCTATAGTTATTGTTTTCTAATTCTGTATATACTTATCTTATGCTCTTTTCCAGCTCTGCTTCTTTTTCTTCTGCAATTTCTCCTTTCTGCCTTTTTATTATTTGGTTCTTTTAATGCATATTTCCTTCTCTTGTTATCATCTTTCATGATGGTCCCCCAATAATTTTCAGCTTTAGCTTAATTCCTTTTGCTCCATATCACTTTACATTTTTAACTCTATTTAAAGTTGTATTTTCTGTTGTTTTTCTTTTCCTATCTGTCATTTTCTCTATTTTTATGGCGGGATTGTCTAGCTTAATTCCGTTTTACGCATCTTCTAGGTATCGTTTTAATTCCCATGTTTATTTTTGATCCTTTTATTTATTTTACTATTGTCTCACTTCTTTCTTTGCCTGTCTCGCTTTACACAGACTTCTGTTTGCTTTTATCTGTCCTTCCCACACAAGCCTTGTTCATTTATAGAGGCTCATCATAAGCTCCAATGGCAGAAAAATGAGAAAATGGTTATCCAACAGACTCTGTTCCACATTTTCATCCATTGCAATTGCTACAGCGTGATCTTTTCAGTAGTGCATGATTTTTCTCTCCATTGCAGCAGCGATGGACCGAGCTATAGGACAAGGGTGGGGTGGGGGTTGGTGGGGCGAGAAATGTCAGCGTCCCGCAGGATCTAGTCTTCAGACCCTTATGGCTTTTGATGACCCTCTCCTTTAGTAGGTATACCTCTTCTGAGCAGAGATTATAGAAGGAAGCAAAATTGGTAAATAGAGAGCAAACAGACGTATTCAAAGACAATGTAAAGACAGCAGAATTTGAGACTAATGAGGAATGGCTATCACTAATAGAGGTCAGACATGGGGAGATATTTAATAGGATCATTAAGTAAAAAAAAAAAGACTTTAGCTCTCATTATGAGTGGTCCTTGGAGCATGTGAATGTAATTGCACGTTTAAAATCAGTTACCAGGGCCGACGGAATTTAGTAGGTGCGATCATGAACTCTATGACAAGTTTCACCCTTTAAAATCGGGCATAACATGTTAATTTGGCGGGTTGCACACCAAAATCTTCATGTAAAGGTATTTAAATTTTCCATGGATAAATTTGGCAGGTTTCATTTGCCAAAATGTACCTGGGGCAAATTGTGGGGGATGTGGCAATTTCCGAAAAACTTGTAATCCTGATCCTTGCACAAACTGCAGTTTGCAAAGGGGCCAGAAAAGGATAGAGTAGTCATAATGGGGGCCTTTGAAGGATGGTTTTAAAGGGACTGTGCACAGCAGGAGAAATGTATAAGAAAGGAGAAGCAACATTCTAGAATATAGAGCATTACAAAAATAAAGATTTATGTAGCAATAAGGGCAAGGGAAAGTAAAAATGTGCAAATATAGTAATGGTTCTATATAACAGTTGTGGCGAGCAGGGGAGTTATGGAGTGGGAGGGAAAAGGATGTATAATTGGTAGTAGAACATGATGGGACTACATAAGTGAAGTGGGTGAGTAGCTTTAGCAAGTGTGGGTAGGCAGGGTTGAGTGTCAGACAATACACAGGGGGAGATTCATCAACACTTTAAGCCAGTAAAAAGTCACAAAATGTGATGCAGAACATTGCAAAGTGTTGATAAAGTATTTACTTTTCAGTGAAAAACTTTATTTGTGCTGGAAAGTGGCCTTAAAGAAAAGCAAATCGAGTTTTGCCTTACTTTGCATCGAGAAGACATTGCATGGTTGGTACATTTTGCATTTCCACGCTACCACCCATGTTTTTTACGTTAAATAATTTTTATTGAGAGAATAAACACAAAATTAAGCAGTACATAACAGGACAGAGATGTAGAAGTAACAAAGGCATAACTGATTATTAATATCCTTTGGAACAGAAGAATACATAATAACATTGGCAAACATAAGAAAAGGAGATATTGTAAGATGAGAAGAATAACAAGGGTAAAGAGTTACATCAACAATAAAAGAATGTGTTCTATAAGAAAAAAGACATTTTTTGTTTGTGTGTTTTTGTATATAGAAAGAGAGGGGAAGAAAGGAGCAGAAGAAAGGAAGAAAGAGGGGGTAAAGAGAGTAAGAAGAGAGAGGGGATACGTGAGTAGAGTAAAAATTTGTGTTATAAGAGGGCTGAGTGTGGGAATAGAAATGTAGTAAAAGGTAATCATAATAAATCAGATTTATTCTTTAGAGAAATATAGGAATCGAAGACAGAGGCAATTTTGTGCTCATCACAAAACAAATTCCACCAGACCAAAAAGGATACTTTAGGGTTATCATTCCAACATCTTAATATAACTTTAAAGGCAATGGCAATAGCAATAAAAAGGTCAAATAAATCCACCCATGTTTTGTTATGCAAAGTACTATCTACCAACGATGGTAGCAAGGGAATTGCCCAAAAAACATTACTCCTCCTTGAGGCAGGTGTCAAGGTAGAGGAATCTTGTATTTTATCCAAACTCTGCTGCACTATACAATAGGGAATGTTTTAAAGTTAGTCTAAGCATAGTATTTTGTACAGATAAATACTCTTCCGGTACAGAGCCTATGCTAGACATCACACAAATACACATTTACCCTATGGTGTAATGATATGTGCATGGCTCTTGGCAGACTGTTTTAGCACCAATGCAGGTGATGACAGCAGCAGAGCCACATCTTTTTAAATATGGTTTGTGGTACGTTTTCCACTCTGCACAAGACAGCATAGCAACTCTAGTTGCTGCACTGTGTTGTACACCTTTTTAATCAGCCTGCCTCTTTGAAATCAGTTATGATAGGCCTTAGCTTTGAGAGAGCGGGGTGAAATACACAGCTTGATGGATAAGAGGCAGTTGGAAATATAATGGAGCTTGGTTTCCTAGTACATATTTTTATTGTATAATGAGGGGTCTCCTTTGAAGAAGAAATGCTCTCTTCAGCATTTCTGTGAAATGAAAATTCATACGGAAGTTGCATCATGGTCTCGCTTTTTATGATGTTGTAGCTGGCATGTTAGACAGAATTGTCTCACGAAAGAAAATGTAATATCTTAATCCAAGAAACAGTGGCTGTTTGTTCTCTTCTTTGCGGGAACTAGTACAAGACTGTGGGCACTGGAGAAAGTCTGAAGGAAATGTATTGCCAGAATAATCACTCTTTGAAAACAACACAGTCATGCTCATGCTGTTTTAAAAAAAATATAATGCCCTTTCTCATCTAAGAAGTATTTTCTCTAAGTTTCCCATTGCCCAATTGGGCTTTTCTGGAAATACCGCTTTACGTGGTAAACTAGCAGCGATAGAACAACAATAACTTATTTTCAAATTTACAACAAGCTGGTTGACAATAATCCATCACCCCTTTTCCAGCTGAAGGAAGAGTACACTGATTACCCCCCCACCCCCACACCTTATACATGAAACTATTTTTTCATCTTCATGACTTTCCTAGGCCTGAGGATAAAGAAGTTCTTCAAGGCCACTAACATTTATGACAGTGCCTCCTTCTCCATCATCTATAGTACAGATCCTGCAGTGCTTTTCTCTTCCTAGCTTAGGTATAGGCACCACATTTACCTGTTGGCAGTAACACATTGTGCGGAATTGAATAAGTCATTGATGATGACTCCGAAATCATACAGATACTGGATAATGATGGATCCCCACCTGCCTCCATAAATCCTTGCTTATTAGCAAGGAACAGCTTGATGGAGCAAAAGTAGCTCAAAATGGACCTCATCAAAACAGACAACATCTTCAATAATCACTTCTTGCTATTTAGTAATATGTTCTAAGTCCTTGCTGAAGGTGTCCCCTGTCCTGGATTTTAGATTGCCCCTAGATAAAAAGCTATCTCTTGCCTCAAAAAATCAACTACGTTGTTATAAATCAATATTTTGAATGAAAATGTAATCTTCCTCTTTTATTTTCATATCCAGAAGATGGTTACTGTCAGACCCTGTTTGGGAGGCCACGGGACAGGCAGTGGCTACTGGCCACAACCTTTCACTTTCACCTCCGCTGTCACGGGGCTGGTCTTACTATAGCTCTGCAAACTGGGCCAAGTGTAACCCTTTCCGCACTTGACTATCAGAGGAAGGCGAGAACTCACAGGCTTCTCGGGTAGGTTATTGTGGGTTACTCAGGCTCACTACCACCCACTGAGTATAACAGTAAAATC
Organism: Lissotriton vulgaris; assembly: GCF_964263255.1. Lineage (NCBI taxonomy): Eukaryota > Metazoa > Chordata > Amphibia > Caudata > Salamandridae > Lissotriton > Lissotriton vulgaris. The sequence continues at coordinate 934,338,076 of NC_141699.1, forward strand.
AATATCCAGCCCAGTGCTTCTCTTTGTAGAAAAGACAAGTACATTTATAACGCACTTAAAAAGAATTAGAAGGTCACTACACATTCTATTATTCATGAGTATCTGATTCGTTTGTGCAGGCCTTGGTGATCTTAGGGGCCCCCATTGATTAGACCTCAGCTAGCTCTAGTGGAATCACCCTCTGGTACTCGGTGCCCCCCTTGTAGCAGTCTCAGAGTCAATCAGATACATCAAAGGGTTCGGCTTGTGCTCTCCCCCTTGTCTGGTGCCCTCCTTACATCTAGAAGATGCCACCAATATACATATGCTATCTGGAGAAAAGCAACCTCTCCCCCACCTTGTAATCTGATCCAGGATGTGGGCCTCCAAAATGGACGCCAAAGGCCTGTGGCACTCCTGTCGGGCACATTACTGCTTCTAGCGTGCATGCACAGGCACAACACACTGCATGGCACACCAGTGCATCTAGAATACATACAGATGCTCAACACAAAGGGTGTCATATTTATGCATTCTGGCTTCATCACTAGCAGTGGAACCTTATATGGATGGGCTGATAGGCGTGAATTTATATCTCACATGTGAAAAAGCCTGTCATTAAAATGCACTAACACCATCTGCTGCCAACAATGCGCTCCACACATAAAATGTGTGACACGGGCAGGAGCCCTACCTCACTATGATAGTGCACTTCTCCAGGTTCAGGACTAGGTCCCGAACCTAGCACTCAATCAATCAATCAATCAAGAAATTTATATAGCGTGCTACTCACCCGGAGGGTCTCAAGGCGCTTGGGGGAGGGGGTCTGCTACTGCTCGAACAGCCAGGTCTTGAGTTGCTTCCTGAAGGAGAGGTGGTCTTGGGTCTGACGGAGGTGGATGGGGAGGGAGTTCCATGTCTTGGCTGCCAGGTAGGAGAAGGATCTTCCTCCCATGGTCGCTCTTCGGATGCGTGGAATGGCTGCGAGGGCGTGGCTGGTCGAACGAAGCTGGCGGGTGGGAGTGTAGAAGGTCAGGCGGTTGTTGAGGTATCTGGGGCCCAGGTCGTGGAGGGCCTTGTGTGTGTGGGTGAGGAGTCGGAACGTGATTCTCTTGTTGACGGGGAGCCAGTGCAGGTCTCTCAGGTGTCCGGAGATGTGGCTGTGACGGGGGATGTCCAGGATGAGTCGTGCAGAGGCGTTCTGGATGCGTTGGAGTCTCTTCTGTAGTTTGGCTGTGGTTCCGGTGTAGAGGGTGTTTCCGTAGTCCAGTCGGCTGGTGACCAGTGCCTGTGTGACCGTCTTCCTGGTTTCGGTGGGGATCCATCAGAAGATCTTCCGGAGCATGAGTAGGATGTTGAAGCACGAGGACGAGACGGCGTTGACTTGTCTTGTCATCGAGAGGGAGGAGTCCAGGAGGAAGCCTCAGTAGACTGGGTCTAGGTAAATATGCCTACACAGGATTAGTGTGTGGCATGACTAAAACCAAATCACCAGGAACACAGGTATGCAGTTCCGGCAATCAGAGGACACAACTGTACATCATGCAGGGTCCATTTCCATCTCAACAGTTACCAATGCCTTTTTGTACTTTATCTGGGAAATGACAACCACCTCTATTTGAGTCTACAAGCATGCCAGCTGAATCATCTATCCCTCATACTGATTTCTGGGTTGTGGGAAAATATCACACTAGACATCAAATCCCAGGTCTGACTCCAGGGCACACCTTCCTCAGGCATAGCACCAAAATATCAAGGGATGATATAGTCTGACAAAAATATTGTGTCCTAAGTACCATTTACAAAATGATTGCTGTATTAGTTAATAATAGAAAATCTACATCCCATGAGACAATACTCTTTATAAACGCATTCACGAATCCAATCCTATATCAGATGATGGTATTGTGAATTATATCTTGACATATTAACTTTGGGAAATAATATTGGACAGGCTCAGAAAACCTTGTCAAACATCCGACACTTTAAGAAACTTGGAGAACAGGCCTGTATTTGTAATGTGATTTTTAGTAAATCACAGATTTAAAAGTCACACCAGCCTGTAGATAATGAAAGCCATTGGTATCTGGTTACATAGGAACAATTTGTAAGATAAAAACAAGCATTGCAAAGTCAGCAGGTCTGGCCTTTGCAAACAGTGCAATGGTTAATTTACTTTGCATTGCAAGCACATGCTACAAAAACCCCGAAAACAATATGTGGCCACCTATCTGTAGTAGCATTTAAAAATAAAAATAAACTTTCACTGATGTGAGAATTTACTAAGGTATCTTTTTAAATAATTATTCTTTTGGTTGTGCCATGCATATTAAATACTATAGGATAGGAATAAACTACCACTTAATAAATTACTCAAATCACAGGTAGTTACAATCTTAATTAAGCACTTAATACATTTAAAAAGAAAAAGAAAATAAATCACCATCTAACTGGTCACCGAACGTGCATGCAAAAAAAAGAAGGTTTTTAATATTAATATAAAAAACCTGCTTTGCTACAGAATAGAATGGAAGGAAACTATTTTTAGTTGTATGTAAACAAATAGTGCAAAAGCTATGTGCAGTCACTCAAAGTGACAGGAACTGATGGGTATAGTAGGCTGATCCCTTTCACCATGCTTTAAGTTATGGTGGGTAGAAACAAAATGCAAATAATATTTTACCAGACCAATAGATGAAGCTATATGACTGAAAGCCCCTCAGTGTGTTTATTATGTATTATTGTTTTGATAAAACCATAGTCTTGAGAGACACCTAAATTTACCTCAAAGCCCAGACTTAAAAATAAAAGGAAAGGCCTTTTTATTTTTATTTCTATTTCTATTTTAGAAAACTTGAGTTTGTAGACTCTATACCAGATGTCCTTCTTGAGTCAGGTGAAAAGTCTTATTTAATTCATCAGGTTGCAGTACTTTAAATAGTTACTTTGTATCCCTCTAGATCAGATATATCTTCTTGAAGTCTTTAAAAGGTTGTAGTACCTCAAGTCATACTTAGGCATCCCTTTAGGACCAGATGCAATTACCTGAAATTCCATTCATAAAGCTCAGTGGGTGTGGCTTCCACCGAAACATATGTATATACACTGTATCTAACTTAGTGATTGGTTCTATTTTTCTGCAGGATAGCTATTTATGACAAACCTGGTGTACGATGATTAGTCAGCCTTGCAAATCTCGTTAAAAGTCTTTATTGTTATGGAAAAAGTGGAAGACACAACACTATGCAAAGGCTATAGCAGTCACTGGTAAATGCAAGTGACTTAATATTTGTACACTTGGTGGGGTATGTATCCATGAGCTGGGGTATGGTTCAGTTACTCAAAGGGAAGATACATAAAGGCTTAATTTAACTTATCCCTTGACACATACGTTGCACAATGGTGGGAGGGAGTATGATTTAAGTGACATTTGAACACATGAATGTAATAAAGTGGGTGTATTAAAAGCCCCCTACGTACCTCACTGTTTTTGTTATGATTTTTTGGGGGAAACATGGGGTTGGCAGTATAGTTAAAGTTGTCATCAGGCAAGACCGAATAAATGAGACTGAACATGATGATGAGGTTGAGCTTGAATGGAGTGTCATGTGGTGTATAGCAAATATTGTCAGGACAGTGAATATGTTGAAACATTGTCTATTTGGGGCCAGTGTACATTTTGCAACCAGAATTTTTGCAAACAGTGTAGTAATGTGCAAACAGACTTATATACTAATATGTTGCTTTTTCAAATTACTGATTCGTAATGGGTCGCAATTTGACCTACCTCATGAATATTAATGAGATAGGTCACAAATTGTAACCCACTAGGAATCACAGCTATCACAGGTATAGTGGCCTTCTAAGTTCAGCAGACCACCATGTATGTGATTACTTGTAAATAAAGCCTTTTTCTCTCTTTAAATGAAACCCAGTTTTCTTAAAGCGAAATGCAACAGGTTACCACCGCCTTTGAGGTGTCGGTAAAATGTTAATGTTTTGCAACTGCATTTCGGTTTCAAAGCATTAATACATACCTCTACAGTACTGTGTTTTGAAGGGACACCTTAAACACGCCCCATCCAAATGCGTCACAATGATACATCCAAAAAAGATCTTTTGCATTCACAAACAGAGCAATTCTGTGAACTGGGTTGTTTGTGATTGCAGAAAGGCTTTGTGCATCTGGCTTTTCATTTTTTATCGATTGCTTATTGCTTATGCTTTTTTCAGTTTTGTTGCTCACACGAGTCTTGATCTTTTGTTATTTGCACTGACTTAAAACAGGATATAAGCACAACTGTGGTCATTCCTGGAATACACCGAAATGTTCTCCACATTGGCATTACAATTCAACACTGTTCCCACCAGTCACACCCTCACAGATTAGCATGCTCCTCAAAAGCTAATGCCCTTTGGCACCTGAGTCTGGGGTGTGAAGAGCTATGCAAATGTGCTTACAATTAAAATATGAACATATATTTTGATTTTCTTGTGAATTTGTTATATACATGAGAGGCTAAATTATTACTTTTGGGTTTGATCACTAGCTGTCATATCACAGACATGGGTAGGTGACATAGAACTAAATATCGGGCACAGATTTATAAAGACCAACACAGAGCTGCATTGCACAGCATTGCATGAGAATGCATTGTGCTGCGTCATGCCAATTTCCTGTATCCTGGATGCACCATATTTACTATATGGCACAAAATGATGCAGTACTGATAGAGGGCAGCATGACGCAAGGTTGTAGCTTTGGGGCAACATGCCATATTCATACTGCTACCTGCATGACGGAAAGCTGACTTGGGTGCTGCAAGACACCATTACGTGCCACAAGTCAACAATGTGTCATGCAGGGGAAACAACACTTACAACACACTACCTTTACAACGAAACTTTTACAACGCAACATCCATTACAACGCATGCCATTACAACGCAACCATTACAACGCATGTCACTACAACGCATACCACTACAACGCATGTCATTACAAAGCAGTCATTACAACGCATACCATCACAACGCATATCTACACTATCCAACACTTACCCTACTGTTGCACCCCCTGGAGTTAGAATAGTAATTTTTACCCCTACACTATCCAACACTTACCCTACTGTTGCACCCCCTGGAGTTAGAATAGTAATTTTTACCCCTACACTATCCAATACTTACCATACATGCAATGTAATGGTATGCGTTGTAATGGTATGCATTGTAAATGTAGTATGCGTTGTAGTGGAATGCATTTTAAAGGTAGTTTCAAAGAATTTGTTGTAATGGAATGCGTTGTAATGGATGTTGCGGTGTAAAAAATGCGTTGTAAAGGTATGCGTTGTAAAAGTATGCGTTGTAACGACATACATCCGTCATGCAGGAGTGCAATGCATGGCACAAACGTTTTAAAATGCTGGCAGTGCAACACAGTGGTTTGTACCAAAACCCTACCATTTTGCACCATGGAAGGAGTATCAGGAAGGCAAAAGGGCACCAACCATGAAGAGGGTTCATAAATCCTGAACAAATGAAAGAAGAAGCTAAACTTAACAGAGAAAGAAAGCTAAATATTGATAAGTGAGGTGACAAAAATATGCAACTTTTGTTTGTCACCTCTAAATTACCATTATCCAAGAAGGGTGCTGTATGGCAAGCAATAGTGGACGAAATCAACTGCATGGCACAAACAAGAATGACTGAAATATAATGCAAAAAAGGTGTCATGACCACAAAAGCAGGAAAAAAGAAAAATTGGCCAGGATCCTTAAGGCTGCAAGGAGGAGGGCTGGGTGTCCAGGAGATAATGAACCCACTGTATGAGCAGGTGGAATCACTCATTCCAACTGAGTTGGATGCCTGAGTCAAAGGCCAGAACAGTGCTGACGTAGAGGACCAACAAGGCATACAGGGCGAGTGATAACATAATTTATGTAATATGTATGTTGAAATAGCCACTATGATCACTTGCAAACACAGAGGCACATCTAATAAACTTTCACACAAAACAGGACAGCAAGCAGAGTTGTTGTGCTGCATTGTCTGAAAGGGAGAAAGAAGAACTGCCCCATATTTACAAACAAATCGAGCGATTCTGCTCCTCTTGTCCTGGTGTACTTAGTGCTGCCTAGCACCAATGTAAGCAGCATTACAGGCAACATTGTTGCTGCACAGGAAGGGACACCTTCCTGCACAAAAAGATCCTTAGAGGATTTTTACATTTTCTATGTGTGCTACAGAATGCAGCACATGTGGAAAGAGGAAATAACGTAGAGAAATGCAAGGTAGCTCTGACTGGGATAGTAAATCTCACTTAAGACTTAAGGGCTTTTGTTGCCCTTGTGTCATCTTGCATTATCCAAGAGCAACACAAGTCCTTAATAAATGTGGCCCAGAGTGTATAGTACCATACCAAAAACTATAATACAGCCCACAGTCAATAAACCAGTTATCTATGGTGCATTGTTTGCGACCCAGATACACATTTTACATACCTCCACAAAGTTGGAAGGGTGCCACCTCTGCAGGCTAGTATGTGTGTACAAGATAGTGTTATACCTTCACAAATGCTACATGTATAAAACAGACATAATACTGAGATAAAAGAGTTGACTTAGCTTATCCTAATTTATGACACAGTACACTTCAGTATCAGCACATGTCACGCGTCCGTAATGCTACAAGGATGGATGTGATCTTAAGATCAAACTTATTAGTTGACATGTTTATGGTTAAAATGGTATGCAATTTGCATAGATGGTAATTAAATGAACATGGCCTCTCTATTAATTTCAACAACATCAACTTTAAGTAGAATATCTGTGCATCTTAAGTAAGTCAGGTAAACTGGTGGTATGGGCTGTTAGCACCAACTTGGGAATGGGTCGTTAGTTTAATCGCAACTTTGGCTGTGATAAAGTGACGATAACACGCGATCGTTCCTTGAGAATATGCCCCATTGATTTTAATATAAACTTAAAAGGGATTTGCCAAACATCATTTACTACACAGCCACAACTACACACTATTATTACAATGCGGGTAATACAACAAACGCATTATTACCATGAGTTCCATTACCACGGTTTACATTACCACTTACGACTTGCATTAGGGAACGTGTTGTTGGATTTAAAATCCGGCACCTTCCCTACTGTTCCACAGACTGGAGTTGGAATAGTAATAAATACTATTCCAAAGTCCAGCTCTTCCCTAACGCAAGTCGTTGTAACAACTTGCATGGTAATGGAATGCTTGGAAGAACTATATTTTCATAACATTTTGCGTTTTGCTCTTGCAGGATATTTATATTACAATTTATCACCCAGAGAAATTAAGGGATTTGCAGAGAATCACAGGATGTTGCGCAGTGTGGCGAGACTTGAACCTGGATACCCGGCATTCAGGTCAGCAGCTCTGGCCGCTTTGCCACATATCCTCCTCTCCCATGTTATCTGTCAGGAAGCTGCTTCTTTCTCCTGGATGATGATTGATGAAAACAGCTCTTTGAACAGATGCATTCACAATGCTTGTTATACTTTAGTGTCCTGGCCCTCCAGGGCACAGCTGGTTTTCCCGGTATCTCGTATGATGCATATGGGCCTACTGTTTTCCAAGCAACAGGTCAGACTTACTCGTGGGAAAGGGGATTGAGGTATATGGAGGTTCAATACCTATTTTCACAGAGATGTCTATTGTGCACTTCTCATACACACACACCCATAACGCTCTATATTACTCAGGGATATAATGTATTGACAGATGATGAGGCCTTGAGGATATGAGCTGAGTCTCCTTTATTTCTGTCTTCTCACCTATACCCCATTCCACATTCTCTCCTGGAGAGATTACGTTCACACTCTCCACCCTGAAGACTATTCTGTGTAGAGATTGGATGATTACGGTGGGAGTTTTTGTCACCTCGTACCCACACCAACTTCAGAATTGTGGCACCTTAGAGGCCCACTACCTGAGTTATGCGGTGAGGGCCTACAACTAGAGCGAGGGTCCTTTCCAAGTGATTGAGCCTGAACAGTCCACCCAGTGAGGGAACAGTGTTTGAGATTAAATCAGGAAAAGCAGAAAGATATGCAGTGTAATGTTGAAGTACAAGGCCTATGTCCGGCAGTATTAGCTCGTAGCCACTTCATTGTATTTAATGAAGCCCTTAACATTAAAATGGACAACTTTGCAGACATAAAAAGCTACAGTTCCAGTCAACCTATCTTTCGACAAAGTTATCTGTAGCACTTAAATGTGAACAAATACTGTAATTACTTTAGCTAGCGACTTGTTGCCCTTCATGTGATTTTTTTTAAATGAAGTGCTTGTCTAAACTGTCATATATGGTTACAGTATTTGTTGTTATATGATGGCATGGAATTTAGAGTCTACTTTAAAAAGAAAAAAATATCACTAATTGAGGGCATAGTTTGCCATGACCAAATATGATTTCTCCAATTATTTCTTGGCATATAGAATGGGAAATGTCATATTCCATCTAAATGAAAGATTCCAGGCCCTTTTCCAAGTTCTAACAACAATAGTTCCAGACAGTTTCAGCCATTTGTAGAAAACACTTCCAAAACACAAGAATACAAAATTTGAAATTATGAACACAGACTCGAAGGTCCTTGCAAGTATAAACTATATTAGACTTTCAATTCAAATGTTTTATATAAATTAAGCATATAACCCTTTGTTTGTGAATAAAGTGGGTGTCTTAGTAAGGTATCACATCAGAATTTTCTGTAATCCAAGGGCACCTCAAATTGTAAAGTATAAGAGAACTGACTGTCTTCATCCATGCTAGAGGGCACTATTGGTCTGATTGAGCAAATCTTTATATGCTGAAAATTGTGATAACAGACTAGCTTGGCCAGAAATAGAGGGTAATTTTGAATATGCCAGGTCAGTAGCGGTACTGGCCTTTAGGGAACTCCTTCAGCCTGGTCGGGGTCTCTGAAAAAAGTGTATCCACTTATTTGAAAGATGATGAAATTTCATCAGAGCTTAATGATGAGCAGGCCGCCATTTTGCCAACTCAGCATATTATTTTACTTTTAAGAAACAAACCCCAAAGGAGGGTCATGTTTCTGAAAAGTAAAATCACAATGGCCCTGATAGACAGAGGTTACTCCTGATGCATCTGGGTCATTGTTTTGTTTCCCTGCCTGGGCCCTCCATGCTCTGTGAATCGGATCCTGACTGGCATAGGCAGTTGTGGTGGCTTCGAGCAAAAACGGATGTGATCACTGCTACTCTGCCTGCCACTGCAGTAAGTGATGAGCTCTCAGGGTCAGATACAGCCAGTTCTCCACGATCCATAACAAAGAAGTTCTACATCTGTTAATGGGGCTGGAAACAGGAAGCTCCCACTCCTCTGAACTGTAAGGGACCCACAATAGTCGTACAATCTGTAGTATTTGAAGCTGGACATGAATATCATATGAAACAAGATTTGAAGAAGTAACTGATAACACATGATTCGCCAAAACCAAACGGGGCCCGAATATCCTGAAGATAAACAAAATGTTATTTAATGTCCTTGCTGGAATATTTTACCCTGTTGCAAAACTTTGTATAATGAGGATGAACTGAAAAAGTAAACACATGTATGCAGACATTTTTCATAGAGGATGAATGCAGATCTTGAATATTTTCATTACTCTGAAGCTTCCCTGTGCCAGAATTCTCTCAATATATAAGACCACATTACTTGCTTCCTCCCCAGTTTTGTAACAAGTTCAAGACTGTGCTGTATGACATAATATGTTAATGGAGTTGCAAGCGCATTTCATTGGTGCACGTGCACCCATCTTGTTTTAACGAACTTCAGAATACAATACAAAAATTGATAAGTAGAATGCTTGAACTAAACTCAACAGTAGTAACAGTAGTAAAATTTTGGCCAATATTTTTATTCATCTGATTTTGCTTACTGTGCCACTAAAGACACAGGTTTGGAGAGTAACCTTGGTCCTCCGCGAACAGCTAGGCCATATTCACGCTGAGAGGGAACACACACATCAAATACTGGTTTCTTTCTTGTTGCGCTTCATCAGTGAGGCGCAGCTTGAGTACTAGCTTTCGCTCAGTTAGTTTTTAGGTCGAGCCTTCGAGACCTCTTGTATATACTTTAGTATATACTTATATATACTTATATGTGTATGTACTTTGTGGGCTCTGGAGATCAGCAATAGGACTTGTCTGCTTCCGCTTAGGGACTTTTTTCGTGTTCAACTGCCTCTTTTTAACTGTCTTAATAGAAAACGACCAGCAGAGGTCAGTAAAATACCAGAATCACTTTAGCATTCTCTAGATTCCAGTCCATAGAAATTGCCTCCCACAAGCACCCGTAGACAATATTTTTTTCAAATCTTTCATTTCAGTGATATGACCACCGAAAGCCCTAATTTTATATTAAAAACAGAGCTTTGGACTATACCATTTCCTGCTGAAAGGCAATATTTCTCTCCATTTGTTCCCATACCTGGCGTGTCACACAGTTTGGTGCTTACTTTCCCCTCCATGTTAAAGAACAGTAGATGTTTCAGCACTCAGGCTAATGTGCTGCATAGCTAAATACATATAAGGTTCCAAAGGCTAGACCGATTGCATTGCAAATGCTTGTTTTTTTTGCTCATCTTGTCACTACCAACAGTGACCAATTGACGGCAAATCAGCATTAGTCCTGCTACATTTAAACAGCCCAGCCCAAAATGTTGGCCCATTCCAGCACTCCACCCATCACTGTTGTGTTCTTCATGTAATAGATAACAGCAGCATAGTTTTTCACTGTTGATGGAGGGGCGGTCGGTCAAATTCCATGCAATGGTGTATATCTACAGTGGGTGTCTCCCCATAGTTGTTCTGTTTTGTGAACTCATAGTTAAATTACACTTGCAGAGGTGTGCCAAGAGATAATATATAACCTTCAAGCCACAGTGCAAATAGTAGGATTAAAAAATAAAGAAAGAAAATAGTAGTCTTCTTTGAGTTACAGTCCCATTGTTTAGGCAGAGTCCAAACTGTCATCACAATTGAGTTACATTTTATATTTAAATGTGGATCTTGCCAGAGAGAAGTACCAAAAAGGAACCAACTGAATTATATAATAAAGGATTGATTTTTGGCCATTGTGTAGTACAATAAATAGATATGAGTGTAAAATGGGGTATAAACCAACTTTGTGCCCATTTTAGTATGAGGTGCATGATTTTATGCACTAGGGCCCAGAACCAATGAACATTATTCTGTCCTTTATATTCTTGAACCATGATATTCCAGAGGGGGTCAATATTCAGTAGTACAATCTTCTAATAGGTTTTCAAAACCCACAGGGGTGCAACAGATGAGGGTCTCACCAATGTAATCACATTTTTACATTTTGATTGTAGAAATGCAAATAACCAATGATGATGGTCAGCCCCAGCTCTTGTGCACCTTGGTGGTGGTCTGAGGGAGTATGAGAGGGATCAGGGAAGGCAGAATCTACGGCTTGTGATCCTAGCTCACTTTTGACTTGAGACCTCCAGAAGACCTTGAAACAAGCTACAACCAGTCATCTGACTCAATCAAAGCTCTAGCATTCAGAGCTTGCTACTACCTTTATGATGTGCCATTATGCTTGTGATCTCTCCAATTCATCATCATTGTGATATTACAATCACCATTTTATTACTCTGCCACAACGTAGTCTCTACAGGTAACTAATGGCTCTACATGAAAATAAATCTCTTTTCACACATCCACTCCTCAATTACCATTGTTTTTAGTACATGTTTCTGTGAGTGGTCATGCAACACAACTAGAAGCTTCGGGGGGCAAAGCTGAGCAAATGGCTGCTCTGGTGAACTTTCACAAGCAAAAACATTCTCTTCTGTTATCCTAATGACAAAAGAATCAGTCACAAACAAGGATAAAGCTTTGGTTGACCTTGTGCTGAAATTTGCACTGGATGCTGTACCTCAAATCCAGATCACATGGAGAACAACGCTTGGTTGCTTAATGTGAGCATGGCCAATGACATCATCACTATGTGACGTTTGATAAATATGGTTTTGCTAATTTTTTTACCATTCATGGAATGCAGCACTATTGAATTTCCTGCAGAATGTCTTGCACGCATGTTAGTTAATCTTCAAAATAAATCTGGACGCAGAGTGAGAAAAGAGTGTGTAGAGTAAAGACAGGAAACATTATATAGCTGGGGAGAGGGTGTAGAGATATGGCCAGAGCTGCCAACTATGAAACTGAGGAACTAAGTATGAGTGTTGGCATCATCTCAACATCTTGAGATTCTAAGCAAATGGTTTAGTCTCCCCAGTGCCTAAAAATGATGAATCTGACTTTGTGTAAAAAACTGGTGGTCATTTAAAGCACTTCAATGCCCGTGGCCGATTTTGCACAGTATAAAACTGTAAAAAATAAAAAATGAATACTGCGCAAGGATAAAGAATTCTGCAAACAAGGAGATACTGGAGGTATTCAGGGACCTCTACGAGAAACTCTACACGAGGGACGAAACCCTACGAGAAGATGGGGGCAAAGAACTCCTAGAACGCATATCCACACCAACGCTATCAGACAAGGAACGAGACATCCTTGACCTAAACATAACAGAGGACGAAATAGAGAGAGCCACAGCGAGTCTCAAAGATAACAAGGCACCAGGGCCAGACAGCTTCACGGCCGGCTTCTACAAGCAGTACCTACACATACTCAGGCCCACAATGAAGGAGGTCTTCACGAAGTGCGTCCAGAATGGACGCATGACACCGTCAATGGCAGAAGCCAACATAATAGTAATACCAAAGGAAGGCAAGAACACAAACCAGGCAAAGAACTTCAGACAAATCTCACTTATAAACGTAGACTGTAAAATCTATGCCAAAATACTAGCAACCAGACTCAACGCACACCTACCGAAGCTCATACACTTTTCACAAGTAGGATACCTTAAAAACCGAATGTCCCACGACAACACAAGGCTGCTATGCCACATAATAAACCACTCCTCCAAGAGCAGCAACGCAGCGGTCATGATAGCCCTAGACGCTGAGAAAGCGTTTGACAGAGTGTCCTGGCCATTCCTTGACCAGTGCATGCTGAAATTCGGGCTCGGCCCCAACTAAAGGAAGATGGTATTGGCCCTCTACAATGACCCCAAAGCACGAGTGGTAGTAAACGGAGGGACATCAGAACTACTCCATCTCGGACGGGGACCAGACAAGGGTGCCCGCTTTCACCAGCCCTGTTCCTGCTAGCGATAGAACCACTCCTAAACATGATCAGAACTAATACAGACATAGCAGGGATACCAGTAGAGGGAGAAACCTTTAAGCTAGCGGCATATGCAGACGACGTGCTAATAATCACCGAAGACCCAGAGAAATCAATCAAAGCACTGATGGAAACGATAGAACAATATGCCCAGGTCTCGGGATACAAACTAAACAGGGACAAATCCGAGTACAAAACTCTGAACGTCCATACCACTAAGACTGTATTTGGCTCGTCCGGCCTGACATGGCAACAGAAACCTATCAAATACCTGGGCCTCATTTTTGAGAGAGACCTTAGATCCACACTAGAACACAATGAACAAGCCACACTACACAAAATAAAGGAAAGAGTGGAGGGATGGTCTCCCAAATTCACCACGTGGTGGGGGAGAGTGGAGGCGATTAAAATGATGCTCACACCAATGGTGAACATGCTGCCATTGATAAATACAGAAGACTTCCACAAGAGACTAGACAAAATGCTGAATACCTTTCTGTGGAGGGGGGAAAAGCCCAGAATAAGCCTACATAAGCTCAGACTGACGAAAGACCTAGGCGGCCTAAACATAACAAATTTCAAAACATTCCAAAAAGCGTGCATAGCCAGACAGGGACTATACTGGCTCACCCCGAGACCAGAATATACCCCGGTGTGGCTAACACTTGAGCGAGGACTACTGAAAGGGATGAACCCCATCGCCCTACTTACCGCTACCCGACACCCAGCAATCAAAGACAATCCCATCCTAAGGAACACAAAGACGGCACTCCTAAGTGTTGACAAACTAATGGGGACAAGCATAAAGAAAACCCAGTTTGAGTCCATATGGCACAATCCTACAATAAAATACAGGGATAAGACTTTGAACATGCACTCATGGTACAAGCATGGCATCTCCACAGCGAGCAACCTACAGAAACAAGGCACAAACTTATCCTTCGACACACTCAAGGAAGAACACAACCTAGAGAGCATAGAATTGTACAACTTCCTGAAGATTAAGGTAGCAATAAGGAAGGCAGGCCTGAACGGACTAACACCATCACTCATACAATACGCCACTAATCTTAACATACTGGGACACCAAGTCGCACACATCTACAAGGCACTATGCCCCAAATCCACCAAACTCAATGATAAAGTCATGACCTATTGGGGTACACTAGTGGGTAGGGTGCTAAGTGAGGAGGAAAGGGCTGAGTTATGGAGATGCACATCCAGGAAAAAGGTTACAGCAACTCTAAACCAGACCAAATTCTGGCTCATACATAAGGCATACTGGACCCCCACCCGACTGGCATCCATGGGAATCCGCGACAGTGATTCCTGCTAGATTTGCAACAAAAAAAAGGGCGACCTCGCACACCTACTTTTCCACTGCTCCAAGGTTAGAAAATTCTGGAACATAATTGAAACACTAATAAAGGATATCTCAGGGGATACCATGCAACTAGACTTCCACAGCCTGGCACTGGGTTTCACATCCCCCTCAATAACAACCAAAGAAGACCGCGACCTCACCGACCTACTGCTTACAGCGGCAGTCAAAACAGTTCTGAACAATTGGAAAGACACAGGGAAAGCCAGGCCCAAAGCATGGCTCAATTGGGTCACATTCTTACGAGGGGCGGACACCATCACAGCGACACACTCACCCAAAACACACAGGCAGTCAAATATGTGGGAGTCCCTAGACAATTACCTATCGTCACACAAAACCCCATAGGTAGCACAGCCAGACACCAAAGCCAATAGCTGCCGAGTACCCTGACCTTTTGATAGTGCATACACCGGAAACCTGTGCTGCTCCTTTCTCTCTCTATCTCTCCTGCATACAGTCGGGGCGTGGGACCAAGAATGACAATCAATGCAAGACAAGGGGATGGAGGACCCAAACGACAAAGTCGAGCTCGAATTGGAAATCAGACTAACTCCAATAAGACTGGAGGCTGAAAGCGAAGCCGACACCCCCTCCCCCCCCTCCCCCCCCCCGGGCGTTTCTTTTTCTTCGCCTTTTCTCTTCCCCTCTTCTTTTTTTCTTCTTTTGCTTCCTCCACCCATGTATATGTTATGCTCCATGTAAATATATATTTTTTCTACAATAAAAAATTACAGAAATAAAAAAAAATACACATCATCCACATTTCAAGGGATGGAGATATGTTCTTCAGTGTTCCCAGGTTGGCTAAATAAAAACTATTTTCATGATGATAGATACTATTTGAACAAACACAGACAAGAGTCAAAGGTGTGGGAAGAGGTCGGATGGCTAGTGTGGACCCTAGCATCCTGCTCCAGAGTACAGCTGCCGGCAAAATAGCAGCACTTCCCATGCACTTTCAACCTCCTTTTCTACCATACCGACTAAGCAATACTGTAGTTTGAGTTTAGTCGGGTTTTGCTGATACTTTCTCCCAATGAGATTAAGATATGGTGTGCTCTAAAGCAGCTGCATATATAACTTGGAAAGTTCAGAAAACACAGAGTGAGTCATGGAGAGGTGAACATGTGCTTAGATAAATACTGAGGTCAAAGGATCATCCTGGAAAGGCCAAATGTGAATTTGAGAAGATCATGAGATACAGTCATGAGAGGGTCGCACAGTGGATGTAGCATGACATGTGATGTGACCTTGAACTGTTAAACCATTGAATAGTGACATGGGAACCGTATAAGGAATAAAACTACACACAGTCACCAGCATGGAAATAGAGGCTGAACCCAGGTATTTTTCTCAAGCCTCCAAGGATCTTCCTACAAACAATCTGTATTTAATTAAGATGTTCTTTCTTCAGCTACATGATTAATTATTATCAACTGAAAATTGAAAACCGCAACATAATGCAGAATACTTGAAAAGTAAATTCTAAACAGAAGTGTTTTGTCTTAAACCACACTCCATTCATTAAAAAAATACAATTAAAATGTTGTTGTATCTTCTCTTTTTTGTGAATAAGGTTGAGTCACTTGACAGCTTTAAAAACACAAAAGAAAACGGATTACAACTAGACTTTATTCTGAGGTGAGTGGTGAAACTTTTAATATACTGCATTGCAATGCGATTAATTCACACAATATTACACGTTTATTTATTAAAAGCAGATTACCAAGAATATTTGTAGAACGCAGAATGATTGGCTTTGGTACTTTTTGCAGGCCAAGTCCAAATTCATGTAATTTTCTTTTGAAAGTTACGCAAAATACATATTTATGTACACAAAGTAATGTGTTCTTACACAAGATCCTGATCTGCCATTTTTCCGCTATCTTTTTACTTGAAATGTACCCGTGTATCCTCTTTGGATGGGTGACACATGTTAAAAATTGGCATAAAACTGCACAAGAAGCAAACCATAGCCAATTGTTTTTTGTTTGTTCATATTGTTCCAATGCTTATTTGATAGACATTTGATCAGAAATCTAAATTATGCAAAAAGTTGTACCAAATGTAATGCGAAATACTAGAAAATATGTAAACAACATTTCACCTGGGCCTACGTTTTACACAGCACTTTATACCACAGATGTGCTGCCTTTCCTGATAATCAGATTCATGGTACAAAACACACCAACCTTACCAGGATTGATGTCTCAGTTGCTTTTAACAAGATTCGAGATTGTGACCTGCGGCACTCAAAAGTTCTCAAGTGCCAGTATTTAACTCATGGAGCCTTGCTGCCAGCTTAGGTTACCAAGAGTCTCCAAGCCCTATGTAAACTTTTGCCCGTCTTTGACTTCTGATAGCAGACCAAGGAATTTAGCCAGGGTAGTCTTGGTTGACATCAGAAGTATGAATTGGTAAGAAGCGCTAAATTGCATGAGCTCTGTGAAGAGTTCTATGATCTGGTTGAGTTATACAGGTGTTTGAGGTGTTTGAGGTGTTTGAGAGGAAAGACATAACTTGTTGATGAGCCTTTCAGAGGACATGATGTACCATTGACTTACTAGTGACCCAGCCAATCTCAAGGCTTAACCCACCAAGAGAGGCTTAGAGATGCAAGACTGTATATAGAGTACTCAAAAGAGTTTCAAGAGATAAAGAAGGTTAATCACACAAAACAAATTCATCAAAGCAAAATATTTTGAGAGTTAATAATTAGCAAAGATACTGCCTAAGTAGCAGAATCAACGTATCTTTTGTATCAGGATTTTAAATTAAACTTCTTGTGCTGAATGAGCTTTGTGGATTCTTTACCAGGGAATCTTGATTTAATACTCTATCCTTGAGAAGGTGCTGATGGAAGATACAGTCGCATATTTGAATGCATAATTGGCAGGAAGGTTGTCCGTGGCTTGTGTTTTGTATCCACAAAATGTGTTCTGTCGGAGTATATTGTAATAACTGAAAGAAGCTATCAAATTCGGGGTCTCATTTCAAAATAACCTCACAATTGGTGCTCTGAGGTACATGAATGGAGATATGTGCACATCTTACCACTCTAAGTAAAAGGCATTTTTTGACCAGGGCAGTTTGAAAATGATTTTAGAAGCAAATTCCTCTCTCAAAAGGTTTAGTGGCTCATGTACAGTGATGCCTGTGCTGGATGTGTGTGTGTGGTGAGTGTAAGCCATCCCTCATGGAATTGTTGGTGCTGGCAACAACTTGAACAGTGGACACCATTAAAACGGAAACTGAAAACACAAGCATAACAGAGACAACTGTGGAGCAACATGGAGATAGCCGTAGCAAGTACAGAGGTCACCCAATATGGAAACAGAAGTGTCAGTGAGTTGCAGCGTACTGAGGTTGGGGCATTAGAGCTGAGCGCGCTCATGTGAAGAAATTGTCTAGGATTGTGTCCCTCTGGGATATACCTGATGCAGCTGCAGTGGGGTGTGTTAAACCTGCATCATCTTCCTCATCATTGTCCCTGGTCTCCCACACTGCCTGAGGTGACATTGCTGCGTAACATCCCCACAGCACAAAACTCAATCAGTAACGGTCCATGGGTTGTGGTGTCCTGAGTTAGTGGCACCTGGAGTGCTGAGCAGGGTAACAGGCAGATGTTGGCATCCACGACAGGTGTGAGAAACTCTGTTATTCTGCCAGTATGACTGTTTCGACTCTGGCAGTTGGCCATGGAGGTGGTCCTGGCGGTGGTGACGTGTGCCTCCTTCGGTGGAGCAACGTACGGGCCGGTCAGGATTCGATTTGATGTGTGAGCCCTTGATGGAATGCAGTTGAGGCTGTAGGCAGTGGTCAGCGCAGGGCCATATACACATGGCGTGATCCCAAGGCCATTGTCTCAGAGGCCATCCAATATCTCAGAAGACAGGGTCTCTGAATTGTGCAGCACAGATTTAGTGGCCCAGGATGCACAGCAGCCGGCACAGGCACACCGCCACAGGACGGTGATTTGCAGTGCACTGAGGTAGGTCCACGCGGACTGAGCGGGTCCTTGTCGATGTCCAAGGGGAATGTGGTGGAGGGCTGTGGGGGACAGTGGTAGGTGTCGTCCAGGGCAAGATGCAGAGGACAGAAACAATCCGAAAGCGGCAAATTGAGTAGAATGCTACAGCCTCGTCATTACCAGCCCGTCGGTATCAGCTACATGGGGATGAAGACAACCCCAAGGGGAGTAGACTCAGATGCCACCAAAGTTCAACCAGAGAGTGTCCATGAATGTCGGGGAGCTGAGAGGGGCTGGAGTCTGCGAAGATGTTGGTACAATGATATGAACTCGGCCATTGCTAAATCAAGACCCAGTCCCAAATGTGTGACCTACTCTACCACATTGTAGGCCGGAGGCAGTGGTCAGCAGTGGCCCACAGCCATGTGTCGTTGGCTCGCGATGCACAGAGTTAGTGACACCTGGGCAGTTGTCAGTAGTGTTCGATCACCTTCGTAACAATGATCCTTTAATTCCTCCTGACTGAAACGCTTCATCCTCTTACACCTCTCCTTGCGTGCAATGATAAGTACTCTGACACTCAAAAATCAAGACTCAGTTCCAAATGTGTGACCTACTCATGGTCAGTATGGCCCGAGGGCAGTAGTCCTCGTGGGCCCCCACACATATGTGGTCGGAATGCTATACACAGACTTGGTGGCACCACATCAAAGTGAGTTTAGTGACTTTAACTCAGCCATAAACATTGTCCTCTACCATAGTGTAACCAAGACTCAGTTCCAAATGTATGACCTACTCGAGTTTAGTGTGGCCCGAGGGCAGTAGTCCGTGTGGGCCCACACACACTGTGGTCGGAATGCTATACACAGACTTGGTGGCACCACATCGAAGGGAGTATAGTGACATAAAATCTGCCATAAACAATGTTATCTGCCATAGTGTAATCAAGACTCAAATCCACATGTGTGACCTACTAGTTTGCTGTGTATGCCAGTGGAGTATGTCAACAAAAATTGAGTCCTGCCGGCCTGTGTCACGGAGGCCGTGATGGTCTGAGGAGGCTGCCAAGATCACGGGCCTCGAGCTTGGAGCTTGCACTGGCACGTGGTGGGCCCTCTTTGACACAGCGGTGTCCGCAGGTGAGCAGTGAGGCCTGGATGCGCAGGGGCGGCCAAGAAAGTTTCGGGGCTCTATAGCCCAGGGTGCAGCAGGCGCACAGGATCGCAGTCAACACCGCTCACGGCGACAGCATCAGCCTTGTGGCGTGCTGAGGGGCGCCACCCTGGCAGAAATGTTGGGCTTTACGGAAAAGAACCACGCCCGGAGCTAAGTGCTTTTTATTCACAACCCTACACTGGCCTGGCGTATGCAAGGCCAGCCCACTCCGCTCACACTTACAGGGGGAGACGTAACAAGCTAAATTTCTGCAAGCTTCCCCACTGGCTGGGGTGACATAGTTGCATCCACTGTCCACTGTCCACTACACTCCAAACACCAGTGTTGTATGTCGACATGGATATGTGTGTGGTCTGCATTCTGCAGTCTGGTCAGCACATCCATGCCGCACTTGGCATTGTGTACCTTATCATTCATGGGTCACTTGTCTACTTTGCACATCCCTGGTTCCCATTTCTACCTACATTCTGCTATTGTGTGGCTGACGTGTACTCTGCCATTGTACTCTGGCATTGACAAATCAAGACTTAGTTTCAAATGTGTGACCTACTCATGCTCAGTGTGGCCCGAGGGCAGTAGTCCGCGTGGGCCCCCACACATATGTGGTCTAAATGCTATACACAGACTTGGTGGCACCACATCGAAGGGAATATAGTGACTTCAACTCAGCCATAAACATTGTCCTCTGCCATACTGTAATCAAGACTGTGGGCCCGATTCACAGAACTAACTTAAGACAAAATCCTAAACTTACTACTTTTGGTATTCACAGAAGTTAGGATTTTGTCTTATGTTTGTCTTAAGACAGACTTAAGACAGACTTAAGTTAGGATTTTGAATTAAGTCTGTCTTAAGTCTGTCTTAAGACAAACTTAAGACAAAAACCTAACTTCTGTGAATACCAAAAGTAGTAAGTTTAGGATTTTGTCTTAAGTTAGTTCTGTGAATCGGGCCCTCAGTTCCAAATGTGTGACCTACTAGTTTGCTGTGTATGCCAGTGGAGTACGTCAACGAGAAATGAGTACTGCGGACCTGCGCCGTGGAGGTCGTGATGGTCTGAGGAGGCGTCCAAGGTCGCGGACCTCGAGCTTGGAGCTTGCACTGGCACGTGGTGGGCCCTCTTTGATACACGCCGGTGTCAGCAGGTGAGCAGTGAGGCCTGGGTGTGCAGGGGCGGGCAAGACGGGCTCAGGGCCCAGTGGCCCAGGGTGCAGCAGGCGCACAGGATCGCAGGCAACACCGCTCATGGCGACGGCATCGTCCTCGTGGCGGGCTGAGGGGCGCCACCCTGCAGAAACATTGGGAATTCTGGAAGAGACCCACGCCCAGAGCTGCATGCTTTTTATTCACAACCTACTCCGCTCACGCTTACAGGGGGGGAAGTAACAAGCTAAATTTCCGAGAGCTTCCCCACTGGGTGGGGTGACATGGTTGCGTCCACTGTCCATTACACTCCAAACACCAGAAGTGTATGTCGACATGGATATGTGTGTGGTCTGCACATCCACGCCGCACTTGCCATTGTGTACCTTCTCATTCATGGGTCACTTGTCTCCTTTGCACATGCCTGGTTCCCATTTCTGCCTACATTCTGCTATTGTGTGGCTGAGGTGCCATGCCGTTGATGGCTTTTGTGCATGGCTTTCCCAGGTTCCCACAGTAAGTTGTGCTTTTGTGTCTGGTGGGTGGGCATGTGTTTGGCATGTTGTATGTGAGTTTGTAACGTGTGAATTCCTAGTGTTGTGCGTTGCATGATTGTGGAGTTGAGGTGTGTGGTGTGTTCATTTGGTACTTAGCAATGAGCAGTGCATTTCAGTAGGTGCCATCCTGGTAGCGCTGACCAATGATGGACTGTTTGAAGATGTAGGTAACATGCTAACTGCCTGGGTGGTTGGTGTCAGCGTTGGTGGTGATTCCCCGGTGGATCCACTATTGCCTGCACATTGATGGAAAGTGTGTGCTTTCTGTTGTGGTTATTGTGTGCAGTGTTGCAAGGGGGCACAAGTAGGACATATGTGCAGTCGATTGCCCCCAACACGTGAGGGAACCCAGCTATGACCTAGACGCCTTGCTTGGTCTCCAGCTGTTCCTATTCAGGGACAGTGAGGGAAGTATAGATAGTGGGGTACCAAGCTGATGATGTCATCCATGACCGTTGTGAGGAACTTTGATAGGGCTGGCTGTAAGACTCCTCTAACTCTGGCAGTTGTTGTTTGGAAGGTACCAGAAGCCAACACGTGCAACATGGCCAGCAGCTTTGTCTGAGGTGAGATGTTGAATGTCCACGGTATTGGTACCGTCAGCCTGTGGGCAATGGTGGTCAGGATGCGGAGGATGGTTGTCCAATGGGCAATTACATTTTCTGGTGTTGGGTCTGCGAGGTTGGTGCGTTTTCTGAAGGTTGCTGTCTTTGTCTGCGCTGCCTCAGTGTTGGTCCGGACGGGGGGCGTTGTGGGTCCCACGGCGGGTCAGGGGGGTCGGGGGATCTGGGAGGTGTTGGCAGTGGGTGTCATGGCCCTCTTGGGTGTGCCGCCTGCATGATCTGTGACTCCATGGCATCTTTTGTTCTTCAGGTGTGGCTCTGGTCAGCACTCCCTTTTCTGGTGCAGGCTGTTGTACGACTTTAGACCAGGTCAGAGCAGGTGTTGATTTCCTGCTGCTAACGCGCCTTATGGAATGTTTTATGATCTTATCGCCGGGGCTCCTATGTATAAGGCATTCCCATAATCCAGGCAGGAGAGTATCAGGGCCTGAACCATGATTCTCCTCGCCTGGAATGGAAGCAGAGGGATCACTTTGTGTAGCATTTTCATTAGCCCAACACGCGTAGAGGCTGTTTTGGTGGCTTGGACCGAGAAGTCTAGCGCTTTATCGAGCCAAATTCCAAGGCTTTTCATCTGAGGTTTGGGGGGAAGGAATGCCAAGACATGTGAGCCAGATGGAGGTCATGGTGGTCGGAGGAGAGTTGCCCAGTAGCAAGATCTCCGTCTTCTCTCCGTTGACTTTGAGACAGGAGGATTGCATCCACTTAGCAACAGCCTCTAGACAAGGGCCCAAGGTGTTAGACGACCCCTCAGTGTGGTCCAGAGAGACCACCAGTTGGGTATTGTCGGCATAGGTGATGATACGCACACCAAAGGGATGGACTATCTTTGCTAGAGGTTGCATGTAGGCATTAAAAAGAGTGGGTCTTAGGGAGGAGCCCTGGGGGACCCCACAACTGAGTGGATGCTTGGGGGAGACTACCTCGCCCTCAAACACCTGGAAGAATCGCTCATCCAGAAAGGAAGTCAGCCATTCCAGGGCCGCGCCCGACACGCCCATGCCTCTCAGACAATGTAATAGTGTGGCATGGTTAACCGTGTCGAACGCGGCACTGAGATCGAGTAGTATGATCGCTGCTTTTCCTCCCCGGTCCAGCACAGCTCTAGCTTCTTCCGTCACTGCTAAGAGAGCAGTTTCGGTTCGTTGCTGAGGACGGAACCCCATCTGAGAGGCACGTAGCAGATTATTAGATTCTAAATAATCTACAAAGATGTTATTGACGTGCCTCTCAAGCAGTTTGCTCATCCAGGGAAGCAGGGAAATTGGGCGAAAGTTGGCCAAGTTGTTCTGGTCCAAGGTAGGCTTTTTCAGGAGGGCTTTGACCATCGCACATTTCCATGGAACTGGGACAGAGTTGGAGGGGATGGAAGCGTTAAAGACGTCCAGGATGACCGTGCGAATGGCATCGAGGACCTTAGTAAGAGTCTGCGGAGGTGCTGGATCAATAGGAGATCCCGAGGTGACTTTGGGGATCATTCTGTCTAATGTGATGGAATCAAGGAGAGGAAATTTGTCCAGCAAACAGGGGACGGGAAAGTCAGAATCTGTTGTGGTGGTGGATTCCGTGTCGTCACTACCAGTGGTGAATGAGGAATAAATGACCTGGATCTTCTGGGAGAAGAAAGTGGCTAAGTTGTTACAACGGATTTGTGCGCCATCAGATGACAGACGCTCAGGGGGGAGGGAGATTAGAGATTTGGCTATTTTAAAAATTTCTTTAGGGGAATTCACAGCTAGATTAATTTTGGATTCGTAGAACTGGGCCTGTGTAGATTTTATTTCATTTTTGTAGAGCTTTATTGCGGCTCTATGCTCTGCCTTCTTTGGTTGTGGGCGTTCTTGTCTCCAGGCTCTCTCAAGTTTGCGGCAGGATTGTTTCATAGTTCTAAGGGCGGGGGAGTACCAGGGGGCGACTTTGGATCTTTTTATCGATTGCAGGGAATCCTTCGGAAGTACTTGATCAAGGGTGCTAGAAATCCAGTTGTCAAAGTTGACAATGGCTGTGTTAGGATTGGTCACCTTCTGGGGTGGGTGTTCGGTGAGAGCCAATTTCCATTTGGGGAGCGGGAGCGAGGCCCATTTCCTTCCCCAGTATTTGTTGTGATTTTGTAAAGTGGGGGGGGTGCTAATGGACCATGTAAAAGGTATTAAAAAATGATCGGTCCAGGGCAGTGGTATGGGTACCTCGACAGTTAGGTTATCTAGATTGCTGTAAGTGTGATCGAGGAGGTGTCCCTTGGTATGCGTCGAGTGAAAACCTTTTTGGAACAGGTCAATGGCCTGGAGGTTTGATCGAAGACTGTTGGCTGCTGAATCAAGCGGGTCGTCTAGATGCAGATTCAAGTCGCCCAGCAAGGTAAAATTTGCTGAGGTGAGCACTAGATTGGCAGCTATGTCCGTCATATTAGTGACGAAGTCGCTAAGGGTACCAGGTGGTCGATAAGCTAAAATACCAGAAAAGGTGGTGGTAGTGGAGAATTTGAGAGAAAAGTGTAGGCTCTCGCAGGCTGGCGTAGTGGAGGAAGTGACACGGCATCTATAGTTATCTCTATAAATGATGGCCAACCCTCCGCCTCTGCCTGTCTGGCGGTCCAGTCGCTTAAGAGTGTAGCCTTGGGGGGTGGCCCATACTGTAGCAGGATCAGTTTCTAGCTGGAGCCATGTCTCTGTCAGAAAGAGGGCTTCAGGATTGAGCTCCTCTATCAGCATGGCCTGTTCGGTGTGGTGCTTCGGCAAAGACCGGCAGTTGAGGAGGAACATCCTCCACTTATGCATGAAGGGATAATTCAATGTATTTGGGGTGGACATATCCCAATCACATGTTTTACAACGGGCCTTCGTATTAATAGGGAGGACCGAATGTAAGCATAGTGAATTGGCGGTAGGTCGTAGTGCATGTAGGGAGGAGGCGCTGTATGAGAGGCGATTTCCTACCATAGTGCCGGCTGAGAGCGGGAGCTGGGAGCGACTGGACGGGGACTGGCGCAGACTGGCTTCTCTTAGGCGCCTCTTCGGCGTGTCTACAACGCTCCCGCTGCGCGTCACCGCTGCACGAGTGGGCAGGTAAATAAGTAGATTAGGGAGGAGGGGAGACTAGAGCGTCACCCTAGAAAGATGGCCGCCCGCCGTGGAACAACCAGGAAGTGAAGGCGCTTTTCCTCCCTCCACAACAAACAGCATGAATTGCTGCGGTGGACCGGGGAGTCAGCGCACTAAGTGGTAGGGGTAACAAACAGTTTTTAAAAATGACAAAGTTAAAAGCCGTTGCAGCAATGTAGTTTACACCCACGCGCTAGCGCAACGATGTTCGTAATCAATTCAGATCGTGCGCATCAGCGCTGAGCTCTTATGTAGTCAGGGGTGGAGGGGACACTAGAACGTCACCCTAGAAAGATGGCCGCCCGCCGTGGACCAACCAGGAAGTGAAGGCGCTTTTCCTCCCTGCACAACAAACAGCATGAATTCCTGCGGTGGACCGGGGAGTCAGCGCACAAAGTGGTAGGGGTAACAAACAGTTTTTAAAAATGACGAAGTTAAAAGCCCTTGCAGCAATGTAGTTTACACCCACGCGCTAGCGCAACGATGTTCGTAATCAATTCAGATCGTGCGGGTCAGCGCTGAACTCTTATGTAGTCAGGGGTGGAGGGTGGTATTTTTGCCTTTAAAGCAGTTTTATCTACTAAAAGAAATATATTTAGCATACATTTACTAAGATTTTGGGCCGTGCTTGCCATACAAAAGTGATGCAAAAACATTTTTTCCCAGTTTAATGGCTGCTGTTCTGGATTGCGTGAGAATTTAGAAAATCTGTACCAAAAAGTCAAGCTTCTGATTCGGTGTCCAGGGACTTTATTACAAGGATGTTAAATGGCAGGCTAAGAGCAGCGTAATTCTTTAGGTACTTATGTTTCTGGACTTTTTCCTAGTTTTTAGGTCGAGCATTCGAGACCTTTTGTATATACTTTAGTATATACATATATGTGTATGTAGTTTGTGGGCTCTGCAGATCAGCCCTAGGACTTGTCTACTTCCGCTTAAGGACTTTTTTCTGTTCAACTGCCTCAATTTAAATTCTTGATAGATTCCAGTCCATTGAAATTGTCTTCCACGAGCAGCCGTAGAGAAGATTATTTTTTTCAAATCTTGTATTTTCAGTGATATGATCACAGAAGGCCCTGATTTCAATAACAGAGCTTTGTACTATACCATTTCCGTCTGAAAGGCAATATTTCTCTCCTTGTGTTCCCATACCTGGCGTGTCACACAGTTTGGTGCTTACTTTAACTCTATGTTAAAGAACAGTAGATGTTTCAGCACCCAGGTTAATGTGCTGCATTGCTAAATACATATAAGGTCCTAAAGGCGAGACCGATTGCATTACAAATGGTTGTTTACTAAATTTCCACGTGTCTTCTATCTATTTCTTTTTTCATTCACCTTATAACATTTTTGTCTAGGAGCAAACTAAAGTGCACAAGTTCAGATCTGATTTGCCAATCATTCAACATTTTCAAAATCAAATGAGTTTCACTCTTATTGATGACATTTCCGTTTCTGTGATCCCTTGGCCATATTTCAAATGACAATGGCTTGAGACAAGTTTACTTCTAGATTCAAGTACATTTTCCCACCTCAAGCACTTGTAGTATTTTCTCACTATTAGTCTTAAACTTTCATTTTCGACTGATTGCCTTCAGTTCCATACATTTTTGGGAAACACACATTGCATCGCACACATTTTGATCCATGACTGAGATTACTGCAGCCCGTTAATAATAATAATATGTGCCTTTTTAGTATGCACTTTATGTATCTTACAATTAAATATTTTCTCTAATTCTGTACCCTGAATAATCACCCTTCTCACTTCTTGCTTGCCAGAATTCTATCTAACCTTAAGACAGTGCTTTTTGAAACATTCCACTTTGAAAATTGTATTTTACTCTCCTTCTAATAATTGTATGTGCCCGATGGTAAGCCCTAGTCGCAAATGAGTGGTATTTTTTCTACACAGTGCGGTAGAGAAAATGCTGTTTGCACTGATTGCACAGTGCGAGATGCTTGTCCACACTGTGCAATCATTGCAAACTGCATATTGCACAGAACAAGCGGTCGTTTTCTGCCGCTCGAGTAGATTTGTACTCAAGAGGTATTTTCTCAACGCGGACTGGTTGTTTGTCATCACGAGCGGTCACGAGTATACCTGACCACTCCCAATGAGAAACCTGGCTTCCCGGTGTTGAGAATCTTGCGGCAAGGTTTATTTTCCACGCTCGCGATTGGCAACTTGATGTTGCTGATCGCGAACAAGGAAAAAGTGTCGCCGGGATGTCATTTTGCTCGCTTGCGGTCACCAACTTGACGTTGAGGACCACGAGTAAGCAAAAAATGCCCGCTACGCTATGCGTTTTTGCACTGTGCTATGTGAAATTTGAGTAGCGTGTAGTTGCGCAAACTACAGGAGCGTAGCGTAGTCCTACGCCCAGGGTTACTTTACTAACTGCAAAATTACTTTGTCAAAATAGTCATGTTTTTTCGAGACATAATGTTCGAAAACATGTGGCCTCATAGTGATGGGTTTCCTAATTTTTTTTTAAATTTGCAATTGTGCACCAATGTGAATGTATCATGTTTTGTGGCTAAAGAAACAAAGGGAAGGTATCCTCTTTTGTATGCACTCTTCTTATGTGTGCTCCCACGTTTGTCTAGCACAGTGCACCTAACCTTCCCTGACGACACCTAATTTGGTCAACATCAGTTTGGTATCCCCTGTGTTCCTTTCTGGAGGGAACCTATCCTGGCAGTTCAGGCTAGAGCCTTCCTATTGAAGCAAAACCAAAACTGATTTACATACAGACCATGTCTGCCTATAGTGATATAGCAGGTGAAAAATTAATGTCTGGAATGTGTCCAAAGTATGTGCAAGTGTCCGAGATTAATTAAATCATTCCTTTCATCAATTTGTTATTTGTTATTGCTAACTGAAAGGAGGCATAACTTAAGAAGCTGAGGACAGCAGCATCTGTTAAATGTGCATAATAAGGGTGTAATAATTGAGCTTATTGCCAAACAAGTGAGGAAACTAAGGCTATTTGCATTCCCTCCCTCATCAGAACCTTTTGATAAGTGGTTCCTCCGTGCTCACCTCTCTCTCACTCACTCTCTCGCTCCCTTTTTCTTTTTACAAAGGGTACTTGCAGCAGTCTTCTTCTGGCCTTTCTCAAATGAGGAACACACATACATGGTGAATGTGTAGGCCACTTTAATGAACATCAGCCACTGAGTTTCAGTCAACAACAGTCACTAATGGAACCACTTGCAGCTAGAGACTTCCAGTTTCTAAATGGTCAGTTACACCTAAGGTAAGACACACGGGATAAAATACCAAGAAAGTCACTCTTTTTTAGGCAACAGTCCATAGAACAAATCCTTAGATTGTTGAATATGTTCGATGTTGTTGGTTTACAAACAGACTGGAGAGTATGCCTCAACGTTTCAATCTCTTAATGTACTAAATATGAGAGAGCATTTTCAGGACTGATTGCATATGGTGTTAGTTGAAGACTCCTACTTAGGTTCATCCTCCTAGGATTGTTTCATTTTATCTATTGGAAGGCCAAATCTTTTGAAAGGTCCTTAACTGCTTTTAAAGCCAAGCAATGGCTTTAAAGGGTGTCTTGCTTAGCTTAATTTGTTGCTAAAGCTCTCATTGCAATATAATGTGGATGCAAGGGAGCATATTCAACATCCTAACGGTTCATCCTATGAACTGTTCTGTTGCAGGGATTCTGCATATTCACAGAACTATGCTTAGGATTATGTATCTTGGTAGGCAGGGATTAAGCTATCCTACCAGCTTAGTACCCATGAGCCCACGACTGACTAGCTATAGTGTCTCACTTGCCCTCCTACTCACTAACAGAGGAACAAGTGATTAGACACTCCAGAACAGAACACTCCTGACTCTCTCAGGAATCGTGGTTTCAAGACGCACCCTTTCGCTTACACTCATGTACCTGTCCAAATAAGATCTGAGAGAGACACGAAAAAGTTCTAAATATTCATTTTAACAAATGTGCTCTAGTATACAGTATATGTGACAAAAACAGTAGAAAAATGCCTGACACAAATATGGTCAGCATAGCAAGTAGTCCGTTAAACATAAACTGAGCTCTCGTGATATACGACAGAGTAGCCTAACCTCCCTCCCCTTGTATATAAGCAAGCTGATATGTTATCAGCAGACCCCACCTCAGTCTTTTGATGGTAGATCTACATCACAGGTGATGTCACGTGAACAGATATTCTCCTCACAGCCAGTTGTCATTGGGAGAATTCCTGGTAAACCTATGTCGATTTCGATGAAACTCAGATGCATGAGGATTAATAGATGTTTTTTAAACCATTGTAGATACCCCTGAAGAAGGTCTTATACAACCAAAATACATTGGGTAAATTGCCTAACACAGAGGAAAGAAGTTGATAGGTGCCTGTGAATAGGCCTGGATGGGCAATTCCTGCGCTAATTAAAAATGCTAGAAAACATGAAACTTTGTATCTTTGACGTGACGGACAAAAATAGACAAACATTGAGAATAAATGGGATAAATTTTGAGAACTTCATCGAGTATGTGGTTATTTTGTTCATAAACTTGTATCAGGCTGTGCAACTCTTTCTTGACACGCAAAAGAGCGTGTCACATCCTGGTGACAAACATCTTAATGCCAAAGAGCCTTTTGTATGGGGTCCGCCCACCCGAGCTCTTTGAGGGAGATTAATAAGAGCATGTTGAAACCCATAAAGATGAGTTAACCAGCCACGGCCTGCACCTAATACCATTGCAGTTAAAGACTGCTTTAAGTCACAGTTCATCCGCTCCACTACAGAACTGCCTCAGGCCTATATGGAGACGAGCAATTCCCTTGCACCCCCGTGGACTTTATCAAATCACAGTAAGCCTTAGAGGCAAAAGCTGTACCTTGGTCTGAATGGAATGTGCCACAGGTATAAGTTCCTACAAAGACATGCAAATCTTTTACAACAGTTAGAGCATTGTGGCAAAACCCAGAGGAACCTAGTGCATGAATCCATTGCAACCAAAATACATTTCAAAGCATTATCGGATGTTAAGGGACCACAACAATCAAGATAAATACAACCAAATGGATGTTCGAAATGAAGAGATGAGTCTGTAGTGGGCGCAACACAGTAAAACTCCTAATCTGTTGACATATGTCTGAAGAAAGCACATATTTGCGAGTCTGCTGGTATAGCGCGTGCCACCAATAGCGTTGCTGTAAAAGAGAAAGTGTAGCCGACACCCCTGCATGCGCAGAAGCTATGCCTTCATGGGCGGCCACAATGAGCGAAAGTCTGCGGTCATCGTTGGGAATTAAATGATCACCAACTGTAGGAATAGTTACAAATTATAATTTTTCTGTTGTCATCTGACAAGTATAGTGTGAAGGGAAACCCTGCCGAAATGTTGTACCCTCCCTTATAGTGCAATAGTTGCCAAAATGTCATTGTCAATCTAAGTCATGGACCTTGGAACAATTTCGACTTTAACTGTGGCTACTGCAGATTTGGCTGCTTCAGCAGCCATAGAGTTACCAACAGTGTGTGCTCCGGCACGCTGATGTCCTAACGTATGGATAACATGTGTAAGTAGCAAACAGTCTTTAAGAGAGGCCACTCAGACCCAAAGCATTTTATGCTTAATTGTGCTACCTTTAGAATCCCGAAAATCATTTTTTTTTTTTTAAACAAATTGTTGTTAAAAGACTGTACACAGTAAAAAGAGTCGCTCAACAACAAGTACAGGAAACTCAGGATCAGCAAATTTCAAGAGCTAAAAGTAGAGCTCGCAACTCTGCCAATTGTGCTGTGCAATCCCTAAGGGTCTGCCTGTGACCCAACGAAGACTGAAATGCACCATTCACAATTGTACCTGCTACAATTGTGCAGGCTACAGAATAAGCTTGTTTCGAACCAATGGTGGCTGTGTGTAACCATCAGTGTAAATGATACATTTGTACTGATCAAGAGGAAGAACTGAAGAAGGAAGAGGGTGAACATGTTCATATTGAAGAATTTCTTGTGTTTGTAAAGAAGGATCAAAAGCAAAATTAACTTCAGCCGATGTCAAAGACGTAGTCCACTCTATCCACTGAGGATGTAGAGCTTTAGAATTTGGTAGGCTAGCTTTTGTGACTGCCTCTAAGGCACACACCGTTGAAATGACAAAAATGCTTTTACCTTGAGCCAGAGGACGTTCCTTTAAAATCTCCATATGCACAGCCGTTAATATGTTTTCAGTGGAAGAAAAGCGCAACTCTGCTGGTATATATAGATGCAATTTATATGCAATGGGAACTGTGTCCCCCTCATTAAAAGTAACAAAAGTGAAACTGATTGCTCCTGGGACAGTCCAAATGACCAAATAGGTAGTATTCACTCTAGTTGGTAATTATTGCGTTGCTAGCAAATCAGACTGCAAAGAGCGCAGTACAGCGGTGTGTTCCGAAAGCCAACTCGAAGATGAAAATGAAGGATGTATCAAAGCGTATAGTGGCTTGATACACTGAGCATAATCTGGAATGTGAGTTATGCCGAAAATTACAAAAAACAGAAAAGATTGTAATTTCTTGAGGGTAGATGGAGGCTGCAATTGAGCACACTTCTCAAAAATGTGGGGTACTAACCCACTTCCCTCATTGGTCAAAATATAACTAAGAAAAAGAACAGCCAAAAATGCAATATGAGATTTTGCAAAATTTAAATTGTAACCTAAAGCGGCAAAACTTGTGATAATGCGATCCACGCATGCAAGATGAGGATTTAATTTATCGTCAGTCAGGTAAATGTCATCGACATATGAAAAGGCATCTGGGTCAATTTCTTTTAAAATGAACACTATACGAACTGCAAATACCCTGGGCTATCTTATACCCCATAGGCAATCTCGCATAGCACCTCTGATTGCCGAGAGCACTGAATGCGGTCAAGTCTTGGCTCTGTGGAGCCAAAGTGTGACTGAAAAAAACGTTTGAAATGTCCGAAGTAGTTGTACAGTTTTTACGTACAATATTAATTACTAATGCTGTACTGTATGTACATGAACATTCAAATGTCAATAATCCAAAACAAAGCGATACGAACCATCTGGTTTCAATATCGGGAAAAGGGGACTAATCATCGAAGAGACGCAGGGTTCAATAACACCTTGATACTTCAATTAAGTGGGAATGTCACTGATGGACGCTTTAGCCTCAAGTTTAATGGGATATTGAGGTTGGGGCTGCGTATTAGACAGTAGTTGATTAACATGCAAAGGAGAATCCTTATACCAACCAGCCTGATTGAGATATAAAGCTGGAGCTAAGGCTGTAGCCAACTCCGAAGCATAAGCTTTCCTATTTTCATCAGGGACATACAGGGAGAAAGTAGAAAGCATTACCTCCTCGCCTCAAAGAGAAGCGAAGACAAAAGGGGAGGCAAATCAACCTCCGCCAGCAAAATGTCATAGAAAGAAGTCAGGTCGTCCCAAAAAAACTGCATCTATAGTGCATTTAATATCACCCTCAATCTGAAGGTCAAGATGATTAAGTCTATCAGGGGGAGCTATGTGGGTGTCCACTGTTTCAAAAGTTATAAAAGTGTCAGTTGCTCTCGCATCCAGAAAATGGTGGATTGTCTGGCGCCCTACGGTAACTTACGCCACACTATGGAGGAGAGTCACTGTCCAACTCCTGTCCAGGAGAGGGTTCTCACTGCTTAGGGCATATTTCACTGTCAAGGTGGCAACTTTTTTCTTCTAAAACAAGGCTTGTTATGGAGGTGGTTCCTTCCACTTTACTTTTACGTCAAACTGGTGCTGCGGATCTCGCTTTTGCTGCATGGACTCGTTTTTGTCTGCAATCTTGTCATCCCCCTCGGTCAAATTGTTGATCTGACAATTCCTGAAAGTAATGAGGAGAACAGGGATGAGGGACCATTAACCTCTCAGGTGCCTTAACTTTAAAGTGATCACATAAATCATATCTATGTTCAGAAGTGTCAGGAGGTGGCGAACCAGCACGAGACCTAGGCTTCTGTTGCTGCTTATTCCTGCCCCATGTCTTCTTTGGCAAGACATGACATCCCTCCTCATCAGGAGAGGGTTTACCATGAGATTTGGTAGATGATCTGACTCCTAAATTATGGTGACCCTGATGGAGCAAGGATTCGCATTTAACGCGACTTGCTTGTATTCAGTCCTCTCAACATAATGTTAATGAATTAATCAACATGTTTGTTCTATTAATATCGCATTTTACATAAACATTGGGTATCTAGAAGAAGTTTGCAAATGTGTTTTAGTAATGATAACTTGCTTGCACTAAAATGGCAGCTGCTACGCAGGAATTTCTATTGCGCAGGCGTCTGTCATAATCAGGTGATATGACGTATCTTTTGCTTGGGGGAAACTTTCGCTTCTGCGCACTAGGCTTCTCTGTGCACTGCTGCTTTTGCTAAGCTGTTCGTACTGCTTAACCATAATGCAATAGTTAAAAATAAAGTAATGGGAATAGAGTAGAAATAAGTGGTCTACAGTACAATCATTTATTCTGTGTTCTAAAATTGTTTCTTTTCTACTTTTAATGCATCGTAATCTTTGGGCCTGGGAGAAGCTATTACTCCATCTTGAAAACATACTGTGCATGTCAAACTCCAGAGGAAGCTGAAGCCATTTGTCATTGAAACCCAGCCAAAGGACAGTCTCAGCCAAGATGCGCATGGGAAGATCAACTAATGACCCCACGAGAGGAAGACCAAATGTACTTATATTAAATACATTGTATTTGATATTAAATTCTCCATTGTTGGGTGGAATAAAGATGTCATGAGAACCTAAATTGATGGGCGGAAACATAAATTTAAATATGAGACGGTAAAGGTTTCATTTTGGTGTGGTGTGATGACCTCTCCTCCTCTTTTGTGCAATCAAAATTGGGGATTCTTACACTTGCAACATTGGGGGTGGTACACAGACCTGGAAAATAGTATAACTAGGGTAGGCTTAGTTAGTTAATTTGTCCGACTTGTCCGAATAGCTGACCTGTCACTGACCCAACGCACTCAATAGGTGATCGAGAGCAGAGGTGCTGCGAAGCACTCTGTCAGAAGATTCACTGAATCAATCGGGGTCCGGTAAACTGAGGTGCTGGTGAAGCACTTTGTCAGTGAAAATGATAACCCAATCGGGGTTCTGACTGTTAGCTGCAGAGAGGGAGTAGCGCAGGCGTTGCAAATGAACTGCGGGTGCCCTTCTCAACCTTTGGTGGTCCTGTCCTGATCCAAATCTGGTTTTCCCTGTCCTGAATCTGATCTGCACCTGCTGGCCTACTGGCAACTGCAACTTTTGGGGTTTTCTGTCCTTCAACTGACCCGTGGCCAGGGTTGGTCTTCACACCATTTTAGGTAAATATAAATCTGTGTGGGTTTTGTCATCGTACTTTTGTTCCTTCTCTTTGCCCTACCTAATCGTGAAGCTTGGGTTACATATATATATATTCCCTTTTCTTACCCGCCCTATGGGTAAAATCTTTAGAAAACCTTGATTAACGTGTTTCCTTTCTTACCCTCCCTTTGATAAATGCTCAAATCGTTTTG
Organism: Lissotriton vulgaris; assembly: GCF_964263255.1. Taxonomy (NCBI): domain Eukaryota; kingdom Metazoa; phylum Chordata; class Amphibia; order Caudata; family Salamandridae; genus Lissotriton; species Lissotriton vulgaris. The sequence goes on from NC_141699.1 coordinate 934,372,854, forward strand.
ATTATATAGCATGTTCCTTTTTTTCTTACCCTTCCTTTTGATAAAAATTGTCTGATTATATAGCATGTTCCTTTTTCTTACCTTCCCTTATTGCTAAATGATCGAAATCAGTTTAATACATCTCTTACATAGTTACATTCTGGTTCTGATTTTCATTATTGAGAGTACTTTGTGTTTAATCTTTGGATCATGAAAATTTAAGAAATTTAGATAAAGATTTTAAAACTTCCCGAGTTTGTGGTTATTATATGAGTGCAAACGTTATTTTCCTCTATCTGTCTTCAATCTAACACCCTGATCCAATAGGTTACAGGTACCAGCGCCAAGGATTGGTAAGTCAATGGTATAGGACCTAGTAAATAAAATAGACTGGAAGTAGAGCAAAGGTTACCTGATTAAGTTATTAAGTTATTGATTTATGGGCCCAGGTGAGTATGGTAAAATTATAGTCGGGTGACCTGCGCGCTCTATCAACCCAATGATGTATAAACATTTGCAATAATAATTGGCAACTCACGCTCCTGATCAGCGTCCACCACCGCCGCAGGGTGTTGGAGGACTTGTAAGCACACTGCTTTATCCTTAACATTCGAAAGAATAATTTCGGAGACTATGGGGAAAATACCAACCAATTTCATCCCCAAATTGCGTGCTGGACCAGCCCCGTGTTCATTCTGTACTTGCTTCAGAATGCTCGGAAGAACGCTCATGGAGGGGCTGCCAAAACAAAGTGTATACACTGATACAAACACCGTCCCCCAGGTGTTGCAGTCTGTTAAGGGAGGAATCAGACCACTCCATGAACACAATGCAAGGATCCCGTGCTTCTCTACAGGACTAGTGAGAGGAAATACTGCCTCAAGCTGTTCATTCTTCTGAGCTATCCAAAATGGAAGGTCCTCGTGATTCTGAGGATGTTTGCCCATCACCAAATTAATAAGAACTGGGCTAAACACAAGGCCTCCACCATGTATTTGTAATGGTGGTGCAGCACCAGGCAGAGCTACTCGAAAAGCACAAGAAATAAACTGGATCAACCGTCTATAGAGAAGAACCACTTGAGCATAAAGTAAACGTACTTCCGCCTCATTAGAATTAAGATAGTTAGGATGTGGGGTAAAACCAGCTAACACCAGCCATGTGGCCCCATCATTACCTAAGGGGCCCATACGAACAAATGAGATAAGATGGTGAAGGGCATCATTAAACCAAATTTGGTGCTCCCAGGACGTAAGAGGAACTTCAATCACTGCATAAGGACGAAACGCTGCCAGTGCAGCTGCAACTGTATAAACATGAAAAAAATTATCATTCGCATTGACTGCAGGAAATGTAACCCAGGAATAAAAGACCTTGAAGTGGTATGCAGGAACTGCTTCGAATAAAAAGATAACCGGAGACCCCGCATTTGGGACCCCATTATGTAACAAATGATGTGTAACCGCTGCATCGCAATGTGCCGTAAACGCCATCGGTTGAGCCATTGTATATAGCAAAAAAAGGGGACAAAACAGTAGCTCAAAACGGGTCAAAAACCTTTTAGAATCCCATCTTGAAAAACCTACAGCAATAGGTAAACCCTACAATCTGAGGAGGCAAATCCCTCCCACCACGGATGTTTCCACGAACCGGTGAGAGGGTATCGTTGGACAAGCACAAGTGCTACTCAGGGGTCTCATGAATAAGTACCAGACCAAATGAATGTTGGCAGCACTATGTTGCAGGGATTCTGCATACTCTTAGAAGTGTGCTTGTGATTATGGGACCTTAGTAGGCAGGGACTGAGCTATCCTACCACCTTAGTACTCATAAGCCCAGGACCGACTAGCTATAGTGTCTCGTTTGCCCTACTACTCACTCACAGAGGAACAAGTGATTAGACACCCCAGAAAACAACACTACCAACTCTCACAGGAATCATGGTTGCAAGAGACACCCTTTCGCTAACACTTTTGTACTTGTCCACAATTAGATCTGACAGAGACACAAAAAAGTTTTAAATATTTATTTTAACTAACGTGCTCTAGTATGCAGTATACATGCCACAACCAGTAGAAAAATGCCTAACATAAATAAGGTCAGCACAGCAAGAAGTCCGTAAATCATAAAAGGAGCTGTCATGATATACGACAGAGGAGCCTAACCTCCCTCCCCTTGTATAGAAGCAATATGATTATATATTAGAAGATCTCCGGGTGTTATCAGCAGACCCCGTACCTCAGCCTATAGATGCTAGATCTACATCACAGATGCTGTCATGCTCTTCTCCCTGGAAACGTACCTCTCCAAGTGTCCATGTTACCTATCCGTGTGCCCTCATATGACCAAAGTGCATGTTCCCAAACAACAGCGTTTTGTCTAGGTGCTAGCGCCTGACCAGAACAGAATAACAAGGGGCATTGTTGTTCAACCTTGTACACAATGTTCAGACTTAATCCCAGGAATGTGCAAAGTGCACAAACAACATCATGTTCTAAGTAAAAGTCTCAGTGTGGTACAAGCAAAATAAATGTGTGTAGTAACGTGCACAAAGCAGCGTCAGTCAGCAACATCCTCATGCTAACATAGGGAAGATAACAATGCCCATAAGGGCCATGTGACAGTTCCTAAGAAAGAGTGGATTTGTCACTCATCTGTCAAACAGTGGTCTGTAAAACAGGTACAACCTGCTAAGTGGGCAGATGCATGCTCACTGGTTTTCTTGCACCCCTTAAAAATTTCAAGTAATCTTGTTTGGAACATAATATAAACAAACTGACTGTAGCATTGTTTTTGTGCTCCAGTTCCTGTGTTTGTTCTTTTATTTGATATTTGTTTTGTTCGGTCTTTATAGTAGTTGATTTTGATTTAGTCTCACAGATTTATGTGTGCATCATATTCAATCGGATAAATACTGTAAGATCCCCTTTAAGCCTTTTACTTCAGTTCTATCAAGAGTCTGATCGGCAGTCAGAAGGACGAAGACTGCTATGGCAGCCCTCAGTGACTGTTGTGGGGCTCAGGGGATTGGGTCCTGGGGCCCTTAATTAATGTGCTGCCCCCAGGTGAATGTGAGGCTCTCAAGGGCAATCTGGATTCAGAGGAGGGGCCCCAACGCACACTCCCCCCCAGGAAAATATTAAATTAGTCCAGCACCAATCCTCTGGCCCTGGCCCACCTCTGAGTTAAGTTAGTAAAATCGATGCAGAGCACTGAGCACTCTGTTTCATCTTGAAAAGGTGGTCAAGGGTAAATCATCAAAGGGGTATAACTTTGGCACCAGTTGGCCGATTTTGAAGATCTTTGCTCATTTTACTCCTGGTGGCGACCTCTAACACCACAATCATTTTGAATAAGCCTCGAGGTTTCAAATAGGCATAAGTTGTGGGTAGCTTTTTAATTAACTCCCCGCACCAGTTTTCTCCTCTCCTGGAGCTCCTCTCGCCTTGATTAGGGCATCATATGCAGCCCCTCAACTACCAGCCATCAGGGCATCCTCTTGTCTGCACTCTGAGGCCCCAAAGTCTCCTGGCTGTCTTGCAGGGCCCCCTAAGTGGCACTGCAATTTAGATGTTCCCCCTACTGGTCCCCACGGGGCTTCAGGAGGTCAGTATTACTGGCCCTGGAGAGACCCATCTAGTCCTGTGGGGTCAGGTGCAGACCGAGTTCTTAGTCAACCAAGGGCATCAGGTTGCTTTTCCTTCCAGCTGTCCATGTTTTTGCTTATGTTGCCTTCCTGGTCCAGGAACTTCCTCACTGTCTCTCCCTTGGGCAGTGGTTTATAAGTGTGAGTGGAAAATCCAAGATGCCAGGCACCCTGGACAATTCTAGAATACCACATCATCCTTACACCCTAGCCCCAACACTCCAACACAGCATTCTGGGACAATCCAGTATGGCGCTGTCATGTTTTCTCTGTGCAGAGTTCCTCTGAGGGCCTCATCTCTCACCATATCTGACATCACTGCCATAACTTCCAATCAAAACATCAAAGGAATGCCTCTCCTGTGTTGTCTTCTGATGCCTGGGCTTCCTTCTTTGTTTAGTGGGCCTCTGCTGTCCCAACCCAGGTGCCGTGTAACTGCTAATTATCCGATGCATATTTTCCTACCCACACCTTCTCCCTCAAGAACTCTGTCAATCACTGATAATTGCTCCCTTTGTTTGGGAAGCCCTCTGTTCCCTCTGAAGGGAAGCAGAGTAATTAACTGGACCCAGCGGGGGTCAAAATTCAAAAGGTCTGGAATCTGACTATGAGCTGTGACACAGAAATATGACAGTTCTTGACGACCCATAAGATTTTCACTTCTGTTATTGAGATCGGCATATCCAAACGCAACACAAATGTTTAACCCCTGTTTGGCACCTGACTGGATTGTGTAAATCTAAGTGGGTCAGATTAAGGCAGATTTCACCAATGTCTATAATACAGTGAAGCACTACAGATTTTCCAGTAAACACTATTGACTTATCTATGAATGTCCATCAATCCTAAAAGGGCTACCCCTAGTCAGCACCTATTCTGGTAGAGTCCCTTCTGTGCCTAATTACTGGGCTGTGAATGATGGTAGAGTCATATGCGCGCACACAAGTATGCACACAGTTTGTATCCAGTTCAGTGTCCCTCAGTCTACCAGTGCCACAGCAGTCGAATCTTAAAAGGCAGAACTGGTGGTAATCATTGTCAATTTAATTACCATGAAATTACTGCAGGTGAGACTCACCTGCAGTAAAAGTCCAAAAAACGGGTGTTCAAAAGCGAAAAATAGCGGTGGACTAAATGGGCAGAACTAAGGGGCCTATTACCAAGCAATAGTGATAATTATCGCTATTACTTGGTTAGAGACAAACATTTACCGCTGAGCTGCGGCGATTTTTACCGCAAATAAATCTTGGTATTACCAAGGTTTATCGCAAATGCGATAAAAATCGCCGCAATGCATGAATATCGCTGAAAAGTCAGCGATATTCATGGATTACCGAGCAAATGCTCTTAGCCATGTTATCCACCTCCCATTAGTTAACATGGCTAAGAACTGCTCAGGGCAGGTGTTAGCTTTTGGAGAGATTCACGCTTAGCGCGAATATCTCCAAAAGTTGGTAATAGGAGATAGCGATGTTAGCGACTGTTTTCAGTCGCTAACATCTTGGCACGCCCACTTTGCATGTCATTAGTGATAAATATCACTGACATGCAAAGTGGGGCCCAAGATGGTCGCTATCTCCTACTAGCTGTTGCTAACTGGTGTTAGCGACAGCTAGGTAATAGGGAGATAATTTTATCTCCGCTTTCTTGGCTTTTAAAGCCAAAAAAGCAGAGATAAACCCCCTTGATAATATGCTCCTAATTTTGCTACAAACATGATTGCAAATCATGTAACATTTGAGACATTACAAAAGTTTTCATTAATTATTTGTGTGATGAGAAGATTACTCTGATGTCATGGCTTGACCCGACAAACGTGCATTTCTGAAGGTCACAAAATCAAAGTCCAGAAGGGAGTGACACTCTTTTTTTAATTCCAAATTGACAAACTACATGCCATAAACTGGGTCACATCAAATTTTTTTTTTTTTTTTACAGCGCATACAAGCAGAAGTAGTACGATATCCGGCGCTATAAAAAAAACAAGTATACAAATATTCCAGCGAAATTTCAATACAATATAAATGACAAGTTACTATGTAATGATGCCAGATTATATTTGACTTGATTATTAAATGATGATTTCTAAAGATATTTCTGGGCAAACTCATAGCATTTGTAAACATGTTTCAGATGTTGGAATGCAGACTTTTCGCTTGTTGGAAAGCATGCCAAAAGAATGTTACCCACTAACTGATAAATGTGTCCCTTGTTGAAGGGAATTAGCAGCAATGCTTAAAGCGTTCGAGCTATCGAGGCAGAAGGGCTTGAGAAGAAATCCTCTCACGATGTAATGTCTTGGATATTAAATGTGTTTACTGTTTCAAACATGAGCGTGCTCTGGGACATTATATATTCATTGTTTCTCGTAAGACTCGGCACCTCTCGGGGATACCTAACACGTCCTTTTTTTCCAGCCGCCTTCCTCCAAGAAAACGATGCAATTACAAAGTTAGTGCCTTTCGCCCTCGTAGTTTGGTCGCAGCAAATGTTATAGTAACATTGGAGATTGACAAAGTGCACGAGGAACATGCGTGGCTTTTAGTTTAAATACGTTTCTGTTTTTTAATCATTATCGTCTATATTTGTTACGTGATCATATAGGCGATTTTACCTAAGTGAGAAATCTAAAGAGTTAAACCCAACTACGGGGATAGACTCATTAACCCCTTAACTGCTGGGCCTCCCCCCCCCCCCCCCCTGTGCTGAGCCCTTTTTTTGCTATTTGGGGTAGTTCACTTGGTGCAGTGAAATGTAGGGGGTACCATGGGTACCCCCTACAAAAGCTAAATCTGACAGAGTAAGCTCTGATCCGGAAGCCAAAGTCAGATTAATAACACACTATAGCACTGAAAGTACTAAACTTTACGCAATTCTAAAGAGGCACTGGCCTTTATTAATGCTTGATCGAGATATTGCACCCTATATTACACGCAATCCGTCTATCACATACAAGAAAGGACTGACATTGGCTAATATTCTTAGCCCTAGCTATCCTAAGAAACCTTTAAACAAAGACTGGCTATCTAAGTTTAAAGGTTTCTATAAATGTGGAAAATGCCCTACCTGTAGATGGGCAAAGAAAAAAGTAGTGACCTTTAACTATAATGAGACAGGAGAAACCACCATAGAAAAATGTATTAACTGTGACACAACTTTTGTTGTGTATGTTATTGCATGCAGCTGTGGAAAGATATATGTCGGGAGTACTAAAAGGAGACTCAGAGACAGGATGTCAGAACATTTTAGAGCCATAAAACAAGGGGATACCCGGTACCCCACTGCGGCTCACATAATCAGAAACCAGTCAGATAGAGTGAAACACACTTTCACCTATCATGGTATTGACCACATAGAATCCGACCCTAGGGGAGGAAATAGAATCTTGACATTGAGAAGGAGAGAAGTAACCTGGCTGATAAAATTGAAAGCAGTAGATATGGGCTTAAATGTAGACCAGAAATATGAATTTTTTCTGGGAAATGAATAGATGTACTTATTGAATATTACCTGTATTGTATCATGGATAAGTGAATGTTTTAATATGGAACTCATGTTAAGAATGTATACTATCACACTAATAAGATGACCAGAACTACCATAGCCCTGATGTTAATGTTACTTTCATTGATCAAATGTATGATTATGTGCTGTGAATTTATGCATTTGGTAATGTATACTGATGATTATGATGTACAATTGAGAATCAGAATAAGAATGTGTATATATATTATATTATATATTTTAACTTAGAAAGAATTTGAAACTCTCCTGTTACTCTTCTACAATCCTGTTGTGTATTCGATTACTAATACTTCTGGTGAGTAGCTGAGGGGCAACACGCCTGTGCTCTTTCAAATATAACTTTTAACACTAGGACTCTCAACCTTTGCAATAACTTATCATGTAATTAGCACCGTATAATTACGATTATTAGCGGACCATCGAGTAGGCGTGCCTTTAACAACAATATGTTATTTCACCACTCCAAGATGGCGCCTCGATATTTACTCTTTTGAATATGTGCGATTAAGGAATAGAATAGATAAATACTTGTACTTTAATTAACTAGATTAGCAATAATAAAGTATTATAAATACGAGATACTATCCATTGATATTTATCGTACTCTTTACGGAGAAAACTGGGTTCTCGCAAAATATGTACAAATCCGGATTCCTTTTGTCATTATTACTAATATATATCAATAGTGTAGTACATTATCTAACATTCGAATAATCTGCAAATTAAACGGAGATACGAAACAATAACATTAGAACATATATACGCGTTTTACTCTAATGGCGCCCGCTAGTTACAACTAAGTACAAAAGGGATTAGCAAGATGGCGCTCAAACAGGACGCCAGTACTGAGAGACGCGCTCCGAGGTACACAACATTGTACGCGAGGTAAGATTAATTTAGACTTATCGTCTTACGTGTGATCAAAGGGGATGATAAAAGACCCTCTTTTACGATACTCGAAATACTAAAGTATATTAGATTCGAGCGATCGTCAAGATAGTACCGATAAGACTGATAAGCCAAATATCAACCGCGGTCTTTAACATTACAGGTGAAGAACACTGACACCTGGAAACGAACCCATTACAGACCCGTGTTTCTAAACGCTTCAAGTTTACCATTAGGTGAGAAAACCCTTTACTATTTACCTCGCGATTCTGACCGACTACCCCCTTTTTTATGTAATACTTATCTAGTCTCATATTATCTACTACCTTATACAGATTCTTACCTGACCAGAATATGACTAATAGCCAATATCTATATATTTGAAGAAATACAGGTATGAAACCCAGAAGCGTGCTCACCTTTCTTTTTACAATTAAACCACTTTTTATGAACTCTTAACTCACATGATTAAAAGTAGGCAATAACACTTGACCTACTCCAAATACACTAATAATAAGGTGCCTATTTTTCCAACTTGGTGTTAGGCCTTAACTAAACTTTTTCTCCTTTCTACTTTCTGAGCACCCCTGAGGTTAGGGATGTATCCTTAAGAAATCTGGTGATACCTTTAATGTAAATACTCTATGGCACAAATAGCGTGAACTTAATGGCAATATTATATTTTGTTTGGGTTGCAGCCCTGAGGAAGTCTTTAGGTCTTACAAGACCAGACGAAACACGTGTTGGCTGCAAGATTACGTGGCTGCATATAGGAAGAAGATTGTACTGAGTTAAAGGATGTATCCAATGAAAACCTGTTAATTGGAAGGATTCAAGATTAAAAGTTGATGCAAGATAGCACCTTTTCTGTTTGAACTTTTTGAGTGCTCGATGAAATAATTTGATTGTTATTGAGCTAACCTTCTTAGCACATAGATAGGTCGTGGTAACCGACCTAATTTTGTCTGAGCACCGCAACTGACTATACATATTGTACTTTCCTTTACCTGCAGAGCGCTCTTACTTTAACAGTTACCAAATTGCTATATAGGATTAGTATGGATTTCCTATAGAACGTCCGTCTACAAGCCCAGGCAGATCCTAAATCCCTACCTGCAACTTCATATGCCAAAGATATTGTAGCTGTAATGGAAAGACTCAAAACCCAAATGAGAGTTTTAAACCACAAGAAGCTGTTGCAAAAGTGACAATTATTGTGACAGTGATGAAAAGAGGTTGTTTGATTTAAATAGATGCATCCCTACAAAGGTACAAGAAATAAAGAACATTTTTTCACAGGTAGCAGCATTCAGATGAAAGACAGCACTATGCAGTCTATCACCTTAATTACAGTGTCAGGACCTGTCTTAAACATCATGCAGCTTGGAATCAACCCGAGATAAAGGGGCTAATAAACTAGGAGGCCAAACTCACCAATATGTCTGACTTAGTCCTGCACCTGTGCATGAATTAACAAGCCTTCCAGGTAAGGTTGAAGTCTGATCCCCTTATTGTAGAATAATGCCACCATCGGAGCTGAAACCTTGCAGAAAACATGCAGAGTAGAAATCAACCTGACAGCAACTACAACTGTAGCAATAGGACAGAACACTATAGCAATCTAAAGTGAGATGATGGCCAAATTGGATTTTGTAGGTAAGCATTCTCCAAGTCTGCGGCTGCATGGAACTTCCCTGGAAGGACTAGAGGAATGACATATTGAAGCATTTCTATCATGAAATGGGTTGTCTAAACACATTGAGTCACTCCTTAAATTAATAATTAGTCTGAAACCCCCTGCGGTTTTGAAACCAGAAACATAGGTAAAGGAACTTCCAACTCCTGCTCTTTCTGACTGACAATAGATATCGCCTTCTTGACCAATATAGTCTGAATACCTATTTGAAGAGTGAAGTATCCTGATGACAGTGTTTGGAATGAGATTCCTGATTTTCCCTGAACACAGACCCAAGAATCTTTAGCATCTCTGTATATGGAGTCAGAGGCAAGAATTCAGTTTTGTACTATACTGTACAATCACCATGAAGTAGGTATCTGAAATGACTTGTCAATGACTAAAACGTTTAGAATCTAGCTCCACTAGATCAAGAGCTGAATAATCAGATTAGTCGGATGCGGAGAAGAATTTTCTGGGGTTTCTAATTGAGCTTTAGTAGCTTATTCCCAATTTCTTCTTAAAAACCTGAAGTGCTTGAGAGTAGGTGACACCATTTGTAATGAACCCTTGTAAGGATCTTGACATGCCCGATCTGTCTGAACCATCTGTTTTTTATCTTCTCCTCATGAAAGATTTGTGAACCAAATCCTCAAACTGAGAACCATACAAATTGCTCCCCAAGCAGGGCAAATAAAGAACAACCACATTTTCTAAACCGTCCACCTTCCACTCCTGACTTCAGACATGGCGACGAACACTGATTATCCTCTTGAAGAAATAGCTATTGCACAGAGGTTGCCAAAGGTACATCTGCAAGAAAAGTAATCTATAAACTATTCTGGCTAGCAGATTATCACCATCCTCTCCTGCTATGGTAGTTTAAAATAAGGACTATCAGTCTCTAAATGAGCCCTGATAAGAATAAAAAATAGTTAGTAAAAGCCCTCATAGTGTCACTGAGAAAAGAATAAGTCATACATTAAGCTACAGCCACGATCTTATCCACTGTATCAGGAGGCAGATCATATTCCACAACCACCATAGATTGACCAGTCAAATTGCAGAGAATGGGATCTACTGAAACTGTTTGAGGCAAATCAGAGTCATCAACAAGAAACATTCTAGTTAAATAATGAGGGATAGATGTTCTTCTCCATTAGGACTGGTTACAAAACTGAGAAAACAGAGTTAACTTGTAATGGATTGGGCACCTGGTTATAAACAGTAGTAATAAAGGGAGAAGGAGATGAAAAAGATGATTCTCATGAATCCTGAATCCCTGCTTACTCATCTGCAATTAGACTTGTAACTGTCTGCACCAATAAAGCTGTGACAATCGCCTCAGTTAAACCTAAAACATCCTTGTTGAAAACAGTGTCACTGGATAGCGAAATATCATTCCTTTGTCTATTGGGGTGTTCCCTCCCCTCCATAATTCCACATAAATCTCAAAGGACACATTTAGAAAGGGTCACAATCCCACTCCACAATTTGGAAACATACCTCAGTATAGACAGCCTTTAAATTAGGAGCCAGCTCCTAACCTCTACCATGTAACAAGGTGCTTCTACCTGCAATTCCTTACTAGATTCCATCTGATTCCACCCAAGACAAGAAGGCTGCCTACATTTCAAAGATTGTCGAAAATTATGAGCATACTACTTAGAAATGACTTAAGGTTTTCAAAGCTTGAGCGATATTTTGTGAGTCCTTCTATCTTGAATACCTTGTCTGAGGGAAATAGTTATTCAAAAAAGATCTGAAAAATTCAGATCCAGAGAACCTGGCTTACTTCTGGAACATGACACCTTGAGGTCTGTTTCAGCAAAAGGGAAAGAAAACTTTTTCTTTATAGTCCCCTCACTCACCGGAGTGTCCTCACGGTGACATGCTTCATCATTGGGGCTTCTCAACCCAGCTGCGGGTTGAGGCGTGCTGCGACTATCGCGATTGCGAAGGAGCACTTTTATCTGAAGATTATGTGTCGTGTAGTGTGAGAGAAAGGGGAAAATGAAGTGGAGTGAAGGAATTAAAAATATCCTGCTAGTAGGATATTTTTAAAAGTGCTCCTTCGCAATCGCGATAGTCGCAGCACGCCTCAACCCGCAGCTGGGTTGAGAAGCCCCAATGATGAAGCATGTCACCGTGAGGAAACTCCGGTGAGTGAGGGGACTATAAAGAAAAAGTTTTCTTTCCCTTTTGCTGAAACAGACCTCAAGGTGTCATGTTCCAGAAGTAAGCCAGGTTCTCTGGATCTGAATTTTTCAGATCTTTTTTTGAATAAGTATTGCCGTGGAGGGCGAACCTGGTTGATCACTCCCTCTACCTCCCCCTGTTTAGTATTTCTGAGGGAAATAGTGTCAGCAGATAACATAAAATGGTGTTTTTACAAATGATCAGGTTTTACAACTTCATGAAGGAACGATACAATTTCAATAAATACTCACCTTCAAAAGGAAGGCCCAATTCTACCAACTACTTAAAATGTATTGTCTTATCAAATTCATCTGCTACAAGAATTAAAGAATATGCCATCGATAGAAACCTATTGTCTTCTCATAGTTGATGAATTTCTTCCTGCAATATGAATCATCTTCCTATCTAAGCCTAAATCCTTAAAACTTTAAAACCAAAGAAAACTGGAGAAAGAGTATTTCAAGGGAGATCTCGGTACATCTCCACTTGTATATATTATCTTGAGTATAGAGAGACTCTCTGGGTGCCCTGGTAGCAGAATCTGGATTATCAGTCCAGGTAAATGGGGGCTGGGTTCTCCAGGGAAGGAAGGAAGAGGGGTGGGGGCTCCTGTAGGAGTTGAGAAGGAGCACAAGATGTGGAAAAAAATCCTCATTTGCATTTTGGTTTGATTGATTTATATCTATTATGCTGGACAGGTTGTTTGGGTTTATCCTGTGAGTAGTGTGGTGAGAGATGTAGCATCCTAAAGTTTTTAACCTCTAACCCGCCATGAATATTATTTAGTTCTTATCCTGGAATGTAAATGGCCTGAGAATAAAATCTAGAAGGGCAAAGATCTTACAATATCTTGAAGATTCCCCTGCTCAGGTCATTATTCTGCAAGAGACTCATCTCTTGAAGGAGGAATTGCATGAAATCTTTAAAAGAGCTAAATGGATTGAACAACTTATTTGCTCAAATCGGAGTGCTAACATTAGAGGTGTAGCCATTTTGGTTAAGAAGCAAGCTAAGGCTTGAGTATTTAATTCTATGGCACACCCAGGTGGCAGGTGGGCTATCGTTAGACTCTCTGTTCAAGGCTCTCTGATGACAGTGGTGGGATATTATGGCCTGAACCAGGATGACCCTTCTGTGCTAAAAACTATTTTCTCACACCTTCTGGAATTTACAGAGCCTATTATTATGGCAGGTGATTTTAATATCATCTTGAACCCCTTATTGGATAAATCTCCAAGCAGTAGGGTGAATACATCACCCGGGACATATATGCAAACAATGATGGCATAGATGGGATAGTGTGATGTGTGGAGAGAGAGATCGGGTTCCTAGTTAGGTGCTCCTTTTTACAATATTAAGTATCGCAACAAGTCCAGAATGGATTATATATTGGTCAGTCATGACCTGAGGGGTAAAATCAAGGACTTGGGATACTTGACTCCACACCTGTCCGATCATGCTGTTGTATGTATGGATTTAGTTTTGGAAGGGAGAGAACATCCTAGGATATGGACATTTGATTGCGTATTACTGCTTGATGAGCCTGAAGTTAAATATCTATCTCGGGAATCAGAGTTTTTCTCCAACACTAATGTAGGTTCAGTCAAGATTTCTGTGGTATGGGATGCCTGGAAGGCGTTTTTAAGAGGCATAGTTATGAGCAGGGTTAGCTACAACAACAAAAAGTATAGGGAAGAGGTGACGCAAATAGAGTCTGAGATGAAGGCAGTGGATATGATCCCAAACAAGGAACCTGCTCCAGTAAACCACCAAGAACATCTGGCGAATCTCTCAAGTTTGAAGGATCAGCTGGATAGTACCATTCAGTTAAGGCTCACCAAAAAGTGGGAGGCTAGTAAGCTTGCCCATTTTGAATACGGTGAGGGGGCCAGCAAACTCTTGGCATGGAAGGTCAAGGACGATAGAATATAGAATATAATAAAGCAAATAAATAGTGAGGATTGCAGCACTTCCGTCTCCACGGATGAAGAGATTGGGGATGCCTTTTTCACGTTTTTTCAAGACCTATATGAAGAGGCTATTGTATTCGACACTACTAGTGCTAGTGAGTAGTTAATGGGAAGTGGGCTTGTCTCCTTGAATTCCTCACAGCGATAAAACTTGGAGCAAGATATATCACAGCTAGAGGTTAGGAAGGCTATCTCTGTATGTAAGAGAGGAAAGGATGCAGGGCCTGATGGGCTGCCTGCCGAACCGTATAGATCTTTGGGAGAGGCAGTTATTCCAACTATGACTATGCTTTTTAATAAGATTCTTTCAGACGGTGTTAAGCTTCCCGTTTCATGGGGAGAAGCCACCATCTCACTGATCCTGAAGCCAGGAAAGAATCCAGCGGAATGTGGGTCTTATAGACCCAGTTCACTTCTAAATACTGACTATAAAGTCTTCAGGAGGACTTTAGGAGATAGACTGGGAGCAGTGGCTGGTGGAATACTCCACACTGAGCAGAAGGGTTTTGTGAAAGGTAGAAAACTCTCAAATCACACCTATGATTTTATAGGCGCCATCGATTTGGCCTCAAACGTCTCACTACCTCTCGCAGCCATAACACTTGAGCTACCAAAGTGTCTAACAGGGTCAACTGGGGCTACCTTGCCGTAGTAATGGATAGGTCTGCCTTTGGAGCAAAATGTAGTCGAGCCATCCAGCTTATCTATCGTGACCCTTCGGCTAGACTCTTAATTAATGGCAAACTGACGAACCCTTTTAAAATCACCAGGGGAACCAGACAGGGCTGCCCCCTCTCGCCGCTTCTTTTTGATCTATATATAAAGCCTTTTGCTCAAGATTTGAGAGATGAAGTAGGCATTCCACCTTTTAGATTTGGGGCATGAGAGAGGAAGGTAGCTCTTTAGGTGGATGATGTTTTAATCCTTTCTTTTGACTTGGACACATCTTCTCCCCAGGTTATTAGGCTGGCACAAGACTTCCGGCAGGTTTTCGGCTATGAGGTTAATGCGGGTAATGCAGACATGGGGGTTAATTCTTTAGGGTTTAGGGTAGTGTTTGTGTAGTGTAGGGTAGTGTTTGTGTAGTGTAGGGTAGTGTTTAAGGTTTAGGGTAGTGTTGTGGTGTTTGTGTAGTGTAGGGTAGTGTTTTAGGGTTTAGGGTAGTAATGGGGGGTCATGCAGGGTAGTGTACAAGTGTAGGGACCAGACTGGGGGTCGGGGAGGGTTGTGCTGGGGGTAGTGTTTTTGGGTTAAGGGTAGTGTTGTGGAGGTTGTGTAGTGTAGGGTGGTGTTTTCGGGTTTAGGGTAGTGTCAGTTGGTCGTTCAAGGTAGTGTTTGAGTGTAGGGACTGGACTGGGGGCCAGGGGGGTCGTGCTGGGGGAAGTGTTTTAGGGTTTAGGGTAGTGTTGTGGTGTTTGTGTAGTGTAGGGTAGTGTTTTAGGGTTTAGGGTAGGGTTGGGGGGTCGTGCAGGGTAACGTTTGAGTGTAGGGACCCGACTGGCAGTCATGGGGGTCATGCTGGGGGTAGTGTTTTAGGTTTTAGGCTAGTATGTGCTGTTTGTGTAATGTAGGGTTGTTTTTCAGGGATTAGGGTAGTGCTGGGGGGCCGTGCAGGGTAGTGTCTGGAGGTAGGGACCCTACTGGGGGTCAGGGGAGGGTTGTGCTGGAGGTAGTATTTTAGGGTTTACAGTAGTGTTGTGGTGTGTGTGTAGTGCAGAGTAGTGGTTTAGGGTAGTGTCTGGGGGATCGTATTGGGTAGTGTAAATGTAGGGAGAGGACTGGGTGTCGGGGGAGAGTCATGCAGGAGTACAACATCAGGGTGTAGGGTAGGTCTGGGTACTCTCACTTACCTTTAAAACTTTTACTATGAGTGTACCTTTAGCATGCATGCCTTTGCGTTGTAATGGCATGCGTGGTAAAGGTATAGTCGTGGTAAAAGTTAGCGTTGTCATAACTTTCGGGGTCATTGAATTTGCGTTGTAAAAATGTCATGGTGATGGTATGTGGAGTGTTTGGTAGTAGGTTACATCATATATTCAGAAAGAAGTGTTGAGAAGGGGCAAACCTGCCACTTGATCTTAACTATATTTAAATGAATTAGATAAATAACCCTCCAATGCGACCCTGTCTTCCACTAACATGCCCTCATGCTAAATTTTCAAACAGGAACAGAAAGTCCGAATTATATACTGAAAACCCTCAAATACCCAAAGTCAAATCCAGAGTGCGACTAGCCCTTCAACTGCATTGTGAACTTTGTTGATTAGGTAGTGCACAAGGGAAGTAAATGTTTCCAATTAGACAGCCCAATTTGCAGCCACCCATTGTCTCGACCTGCTATATCTGCCCTGCCCGCAGCAGTCATTCCTTCATGTGAGACCCTGGGGGTCAGTATTTCTTGCCAAGATGAACCCTTAGCTAGATAATAGCACTAAAAAGGGCACACACATGCTAGACAAGCAGAGGCACTCCAGAAACAGCACCATCTTTGTCATTTTCTGTACACAAACGTAACTCATAGGACTTAGAGTGCTTCCAGGGAAAGTAGCAGGTTTCAAGTGAAACTGAAAAAGACTCTATGTATAAAACGAATTGAGTTTTACATGTAAAATAAAATTAATAGATCTATGATTAGATAGTAATATCACAGATGACATTATACAGGAGAGTATCCAAAAGGTAAGAATACTACAGGTTCAAATAACTGTAGATGACAATTGTAATGAAAATTAAATGGAACATATTGGTAGGTGAAGATTAGAAACAAACTCTGATAAAAACAATCGCTAGAAATGTTTTAAAGAGGGCAGAAAGGGATCATACTGAAGACATGTTTGAACCAAATATGGATTTGGGAGAAAACTGAAAAGAAGTTGAGTACAGTAGGGAGGAGAGAAATTAGTAAGAGTCACATAGTCATTGACTGATGTAATCGGAACAAGAAGTATGTCATAATGGAACAGAGCTAGAAAGTTGAGCAAAGAAGGCAGTGGTAAAATGGACAGTTGGTATGATCCAGTTTTGATATGACTTTGGTAAAGACTTTCAAGATGCATCTTGAATTTAGGACCTATCATAATGAC
Organism: Lissotriton vulgaris; assembly: GCF_964263255.1. Taxonomy (NCBI): domain Eukaryota; kingdom Metazoa; phylum Chordata; class Amphibia; order Caudata; family Salamandridae; genus Lissotriton; species Lissotriton vulgaris. The sequence continues at coordinate 934,389,819 of NC_141699.1, forward strand.
ATGGAGGAGTGGTAGGAGTTCCAAACTTCAGCAACAGAGCCATTGAACGTTTGAGTCAGATTAACACATTTTTAGCAGTGGGTTTGCCTGTACAAAAGTTTTTTTTTATATTTCCTTTCCAGCGCAAAACTTGTTTTGCACTGTAAAGGTGAATGAAAGTAAAGCAAAGCAAGCAACAAGGTGCTGTTTTGTATTTCTCTGCTTCAAGGGGGCATTCCATGGGTGGTACATGGCCATTCCCATGCAACCACTCATGATTTTTGATGCAAAACCCTATCAACTAACAATATTAGACTAGGCTATGCGCCAAAACGTAACCAATTCAAAGCGGTATTAAGAAGAAGAAATGCTTTTATTTCTCCTAACATTTTTTTACTTTGCATGTGTGCTGCACTGTACAACATAATCCGAAGTGGGAAAGTTTTAAAGTTTGTCTAGGCATAGTATTTTGAACTGGAGGGGCAGCATTCCAGTACAAAATCTATGCTAGACTCACGCAAACACCTTTGCACTATGGCTATGCTTGTGGTGCATCGCAGGTTAATTGTGCACCAGCTCTAGGAAGAGAGGAGGAGAGCGCCATGTCTTTGAATATATGTAATTTCTTCCTCTCTCTCTTTCACGCAACGCAGCGCAGCAATTCAAGGTTCGGCGCTGGCTTGCGCCAAAAAAAACATTTTTTACTCTGGGTAATAGTGTGTTATTTTTGTTTAACTCTGAGAGTTCCAGTCTTAGTGATTCCATTCTTGGTAGAGGCTGCTTGCTACACAACATTTTCACCATTTAGGACAGGTAAAGAATGCTGTGCGTGTGAATCACTATGTGAGAAATACAGACTTTTATATATCAATCTGGGGGCAAACAGTATGCCTCCCAAGACAAAGAGAGCCGTCACATGCAGTCATTGGAGGACAGTGCAAATTTGCTGTTGAGGGTAGAAAGGCATTGTAATATCAATGTGCTGAGGCAAAAAGGAAATGTTTTAAGTTCTTGAGGTCCTGCACTAGGATGAACTGTGACTTCCGACAAAAGTCTTTGGGCCAGATGTAGGTAAATGGAATCTACCGATTCGTAAATAACTAATTTTACTGATTCGGTATTTACAATTCGGAAAATGCTATGTAGGTATTTGTACCGATTTTTTTACCGAATCTGTAACATTCGGTAATTACCGAATCTGTATTTACTGATTCGGTAATTGCCCTTGATTCCTATGGGCCTTGAGGCCCATAGGAACCAATGTCAATTACCGAATCGGTAAATACCGATTCGGTAAAATTACCGAATTTACAAGGGGGACAGGGTGTCACTTTGACACCCTGTTGCACCCCTGATTTTGGCTTGTTGTCCATGTGACACACATACATGCCCTTAGGGCATGTATGTGTGCCACATGGCACAGGTGTACATGCACAGATGTGCATGTACACAGGAATTCGTTATTTACCATGCAATAGTATTATGTGGTAAATAACGAATCGGTAATGGCCTGTGGCACTGTTTGAATTACCACCTACATCTGGATTTACCGATTCGGTATTTTACAGAATCTGTAAATATACTGATTCTGTAAATATAAGGCCACCTACATGTCAAATCCCAAATACTGGTTGTTAACCGAAATCGGCCATTACCGACCAGTATTTGGCGACCTACATCTGGGCCTCCTGAACAAATCCTGGCTACATATCATGTAATCTAGCATTGAGGAGTTAAAAATATCTTTCCAACTGGTCTAATAGTGAAATCCAGTTTTACTGGTTATACCACGTATCTACAAAGTCCTGCACTGGGGAACCAGTTGCAAGGATGTCTCACCTGGAAAATGAGAGCACTCGATAACATCATTAAGGTAAAGGCACTTGTGCAAATACTTGAGAGTATATATTCCACAGATCCAATAACAAATTTAGAAGTCGTTTTAAAGAAACTCGTGAAATTTCTGCAAGGTTCCCTTAATCAGCGAAGCTCTCAATTAAGAAATCACAAAAGGAAAAATTTCAATGAAAATGCAATAATACTCAACGAATTAATTTGTGCACAATTCCTACATTTCTCCCATAGTAGACAACAAGCAATTAAAACACTTAGAAATCTCTATCGGAGGGTGGAAAAAAAGCAAAGAAAAGCGCAACAGGACATAAAATGGATGGACATTCAGATTGCCGCTTAACAAAAAAACATACTTGAATATTGGACCCTTATTGCGAAAGAAACAGGCACAAAAAACATTTACAAGCCTCACCAGCCCCACAAGAGAATGGGAAGTGTATTCAACAAACTTATACAAGACAAATGTGAGGAAAGAAATCATGATACGACCACTAGACAAGACAGGGGTCATTACTCTTGACGATGCCGCTCCTTCACCATTTCAAATCGAACTTCATATAAGAAATGCAAGATCATCTGCAGCAATGGGCCCTGATCAGATTCCAATAAAGGTGCACCAAAAGAATCCAAAGGAGTGGAGCTTGTTTTTAGCCCCCCTCTTTTCCCACTGTTTCACTACTGGCAAAATTCCCAAATCCTGGAAAGGAAGTATAATTATGTGCAAGTTAAAAAAACTGGGAATCCCGGAAAACCTGTTACATATAATTGTGTCATCTACTCCAGAACTTGGTGTCAAATGTTATTGGGGAAAGAGAAAGGCCTCATACCCCCAATTAAAACATTGAATGGCCTATGGCAAGGGTGCCTTTTATCTCCTCTATTATTTTCTCTTTATCTTAGTGATCTCCCAGACTGTTTTATGCAGGTAATTAATTTCCCTGCAAAAATATCATTACATAAAATGTACACCTTGATGTATGTAGATGACGTGATTATCCGTGATCTTACTCCTTTCGGCCTCCATAGGAACCTGCATGCACTTACGCTGTATACAGAAAAAAAAATGTGTCCCTAATATAACAAAAACAAAAATAGTTCTTTTTCAAGGAAGACAAAGATATGTAAATTATAACTGGACCTTGGGAGGACAACCGCTCGAAATAGTGAAGGAATACACCTATTTAGGGCGTATTTTTTTCAAACTCTACAAAATTATTGTCATCTGCAGCACTTGGCCCACAAAGCTGACGTTCATGCCGGGGCGCTTCAATGATTATATTCCTCTACCGGGCACAGGCACTTTTCATGCCTTTTACAGGTTTTTAGTATCAAGATTCCACCTGTTTTTTCTTACACTCTTGAGCACATTCCTAAAAGTCAATGGCATCCAATGCAACTCAAAGAAAGCCAGATTCTTCGAAAATTAACCAAAGTGCCTCAAGCTGTACCTGTGCAAGTCCTGCGCCCCGAGTTTTCTCTAACTAGTACATATACCAGAGGAATCAGGAGGATTATTCGATGGGCGTATAACATCTTACACGCTGAACAAGGTACTCTAAGAGCTCTATTAAGATCAGAAACCTTTGACCAAGAATCCTCAAAATATGTTTTTTAGCGAAACTTAGCGTTTGCACTTTAGTTGTCAGAATGTACAGTTGATCTGCTGAAATCCTGGACCCCGGCACATTTGAAACTCTTTCTAAAACATTTGACTCGAAGGATAAGCTACGATCTTGACTTCCAGCACTGTACAAAATTGCAATGTTATACGGTATATGCTGAGTCAATTGAATTTAAATAAAGGCAACAATATCTTACTTTTACTTTAAGACATGGCGCCCAGCTAAGCATGATTTTACTTCAGTTTGGAATCCTCCCTTTCAAATCTCTTACTTGTAAATGGACAAATAACAATCATGCCAGTAGTTTATGTGACCTCTGTGAAGGAGGAGTTCAAGACCTGATGCACATTCTGTTTGTCTGCCCAAATTCCACAGTAGTTGTTGCTAGAAAGTGGTTTTTAAAACCAATTCAAATAAAATGTGCAATTCTACAAGTGTACAGAGTTTGATCTCTCTTCTTAAGTCACCTCCCAATGAATTTGTATGTTATAATCTGTTTTTTTTTTAAATTAATTTGTATTAAGGTGAACGATCAAAATTCTTATAACTGTCAATGTAATCTTACCATTTTTAATCATCTTATTTGTTGTTCTCACTAGAGAACTAAATCAAATAAATACATTGGAATTTGAAATGTTTAATTACTAGTCACTGTAGGAGGGAGGCAGGGGTGCCCACAAAATAGTACGCTCACTGTAATTCACAAACTGCACTTAATACAGCCAAAAAGGACTAACAGTCCAGACCTGCAGAAAGTCCAGGAGTACATCCAGCACCAGAAATATACAGATGGCCAAATAGTGGTACTGCAACACCCAACAATAGAAAATAATGGAGGCAGGAAAAATAAAACCCCTAGGATGTAATGGTATGATACATTTTACAGTTAGGTAGAGTAATATATATGTAGTGATGTAATATAAGAGGCCATACTCAGTGCATGGAGAGGGCACGAGTTGTAGTTGCTATAGGGCACAGGTTATAATTAATTGAGATAAATGGTGAATTTCAGTGGTTTTGTTAGTTCAAAATGGTGTTTTAACTGACATTTTCACTTAACCACAGCATCCCTTGACTTTTTGTTTCTTTCAGGGAATTGCTAAGGTTCTTTAATGCAAAGTAGGAGATCATTACCATACATAACTATAAAGTCACTTTAACCTTAAGTTTTTCAGTGGATTTCCAGATTCTTTTAAATACATAGTAATATTTTATTATCCTACATAATAAGTGCCCCACACTGCCTGCAGCATTTGACCGTGCTCCGCATGGGGTTGGCTGATGATCCTGTGTCCACCTCTCTGAGCAGAAACGGTTGGTTGGATGCCGGGCCTGGTACCCAAACCCCTCAGGGTGAGCACTGCTACCTATGTGATGTTTTATTATAAAGGGTGTCACTTTATTTAAATCAATAAACATAAGGAGGGACTAGGAGCACATTAAGATCCAGCATACATGCTCACAACTAGGCTATTTGAATCAAAAGAGAATACAGTTTGTATCAGAGAGGATGTAGCAGCGAAAAGGTCTGAAATAAACTGAGGACCAGATTGGGTGATCCCATTGCTCAGAAGCCTCAAACACCCAAATGGGTGTCATGCTTCGTCATAGGGAAGCTCTTCGTTGGGCCAGTGCTGCAATGCCCAACTGGCCCTTCAGATGGACTCAAGTTCAGTTCAAAATAACTTTATTTGGCTTCAAAGACCATGAAAGTTTGACAAACATACATTACACTTTAACATTTTCCTAGCATATTTGTGCAACAGCATAAATAGAACCAATAAAAACAAGTGTTTCAAAGCATTCAAGCAGTTAAAAGAGGGATATAGGTCTTAGTGCCAAATACTCAGTGCGACAGACTGCGTCATCAATCCTAAAGTTTCATTGACATATAAAAATTGTTATTTAAAAAGTTGGAATGTTCACAATCTTTTACTGTGATTCATAGATTTTCTAATGGCCATTGAAACTTTAATAAATCAGGAGGGCTCTTTGCTGGAATTCTTTTGGTTTTACCAATGTGAAGTGTGATTGCCAGTGTTCTGTGTGTGATAAGGTGTAGATTGGTGTATTGTGAATCTAAAAATAAATAAGGGGTTGCTGGCGTGCTTAATATGTGGGTCTCGTTCTTATGGTTAAAAAAATGAGTGGCTGGAAGTGGAAGCAATGGTACTTAATGAAAAAATGCATGCCAGAATGGGCCATGGCATCCACTTCCAACCACTAATTGTTTTAACCATAATAAGGAGACCCACATATTAAACATGCCATGGTACCCCTCAATTATTTTTAGACTCACATTACCCAATTTACTCCTAATCACACATAGAGCACTGGCACTCACACGTCACATCGGCAAAACCAAAAGAACTTAGGTTAAAAAAACCCTGTTAGGGGACCCTTGGGCACTCAGGGATGGCCCAAGGAGGAGCTGCCCTGTGATAAATCATGACGCCCATTTGGGTGTGTGAGGGCCATTGCTCCCAAGCAATCAGATTCCCTGATCTGGTTTCTCAGTTGATTTCTGACCTCCTCCTTGCTACGTCCTCTCTGACAGGAACTGCATGCACTTTGGATTCACATCACATTATGTGATGCAGACTGATTTGATACTGACTTTGTAAAAAACGGTAAAAAACACCAAAATAAAAAGTGAGCCTATTGGCATCACGAAGGGGTCAGCATATGAACATATAAAAAATTGAGCTATTGTCTTTGTCAACAAATCACCTCACCAGTAAGTATACTCAAATGTATATTTCATTAATTCACACATTGCAATGTTTGATAAAACTGAGTGTCATGAAAAAATTAAGAAAGTTTTACTTAAAAAAATATCCACATATCTTTGAGTCTTTCTTTGAACATTTTCAGCCTACAAAACGCAGCCATAAAAATATTCACAAGGGGGGACTCTGTACTCCAGCTGGAATGTAAAGAGCTCCAGCTAGGAGTTCCTGCAGACCAGGAAACCACAGTGTCCCAGGGGTTGGAGTGCCTGGGACACCGTCTAAAAGCAAGCCCTGGGGGATGGGGTTTCTGGGACCATACAATGGCTCGGGGGGAGGGGCTGATAACCCTCTCACCATTGCTTAATTTTTTATTCCAGTGGATAGGGTCCCTGGGGTCTCAAGGAGGCTTGGGGAGGCAGATTTACCGTCCAATTTAATTACCCATCGGCTTGGGGGATAGAGTCCCCAGGGCCTCAAAGAGGCTTGGGGTGCATGTGCCCCACGACCCTTTAGTTTTATAGAGGCTCTTGGGCCCCAGGAGCCTCAAGGAGACTCGGAGAGAGGGCAGTAAGGCATCCACCCCTTTAATTGCTCTGGGGGAAGGGATCCCTGGGGTCTGAAGGAGGCTCAGGGAGGATGTGACTCATGACCCCCTCCTCTATGAAATAGATTGCACTGCTCCACAGAGCCCTGGCCCATCCCAGGGCGGTTCAGTTTGATTTATTTTTTAACGTTGCTGCAGATTTGTGGTTCAACTGCCAATTTACAGTAAAAATGAATTACAATCATTTTCAGGCCTTAACCTGCCCCCTTATATATATTTTAACCTAATTTTCAGCCTGGAGGCTCAGTCCCCAAGTCCTAAAATGTTAGTGTACGGCGCCCAATCAGATCTTCTCTCAAGATCTGTTGGCTCAGCGAATCCTTCAGGAATAGAAATATACAACGTTTTTGAGCTTTAATTTCTCAACTAGCACTGAACAGATTTACAAAAACTCACAAAACTAGAGTTCAATTGTAGTCTATGCCAATCCTATCTTCCCCACACTACATTAACTATAACTCACTACTCTACCATGCACTGTGTTATGAGAAATTATGTCACTTTAGATGTCATGAGTCTTATTATAGCTACTATGGCTTCCCAAGCTATAAGTTATATAATATGCAAGGAATAACAAGTGCATGTAGAAACATGTTATAGTTGATGTAGTGTGGCAAATGAAGTGAGACGAATGTGTGAATAGGTGCACGATGTATAGTAAATTGAAGGTGGTGCATAAATTCTATATGTAAGTTCTATCTATTGGTGTGTAAATTAGAAATGTAAGTTATAACTATAACTTTTTATCTCTCCTGTTTGCACAGTTTAAGTTATGTTTGTACATAACGAATAAATAAAGTCTACATTTTTAGTATAACTTAATTTTAACTTTAGTTTTTTAATTCCTCTGTGAGAGGAATGTTGTCTGAGCTACGAGATTACATAGCAAATTTTACAGCCTTAGTCAATTGCCAAAAAGAAAGAGAGTAATAACTAATGTAAGACCTATGTCAGCCTGGTTATGTTTATACTAAATAATCTACCAAGCATTGGAAGTTTATTAAGTACCCTGGTCAGCCACTAATTCTGCAGTTATAAACGAGTGATAACAGATAACAATACATGCAACCACCTATAGTATACCTAAACACACTTCACTGAAAAAAAAGAAAATACAAATATTTGAAAAGATGTAATCTATTTCTCACCTCCTTGACCAGCAGCAAAGGAGGTGAGAATTGAGAATCCATTGCATCTCTGCAATCTTCCCATAGGGAATATACAGCTTCAAGCTTCTGATTGGGTATGAATTTTTGCATGGTCCCTACCAAAAATGCAGTGTATAAACTGATGTCTGACTTGAAGGAGAAGAGATTGAAAAGAGCCCAGCAATAATAGGTTTGTATATAACAGCAGCATGTAGAATGGAAGCCAAAATAGCACAGAAGGAATGACAACCTGTAGATATAAGACTTGAAATATCAGGTGAATTCAGTGACTGGTCTAGGAAGTGTAGTGATTAGCAGCCCTGGGTAGGTCATGTTTCCCATGTGCAACAGCATCAGTTTTTTGAAGATGCAGGATTCGTTCTTGGAGGGGTAAAGAAGAACTGAGGTCAGGTGGGAGAGTGGCTTGCAAGACAAATCATGCAAAGGAGACTGACACATAATCACAATGAAATTAGGGTCTTTAGAAGAGGTGAATACTAGCAGATAGGTGATCAGCAACTACAGATAAAAAGCATTAGGAAATGCAAAAGGTTTCAACTATGTGATTAATAATAACGTTATTTTTTTTGTAAACAAATACATTTACACTGTTGTGAATGAGGCATTAATCCAGGCAGGTAACTGCTAGAGACCTTAACCAGGTGTTACATTAATATGAAAACGATGCATATTATTGTACCTGTCCTTGGCAAGAGAGAAAGAGAGAGACAGACAGACAGAGAGGGAGTATAGAGCAAGGGAGAGAAAGAGGAAAAGAGAAAGAGCATTAGAGAGGTGCACTGGGAAAGAGCTTTGGGCTTACTTGAGGGGCAGATCTTGCTCATGTCAGCATGGAGATGTAATTTTTCAGGGCTGTTTGTGGGTGCCGATGCTGGCAGAGAGGTGACGGCTGCATGCCAGAGTTGAAATCCATGGCAGGCCCTTGGGGGTCCCTCGGAGTGAATGGCAGTGAGTCCTGCAGGTGGAATTGATGTGCACTGGCCGAGCTGAGTGTGGCTGCTAGTGTTTGGATAGCAGAGAGTGCTGTAAGTGGTGGTATTGATATGGCAGACTGCTTTCAGGGCCTTTTCTGTGCATTGGGGTGCAGTTGGTGCTTCTGGGCCTGCTACTGGGGTGGAGCGAGGGGCGTGGGGTGTGGCTGCGGGATCAGGGTTTGCTGGATGCCAGTGCAGCTAGTGGTGCAGTGTTTGGGCTCGATGCAGCAGAGCCTGCTGTATTTTAGGGAGGGTGCTTGCTGAAGGGGGAGTGAGCGGCATACTTACTGCAACACAGTGGAAACACAACAAAAAAGTACTACAAACCAGTGTAGCAAAATAAAGATTATTTATCTGTGTAAAACAAGACCAAAATGACAAACTCCTAACCGTAAATAAAAAGATATGAAATTATAAGTAAGGCAAGACAGTCAGTCAGTCAAACAAAACTTAATTTGGTTTGTTACAACCATAAAGTATACAATTTACATCTTATCATGACGTTTAAAAACATAAACACGGCCGTATAAAAAAAAAGATATTGCACGTATCCACACACATAGGCTAACCTTCCATTTAAAATAGGAGTGTTATATCATTCTAAATTATTAAAATCAAGTTATTCATGCATATACATCAAATCCATCAGTATAAAACAAGCAATACTGCTATCCCTTGATAGCAAAACCTCGTATACTCCTAAGGGGACCACTTACAAAGCAAGTCAAAACAGCAACATTTCAACTTTGGGCTCCTTTTAGAGCCTATACAGCAATTTTTGTTCAGCATTGAAGGATCTAACATCTTGCAAGTGGTCCACTGATGTGGAAGCGCCGGTGCGCTTCTATTCCAATGATTGTGGTGTCCTTTATGAAGAATGAAGAATGTAGCCCCGACTGCGAGGAGTGCAGTACGGCAATGCTGGGACCACTCGGTCAGGTAAAACACCAAAGTATTGGTAGCCAAGGTGCAGGCAATGCATGTTGCCACTGAACACGTTGCTTAAAAATAAAGTGATGTTCCCCAATTGTGTCAGTGCTTTAGGAAATGGAGGGACCCGAATGCAAGAAAAGTTCTGTGGCGGTAATATACATATTTACATAAACATATGCCACAGCATTTTCCAGAGTAAGCAATGGTCCTTGCTGGAGAGGTGGTAACCCACTGTCTGTGTGGTAAGGCAAGTGGTGGAGGTACGTAGAATGAAATATAAATTGCAGGAGACCATCAATGCCATGGAGAGGGAAACAATTTGGGAAGATGGATACCCAGAAAAATGCTATGTGAAATATAGATATATAATGGTGCATTTGTTATTGTGAATTGAAAAATATTTGCACCCAAAGGTCTGATAAAACTGGAGTTGATGAAGCCAGACAATACCTCAATTCAAACACAAGCATATAGAACATTGTGCTTCTCTTGACCCAGTTCACTAGTCGCCTTCAACAATCATTTGCCAGGAATGGGTTAACATATTATACTGCATTCTTGGAAAATTACAGCTCCTCCCCTGTCAATGATGATTGACAGCCAAGAATTCCGATTTGAAAATGAGAGGCATGAGTAAATGTATCAGAGACTCTTCAGTCCTTATGTATCAGAGATGATCCATTCCTTATGTATCACTTGTAAATGTGTTGACTTAAAATAACACAAATCACCACTATTTTCTGGTGATTTGATGATCAACACACCGATTTGACATTCGTGGTCAGTTGTCTATGTCTTGATATTTGCAGAGCTGCTCCTTTATGTAATGTTCTTTGCTGCGTTGGTGCTTTCAAGTATTTTTTCGTCCGTTAGATTATGTGACTCTTTTGTTGGCAGAAATTCGATTTTGTTTTATATGTGCACTGTGGGCACTACAGTAGACATTTTGTCGTAGAATTTGGTGCAGCTACATGAATGGCGTTGCCTTGTACAACATGTATATTTATACCGAGTGTTCTATGTTGCAAAATGTTTACTAGCAGGGGAGGACTTTGTAGAAGGATTTGTTTTGTGTTGTTTGTCTGACGTATAATTTAGCTAATGGATGTGCTGGACTAGACTGGCTGGCAGGGATTGCACGCTGTTCCATTTCAGGCAAGAGCAGCTGTGTTTTTATAACTATGCATCCAGGGAATGACCAGTTTGTTAGCCAACATCAATGTGTATGGTTTAAAATATTTTCTTTTAGCACGTAAGATCGCCAATCATAACTATGTAGAGGAAATATATCAAATTGATCGAACGACAATGTACAAATAGAAAAAGATGCTCAGAAACATCAGAAAATTAGAGGATTTTACGTACAACTATTTTTTATTTGCACCCTCCAATAATAAATGTAAAGCTAGGGATTGTGAATGCACTTGTTAGTGGTTGTAAGCATTTTTAGGCAGTGACTGATATTTGTATGTGTCCATTTGTTATTGTACGTAGTTAGTACGGTGGTCAAATTACACATTTCTTTTAGAAAATCCCCCAAAATTCTGAATGACAGTTATTTACTTGTAAAGTTGCTCTGTGTTAAATCTAGCTCGCATATATTGTGCATTAACATGGGAAGAAAGGCAGAAGACTCTATAAACCTTTTTGATTAATGGCCTTTAAGTCCGTCTAGACTCTCCAGACGTACACACGGTGCGTCTGATACAAAACCATTTATAGGCAGACATTTCTTGTTTCATTTGTATGCTTCCTTTTTTTATTTTATGCTACTTGTGTATTGCAATTAAAATATTTTTACTTTACATTGTAAAACTCTCTGATTAAGCAGACTTACACTTTAGGGTACTTTCAAAGCGTATATTAATGTGTAGGGGATGTAACATAAGTTACATGTTTAAACAATTCATTTTTGTTAATTTTTCTTTTTATTGAAAAAAAATTCCTCTCCCTACTTATCCTGTGAAAATGGTGACTATTGATACTTATTACCTCTACACCATGGTCTTCCACATCATCTTCATTACTACACGTGCTACATATGCAACCTTTCCAAAACAAACAGACAGGCCAATTGTTCAAGTTGAAATACTCTGGAAAGGCCCAGACATGGCTCTTAGGTAGAACTTTATATAGAATCTTCTGTATTTATTTTAAACATAGCCTTTATGTCTATGCTTACATTATTTATCAGTCAGGGATCATTAAGGCAGCTGTAGAACACATTTTAAAATGTTTTCTCATTACATTTGCTTTTTAAAATACATACCAATAAGGGATAAAAATACTAGTTCGAGTGGAATTCCCCTATTTATGATTTTAACGTCAGTCACATTAAAATACTGTTAATATGGGTGTAAACCGGTCAGGCCGGCGCGGCCTCGCCCACTCATTAAAACCACCTCTCTACAGCGGAATTCGCGCAGTGGTTAAGCGGTTAAGTGTCCAATGTCTATTTCTGTCCTGTCAACGCTCTTCCTCGTACACATACGGCTTAAGGAAGTCCTTTTCTTTCCTGTCTCACTATGGAGTTAGGTCATAGTCCACTCCTCAGAGGTGATGCTAAGTGGTATATTTCATATAACAAGAGTTGACTTTAAAGGCTTCGAGCTAGCAATAGCGTTCTTGGTTGTTTATGTCTTTCTGGTTGACTGGTGGAACCTGCTTTGGATACTTTGGCATTTATCAGGGCCACTCTTTAATCCTGGAATCCAGAACTGTAAGGAACCCGAGATGAGTTAGCGCTCCTGCATGCCTTACAGGATATAGCGTTCCATTCTGGATTTTCATACTCCAATTCCAAGAAAGGCTGTTCAGAGACATGCATTGATGGATGGATTACATGCCTTAGTGAAGCGGAGCACATTAACCAGAGTACCTTGAGAAGATCAAGGTGAAAGAATGCACACTATTTCGTTCATGATACGGAGACCATAAGATGAGCTGTTACCCATCCGTGTCTTGAAAAGGGTTTATAAATTACCAACAGCAATAACAATCAAGTTTGAGTCTGTGGAGACAGTCTTTACTGTAATAGCTCCTGGTGACTATCTTGGATCTGCGGCATACCTATTTTAACGCCCCACTAGATCCTTCATGCTAAAGTTTCCTACTATTTGCAGTAGGAGACAATGACTTCCAGACATTGTTCTTCCTTCTGACTTGCCTTCAGCTTTTTGGATATTCACAAAGGTATTAGCTCTGGTGGTTGCTTTCCTACAAGTTCAGGTTATATACTTATTCCTGTACTTAGTTTAATGGCTAATTTCTGTTCCTTTTTTTAAAGGGTTCACAAAAACAACATGCCTATCTTTTTGGGATTTTGGGTTCCTCCTAAACTGGGTGAAATCTCAAGTTCAGTCAACATTGGACTGTCTGTTCATTGAAGCCCAGTTCGGAATGGATCTTTGGAATGTTCATCTTCCAGAGATTCACATGTTCACTCCACAAATTAATCTAACACATCATCTGTGTTAGACCTGTTGACATTGGCGTGGTCTTCCCCATCTTTTTGCCTACCTCCTTCATTTTTCTGATCTAATTTTTGCTGGTGGTAGGACTCTGCGCACTATACCACTGCTACCCAGTGCTGAAGGGTTTGTGCTCACTCCTTAAAACATTGTAACATGGGCTTAACTCCAACTGGCAAAATTAATTTAATTATAAGTCCCTAGTGAAGTGACACTACATGTGCTCAGAGCCTGTAAATCAAATGCTATGCAGCACTGATTATACTACCCACATAAGTAGCACTTTGAACATGTCACAGGGCTGTCATTGCGACCTGTATGTGTATAGTTTAAAGTGCAATTTTGACATGGAAAAATAAACCATTACTGCATCTAAAAAATGTAAAATGTGGTTGCTAGATACATCTTTATCTTTAAAAAAAACCTGCCACCAAACATCTTCCTAGAATACACTTGCTTCCGGTGGAAACGTGTATCTTCTCTAAGTCTGCCTTCATCATGAATAACATCTTTTATGGTACAGGTCCTACATTGATAACTCAAGAAATACACTCCAGCTGGCAACCTTACATACCATGATAAACGACGATTTGTCACTGCACCAGCCAAATTTTCAGGTTGGGGTGCTAGAGTTTTCAGAATAGAGGTTGCTGCCATTGAAACACACACCAGTGGAACTGCAAGTCAAAAGAGATATAGGCAAAATCCACTAGGCACTGAAACGCTGCTTAGTTATTTCCCAATTAGACAATCAAGTCCATGATGAATCTGTAGTCCAATCTCTAGTGCTGAGAATTAGAGTCAAAGAAATGTGCTTTATAAATAGCCAAAAATAAATAAATGAATGGATTTCAAAAGCCATGATATTGATGGTTCCATGGTCCCTCAGCTCTATCACAGATGTTCTCTAATGCTGATCACAAAAGTGTCAAGGTATTAGTTTGGGGGACCACGTTGGGAACTAATATGATTCATGGCATAGGGTCACACACAGAAGCAACTCAGGCCTAGAACTGAAGTGAACTAACTGCAGTCTTATGATCATGTGTCCACCTAATGCAGGGTTCTGCAGTGATTGGCAATGCCCACAATCTAGTCATAAAGAAACTTAAATAAATCAACTAACAGGTAAAAAGCCTCAGAGTCTATCAAGAGCAACTCAGACTTTAGGATTATGTACATTGGCCAAACTGAGTTCTTCCTTGGCAACCCATATTGCAGGCTGTAAAAACTTAGTGGCAGATTATTTATGTCAGAATTTTCTGTCCTCCCTCGAACTACGATCTTCACCTGAGTGTATTCCAAATTCTGACATCCAAAGTAAGTTAACCATGGTTGAGATTGTTTGCCTCAAAGGAAAATGTCCTTCTCACCTATTTTTGTTACATGAGTCAATGCGTGGATGCATTATCAATTTCAATTACATTAGCAATTTCTCAGGAACCAGATAACCCCGTACCATCTGCTAAGACAAATGAGATCAGTCACTCTGCTTCATCTAAATGTCCCCCGTACCTGAGTAGTATCCTGGGGAGACAGACGGTTTACAGTTGCCGCAACCAGACTCTGAAATTCCCTTCCTCTGTCAATCAGGATGAGTCACACTCTTCTGTCCTTTAGGAAGAATCTAAAGACCGTGTTGTTTAACCAATAACTTTGCCGGTACCCAATATCAGGAGAGTCATGAATCGAATTTTTAGCGCCAAGACGCCCTCAGGCATTTGTTCGCGCTCTATAAATCTCATAAATAAATAAATAAATTATGTGGCCTTCCAGGCTGCTATACACCTTCCGTCCAATGCTCCTTTTCCAAAAGATGCTCAGTGGGAGGATGCTAAAGTTATCTTGATTGATCCATTTTTGCAGAGAAAGCCTGCTCTGGATCCTCTGCTACAACTTCCTCCGCTCTGTTTTCTAGGGTTCTCAAGTCCCTTGCTTTGCCTTATGTTTCTCATCAGTCACTGATTTACCTTCTATTGACAGCTTGGATGCTGAGCGTTGTAGATGTTAATGCATCTCTCCACTGCATGTATGAAAGTAAATCTAAGCCTCAGTTTCCAGCTGAATGAAGGACTGTCACCCATATGTGATGCAGACCGTCTTCCTGTCTCTCACAGTAGTATTTTAACAACAATTGTCTGTGTGGTGTCCACAAAATTACGCATTTTTAGGTGTTTAAATGATTTGTCATGATCAACTCCCAACTTCTGTAAATCTCATTTTAAGCCAATACCCTAAATCAGATGGTTCAGCTTTACACTGGTGGGTGAAAATGTCCAATGGTCATGATTCTATGAATCATGGGAAAGACATCTGCAATTGTAGATTATATTTTTGTAAAGTTAAGTTCCACTTTGTTGGTGACAAGAGTTTATGAATCAGTCCTCAAAGCTTTCATATTTACAAAGGTAAGTACTAGTAAATTTGTTTTTTTTTTAAAAGGGAAGTTAAGTAGGTTAATGCTGCAAGGTTGTACCTCAGGAAATCATGTGCAAACTTTTAATGTGTGCAAATATTGTAGCTTAACTATTGAGTAACACAAAGTTAAGTATGTGCAGGTAACTATAGGTATACTGTTCTTAAATCCAAATCCATGCACCTTGAAGATATGTATCATCAGCAAGGTATCTAACAAATGTACTGCTAGTGGAACCTTTATTCTAGAGAGGCTGTCTATAGGCATATGTGAGTGTAATAGAATTCCTGTTGCCTCAGCCTTTCTTATATCATGCTAGGATTTTTATTGCACTTTAAAAAAATTCATGCACCTCATTCCCCCAGGCAGAAAATTGTTTTATCATTTTAACATGTACCTCTTCCTGATATCGTTCATTTTGGTCTCCTATGTCTTTTAGTAATTTCTTCTTTGCCTCATGATCTGGACATTAGCTAAGTCACCTTCCAAAAGCGATAACTTATCTTTCATTTGTCTCTGTTTAATTGTTGTCTTTTATTCAGTGATGACCCAACTTAGGACTGCATCCTACAACAGAAAATGTTTGCTGAGTTTAAATTATTATAGAAATATTCTATAGTCTATGTAAGTAGATGTAAAATAAAGTCTGAATCAGTCAATAGTGAATGATTGAAAATCCAGAGTGACTCGTTCGAATTCTTCTCCAGAGATTTCCTAGAAGTAAGGCAGTACATTGAACGATCAGGTTAAAGTCTTGGCTCCTTCTTAACATCCATCAGATTAATGGAGATAGTTCTGGAGATTGAAAAACAATCTAAATGAAAACAGTAGTGGAAGCAAGCTGAACAAAATGTAAAACCCTGGTCCTTAATTTTATTCACCTTATATGTACTAGGTCTAGACAATGTTATGGCCCAAATAGCTTCTAACATTCTTGGTTTTAGTAATTTTCAATGATGACTTGCTCTATCTGTTTTAGTAAGACTCCAATCCCTATATACCTATATAGGAAAAGAAGAGAGGGTAGATTAGCAAGTATGAGTATAATGTTGATCAAACTTAAATGATAATCAATGTTTTGACCATATATAATAGCTATGGTAAATTTGTTATAATCAGTAGCTAAAATTGCTGCATGCCATCACTCTGTATGATCAGTAAATATCTCCATGGCCTATGTTTCTTTTGTTTTCCTGTTTAATATAGCTGTCTCCTAATCATTCATCACAGATACTATCACAAAGGTTGCCCATTAAGAATTTATCAAGAACAGTTTGTTTCTAGGGATATGTGTCTCCTGTAGTAGTAGTGGGTCTGCTGCTGCTTGCTACAAATAACTGTAAAATGTTACCTGTGTCTTTCAATTATGGAGTAAGTCATTAACATTCTAGGAGATATTCTGTAAGCCCCTTGTCATGTGGAAACATATCCAAGTATGTCTATCTCCACATATGAATTACAGAAGCTGAAAGATGAAAGTGTTTACCAAATCACAATCAGTTTTTGCCCACTCTAATTCAAAGACACATGGCTAATAAGCAGGTAAAAGAGAGACAAAGTCACTCACAGACTTAACAAATGTGTTAACCAGTTCAGATAGCCCTTGAGCTAGTCCAGTAGTCCTGGTGCCAAAACCTCACACCCAAGATAGTAAGAGAGAGATGAGGTTTTGTGTAGACTACAGAGGTCTCAATGGTGTCACTAAGACATATGCCCATCCAATACCTAGAGCAGATGAGTTCATAGATAATTTGGCCTCTGCAAATATCTGAGCACATTTGATCTGACAGCTGGCTACTGGCAAATCAGGTTAGCTGAGGATGCCAAGCCAAAGACAGCATTTTCAACCCCTAATGGGCATTATCAGTTTGTGGTGATGTCCTTTGGTCTAAAAATTGCACCTGCCACATTTCAAAGGTTGGTGAAGTAAGTCCTCTCAGGCCTGGATGACTACTGTGCAGCTTATCTTGATGATATTGATGTATAGATATATAAAGCCTGTATGCTGTGTTAAGTTTGAATGAGCTTTTTAGGAGTTTAAACACCATTTTACATTTCTGCTGCTTTTGCACACGACGCATAGTTGTTGCTTTAGCTTTGAGCCTAGTAGAATGTTTTTGATTCATACGAGAATAATATGTTGTTACACTGATATTAGCCTTGCTTGGAGAGATGTGTCTGTACAGTGAGTGCTGAAACCATCAAGGATATCTCAAAACAGTGGTTGTTGTGAGCACTGATCTTCGCACGTTCCTAGACATAACATACATGCATCTGCAGCCAAGTTCTGGCTTTAGGCGCGTTTTATATTGCTTTGCACGAGAGCATACAAACACACTTGATGGTGCTTCGCATGCAGAAGAGCTGGTTGCAGATGATGTGATCCCTTACACTAGGAACTTGAGGCATGGGGCCTCTCTGCTAAAACCCAAAAGAGACCTTCTTAGATATAATATAATATACTAGCTAGGGAGGGTGAGAATTAGGTTTTGTTAAACCCTATTCATTTTAGCATAATACTATGCTTTCACCGTTTGTGTTCTATGGACTAGTGACTATGCTGATTACTTTGTTTCTTATAATATGTTTGCTTGTATTAGCTAAGATACTGCGTTTGAGAACACTGAACTTACTGTGAGGCGATCCGCTGCTGCCAGGACCCTTTGGCTGAACCTAAAGCCTGTTTTTGACCCTGCAACCTGCTGTGCTTCTTGTCCACCCGCCTCCCGCCGCCCGACCCCTGTTCCACCTCGGGGTGAGGCCGCCGAGCGGAGTGGCTAAAACTACAATTCCCAAGAGCCTTCGGGACACAACCCGCGTCAATTGCGCGCCAGGAGGCGCATAAATTACCAGTCACCCCCGTCTCGTGGGACGCCGGGCGAAGCCCGGGCCAAGGGCGGGCCCGTTTCAGCCCGTTCAAGTCCGAACCAGGCTGGGCTGGGCCACCCCCCTTGTCACTTTCATACGGACATTGCCTAAAGGTACTGTTTTTCCACCCATTGACATTGGACATTTGTTTAACCTACTGTGAGATCATAAATTGCTATAACCATGACTAGGGTTTTAAGAAGTAAAACAGCTCTTAAAGCTGCCTCATTTACAGGTCCTATCGATCTATTTATCTCTAAAACAACTGAGGCTATTAATCAGAACATTGCTGTTTTAGAACGTAGGGTCTCCCAGGACCTTGCGATTGCCCGGAGATCCTCATTTGGTCACATAGCAACTGCCTTAACCCCATTGCCATCAGTTACCCCAATCCCAATCCTAATACAATCTGGCACCATAGCACAAGTTCATTCCATCCCTAGTGCGGTGGATTTATCAGCCACTAATCTGTCACTGGAATTGGATTTAACGGAGAACCTTGAGACAACCCCTGACCTTGAGCATATTCTATCTGAAGATCCGGTTCAGGATCCTGCACAAACTAACAAGCTTAGGGGGGTCAGAGAAGGCGCAGTCCCAAAGCAGCCCGAACAGCACAAAAAGGGGAATACTAAATTAAATCCCCATACTACCAGCAAAAAGAAAGGGCCAACTGTCCCACTACCCAAAAATGTCTCTCCTAGTAAAACTTCTGTTACATCAGATCCATCTAGCCTACAATGTCCCACTTTGGTCAATGCCCAAGAAGGCGGCCATAACCCGCCGGACAGTGACACATCACAACTCCTTGCTACTTTCAGGAACCTACTAAAAATCCACCTCCAACCCTTGGAGAAGAGTATCATGGCAATAGAAAAGCAACTTGCCATACTCCTCACCAAAATACCTAACCAGACCAGGGCGGGTATCACCAAAACTGGAGGGGGACCTATTACCATCAATTCGGGGACTACACCGGTTAATCCACCCAGACCGCCGGTCACACCTAAAGTACAGGCAAAAACTAAAGAGCTTTTAACTACCTCTTTACCTGCACCAAACAAGAGTGTATCTTCCAAACCCAATGCCAAATCTACATCACAACCTGTACCGCAGTTACATCTAACTAGTCAACAAAACCCTATCCAACTGTCCCCTGCAGTTTTACCCCCTGCTGCTAATACCACCGCTGCACAGGGGTCACTGCAGCCAACTCAAGATAAACCCCCGGTCACTCAAAAATCACATCATATAGATGCCAAGAGGGGGCCCAGGCCTAAACGCCCAGTTCATCTTCCACCAGAGGTCTCACCATTCACGGTAATCCTAACGGGAGTCACGGAACTTCCAGTAGGTACAGATGAACCCTCCTGGTCCCTTTTGAACAAAATCCTTCAATGGCTTAGCATCAACAGGCCACTACAGCCTACTAATACCTGTAGAATATCTTCTGTCCGTAGGGTTCCATGGGTGGGGGCGAGTCCCAAGAGTATTCAGGGGGATTGCGTCATTGTTACCTGCGAAGACGCATCCTCGGTGAATCATATTTGTTCTTGGCCAGAGTTGGAGAAGAAAGGGGGAATCGATACTCAGCGGCTCCCCTTTTTCTATCCACCAGTATTCAATTTTCATGCTCCAATATTAGCCCCCAATTGGGTTATCCCCCAAGAACAACCCTGGAATTTTGGAGGCCCTTGGGTGACACAAAAGAGCAGGAATAGGGATTGGCTACCCCGTCCCTGGTATCCCAACAAAGGCCAACATATGGGGAATGGATGGCAAGGTATCCATACTAGCAACAGATTTGACTGTCTGGAGATGGTCGACTGACGTAGTGCCCCATTACCCTCTAGCGAGCCTGCCACCAAGGTATCTGCCTATGATAAAGTTACGGCATCCCGTATGTCGGACTGTGTACCCGCCTCTGAACGGGTGGGCAGACGATATGAAACAGTAAAAGAGGGAAGCCCCAATGAACAACTGACATTTTATACCACTTCTAGTAACAATTCAAACATTCATCCCTTTAAAGGTACCCATTGTATTAGTCCTGATGCGAGTACACCCATTGACGCCCCTAGACCAGGCTTAGTTGCCAGTACCCAGGAAATTAGTTCAACTATACCTTGTGCTACCCAGCCGGGGACTGCCATTCATGATACCATCAAGCCAGCCGGTCTTACCCTTATCTCCTGGAACATCACTGGTATTGCAGGGAAACTAGATTCACCCTTTTGGTCCAGGTTTATTGGGGAAGGATTTGATATAATCCTCTTCCAGGAAACCTGGAGCCAGGAACAAATTAATATCGAAGGTTACTCATCCCATTGCCTTAAAGCTACCAAATCCAGCTCAGGTAGGGCCAGGGGGGGTCTTTTGTTGCTCCTGTCCAACAAGTTGAATAACTGTGTAGTTAGAAGTAGTACGACTGTGGGAACCCACAGCCAGGTAGTGAGGGTTGAGTGCAGAAAGGGGATCGATTTGGTTATAGTAAATTTCTATAACAATATCTTCGATGCCTCCAGAGGGAACATTTTACACCCCCTTGAAAAGGAAATTGTAAGGGTCATGGGCATCTCGAATAGAAAGGCAGAGGTTATATGGGCAGGGGACTTTAACCTACAGCCATGCCACTTGTCTAATGGGAATCCCTGTGGTCTAGGAACAGTAATGTCTAATCAATGGGGGGGACCGGGAGAGAGGGAGGATTTCCTACATTTCCCACACTGTCATTATGGCACATTACTTAACAAAATGTTATCTAAGCTAGACCTGTACCTGTTAAACTGTAATAAAAACACACAGGCAGTCACATGTCCTACCTTTACAGGAAGGGATGCTGGGACATTTATAGATCATATCTTGCTGTCTAGTACCGGAGACTTCTCTAACTTATATATCAAAGAAGAAAGTCTCAGCAACCACAATAGTATTTGTATTACACTTCTGGGTCACGGTACATTTTCATCAATGTCAGGAGAAAAGTGCTCTACTGACCTAGTACCCATCAGACCAAATGGTCTAAGGATCAGATGGTCTGGAACTAATTCAAAGGCCAAACAGAAGGAGGTTATAACTAGCTGTAAATTCCAAATAAGCTATTGTTTAAGCAATGTAATTAACCCCGAGTCCCTATTGTTACATTTTATCAATATCAATACTACCATCGAAGGTATTTTCACTAGGGCACCTTCGTCCACCAGAGGTGTAAAACAGTGGTGGTTTGATAAACCTTGCATGTTTGCCCTTCGGGAACTAAAGAAGGCATTAGGTACCAAACCACGAGACAGGGATGGAATAAAACATCTTAGGGCCAACTATAAAATGGCAATCACCAACAGAAAAAAGCTCCTACAGTGTGAGGCATGGGACAAGCTAAAGGAAGCAGCAGAGACCAAAAACTGCAAATTATATTGGGAAACAATTAACAGCCCTTTTCTCAATAATGATGACATCCCGGAACTAACTTCTTATGTCGCATGCAATGACTGGATTACCCACTTTACCAACATCTTCAACCCGGAAGGGATACCCCTCGAGGTACTAACTACCGAGGCTACACCTTGGATACCCCTACCTTTGGGAGTAACGTTGGAGGAAGGCTATGAAGGGCTCTCCAATAGTAAAGGAGGAAAAGCTCCAGGACCAGATGGGGTCCCGATCGACCTGCTAAAAGCCGAACCGCATTTGTGGGTCCCCATCCTGGTGAGGATCTTTAATTGCGCGGCAGAAGATAATTTTCCCCCTTCTTGGGGCCAATCAGTTATAATTCCCCTATTCAAGAAAGGCAGCAAATCCGAGGCTTCCAACTACCGCCCGATTTCTCTGCTGTATGCCTCAGTTAAGGTTATGAGTCGGATTCTGCTTAAAAGGTTAGAAACCTGGGCAACTGATTTGAATATTTTATCTAAAGTACAATATGGGTTCCGTAAAGGTATGGGCACTCTGGAACAATGTGTTAATTTGGACCTTATTATTAACAAATATACTGTGGCCAAAAATGGCAACCTCTTTTTATGTTTTGCTTGAGTCGGGGGCACCGAAGGAAATAGTCCACTTTTTAGCCAGGCTTTATGAAAAACTTTCATGTAAGGTCCGTTATGGCACCCTAGGCGAATGTACACCATTTTTCAAAGTTTCACGGGGAATTCGCCAGGGATGCGTTTTGGCCCCTCTTTTATTTTCCCTTTTTATTAATGGCGTTGACCGTATCCTGGTTGATACCCCCGCAGATGCCCCTTTGATTGGAGGAAAACCTGTCCCACTTTTACTTTATGCGGACGAGGCTGTTCTTTTATCCCGCACACAGATTGGCCTCCAGCGCCTAATTGATAGTTTTATGTTGTTCATCCAAAACAGGAGGCTCTGTGTGAACAAATCCAAGACGTATGTTATGTCATGCGGGCAGGCTGCAAATAAGACGAAGCATAGCTTTTTCCTGGACAAAGATAAAATGACACACGTCAAAACTTTCTGTTATCTGGGAATCACTTATAACAACAGTGGGTCTTGGATTTCTGAATTTGACAACATTAGACTGAAAATGTTGCGGACCACTAGCAGCATATTCCGATTTGCCACTAAACTTGGTTCTAGAAGTATCCCATATATGATTAACATATATAACGTTCGCTGTGTCTCTTCTGCACTGTATGGGGCAGGTGTATGGGGCCATAGTGAAGGCCCCTCGCTCCAAGCTGATGAAAATACATTTTTAAAGAGATTGTTATGTGTTCCTTCCTCCGCCTCTGTACAATTGATCCATGACGAGGTAGGGATCGAGTTTATATCTGACTTAGCAGCAATTCGGCCACTCTTATTGTGGCGTTCTATTTGGGCTAAGCCAGAGACTCGATTCACTCAAGAGATTATTCTTGATTGTATAGGTCTGGACCACTCATTACGTATACAGTGGAGGAGATACATTCATTTCTGGTATAACCTTTTATTTGATATCGATGTTTTTCTTGATCCAGAGCAGGCAGCTGCCATTTCCAAAAAAGAAATCAAGTTAACGTTTTTAAACTTTAAAAAGGTTGAGCGAGACAAAGTGCATGGTAAGCTAGCCACCGTGAAGTTTTATAAAGACCTGAATTTAACTCCGGGGCTACAATCTTACCTTGTGAACGTGACCCGTCCATCTCACCAATTTGTATTAACCCGTGTTAGATTGGGTATCGTTCACCACCTTGTTGCGTTCCCAACCCAGAAAGTCAGATCAGAGACTCCCTGCCCGTGCGACAATATTTCACGCCAGAGTTGTTGCCACTTTTTACTTTTCTGTAAATTTTACCATTTTCTTAGGTTAAAATACCTTAAGCCTATTTTTATAAAATATAACACTCGAACGACAAAGACCGCATTGATGTTATTATCCTCAATGGAGAATGTGGATTTTTGCTTTTTTGTGGCTACCTATATCTTGAAATGTACAGTTGCCAGGAAAAGTATAGTGCTGTAACCCTTTTATACTTACCTGTCTGTACTGCCATGTATAAAATATTTTTAAAATTGTATTATATTCGTTTTATACTCTTTTGAGACGTACAGCTGCCAGGAAATGTATAGTGCTGCTATTATTTTATACAATCCTGTCAGTACATAAAAGTTTTATAATAGTTGTAAATATGGAATGGTTATTCATGTTTTATGTCCACAGTATGTATTGTAAGGTCCTTCTTTACACCCCAAATTCATTCTTTTATGCCCATTTGAGCGGTCCGGATTTTGTTTGTTTCAATGTACAGCTGCCAGGAAACTCCACTTGTGTGATAAATATACTGATTTCCTGTCTGTACACATTTGTATATATCCCCATATCGCTTCTATTTTTAAATTACTAACTACTGCCCAACAACTGTTGTATGTGAATATTGAGAATTATTTGTATATATATGGTGTTGTATTTTTAATGTCGCTTGTATGATTTGTATTTTCAAATCGAATAAAAGCTTATGAAATTGAATTGAGAACACTGCATTAGTGAATAAACATTTCAAATATGCACGTGTCCTCTTTTACTCCTTGTTCTGGATTGAAATGATTGTATAACGAAAGAGTGTTCATGTGTTCCACGTTACCTGAGGTGTACTAAGTCCATGTTCTGGTTTGTCTAAGCATTGAGAGTTTATGATGACCAATGAGACACTGACTGCTAGTCTGGTAGGGGATTTCTGGGTACTAAGGTGAGTTTTGGCACACCCTAATTCAGTGAGGTTCCAAGCCTCTATGCACAGTTCTGTCTGAGCACGGAATCCCTGCGACCTTGTCTTTAGCTCCACCTGGGAAGATCACCTGAACTATGTGAAAAATGTTTTGGAGGACCTGCAAAAGGCAGGCCTAACTATCAAGGCTACTAAGTGCCAGATAGGGCAGAGTCATGTTGTGTACCTAGGCCACCGTGTAGGTGGAGGCCAGGTTCAACCATTACAGAGCAAAATCCAGACCATAATGGACTGGGTTGCTCCAACTAACCAGACTCAGGTCAGAGCTTTCTTGAGCCTGACTGGGTACTATAGGAGATTTGTCAAGGGGTATAGTTCCATTGTGACACCCCTGAATGACTTAAATTCTAAGAAAAAGCCTCAAAAAGTTCAGTGGACAGTCAGCTGTCAAAAGGCATTTGATGACCTGAAGCAGGCCATGTGCACTGCACCCATTTTGCAAAGTCCTAACTACTCCAAAGAATTCATTGTTCAAACAGATGCTTCTGAGTTGGGGGTAGGGGCTGTGCTATCACAATTAAATGAAGAAGGTCAGGACCAGCCAGTAGCTTTTATTAGCAGAAGGCTGACCCCTAGAGAGAAACGTTGGTCAGCTATTGAGAGGGAGGCCTTTGCTGTGGTTTGGGCCCTGAAGAAGCTGAGGCTGATTTGTTTGGTACTCACTTCACAGTTCATACAGACCATAAGCCCCTCTTGTGGCTAAAACAGATGAAGGGTAAAAATCCCAAACTGCTCAGGTGGTCCATTTCCCTACAGGGGATGGACTATACAGTGGAACATAGACCTGGGAGTAACCATGCCAATGCAGATGGGTTCTCCAGATATTTCCACTTAGAACATTAAGACTCAACTGGTCAAGGTTTGTTTAATGTCCCTGCTTTTGGGGGGGGGGGCGTAGGAGAGTAGGGTCTGCTTCCTATGGTTACCCCCACTTTTTGCTGTGATTCTCTGATTTTTCGACATTAGTGTGGCTGTGGACCTGCTAATCAGGCCCACAGCCCAGCTGTTCTCTCTCTAAATTGGTACCATGTTCTTAAGGTACATACCAAGTTGGTTACTGGGTCACCCTGGTGAGCCCCTGTGCCCCCGTATAGTGTACCATAGGTACTCAGGGCATAGGTGCACCCTAGGCCTACCAGGGGCTGCAGCATGTATTGTGCCACCCCTGATTAGTCTTACAAACTGACACCACAGGTCTGTTCTTACAGCCTGGGTAAGGTGTTATAATCACCCCTTAATTAGATATAGCATATCTATATCTACCTTACAGATAGACACATAATAACCTGTAAGTCACTCCTATGGCAGGCCTTGGCAATCCTGGAGGCAGAGTGCTTGGTTTTGTGTGAGAGGGTTCCCTAGCATGAGCTGAGCACCTCTGCAGCTTTCGGAACCATCTCCTTATAGCTGTTCTATGATATAGCCATACCATATACTATTAAGTGCATTGTACCCTCGCAGTTAATGCTAAGTTTGGTTTGGCTTTATCAGAACATGTCGTGTAAGGTGCCAAACACTTTGGAATACTACCCTCCCCTGCAGGTTCTGGCAGCGGGGGTAGCATTCCACCCTTATAGAGGGAGAAGACATGTAGTTACTGATTTACCCGGTTAAAGTTAAACAGAGCCTCAGCATCACAAAATGGATGCTACTGCCACAGACACGAGTCTGCCCTCCTGGTGCTGGACGAAACTCTGGCAGGGGAGGCATGGACAATAGGTTTCCTGTCCAGAGAGGTGCTGGCACCTCCCGAGACATGCTCTTAGTGTATTGGGGCAGGGAGGGCTGCATTTAGTGAATGCTTTCCAGACACTGCCAGGGGGACACAAGGTGCTCCATGCATTTCCCAGTTCAAACCGGTTGCTGGGGCAATCAGACCCAGCTCTTGCACGAAACTGTACAAAGGGGAAGGGGTGTAACCACCACCCCCCCCAGGTCACCCATAGGAGGGACCTTAGAGTTAGTCCAACCCCTAAACTTGCTATAAGTATAGAACCCCAGTCCGTAGGACTTTAGATTACCCTGGACGAAACTCTGCAACATATATCCTGTACCTTCAACATTCCATTTCGACTGGAAGATGGAAGAAATCTCCCTTGTGGTCAAGGAGTGACCACCCTGTCCAAGAAGGCACCAACAGCATCCTTGCCGGTCTGCATTTTTATGAGGCTCCCGCCAGATCCCAAAGAATCTACGACACAGGACATGGACTTCCAGACATCTCTGAGACTGACCTGTACTCCCAGAAAAGCTGAGACCTGTGGCGAACACGAGAGACGTGGGACCGGAACTCCTGGACATCCTGCACTTTGCTACCTGCATCGACTTCCCAAGGTATCCTGAAGTTGTGCATTGGAGTGCTGAAGCCCCAGCCCGAGCACCTTTTTCACCAAAGGTCAGAGGCCCACACTCCACGAGTGTCCCGTGGGCCGACTTTGTGCACTTCCGCTTGACTCGTCTTCGTGGTTCCTATTCCATAGGCTAGTCAGCCCCCAAGAAAACCCATCTTTGATTTAACTTGCTTTTCTGGTTGCTCCAGGATTGCTCCAACTTCCCTGTAAAGGAGAAGTTCCTCAGACCTTGCTGGTCAGCACCGAAGCCAATCTCGACATCCTGCGTGGGTTGCATTTTCCAAGGCTTGCTGGGTCCAATCCGGATACCGCCACCGCAGTCCACTATATCCTTCATGAGCCAGCTTGAATCAAGCTCCTGGTTGTCGTCGACACCTCCTGGACCTCGTGGCTGAAGAGACAAACTTCCCCTTTTCACCTGAAATCACCCAACATCTGGTGGCATTTTTCTATCGCCTCCCTGGTCACTGGCTAGTGGTCCAGACTGTGTCTCCTCTGCTTTCAGGTTCTTTACATCTCTGATCCACCCTTGGATCCACCCGGACACTTTTCCTCTGGTCGCTTGCAGCACTTCTTCGCAGCTCTCCATTGGAATCGACGACGAAACCTGACACAAAAAGACACCTATGGACCCGGCTTCCCTGGGTGAGGTAACATGAGTACTCTGGTGCTCCCATGGGTCTTGACTCTCGAAGTGTCCTAGTCTAAAAGGGTTCCATCGTAGTTCACCTAGAAGTGTCCTTAAATTGTAAATTTGTAACTTGTTTGTTTCCCATAGAAAGTCAATGGTAACCCATGGCTGTGTTTAGACACTGCATGCGTCTTCCGTGGGCCTCCTACATCCTAACCTTTGGTTATTATGAGAAGCCCCAGCGATTCCACAGGCCCCGGGCCTGCTTTCTAACTCTTACGTGGTTCTTATACCACTTATATGAGTATATGGTTTTTGAGGCCCTTAGGGCAAAACGTATACTGTGCAACTTATTGTATGCTAATTAAGTTCCTTGTATTATAATTTTACCTCTGATCTCATAAAGAGTGCAGAGGGGTCGTGTCTAGAATAAGTACAATATATTTGATATATACTTTGTGTGGTGTGCTTTCATTTGGTTCTCAAGAGATTATAAATGGTAAAACAACTTGCTTAACTTGTCTCCAAGTCTTATCCTGAAGGCTGCTCTCCACAGCTACCACTAGGATAGCTTTCTATAAGGTTGACTTTATAACCTACCATCAATAAGGGTCAATTAGACTGGTGCAAGGTGCCCACTAGAATAGTGGAAATCATATACCAGGCTAACTTCTCACATGTACCTTCTCACTCTAGACAGAACAGTACTTTCCCACCGGTAAGGGTAAATACTTCGGTTCTGCCAGTATGCTACAGACCACTCAGCTCACAGTTTAGGCATATGCCTTCATCCCCAGGTGTACCGGCACATCACCTCCGCACCATCTCACAGTGGGCAAAACAGCACTTTCACATCGGTAGAGGTAAATACTTTGCTTCGGCCAGTATGCTACAGCGCCCCCCACACTTCAACATCATGACCTTAAAAACTCCATTCAACACCCTTGCTCAACTCAAACACCATAAGTGCACCGCAGTCACCCTGATGTTCCTTGATCAACACACATCATCAATGCCAAAACACTAAAAGATTGCATTCCCCATTATTGTGCTTGAAGAATACACTATGCTGCATACTTGATGTTCTTTCCTCCTCATTACGTCTTCAATAGCCTATTCAGTGGCGTAAATATAGCCTCCACAGCCCCCGCGGTGCTGTCCTGAGTTCCAGGGGGCCCCTCCAGCACTGTGCACGGTCATTGGGTTTGAATGTGTCTGAGGCGTGGGGTGGGGGGGCCTCCATGTAACTTGCAGGGGGGCCCCCTCAAGTTTCATTACGCCACAGAGCCTAAATTATGAAGAGCATTTAGGCACTGGGCGATGGACACATAACATTAGTAATGTAAGGGACATCAGCTTTTGGGGGCATTCCTTGCATGTTCCCCAGTCTCAAATATCATAACTTCAACGCTGAACCTAAAGCCTGATTTAGAGTTTGGCTGGTGGCCCGGGGGAGACGGTGGGCAAGTCATTACCTCTATCACCTTGGCCTGACTACTGCCCATCATGTTTAGAGATTTCTGTCAGTCCTGTGAATAAAATCTCTAAGCCCAAAGTTTGCTGAGCAGCTGCCATGTTTCGAGGGCTTCTCCGTCATTTTTTGTTTTTTCAAAAACAAACTCTCAAAGCAGGAATTTACTTTCGAAAAACAAAATACTAATGGATCAGGCACCTTGGTGGTTTTACACCAGGGTGTAAGGGGCAGTTTTCTCTTTTTTACTGTTCTGGATCACCAGGCTTTTTCTGACAATCCTGAACGGAACAAAATGCATCTGACTGTTCCCTCTAAACCGCACTTAAGTTATGTTTAGTGCTTATAAAATGCTATGTTCACCCTAGGCCTAGGGGATATCTTGGCACTGGCACGAAATCTACCTGCAGAGGAATTTCTTGCAGGTAATGGATTTGCTGTCTCTCGGTACACCGTTTTACCAAGGGAAATTCTGGAAAATTCCATGCGTTTGCTATTTCGGTGAACATCTGTGAATGTTTCGACATTTGCATTTCGTGGTGGTTAGCTCGGTTTGCAAAGTATTATTGCTCGTTCTAATATACTTTATTTCAGGTAATCTATACTACTATTATAAAAGAAGAACTTTGAACCTTTGAGGCTGGTAAACTCAGGAACCACAGCGCCAATCCACACACCCGATACATTGTTGTAATCATCAGGGTGTGCAGATGGACATTGGCTATATAAACGTAATAAATATACGTTATTTAAAAAATGTACCGAAAAAAAGTAGTCCCTTGCAAGAAGCGCCGGCCACGACATGCGTTCCCGACGTGAGGAGGGCGCGGAGGAGTGGCGTCCAGGAGCGCGAGGAGGACCGGCGGACATGGCGCGGGGAGAAACGGTGAGGACCGGCGGATAGGCGGTGAGGAGTTGCGGACAGGCGGTGAGGAGCGGCGGACAGGCGGTGAGGAGCGGCGGACAGGCGGGGAGGAGCGGCGGACAGGCGGGGAGGAGCGGTGAGCGGCGGATAGGTAGGTTATTTATTTATTTATTTAGGAGCGGTGAGCGGCAGAAAAATGAAGCAAAAATGAAAATCATGAGCAAGAGGAAACAAATGGAGCATTACAAAAGTGAGCCATACGGTGCATTACAGGAGGAAAAAGTTATGTGTGCAGGTTACAAAAGCGTACATCGTGAGCAAGAGGAAGCAAACGGAGCATTACAAAAGTGAGCCAAACGGTGCATTACAGGAGGAAAAATTTACGTGTGCAGGTTACAAAAGCGTAGAAAGTAAACATAGAGGTATAGGAGGAAAAAGTGACGTGTGCAGGTAGCAAGAGTAAGCAAATGGAGCATTAAAAAAGTGAGCCAAACGGTGCATTACAGGAGGAAAAAGTTAAGTGTGCAGGTTACAAAAGCGTAGAAAGTAAACATAGAGGTATAGGAGGAAAAGTGACGTGTGCAGGTAGCAAGAGGAAGCAAACAGAGCATTCAAAAAGTGAGCCAAACGGTGCATTACAGGAGGAAAAAGTTACGTGTGCAGGTTACAAAGGCGTACAAAGTAAACATAGAGGTATAATACTGCAATATATGGAGGAAGGCTCCGGGGGACCCACGGCCAACGTCTGGGCGGGCGGGGGCCCTGAAGCCTAATTGATCCCGGACAACGTCGGGACGGGCTGCTAGTATACCATAAAAGAGATACAAATTAAGAATAAAACAGGCATTACAAACAAAATCAATATGCTATAAGATAATAAACATATCACAACGTATTTAGGATTCAAGTATAAATATACACAGCGCCATTACAAAAACAAGTATTGGGAAAAAAACTCAGGGGTATAACATTAAAAATGCAAAGTGTAAAATGTACAATGTGGCCATTTACTTAAAGATTACCAGTTTTCTGTTTCTTATTAACCAAGCATGGAACACATATCTGGACACTGCAAAAACCAAGTTAAATGTTGTGTCATCTTGGAGGATCATATACGCTTCGTATACGTACTAACACCCAGGTTTCAAGCATTTTGCACATGGTTCTTTGTACAATGAGCAGAAAAAAAGCAGATATGAAATATCCTCTTTGTTATAGCCACAGAAGCTACACCCCTGGTCTAAGTTACACAAAGGGCTTGACCATTTTGAAGTAAAGCACTTAAGGTGCAAGTTATGATGACAGAACTGGATGTACAGTTTTTTGCTATTTTAGATTCCATATCATCTAGAAAGTGTTCATAATTCTGATTGTCTTTTATCATTAAAAACTAAGTACATAAAGTGCCTTGTGCCCGCGTTAAAAGTAGATTGTGCTTATGAATGCAGAATTTTTTTTTAACTCCTTCACAGAAATGAGAGTGCAACAACTCGCTGGATCACTCGACAGGTTGTCCAGACCCATCCCCCTTTAGGGAGTCTTCCTCAACTGTAATCTAAAGTAGATTAGCAGTATTTGGATATCTAACGTTTTCCACCAGCCCATTCTGAAAAGACAATAGTTTTGGGGTGGTCCAAATGCATCTCCAGAAAATTAAGGGTCAAAGTACGATCTTATCAGTAATTCACCTGAGTCCCAAATCGAGCCTCAGAGGAATTATAGGATACCTGACTGGTAGACATAGGATTTGCCTAATAAATCTATTTTCCACCATTTCCAGGGGTTTGCTGCTCTTATAGCCCCATAGCTCTGTACCATATAGTGCAACCTCAATGCCTGGTATGAATATAGTTGAGCTACCCGTGATACAAATTTACAAAAATACCTTTTATACAACTTCAGCAGACCCCTGCTTTGCTGCTCTAGTGTAAATAATCTTTTTGCAGCATGTGATGACCAATCTAGTTTCTCGTTTAGAGTAATCCCCAAATACTCAGAGAGGCTGACCTGTTCTAAGGAGACACCATCTGAAATAGGATTGGGGCACAAGGAGGACCATGGGTTTGAAAACCATACATTTTGTTTTGTTAATATTCGTTTCCAGTCCCCTCATCCCACAGAATCTACTAAAGTCATTGAATATTTTCTGTAACCTCATTTGACAACAGAAGAGTATTGTAAGCCTGCTAGACGTGGGGCATCATTTTCACAGCTATTTAAAAATACTACGAGGTCATTTAAAAACTGTGTAAAAACGTTGTGGGGGCCAATACATAACCATGCCTTATGCCACGCATCACTGGGACAGAATTGGTAGCTTCACCCAAATTTCCACATCTAATTTGCGCATAGTTGTTCTGATGCAGTCTCTCAATTATGTTGCACAAGTACAAAGCATTATAAAACACTGAAATCTTCATGAAATTTCATGTTTTAAAGCCAACTTTTGGTGCCTCCTTTCCATTATTTCAGGAATATGACATTCCATTAACAATGGCAGTTTCACTATCTGTTCCGCAAAATTAAAAAATATTGCAAGACATACTGAAGACTTATCAGTTCGACTATGCATAAGGAGAATAACGTGTACTTGTATTGTTCATTTCCCCCCCCCCTAATTTCCCACCTTTGCCCTTTTTCCCCTCATCACTCTCTGGTTCGAGATTAATCCGTCTCGATGAAGTATTCATTTAGAAACTAAAGAACTTTTAGCTAAAAAAAGTAATGAAAAGATGAACAAGCAAAATGATGCAACAAAGCTGTGGTCTTCTTATAACTGTATGTTTGCTCTTCAACATAATTAAAGTGAAGGATAGTTCCTCAAGTATTTAATTCACTGTAACATGAAGCATTCTGCATGTTTATGTAGATTAGGGATTTGTGGTTTCAATGGGAATAAATAAGTGATGTAAAGCAACTGCCAAGCATTCCTTATTTTTCTTTTGTTTGTGTTAGCAATTAAAGTTTCGGGAAGAAAAATTGAGGATTTATGTGAGGAAAGAACATGTTGCATAATAAAGTGAATATTATAGTGGTACTGAAAATGCTTAATTTGTGTTTGAAAAACTTTCGTTTTTTGCAACATTCTGTAACATACACAATATAATTACAGAAGGAACACAAATCATTTAGGCCTTTATTACATGTGTCCCTGTAACTCTTGTGATGTTTATTGCACCTGATAAAATCTGACAATTAACCAATTTTTTTGTTTGGGACTAAGGTGGATTTTTTTGGTAACCACGCCAAGAAAATGCATGTTCTGGATTTTCCACCAATAAATATCAGTTGGTTTGACCTTCCGATACATGGGGTAACAGCCAGTACCCCCCTTATATTGCAAATATGCAGGCTGCTCTTAATGAGGGCCTTTGTGCTTTGATTAATGTCATAGGGGCCGATTCACAGAATTTACAAGACAAAATCCTAAACTCACTACTTTTGGTATTCACAGAAGGCATTTAGTAGTAGTAAGGTTGGGATTTTGCCTTAAGTTAGTTCTGTGAATCGGGGCCATGGTATCTCATGTTATTGATCTGCTAAACATGGTCCTTCATTCTTTTCACTATGCATTAAGGTGATAGAAAAGTATGAATTTATGCCCATAATATTTAGTGATTTATGTGGAATGATGTGAATTTACTGGCAAAATTACAATAAACAATAAAGACCACTAGTAAACAGCAAACACAAAGGGGTTAAGTGGATAGTAACCATAGTTCTAATGACAACTGTTGTCAGGGCACTTCTTTAAATAGGAAGGAATCTGCTGCATGACATCAAACTGAAAGCCGCAAGAATGCTGTGGGCAGGAGAAGTTTCACAGAGACGCTTTAAAACATACAAGGAGAATTATACCTTAACTAGTAGGTTCCACTTGTAGATGTTAGAAATCGTCAGAAGAAACTCTACCGAAAACTTGAATGCTGTTATTATTAGAACTGCATTTTATACCTAAGAACAACGAAATTAATTTATTTGATTTACCTTTACTAACTGTTTCAGAAAGTCGCCCTGTCATGCTGTACCATATATATATATATATATATATATATATATATATATATATATATATATATATATATATATATATATATATATATATATATATATATATATTCACTGAAAAAAACATAGGTTTTGTAGACATTATAGTTAGGATTTAGCATTTAAAAAAACCTTAGAAATTCACTGAAAAAACATAGGTTTCAGGCACGTTATTAGCATTTAAAAAACCTTAGAAATTCATGAAAAAACACATAGGTTTCAGGGACATTATAGTTAGTTGAACATTTGACTCATATAAAACCAGAGAAATTCACCTGTTATAGTTAGTTGAGCTAACTATAACAAGCGGGCCCGCAATGCACTGCTGATGATGTCACATATTACATAACTCATGACATGGTCAGTGACATCACTGATGACATCACTGATGACATCTGTAGGCCAGATTGAGCGGTCAGCAAGGGACCACAGCCACATGCCATTAACTTGAGCTGTACAGTTTGCAATACGCAAAGCAAATAAACGTGTACAGAGCCTCCAATGAAGCGTATGAATGGTGCAGACAGAGCACACTGGACCAATGTATTTTCCTACAGGACTGCATCATCTACAATACTGACTCAATGTGAAATATGAACACTGAAATCTGTAGTATAGGACAGAGAGAGCGTTCAGCAAGGGCCCACATGGAATCGACTTGAGATCTACAGTTTGCAATAAGCAAAGCAAAAAAAACTTGCAGAGCTTGCAATGATGCATATGAGTGGTGCATGCAGTACGCACTGGAGAAATGTATTTTTCTACAGGACTACCTCATCTACAATAGCTACTCGATCTCAATTGTGAACACTGCTGTCTGCAGTGTAGGCCAGAGAGAGCGGTCAGCAAGAGCCCACAGCCACCTGGCATTGACTTGAGCTCCACAGTTTGCAATACGCAAAGCAAAACAAAAGTGTGCAGAGCCTGCAATGATGCGTATGAGTGGTGCTGACAGAGCACACTGGAGCAATGTCTTTTCCTACAGGACTGCATCATCCACAATACCAACTCAATGTCAAATGTGAACACTTAAGTCTGCAGTATAGGCCAGAGAGAGCAGTCAGCAAGAGCCCACAGCCACGTGGCATTCACTTGAGCTCTACAGTTTGCAATACACAAAGTAAAAAAAACGTGTGCAGAGCCTGCAATGATGCATATGAGTGGTGCAGACAGAGCGCACTGGATTAATGTGTTTTCCTACAGGACTTCATGATCTACAATACCGACTCAATGTCAAATGTGGACACTGAATTCTGCAGTATAGGCCAGAGACAGCGTTCAGCAAGGGCCCACCGCCACGTGGCATTGACTTGAGCTCTACGGTTTGCAATACACGAAGCAAAAAAAACGTGTGCAGAGCCCGCAATGATGCATATGAGTGGTGCAGAGAGAACCCACTGGAGCAATGTCTTTTCCTACAGGACTACCTCATCAACAATAGCAACTCAATCTCAATTGTGAACACTGCTGTCTGCAGTGTAGGCCAGAGAGAACAGTCAGCAAGGGCCCACAGCCACGTGGCATTGAATTGAACTCTACAGTTTGCAAAACGCAAAGCAAA
This sequence comes from Lissotriton vulgaris, assembly GCF_964263255.1. Lineage (NCBI taxonomy): Eukaryota > Metazoa > Chordata > Amphibia > Caudata > Salamandridae > Lissotriton > Lissotriton vulgaris. Next base: position 934,425,590 of record NC_141699.1, read on the forward strand.
AGAAAAGGTGTGCAGAGCCTACAATGATGCGTATGAGTGGTGCAGACAGAGCACACTGGAGCAATGTTTTTTCCTACAGGACTGCATCATCTACAATACCGACTCAATGTCAAATGTGAAAACTGAAGTCTGCAGTACAGGCCAGAGAGAGCGTTCAGCAAGGGTCCACAGCCACGTGGCATTGACTTGAGCTCTACAGTTTGCAATACGTGAAGCAAAGAAAACGTGTGCAGAGCCTGCAATGATGCCTATGAATGGCACAGACACAGCGCACTACAGCAATCTCTTCTCTTATGGTACTGAATAATCTACAATAGCAACTCGATCTGAATTGTGAACACTACTCTCTGCATTGTTAATTGAAGGCAGTACTCACACACACAACCATCAATACTTTTTCTCACTCCCTCTTTACAAAATACAACAACATAAATTACAGAGAACTCTACAATAAATAAATCAAAACAATTCGAATTGGGATTTCATCTGTCCACAGTCTACACTATTCACTGTTTCTTTGGACTTGCAAGATGATTTTGGTCATTTTACTAAACCTATAACTCATCTAAAAAACGTCTTCAAGCAAGTATACTATAGCCTTATATCCCACCTTAGCAGGCTATACAGGCTATTAAAGGCCCTCTCCAGCATTAACAAGGGACAGGGACTTTAATAGCCAGTATAGTCCAACTACAAAGGGCTTATAAGGCTATTAGAACATTCTGCCACTAGAGGGTAGAATGTTCTAACAAATAAAACAAAGCCTTACGGGAGCGCGAGGGGATTGGAATCCCCTCAGGCTCCCTGACGTTTTTGTTCACAGCCACAGCAGTGAACAAAGAAACATTGGAATGTTGGAACTCCAGCCTTATACCAGCCATTATAAGACTGGAGCTACTCCATTGTTTTCAATGGACCTCCCAACATTCCAATGTTCTAATAAAACAATCTATCCTTATATCCCGCCGTAGCGGGCTATACCGCCTATTAAAGGCCCGCTGAATCATTAAAGGCCCGAGCCGAAGGTGAGGGACTTTAACGAGACAGCAGGACTTTAATTGCCAGTATAGCTCTGCTACAAAGAGTTATAAGGCTATTAGAACATTCTGCCACTAGAGGGCAGAATGTTCTAACAAATTAAACAAAGGGTTCTCGAAGCTCGAGAGGATATAAATTCCCTGGGGCTTCGAGAAGGCTTTGTAGGACATTGGAATGTTGCTCTGCGGACCTTTACCGGCCCGTGGAAGCAGGGAGCACTCCATTGTCTGCAATGAGCTCCCAACATTCCAATGTTCTAATATTGTGTATGTTTCAATAGACGTTCTAATTACTTAACTACTGGATTCTGTAATTAAAGAATCACCACTCAATCTAAATTGTGAACCCTGCGAACCGCAGTCTAGACCAGATACAGTGGTCATTAACACCTCATAGCCACATACCGTTGGATTCGAAAGCACGGAGTTGGTTGCACCTGATCAGAGGGGGTACACAGAAATCATCACAGACTTTAACTTATGACATCCTCAATCATAGAATCAAGGCCCCAATTCACTGTTCGCACCTGCTGTACAACACTATACTCCTCCGCCTAGTGTCAACCAAGCCCAATGATCATGTGCAGCAGTTAGCTATGGAAGCACAGAGTGTGATGCACCTCATCACATGAACTTCTGAGAAAAGCAAGCAGCAGGTAAAATCGGACATCATCCATTGTGGTATCAAGACACTGTTCCACTGTTGGGACCTAGAATTTCTTACACCTAGTCAAAGGGAGTACCTTCATCTCCACTCTCAGATCCAGTTCTAACATCGTCCATTGAGGAATCAAGACACCGTTCCACTGTTGGTACCTAGAGTTGGTTGCGCCTCATCAGAAGGTGTACACAAAAATCATCACACACTTTACCTTCTGATATCCTCAATCATAGAATTAAGACCTTGTTTCACTGTTCGGACCTGCTGTACCGCTGTGTACTCCAGCAACTGCAGTAACCCATGCCTGATAATCATGTACAGCAGTTAACTACGGAAGCACAGAGTCTAATGCACATCAACGGAAGGAGTTCTGTAAAAATCAAGCAGAATGTAATATCGGACATCGTCCATTGTGGAATCAAGACACCGTTCCACTGTTGGAACCTAGAGTTGGTTCCACCTGGTCAAAGGGAGTACCTTCATCTCCACTCTTAGATACAGTTCTAACATCATCCATTGTGGGATCAAGACACCTTTCCACTTTTGGGACCTAGAGTTGGTTGCACCTCGTCGAAGGGAGTACCTTCATCTCCAATCTCAGATGCAGTTCTAACATCTTCCACTGTGGGATCAAGACACCGTTCCACTGTTGGGACCTAGAGTTGGTTGCACCTGGGCGAAGGGAGTACCTTCATCTCCACTCTCAGATGCAGTTCTAACACCAGCCATTGTGGGATCAAGACACCGTTCCACTGTTGGAACCTAGAGTTGGTTGCACCTGGTCGAAAGGAGTACCTTCATCTCCACTCTCAGATACAGTTCTAGCATCGCCAACTATGGTATCAAAAACGCCATCCCACTGTTGGTACCTGTTGGACTACTGTGTTAGTAGTATGCAGAGCACTCCACGTCGCCAACTATGGTATCAAAAACACCATTCCACTGTTGGTACCTGTCGGACTACTGTGTTAGTAATAAGTAGAGCACTCCACGGTGCTGGCCCTCAGGCTGGGTGCTGTGTGCCTGTGTCGCCAACCTCCACCCAGGAGCTTTCACCGGCACGTGGTGGGCCCTCTTTCACATACGGCGGTGTCGAAAGGTGAACTGTGGAGCATATATGCGCGCAGCGTCCATGACCCTTTCTAGATACCAGCACGCTGAAAGCATCATTCACGCAGTCACCTTCGCTCAGGGTGTCAGCCTAGTGGTGGTATATGCTGTGTAGACCTGGCAGACACGTTCGCCAATCCGGAAGAGATCCACACCCAGAGAAATGTGCCTCTTCTTCAAACCCCTACGCTAGCCTTGCAAACGCTGAGCAGGCCCACTACCCTAAACATTTAGGGGGGGAGGAGGCACGTACATGCTACCATTCCGTAATCTTCCCTACTGACTGTACTATCATGGTTGCGTCCACTTTGCATTATATACTTTTATAATCGATAATTACTTGCCACCTTCCCACATACTTTGCTCCCATCTCTCCCTGCATTCTGCATTGTAAGGCAGAGGTGCCATGCCATGTTTAGTTTGTGTACATGGCTAGCCATAGTTCCCACAGTACGTAGTGTCATTGTGTCTGCTATGTGCACATGTTGTTTGTCATATTGAATGTGATTATATGAGGTAGCACATTAATTCCCAAGCAGTGGTTTATCCCATTTACATATCGCTGTCTTAAAGAGCATACAGACGTTTTTTCTCACAGGTGAATAGTGCAACCACAATAGCAGTCATTCATTACTATCGAAGAATGTCCAACAACATGGTGCTTCTAAACTTACAGCCCCCAATCTTGCGTCCTTTCCTAAATGGACGCCAACTCCCACAATCAGACCAACATTCACATAGCTTTTTAACAGCAGTTATCTGCTTCTCAATAACATGCACTCCTACGGAATGTGAGCTGGCATACCGCATGTCCTTATTGTTTCAAACACAGTAACTTCCTATGGCAATGTCTATTCCCACCCACACAAACTAACTCCCAAACTTCAACTTGGCCTTCAATTCCTAGTTTGAAAACAGATTTGAAGAAACAAAACAAACTAAAACGCCTTTGTTCAGAACAGAAGTCTCCCTCACTTCTGCAAAATAAATTTATCGACTGCAGATACCTCTTCGCTTCTGCCAGTATACTACAGAGCACTCAACTCACAGTTTAGGCACACGCGTTCATCCCCGAGTGTACCGCCACCTCACCTCTGCACCATCTCACAGTGGGCAAAACAGCACTTTCACACCGGTTGGGGTAAATACTTCCCTTCGGCCAGTATGCTACACCGCCCAGAGCACATCAGTTTACAGCACTCAGTTGACAGTTTAAGCTCACGGTTTCATCCCCGAGTTTAGCGGTACCTCACCTCTGTATTGTAGGAGAGTGGGGTCTGCTTCCTATGGTTTCCCCCACTTTTTGCTGTGATTCTCTGGTTTTTCGATTTTAGTGTGGCTGTGGACATGCTAAATATGCACACAGCCCAGCTGTAGTCTCTCTAAATTGATACCATGTACTTTAGGTACATACCAGATTAGTTACTGGGTCACCCTTGTGAGCCCCTGTAAGTGTACCATAGGTACCCAGGGCACAGGTGCACCCTAGGCCTACCAGGGTCTGCAGCATGTATTGTGCCACCCCTGGTTAGCCTTCCAAACTGACACCACACACAGGTCTGTTCTTACAGCCTGGGTAAGGTGGTGTAATCACCCCTTACTTAGATATAGTATATCTATATCTACCTTATAAATATACACATAGTAACCTATAAGTCACTCCCATGGCAGGCCTTGACAATCCTGGAGGCAGAGTGCTTGGTTTTGTGGGAGAGGGTGCCTTAGCATGTTCTGAGCCCCTCTGCAGCTGTTGGAACCATCTCCTTATAGCTGTTCTATGATATACCCATACCATATACTCTTAAGTGCATTATAATCTTTGCGGTTAATGCTAACTCTGGTTTGGCTTTATCAAAACATGTTGTGTAAGGTGTCAAACAGTTTGGAATACTACCACCCCCCCGCCAGTTCTGGGGGCGGGGGTTGCATGATGAACTCCGTCATGATGCACCAGGGACTGTGCTATGTGAACACGCCCAATGGAGGTGGGATGGACCTGAATAAATAGTTGGTTAATGAGACATGCAGGCTTTGAGTGTGCCTTCCATGCCCAGGAAGAAGGGGCCGTGAGCCCTGAAACGCGTTGGCTATGATAATTAATACACAGAGTTAGTCAGTTTATTCATTTGTTGATTAATTAAAATCTTACAAAAATTCTTAAAATATCAACCAAGTATAAAAAAAATTAAAACACCATATACATGATTTTTCTAATATCACATAGTTATTACAACACAAAAATGTTTTCTTCAACTTTTTTACCAATAACACATAAAAGTTTTACAAATGCAGAATTCATAAATACGTCTTTCGGATTTAGGCATGCCATCAACGCTTGTCTGCATGTCCTTACTCCACGAGCATTGAATAGTCTCTTAAGGATAATTTTCCTCTCAACTTCTATTTCAGAACAAAGACATAGTAGATGTATTATATCCTCCTGCCCACATTTACATAGCCTACATATAGTATTGTCCTCACTACTCTTCCATGACGGTAGATGACTTAAACCCAGCTATAATCCAAAAACGCGCTCTCATAAAAATGTGTTTACTTTGCTGTGACCATGATGTTTCAAGATATTCTTGGACTTGTTTTTTTTAAAATCCATTTATAATTGGCCATGCGTGTCTTCTTTTTACAAATATCTCTTTGTCTTTTATCAGCGACAGGTGATTGGTCAGTTTGTTAATTGTTCTTTTGAAACTTTCTTGGGTAATTGTATTCTCCCAAATTGATATTACACCGAATTCTTCCTTCGCTTTATTTAGGTGGGCCCAAGCTTGCAATTTCCGGTTGTCTTTGACTTCTTGCCACAGTATCTGGGACATTTGATTTCAAAGGTCACTTTTTATACGGTTCCATACTTTAAGAATCTGACCTTTTCGTGCGTATAGCTGTTTATTTATCCCAAATTCCAACCTCACCTGTGCTTGCGAGTCATTATACGGTAGATGAAATAAGATCTTGTAGATTTTTGCAACTGCATTATTAATTATCTCCGCATCTTTCCCGTTTGATACTTCTGAGTCATATGTCAAGGTGGGTAATAATTTTTCTGATATGATCTTTAATAAAGAGCCATAGGATAGTGTTGTTAGTTTTTTTGTATAATCCTAAATGCAGCAACCAAGCTATTAGCTTTCCTAGTAATATCCTTTTCCTGTGGGAGAAAGTTTCCGCTGTCATTAAATATAACACTGAGAACGGGTAATAATCAACCTGTTCTAGTTGAGTTTGTTCCAGCATCCACTTGCATTTATTTTTTTAGTCTTCTGTTTTTTGTAACTACCATTACTTTCGTCTTTGTTTCGTTTATTATCATTTCGTTCTCTTTTGCATACGTTGATATGTGATCAATTATTCTTTGCAGGCCCACTTTAGTTTGACCTAGAAGTACACCATCATCCGCGTACAACAGATTAGATATTTGTTTTCCAGCTAGCTTCGGTGGGTGTGCATTGACTTCATTCAGTGCAATGGTGAGATTTGCTATAAATAGGTTAAAAAGTAGTGGGGCAAGGACACAACCTTGCTTTAATCCTCCCTTCGTGGGTATTTTATTGGATAGTGTTCGGCCATCACCAATTCTTACCCTGGCCCAATTGCCAGAGTACAATAATTGTATACATTTTAGTAGTGAGTACGGAATTCCTTGGTCCTTAAGTTTTTTCCAGAGAAGGTACCTGTTCACATAGTCGAATGCCGATTTAAAATCAACAAAACAAAAGTAGAGGGGCTGCTTAGCTAAAAGCTCCTCATCCATTAAAACTGATAATATTAATATATTTGTGGAGGTTCCTAGACCCTTAATAAACCCCGTTTGATTTGGGGGTAACACTCGCTTCTCCTTAACCCAATCTGTTAAACTTGATAGTAATAGGCTCGCACATAGTTTTGCGTCAGTATCTTGGAGGGTAATCAGGCGACAGTTCTCTGGTAGTTGCCAATTTCCTTTTTTATAGATAGGAGATATTAATGATCATCTCCAAGATTTTGGTATTTGCCCAGTTTGCACAACTTCATTAAAACTCTTTGTCAAATATGTAGCCCATAAGTCTGGATCTTCTTTGTTAATGTGGATGCTACCACTGATTTGTTGGGTCTGCTTAGACCATTAATAATTTTCCAAAACTCCCTTGAGTTTGGTTGGTTACAAGCATGAAAAAATGTTGTTCATAATTCTTGCTGGATATTATTTTTTTCGTTCCACAATAATTTCCTAAAATTATTATTGGTACTTTTGAGTTGCGTTTGTATTTCATCTTTATTGGGATGACTGGTTAGCTGCTTTCTCAGTCTATTACGGGTCTGTCTGACTTTTTTGATAGCGTGTGGGAGGTTAATGTTAGTATCCCTTTTTTTCATTTTGGTCGTTTGTTTTTTCTTCTCACAAGAAGTGACATCAAATGGTTGAACTATTTTCTGCATGTTCCCACTGCTTAATTACAGACTGCGTAATATTTTCTTTAAAACATTCTTTAACTAATTTTTGTGCCTTTTTTTTCATATTGTTCTTATTATCAGTCTTCCATATGAGCTTTCTATAGTTGGCGGTACAGGTCTGACCTTGTGTTGTGAAATAATTTTGATGTTTCGAACATTTCAGTTTTATTTCTATTATTTATTGGCTATGATCGCTATCTGACACTTTCCTTAAGCGATTGGAGACAATTTTATCAAAAATGTTTATTGATATCATTGTATAATCTATTCTTGTTTTAGACTTTTGTGTATGAAATGACCAACCTGCGGGTACTCCAGTCGAAAACCTGCCATTTAATATTCTTAGTCCCAGTGCTTCCACATCCATCAGTAATTTTCTTCCAAATGGATTATGCTTAGTATTTATTTGGGGATCCAATGCTTGTTCAGCAATTAACCATTGGTGATTTTGGAACTGTATAAAATCAGCCTGTATTAAATGAATTAACAGGTTTATATTGAAATCACCTGTAACAATGAAATTAACAGTCGCGTCATCTATTATTTGTTCCAGTAAAAATCCTATTAGCACTGCGCTTATATCCTTCCTTGACGAGTCGTTAGGTGGAATATATATATTAACCAGTATTAACATTTTCAAATTTTTTTCCTCACTTGTTACATATTTCAATTTTACTGCTTGGATGTTCAAATTATTTGTGACCAACTGTTCATGTTCAATTCTCAAATCAATCAAAATGAATGTTGCCAAGCCTCCACATGGTCAGCCAAATTTGCAATTTCTAGTTGCAGGCACATAGTATCCTTTGTATCCTTGAAGCAAAAAGGGGTCAATTTCCCATAACTCCTGCAGAAGTATAATTTGATAGAGGTTTGACAAAGTATTTATTCGGGCATTTGTTATTTTATTACATAATCCATTTATGTTCCATGAGAATACTCCTATTGGTAGATGATCCGCATTCACTTCTTCTATTGTATATTGTGATCTATCCTGTCACTGTTCATGTAATGCTGTCCTAATCCAATTTTCATTAATTTGTTTTATTTCTCTAAATTTTATTTCATACATGGATTTTTCTTCTTCCCGATGTGTGTTACCCAAGGGATTTTTCAGTATTGAATACACTAGGTTGGTCTTTCTCCCTTTAGAGTTGCTTGTGGAGGATTCTTCTTTTATAAACGGAGTCAGATAAAGCTTTGGGGCAGGTTGACAAATTTTTGTACCCCAGCTTCGAAAAACTTCCTATTCCAGCAGGATTTGATCCATAACGCAATCTGTATTTATGGTAAGGAGTGTAAGTGGTTGGCTGCCTTCCGGGTTTTGTACAAACCCCACGGATTCAATATCTTTTGTTGTCACTTTTTCTAATGATGGTATTGATTTCAGCAGCTGAAGAATATTACCTCTGTTCAAAATGTCGTTGTTACGTCGTGAGTCGTATAAAGGTGTAAGAATTATTTGTGCAGTCCTTTTTAAAAGCAACGATTCTTTCTTTTTATCGTCACAAGTTTGATAGTCTTTATATATAATATGCTTATCTTGACCGATTCTTGTAATAATTAGGTCTTCCTTCCTAGATTTGTACCCGTTACCGATTATCTCTTTTTTTGGTGTTCCTGAGTTGTTCACAAGTTCTTTTATCCGTTGTTCTGGCACATCTAGATGTTCTTTTTGTTGCTTCAGACTCCTGTTTAATTTTGGAGAATTATTTTGGTTTTGTTGAATTGTTCTCTGTACTATTTGACCTGAATAATTTTGATCCCCATTTAATGATATTTTGGACTCTACATAAGTCCGTTTTTAATTAATACACAGAGAGAATCGGAAGGCTGCATAAGAATGCCGGATGGCTGAGGATGGTAGAGTGATCTCCTAATGCTTCAGGGCAAATTGCGGAATATATATATATATATATATATATATATATATATATCACACACAAAAGTTTGCCCGATATGGGGAGGCCCTCTCTGGATGTTCGTAGCCTCTTGAAACGGAGATTACAGCCTCTCATTGCTTGCTCCTATCAGCTGCTTGAACCCCTCTGGCCCAACGCGTTTCGGAAATCACTCCTTGTTCACGGGCCTTGCAATGGATGAGACACACAGCGACTGGTAAGTGTTCTGCTTTTATTAACTTGCTCAAGCCGCAGTGGGCGTGTCAGGATGCCTCTTGGGCGTGGACAGCAAAGCATCCTGGAATATGCAGTCTTTAATGAAATCCCCAGTGGGCGTCGTGGCGTGTCTCACCTTACAGAAATTAAAAAACCACAGTGGGTGAAGAGAGCAAAGTCGAGTGTGCTGTCCAGTAATGTCTCTCGTAATGAAGCACACATCCAGTCCTGTATAGCGTGCCCGCTCAACAGACACTTCAGGACCACACGCTGGCGGTGGTTCCTCCCCGCGACCCAGGCATGGCCGCCTTTAATATCACACACAAAAGTTTGCCCGATATGGGGAGGCCCTCTCTGGATGTTCGTAGCCTCTTGATACGGAGATTACAGCCTCTCATTGCTTGCTCCTATCAGCTGCTTGAACCCCTCTGGCCCAACGCGTTTCGGAAATCACTCCTTGTTCACGGGCCTTGCAATGGATGAGACACACAGCGACTGGTAAGTGTTCTGCTTTTATTAACTTGCTCAAGCCGCAGTGGGCGTGTCAGGATGCCTCTTGGGCGTGGACAGCAAAGCATCCTGGAATATGCAGTCTTTAATGAAATCCCCAGTGGGCGTCGTGGCGTGTCTCACCTTACAGAAATTAAAAAACCACAGTGGGTGAAGAGAGCAAAGTCGAGTGTGCTGTCCAGTAATGTCTCTCGTAATGAAGCACACATCCAGTCCTGTATAGCGTGCCCGCTCAACAGACACTTCAGGACCACACGCTGGCGGTGGTTCCTCCCCGCGACCCAGGCATGGCCGCCTTTAATATCACACACAAAAGTTTGCCCGATATGGGGAGGCCCTCTCTGGAGGCATCTTGACACGCCCACTGCGGCTTGAGCAAGTTAATAAAAGCAGAACACTTACCAGTCGCTGTGTGTCTCATCCATTGCAAGGCCCGTGAACAAGGAGTGATTTCCGAAACGCGTTGGGCCAGAGGGGTTCAAGCAGCTGATAGGAGCAAGCAATGAGAGGCTGTAATCTCCGTTTCAAGAGGCTACGAACATCCAGAGAGGGCCTCCCCATATCGGGCAAACTTTTGTGTGTGATATTAAAGGCGGCCATGCCTGGGTCGCGGGGAGGAACCACCGCCAGCGTGTGGTCCTGAAGTGTCTGTTGAGCGGGCACGCTATACAGGACTGGATGTGTGCTTCATTACGAGAGACATTACTGGACAGCACACTCGACTTTGCTCTCTTCACCCACTGTGGTTTTTTAATTTCTGTAAGGTGAGACACGCCACGACGCCCACTGGGGATTTCATTAAAGACTGCATATTCCAGGATGCTTTGCTGTCCACGCCCAAGAGGCATCCTGACACGCCCACTGCGGCTTGAGCAAGTTAATAAAAGCAGAACACTTACCAGTCGCTGTGTGTCTCATCCATTGCAAGGCCCGTGAACAAGGAGTGATTTCCGAAACGCGTTGGGCCAGAGGGGTTCAAGCAGCTGATAGGAGCAAGCAATGAGAGGCTGTAATCTCCGTTTCAAGAGGCTACGAACATCCAGAGAGGGCCTCCCCATATCGGGCAAACTTTTGTGTGTGATATATATATATATATATATATATATATATATATATATATATATATATATATATATATATATATATTGAGCCGTTGAGCCGAAACGTCTTTGACTGCACCTCTGTAATAAAGGAAACAGAAGCCTACCTGGTCCGCGTCCGAGTTTCCTTTTGCTGGCTGGCGAAATCATTGCAGCGCAATTTGAAAGCGGGATACTTAATATATATATATATATCAACTCCAAACTTCCCCAGTGCCTTGATGCACCAAAACAGGAACACAGACTTGTTTGTAAGCCAGAATCAGGTTTCTTTATTTTTCAAAAATATGTGGAACGGCGCATGCCTCAGACGCGTTTCTGACACGAGGCTGTGTCCTTGCTCACTTGACAAATGAGGAGGCTGAACAGTGCAATTTTAGAACACCCCTTCGCGCCAAAAGGCCATAGTATAGCAATAGAAAGCGGACTGCAACAACTACATCGTAAGTGTATTGTGGCGCAGCCATCTTAAAATGTCTGTCGAAAATTATACCTGTTAATATATTCTCATGCAAAGCCTATACATGTTTAAAATCATATGCACAAATGAAATAAAAATATATAATATTGCATACCCTTCGTAACATTAATCATATACATATATAGTTCCAATGCAAGAACCACAAAAGTGGCAGACCTGATAGCAGCAATTGCATTTATTGTGCAAAACTGGCACTGGCATCACAAGGAAGGTCGCACAGCATAGCGAGCCGCAACTCCGGTTATCATACATATATATAGCTATATAGATATATATGCAGTAAAGACTTTTTCAGTCAGGTAGATACCTCTGTCATCTAAAAAGAGTTAAATATATCAAAATATCAAAACAAGTTTAACAAATATTGATACATTTAAAAACTATACATCCCCACGTAAATTATGTTTTTAAACCCAATACAGTGAAGAATATGTATCCTCCGGTGCACATGGTCAATCTGCAGGTAAGTTGTAGGTTAAACTTAATCATTTGAGCGCAGATTTACTAAGCTTTCACGAAACGCAAGGCAGCAGAAGAAGTTGCTGTGCTGCATTGCGTGAACTGAGACCGCATTTCTTCTCCTCCTTGCACTGGCACACTAAGTCTGTGCCAGCTGCAAGGGTGCCTGTGTTACAAATGGTACCTTCCCGCAGAAAACAATCCTTAAAGTCAACTACCTTTTTCTGCTTGGGATGAGGAATGCATCACACATAGAAAATTAAAGTAAAGATGAGAAATAGAGATATTTGTCCTTGTTACATCTCGATCTGGAAGGTGCACCATTTTCGTGCAATCCCCAGTTTACTGACCTTAGAAAATGACCTCTGGGAATGGGTCACAATCCATGAGAGGATGCTTTGGAAAGCCCGTGCTCCACCCTCCGATAACCTCACTGATGCAAAGTATCACAAACGCAGCACTGCATTGTATTACTTTGTATTTACTAAAGCATGCAAAGTGGCTTTGTGTGGCTTAATAAATCCCATATAAGGACTTGCATTGCCTTCCGACAATTTTGTAATTCTGCCCCTTGATGAAAAGAGTCTGTAATATAGCATTATAATCTGCTGACAAGGGTGATAACAGTTTTTAAAGGCCCTGAACCTGAGGTATAGGCCTGTGTCGCAGGCATTACATGGTGTGCAATAAAACCTGGACTGGATTGCTGCCTAGATTAAATATCTGTGGCTGAGATGTATTCAGGTCATCAACTCCGGGGCCGGACTGGGAACCAAGTGCTCGGCCGGCCCCCTCCCCCTGGGGGGGGGGGGGGTTGGAGGTGCGACTGTGCTCTTTGCCAGGGCCGGTTTTCGGCCGATTTTGTTACAGAGCCGTTTTTGCAGCAACTCTGCAAAAACGGCCCTGTAACAAAAACGGCCCCCACCCTTGCGGCACACCGGGGGATTGCTTGATAGTATTTGACCATGAATTGGTTGATTAGTTTTCACTGTCTACATCTACTGCTGACCATGGTGGCATGTCTAGGAGTTCAATAGAGTTAGATTGCAGCTCCATTTGGAAGATGTGGGTAGATTTAAGTTGCTGCTAGAATGTGCGAGCACAAAACAGCTGCGCCTGTGTGCTCTGCTGAGATGTTCCCATGAACTGTATGTTGGTCTTATGAGATACCAATGATGTATTGCTATCAGGCTGCTTACATGCATATTGGGCTCATTCCTTTTGATAATGTGTTTCCTGACCAACATAAAAAAATTGGTGCTTGTGTGGTACTATAGAGTGCAGTAAGTTTTACTCAGTATTTTCCCATGCTAAGGTATCATATACAAATCATTTGCAATGTTATTGTCATGAAGTGTTTGCCAGTGCAGAATTGCGTGGCAGGTACAGAATCACCTAGCGGTATGGGTATTACCTGATGCATAACTTTGCACCCAGCAATCTCCCATCTCATATCCTTGGGCTTAGTCAACCAACCGTGATCTCTACACCTCTTTGAACCTTAGTCGCAGACCTCAGCATGCCATTTATAATTTATTTGTACAGATACCATAATATAATTGGCAATGTACGCCTATACTTTGCATCCTTCACCAATGGAAAGGGGCGACCACTCGGTCCCCCCGAACGTATGGTTGGGTGCCTCGATCCTCCCGGAAAACCATTTTGGGCGGGGGGCGTGTCTCGGCTGGTATGCCCGAAGCGGCGTAGCCGGGGCGCGCCTTTTCCCGCCCAAGAGGGGTTGTCCTAGACACCTACACCAATCACCACGCCCAGTAGGCATACCGGAGGAGGGTGCACGCCCTCCCGAAGAAGAATAAATAGAGCGGGAATCCGAAGAAGCGTCCTCTTGTTCCTGTGCTCTGAAGGCTGCACCCACTCGTTGCTCATGAGCCCTCGACGGAACAAGGAGCAATTTTGAGAACTTGGAATTCTTGTGTTTCTCTTTCAGTGACTTTTAAAGCGAAGGATCCAGGACCGTGTTGATCGACTCGGAGTGGATAATCGAAACCATGTCTGGCAAGAAGGCAGAAAAGGGTTCCGAGACAGACAAGGTGCTACGCATGCTGGTGAACAGAATGGCGGGCATGGAACGAAAAATCGGACAAGTCCCAGCGCTGGGTCGCGATTTGGCGGTCGTCAAGAAGCAACTGGCCGCAATGAACAAGCCTGGTAACCCGAAGAAGGTAATAGGCCCGGCATTGCCGGGAGTCGTCCCCGAGGGTAGAGGGAAACGGGTCAAGAGGAGGGCGGTTGCAGGGGAGGTTCCGGTCCCTGAGGTACCCCCGGTCACTCCTGCCATACCAGCCGATGACCCGGTACCAACCCCAGACGCGGGTCAACCGATTCCGGTTGTGATTACGCTCGCTAACGATGAGGATATGCCTCCTGAATTAGCCACCCAGTTGGCCGCATGGCTCAATAAGAAGGCAGGGGGTGCTACGGCGCCCGGAGACACGGCCGAAGAGGCCAAATTACTAATCCAGCAGGTGTGGCAGTCGCGAGATGCCGCAAAGGCGAATCTCCCTCTTGTTTCCCCACAGGTGATACCGGAAGGACCGGCGGTTGGTCGCGAGAAAACGTCGGGAACAACGACCGAACCGGGTAAGCTCGCTTTGCCGCTGTCGGGGGAGGGCTCATTACCCTCAAGACGGGAGAGGGTGGTACAACATATCCCGATTGCCACAAAAGAATTGATATGGGCAGACAAGTATGTCAATATGTTTTCGTTATTAACTGACCATCGCGAGATGGAATATACTAAAACACAGAAAGATTTGTGGCACCCGAGTGTCTGGCGCGCCAAGATGGCGGAGTTCAGGGTGGAGGAGACAATAATGAATTGGGCGAAGGCCTTTGCAATGTTTACTGCGATTATTGGTGAACGTAAGCCCGAGGTATTGACTGAAGTGTTTTGTTATCAAACCCGTATAATGGATTTTTATGAAATGTATGAGGGGGACGAATGGAAAGGTTATGACATGAAATTCCGTAAAGCGAAAGAGTATGATTCCTCTCTGACATGGGACTGCCTCGACTCAATTTCTTATTTACAACAAGGGGTGGTGAGGGACAGAGTCTCTGAATTAAACAGAATACTCTCACCCAGTCAAGAGATCAGGGCTAGATCCAACACCGTTTTTTAGCTCACTGCACCATCCCAGTTTCAGAACCTGGCTGTATGCAAATTAGTCTGTTCCTGTCCCAGTGCATGATGGGAACAGGGCAAACCAAACTACAAAAGCCAATTCTTACACTGGGAAGGAAACAAGCTACCGGGGACCGGTTTCTGGCATTTCAGCCTCTTCGGCCCGGCTTGCTTGAATCCTGATGGTGCAATGAGCAAGGGACTCACATCTGAGTATACCCTTCCACGCTTAGGGTGGACAAAAATATTTACAACAAGGGGTGGTGAGGGACAGAGTCTCTGAATTAATCAGAATACTCTCACCCAGTCAAGAGATCAGGGCTAGATCCAACACCGTTTTTTAGCTCACAGCACCATCCCAGTTTCAGAACCTGGCTGTATGCAAATTAGTCTGTTCCTGTCCCAGTGCATGATGGGAACAGGGCAAACCAAACTACAAAAGCCAATTCTTACACTGGGAAGGAAACAAGCTACCGGGGACCGGTTTCTGGCATTTCAGCCTCTTCGGCCCGGCTTGCTTGAATCCTGATGGTGCAATGAGCAAGGGACTCACATCTGAGTATACCCTTCCACGCTTAGGGTGGACAAAAATATTTACAACAAGGGGTGGTGAGGGACAGAGTCTCTGAATTAAACAGAATACTCTCACCCAGTCAAGAGATCAGGGCTAGATCCAACACCGTTTTTTAGCTCACTGCACCATCCCAGTTTCAGAACCTGGCTGTATGCAAATTAGTCTGTTCCTGTCCCAGTGCATGATGGGAACAGGGCAAACCAAACTACAAAAGCCAATTCTTACACTGGGAAGGAAACAAGCTACCGGGGACCGGTTTCTGGCATTTCAGCCTCTTCGGCCCGGCTTGCTTGAATCCTGATGGTGCAATGAGCAAGGGACTCACATCTGAGTATACCCTTCCACGCTTAGGGTGGACAAAAATATTTACAACAAGGGGTGGTGAGGGACAGAGTCTCTGAATTAAACAGAATACTCTCACCCAGTCAAGAGATCAGGGCTAGATCCAACACCGTTTTTTAGCTCACTGCACCATCCCAGTTTCAGAACCTGGCTGTATGCAAATTAGTCTGTTCCTGTCCCAGTGCATGATGGGAACAGGGCAAACCAAACTACAAAAGCCAATTCTTACACTGGGAAGGAAACAAGCTACCGGGGACCGGTTTCTGGCATTTCAGCCTCTTCGGCCCGGCTTGCTTGAATCCTGATGGTGCAATGAGCAAGGGACTCACATCTGAGTATACCCTTCCACGCTTAGGGTGGACAAAAATATTTACAACAAGGGGTGGTGAGGGACAGAGTCTCTGAATTAAACAGAATACTCTCACCCAGTCAAGAGATCAGGGCTAGATCCAACACCGTTTTTTAGCTCACTGCACCATCCCAGTTTCAGAACCTGGCTGTATGCAAATTAGTCTGTTCCTGTCCCAGTGCATGATGGGAACAGGGCAAACCAAACTACAAAAGCCAATTCTTACACTGGGAAGGAAACAAGCTACCGGGGACCGGTTTCTGGCATTTCAGCCTCTTCGGCCCGGCTTGCTTGAATCCTGATGGTGCAATGAGCAAGGGACTCACATCTGAGTATACCCTTCCACGCTTAGGGTGGACAAAAATATTTACAACAAGGGGTGGTGAGGGACAGAGTCTCTGAATTAAACAGAATACTCTCACCCAGTCAAGAGATCAGGGCTAGATCCAACACCGTTTTTTAGCTCACTGCACCATCCCAGTTTCAGAACCTGGCTGTATGCAAATTAGTCTGTTCCTGTCCCAGTGCATGATGGGAACAGGGCAAACCAAACTACAAAAGCCAATTCTTACACTGGGAAGGAAACAAGCTACCGGGGACCGGTTTCTGGCATTTCAGCCTCTTCGGCCCGGCTTGCTTGAATCCTGATGGTGCAATGAGCAAGGGACTCACATCTGAGTATACCCTTCCACGCTTAGGGTGGACAAAAATATTTACAACAAGGGGTGGTGAGGGACAGAGTCTCTGAATTAAACAGAATACTCTCACCCAGTCAAGAGATCAGGGCTAGATCCAACACCGTTTTTTAGCTCACTGCACCATCCCAGTTTCAGAACCTGGCTGTATGCAAATTAGTCTGTTCCTGTCCCAGTGCATGATGGGAACAGGGCAAACCAAACTACAAAAGCCAATTCTTACACTGGGAAGGAAACAAGCTACCGGGGACCGGTTTCTGGCATTTCAGCCTCTTCGGCCCGGCTTGCTTGAATCCTGATGGTGCAATGAGCAAGGGACTCACATCTGAGTATACCCTTCCACGCTTAGGGTGGACAAAAATATTTACAACAAGGGGTGGTGAGGGACAGAGTCTCTGAATTAAACAGAATACTCTCACCCAGTCAAGAGATCAGGGCTAGATCCAACACCGTTTTTTAGCTCACTGCACCATCCCAGTTTCAGAACCTGGCTGTATGCAAATTAGTCTGTTCCTGTCCCAGTGCATGATGGGAACAGGGCAAACCAAACTACAAAAGCCAATTCTTACACTGGGAAGGAAACAAGCTACCGGGGACCGGTTTCTGGCATTTCAGCCTCTTCAGCCCGGCTTGCTTGAATCCTGATGGTGCAATGAGCAAGGGACTCACATCTGAGTATACCCTTCCACGCTTAGGGTGGACAAAAATATTTACAACAAGGGGTGGTGAGGGACAGAGTCTCTGAATTAAACAGAATACTCTCACCCAGTCAAGAGATCAGAGCTAGATCCAACACCGTTTTTTAGCTCACTGCACCATCCCAGTTTCAGAACCTGGCTGTATGCAAATTAGTCTGTTCCTGTCCCAGTGCATGATGGGAACAGGGCAAACCAAACTACAAAAGCCAATTCTTACACTGGGAAGGAAACAAGCTACCGGGGACCGGTTTCTGGCATTTCAGCCTCTTCGGCCCGGCTTGCTTGAATCCTGATGGTGCAATGAGCAAGGGACTCACATCTGAGTATACCCTTCCACGCTTAGGGTGGACAAAAATATTTACAACAAGGGGTGGTGAGGGACAGAGTCTCTGAATTAAACAGAATACTCTCACCCAGTCAAGAGATCAGGGCTAGATCCAACACCGTTTTTTAGCTCACTGCACCATCCCAGTTTCAGAACCTGGCTGTATGCAAATTAGTCTGTTCCTGTCCCAGTGCATGATGGGAACAGGGCAAACCAAACTACAAAAGCCAATTCTTACACTGGGAAGGAAACAAGCTACCGGGGACCGGTTTCTGGCATTTCAGCCTCTTCGGCCCGGCTTGCTTGAATCCTGATGGTGCAATGAGCAAGGGACTCACATCTGAGTATACCCTTCCACGCTTAGGGTGGACAAAAATATTTACAACAAGGGGTGGTGAGGGACAGAGTCTCTGAATTAAACAGAATACTCTCACCCAGTCAAGAGATCAGGGCTAGATCCAACACCGTTTTTTAGCTCACTGCACCATCCCAGTTTCAGAACCTGGCTGTATGCAAATTAGTCTGTTCCTGTCCCAGTGCATGATGGGAACAGGGCAAACCAAACTACAAAAGCCAATTCTTACACTGGGAAGGAAACAAGCTACCGGGGACCGGTTTCTGGCATTTCAGCCTCTTCGGCCCGGCTTGCTTGAATCCTGATGGTGCAATGAGCAAGGGACTCACATCTGAGTATACCCTTCCACGCTTAGGGTGGACAAAAATATTTACAACAAGGGGTGGTGAGGGACAGAGTCTCTGAATTAAACAGAATACTCTCACCCAGTCAAGAGATCAGGGCTAGATCCAACACCGTTTTTTAGCTCACTGCACCATCCCAGTTTCAGAACCTGGCTGTATGCAAATTAGTCTGTTCCTGTCCCAGTGCATGATGGGAACAGGGCAAACCAAACTACAAAAGCCAATTCTTACACTGGGAAGGAAACAAGCTACCGGGGACCGGTTTCTGGCATTTCAGCCTCTTCGGCCCGGCTTGCTTGAATCCTGATGGTGCAATGAGCAAGGGACTCACATCTGAGTATACCCTTCCACGCTTAGGGTGGACAAAAATATTTACAACAAGGGGTGGTGAGGGACAGAGTCTCTGAATTAAACAGAATACTCTCACCCAGTCAAGAGATCAGGGCTAGATCCAACACCGTTTTTTAGCTCACTGCACCATCCCAGTTTCAGAACCTGGCTGTATGCAAATTAGTCTGTTCCTGTCCCAGTGCATGATGGGAACAGGGCAAACCAAACTACAAAAGCCAATTCTTACACTGGGAAGGAAACAAGCTACCGGGGACCGGTTTCTGGCATTTCAGCCTCTTCGGCCCGGCTTGCTTGAATCCTGATGGTGCAATGAGCAAGGGACTCACATCTGAGTATACCCTTCCACGCTTAGGGTGGACAAAAATATTTACAACAAGGGGTGGTGAGGGACAGAGTCTCTGAATTAAACAGAATACTCTCACCCAGTCAAGAGATCAGGGCTAGATCCAACACCGTTTTTTAGCTCACTGCACCATCCCAGTTTCAGAACCTGGCTGTATGCAAATTAGTCTGTTCCTGTCCCAGTGCATGATGGGAACAGGGCAAACCAAACTACAAAAGCCAATTCTTACACTGGGAAGGAAACAAGCTACCGGGGACCGGTTTCTGGCATTTCAGCCTCTTCGGCCCGGCTTGCTTGAATCCTGATGGTGCAATGAGCAAGGGACTCACATCTGAGTATACCCTTCCACGCTTAGGGTGGACAAAAATATTTACAACAAGGGGTGGTGAGGGACAGAGTCTCTGAATTAAACAGAATACTCTCACCCAGTCAAGAGATCAGGGCTAGATCCAACACCGTTTTTTAGCTCACTGCACCATCCCAGTTTCAGAACCTGGCTGTATGCAAATTAGTCTGTTCCTGTCCCAGTGCATGATGGGAACAGGGCAAACCAAACTACAAAAGCCAATTCTTACACTGGGAAGGAAACAAGCTACCGGGGACCGGTTTCTGGCATTTCAGCCTCTTCGGCCCGGCTTGCTTGAATCCTGATGGTGCAATGAGCAAGGGACTCACATCTGAGTATACCCTTCCACGCTTAGGGTGGACAAAAATATTTACAACAAGGGGTGGTGAGGGACAGAGTCTCTGAATTAAACAGAATACTCTCACCCAGTCAAGAGATCAGGGCTAGATCCAACACCGTTTTTTAGCTCACTGCACCATCCCAGTTTCAGAACCTGGCTGTATGCAAATTAGTCTGTTCCTGTCCCAGTGCATGATGGGAACAGGGCAAACCAAACTACAAAAGCCAATTCTTACACTGGGAAGGAAACAAGCTACCGGGGACCGGTTTCTGGCATTTCAGCCTCTTCGGCCCGGCTTGCTTGAATCCTGATGGTGCAATGAGCAAGGGACTCACATCTGAGTATACCCTTCCACGCTTAGGGTGGACAAAAATATTTACAACAAGGGGTGGTGAGGGACAGAGTCTCTGAATTAAACAGAATACTCTCACCCAGTCAAGAGATCAGGGCTAGATCCAACACCGTTTTTTAGCTCACTGCACCATCCCAGTTTCAGAACCTGGCTGTATGCAAATTAGTCTGTTCCTGTCCCAGTGCATGATGGGAACAGGGCAAACCAAACTACAAAAGCCAATTCTTACACTGGGAAGGAAACAAGCTACCGGGGACCGGTTTCTGGCATTTCAGCCTCTTCGGCCCGGCTTGCTTGAATCCTGATGGTGCAATGAGCAAGGGACTCACATCTGAGTATACCCTTCCACGCTTAGGGTGGACAAAAATATTTACAACAAGGGGTGGTGAGGGACAGAGTCTCTGAATTAAACAGAATACTCTCACCCAGTCAAGAGATCAGGGCTAGATCCAACACCGTTTTTTAGCTCACTGCACCATCCCAGTTTCAGAACCTGGCTGTATGCAAATTAGTCTGTTCCTGTCCCAGTGCATGATGGGAACAGGGCAAACCAAACTACAAAAGCCAATTCTTACACTGGGAAGGAAACAAGCTACCGGGGACCGGTTTCTGGCATTTCAGCCTCTTCGGCCCGGCTTGCTTGAATCCTGATGGTGCAATGAGCAAGGGACTCACATCTGAGTATACCCTTCCACGCTTAGGGTGGACAAAAATATTTACAACAAGGGGTGGTGAGGGACAGAGTCTCTGAATTAAACAGAATACTCTCACCCAGTCAAGAGATCAGGGCTAGATCCAACACCGTTTTTTGGCTCACTGCACCATCCCAGTTTCAGAACCTGGCTGTATGCAAATTAGTCTGTTCCTGTCCCAGTGCATGAT
Organism: Lissotriton vulgaris; assembly: GCF_964263255.1. Classification (NCBI taxonomy): domain Eukaryota; kingdom Metazoa; phylum Chordata; class Amphibia; order Caudata; family Salamandridae; genus Lissotriton; species Lissotriton vulgaris. Next base: position 934,446,955 of record NC_141699.1, read on the forward strand.
GGGAACAGGGCAAACCAAACTACAAAAGCCAATTCTTACACTGGGAAGGAAACAAGCTACCGGGGACCGGTTTCTGGCATTTCAGCCTCTTCGGCCCGGCTTGCTTGAATCCTGATGGTGCAATGAGCAAGGGACTCACATCTGAGTATACCCTTCCACGCTTAGGGTGGACAAAAATATTTACAACAAGGGGTGGTGAGGGACAGAGTCTCTGAATTAAACAGAATACTCTCACCCAGTCAAGAGATCAGGGCTAGATCCAACACTGTTTTTTAGCTCACTGCACCATCCCAGTTTCAGAACCTGGCTGTATGCAAATTAGTCTGTTCCTGTCCCAGTGCATGATGGGAACAGGGCAAACCAAACTACAAAAGCCAATTCTTACACTGGGAAGGAAACAAGCTACCGGGGACCGGTTTCTGGCATTTCAGCCTCTTCGGCCCGGCTTGCTTGAATCCTGATGGTGCAATGAGCAAGGGACTCACATCTGAGTATACCCTTCCACGCTTAGGGTGGACAAAAATATTTACAACAAGGGGTGGTGAGGGACAGAGTCTCTGAATTAAACAGAATACTCTCACCCAGTCAAGAGATCAGGGCTAAATCCAACACCGTTTTTTAGCTCACTGCACCATCCCAGTTTCAGAACCTGGCTGTATGCAAATTAGTCTGTTCCTGTCCCAGTGCATGATGGGAACAGGGCAAACCAAACTACAAAAGCCAATTCTTACACTGGGAAGGAAACAAGCTACCGGGGACCGGTTTCTGGCATTTCAGCCTCTTCGGCCCGGCTTGCTTGAATCCTGATGGTGCAATGAGCAAGGGACTCACATCTGAGTATACCCTTCCACGCTTAGGGAACAGGTTTCTGGCATTTCAGCCTCTTCGGCCCGGCTTGCTTGAATCCTGATGGTGCAATGAGCAAGGGACTCACATCTGAGTATACCCTTCCACGCTTAGGGTGGACAAAAATATTTACAACAAGGGGTGGTGAGGGACAGAGTCTCTGAATTAAACAGAATACTCTCACCCAGTCAAGAGATCAGGGCTAGATCCAACACCGTTTTTTAGCTCACTGCACCATCCCAGTTTCAGAACCTGGCTGTATGCAAATTAGTCTGTTCCTGTCCCAGTGCATGATGGGAACAGGGCAAACCAAACTACAAAAGCCAATTCTTACACTGGGAAGGAAACAAGCTACCGGGGACCGGTTTCTGGCATTTCAGCCTCTTCGGCCCGGCTTGCTTGAATCCTGATGGTGCAATGAGCAAGGGACTCACATCTGAGTATACCCTTCCACGCTTAGGGTGGACAAAAATATTTACAACAAGGGGTGGTGAGGGACAGAGTCTCTGAATTAAACAGAATACTCTCACCCAGTCAAGAGATCAGGGCTAGATCCAACACCGTTTTTTAGCTCACTGCACCATCCCAGTTTCAGAACCTGGCTGTATGCAAATTAGTCTGTTCCTGTCCCAGTGCATGATGGGAACAGGGCAAACCAAACTACAAAAGCCAATTCTTACACTGGGAAGGAAACAAGCTACCGGGGACCGGTTTCTGGCATTTCAGCCTCTTCGGCCCGGCTTGCTTGAATCCTGATGGTGCAATGAGCAAGGGACTCACATCTGAGTATACCCTTCCACGCTTAGGGTGGACAAAAATATTTACAACAAGGGGTGGTGAGGGACAGAGTCTCTGAATTAAACAGAATACTCTCACCCAGTCAAGAGATCAGGGCTAGATCCAACACCGTTTTTTAGCTCACTGCACCATCCCAGTTTCAGAACCTGGCTGTATGCAAATTAGTCTGTTCCTGTCCCAGTGCATGATGGGAACAGGGCAAACCAAACTACAAAAGCCAATTCTTACACTGGGAAGGAAACAAGCTACCGGGGACCGGTTTCTGGCATTTCAGCCTCTTCGGCCCGGCTTGCTTGAATCCTGATGGTGCAATGAGCAAGGGACTCACATCTGAGTATACCCTTCCACGCTTAGGGTGGACAAAAATATTTACAACTAGGGGTGGTGAGGGACAGAGTCTCTGAATTAAACAGAATACTCTCACCCAGTCAAGAGATCAGGGCTAGATCCAACACCGTTTTTTAGCTCACTGCACCATCCCAGTTTCAGAACCTGGCTGTATGCAAATTAGTCTGTTCCTGTCCCAGTGCATGATGGGAACAGGGCAAACCAAACTACAAAAGCCAATTCTTACACTGGGAAGGATTCAGGCATAAGCAGCTCCTGCCTGGGACGGCAGGGACATCCTCGCCAGGCGGGAGTGGGTCGGGGGTTTCTCGCCAAAAGCCCGCGGTGCCCTTTCGAGCAGGCGCCGGTGGTGATCACCAGCCGAAAACCGGCGGGAATGGTGGAAAGCGGGGGGTCTGTTGGGGCTTCAATCGAGGCAACTGTAACAGACCGCAGGGTATATGTAGGTTCAAGCATGTGTGTGCGGGCTGTGGGAATTCCTCACACCCGGAGAGTTCATGTAGATCGAAAAATGGCGGGTCGGGAGGTAGAGGAGGGTCCAAGCAAGACTGAGGTGGATCGTTGTGAACAATTGCCTACTCCCGTTGATCTCATGGCTATGACTCCTTGGTTAAACAAATACCCTGATCATGTCTCTGCTGGGGTGTTGAGGAAGGGATTCTTATATGGCTTCCACATCCCGGCGGGGGATTTTCGTGGGGAACCTTTTTGTAAAAACCAGCTATCGGCACAGCATAATCCAGGTGTGGTGGAGAGAAAAATTGCTAAAGAAGTGAGCCTGGGCCGAGTGGCAGGGCCTTTTCAGCGCCCGCCAGTGGCGGATTTCATCTGTTCCCCATTAGAGGTGGTCCCGAAGAAGGACCCGGGGGAGTTTAGGCTGATCCATAATCTGTCTGCTCCAAGGGGTCTCTCGGTGAACGATGCTATTGACCCAGAAGTTTGTTCGGTGCGGTACGTATCATTCGATGATGCCGTCACCATGTTAAATCGCCTGGGCCCCGGGGCGCTGATGGCAAAATCAGATATCGAATCAGCGTTCCGGTTGCTCCCGGTACATCCAAAGGATCAGCGTTTGCTAGGTTTTGCATTCCAAGGGAGTTATTACATGGATAAATGCATGCCGATGGGTTGCTCCATTTCTTGTGCCTATTTTGAAAAATTCAGCTGTTTTCTAGAGTGGGCATTCACCGAGGCCACAGGGCATAGGCATGTTATGCATTATCTCGATGACTTTCTGTTCTTAGGAGCAGCCGGCGACACGAAATGTGCGCAGGCGCTACAGGATTTTTGCATCTTCATGAGGGATTTTGGAGTGCCATTGGCACCAGGTAAGACGGTTGGACCATCTACTTCACTGGAGTTTCTGGGAATTGAGCTCGATTCTGTGGAGGAATGTTTCCGTTTGCCAGTGGGAAAGGTAGCTAAATTTAGGGCTTCCCTGGAACTTTGCCTTAGTAAGGAGAAAGTGACCCTGCACCAGTTACAGCAAACAGTGGGTCAGCTTAACTTTGCCTTAAGGGTGATACCAATGGCCCGCCCCTTTTCGCGCTCTATTGCACAAGCTATGGTTGGTCTCAAAGAAGGACACCACCGCACGAGACTGTCTGCAGAGGTTCGCCAGGATATGCGCATTTGGTTGGCATTTCTGGCGGACTTCAACGGTCGAGTAGTGTGGAACAAGCCGCCAGCGTCTTCGGACGAGCTGGGTTTGTGGACTGACTCGGCGGGGAGCGTGGGATTTGGCGCCATCTTTGGTAACCGATGGTCGGCGCAAACATGGCCGGCGTGGTGGCACTCCAGCTGTCTGACAAGTAATATTGGGTTCCTGGAGCTATTCCCTATTTTTGTCGCTCTGATGGCATGGCTGGACGAGTTCGGAGACCGCTCTGTGGTATTTTGGTCTGATAATATGACTGTTGTCGAATGCATTGACAATCAGGCAGCACGCTGCAAATGGATCTTGATATTGTTGAAAGAAGTTGTGCTGCTTTGCATGAGACTGAATGTACAGTTCAGGGCGAAACATGTGCCGGGCGTACTGAACCATGCAGCTGATGCACTCTCTCGTTCACATATGCAGGCGTTCAGGGGTTATCTACCTACAGCGGACCTACTGGCGGCACCATTCTCCGAGGCGCTTTGGCTAATCGGTGCCCCGGATTACAAGACCTTGTGGCAGCAAGTTTAGCCCCCAGGACAAGGAAAGCATACGAAGGAGGGTTTCGTTCCTATTGCGCATTTTTGGGTCCGACAGGGAGTCAGGACTGGGGTCAGGAGGATTCTTTCCTGGGGTTCTTGGTAGCTCTACACCTAGAAGGCCGATCAGCGGCAACGGCCAGTAGGCACAGGGCGGCCATTTCATTTATGGCACAGGTGCATGGCGTAAAAGACCCAACAAGTTCTTTTTTGGCGAGAAAAGCCCTTCGCGGCTGGAAGCGCCTTGAAGGCCGCAAGCAGGATGAGAGGCGCCCGATTGGCTTAGAAAGGTTGTCCCTACTTATGGCGAAACTAGTTGAGACATGCTCCTCCCAATTCGAGGCGGTGTTGTTCCGGGCAGCTTTCGCATTAGCGTTCCATGGGGCGATGCGAGTGAGCGAACTGGTCGCTAGGAATAAAAAAGACGTTGAGGGAGGCCTGTGCAGGAATCACGTCCTAATTAGGGGTGATTCGATGGTAGTGACGATAGCCAGGTCCAAAACCGACCAGGGGGCTACGGGAAACAGTGTTATTGTGCAGCGCATGCGAGTGTCCCCCACGTGCCCGATACTGTGTATAGAGGAATACTTGGCACTGAGGACTGCTACGTGGGGGGGAAGTTTGCTGAGGCACAGGTATGGCACCCCACTGACGAGGTTTCAGTTTCAGAGGGTGCTGGCGCTGACAATCTCTGCGGCAGGCATGGACCCGAGCGATTTTGGGACCCACTCCTTTAGGATAGGGGCTGCTACTGAGGCTACAGCCAGGGGTCAGAGTGCGGATGAAGTCAAACAGTTGGGACGATGGTCCTCGAATTGCTTCAAAAGGTATGTGCGATTGCACATGTTGTAAGTCAATTGACATGCACTCACGCTTCTTGTCTTTTGTTTGAATTACAGTTTCGCGAGCATATCATGCGGGCGGAATTTGCAGTCGACCCAGTAACAGGAGACCAGCGGTCATGGATCACCGACTGAGGAGAGAGTGGTGTGGGTCGTGGGCCACTCATACGTGAGGCGGGCCGGGGACGTATTCAAAGCAGGTGACGCGACTCGCGCAGCTGGGGAATACGGGTACAGAGTGGCCTTCCACGGAAGGGGCGGGCTCTGTATTGACCAATTCGAATCTTTTGTTGAGGGTCTCTTAGGGCGGCAGAGGTCACCGCCATCTGTAGTCATAGTACACCTGGGGGGCAATGACTTGGTGACTCTGGGTAGACGAGTATTGTTCGAGCAAGTTTTGTCTGCCGTTAGCTGGTTGGCAAAAAGAATCCCGGGGTGCACAATTGCCTCGTCCCACATGATTCCCAGGAAAGTATGGCGGGGGGGCCTTTCGGTGTCGGCACTGAACCATTCGGTGAAGAAAGTTAACAATAAAATTGGTAGATTGTTTCGCTCTGCGCAGTTGCATTGTATTCCTCATGGGTGTATTCGGGGTGATCACATGTATCTGAATGATGGGGTTCACTTGTCCCGGGAGGGGAATGTTTTACTCATAGGAGACTTCATAGCATGGCTAAGGGGTTTGAGGAAGCATGACCTTCAGGAGGAGTTTGTGGGGGGCCGGATAGCCGGTCAACTATCCGGCCTGTGGCGGTAAGGTCATGATCGGTGAGCAGTAATTTCAAGGTCCCTAGAGGGGGGTGCCACCCACTATGGATGGGAGCACCCGGGGGGTGGCGGCCATTGGCCCCTCCCACTGAGAGGCGGAACCCACTAAGGATGGTTCGCCTAAGGGGAGACGGCCATAGGCCCCTTCCAGGGGAGGAGGCGGCTATATGCCCCTCCTACGAATTTCCCGGGGCCCGGATATCCGCGATGGCGGATAGAGAGTGTGGGGATGGGGGGGGAGTCCACGCTGTCCTTCCTACAGATACCTCACACGGGAGCTCGGACGACCTTTAAGATGGCGTCGAGCGGAAAGGGGGGCCCCCAACAAGACAAGGGAAATTGCAGTTGGCAATGAGGGTACAGTCCTCTGCGCATGCGCCATTCACACAGTGAGGGCGACAGTTTTGGTAGTAGGGATCTGACACCGGTTAAGACCTTGCCGTTGGCCCTTAATGCTAGGATGTACAATTTTAATTTAGAATGTATGCATTTGCAGGATGTTAGACTCGGCTAGGAAACCTTTGTAATAGAGAATTGTTAAGGTTAGCCAAAGAACATGTCTTCATCGAAATGTAATAAATGTAAAATAGTACATAATTATGAAACTTTTATTTAATGTTTTAAATTTTGTTTCATATTTTAATATATACGGCCGGGAGGGTGACTCCCTCCCGCCTTCCAAAAGTTCAGAACTGCGTCCGACTTCCCATCCTTGGGGATTGTGTTGGGAGGGGTGACGGGCATCCGGCCATATTACTTTCACTGTGAGTATATGCTACCACTTCTCTACACGAGTCCAGTTCTGCCTTAATAATATGCAATTCGTTTCTGGCTGCAATGCTACCTTCAAAGATACATATAAATAAAATATAAAGAAACTGTACACATTTTAAACTTCTCTTTGCTCATTCTTCAGATTTGTGACGTGCTATTTTTTATATAAATACTTGTGAGAAATGACTCTTTCTATTTGTAGTAGACTGCCATGATCAATTCTTTACTCAAACAAATGTCATGCAAAACTCAAAATAAAGAGACAATTGATCACCACTCCTCCAGGATTCTAGTTTCCTTTGACAAAATCCCTCTTCACTGCAACTATCATTCACCTCCTACCTAAGCACCATTCATAGGCTCTCTGGCAATCGAAGTTTCCAAGCTAACACCCCTCCTCTTCCTATGCTAATCTCAATGGAATTTACTTTTTTAATAAATAAATGCTATCCATTATCTTTCTATCCTGTGATTTGTGACTACTCTGAATGTTTTGATGACAGTGGGCATCGGAGAGGTCACTGCATTCTACCTCTGGCATGGCACTGCCCTCCTGTGAAAGCCTTATCATAGTGGCAACAAGCATTTTTTCTATTCACAATGTTCATTGTACTGCATAATAAATATTCATTCCAAAAGCTTTTATTCTACATGGGAAGCCATACACTCGTAAGGAAAAAAAGAATGTAATAATACCGAAATATGCACAGTTTAGACAAGAAGTGCATCGGGCATTCCCTACCCTGTGCTAGTACTTATATCCTCTTCCTCCTTCCTCAAAATGAACACAATAAGTCTTGTATCATGTCTGGTCAATCACTATCAAAAACCAAAACCTACTATGATTAATTCTGATCTAATTGGACCAGATTAAGACAGTAATTATATACTGCTAGTATCTAATAAAAGGCCATACAAGTTAATCTGAATATCACCAGGATATGATTGGAAAACCTCTTTGTGCACTTGTTCTGAAAATTATAAGCATTTGCTGATTAACTCTGGTCTCGGTGTCATCCTTCCTCTTTTGCATGGTGTGCTTCAAGGCATTTTTTTAAGAGGATATTGTGATATACGTGGCCAGCCTTTTGGTTTTTTTCCACTGATGTAGAACTGCACGACACCCATGTGGAAGTGTCTTGGGATGGTGGACATGTCATAAACTGTACACCAAACCCTCCTTCTGCTATTCCCAAAAGCAAAGAGATTATGTTTCTGCTTCTCAAACAGATTGATAAGGGTCCCACAGAGGGAAAACTTTTTTTGATTGCCCCCACGATCCAATCAAAAACATTATAACTGTTTATAGGTTTCTGTCAATTTTTATAGGTGATTTCTGGCTAATAATTCTTCAGCTACTCCAAATCGCTCAATCGTATCCCTGGAAATCCTATGGAACAGTGATGTGGAAGGCAAACATAAATGTTTATGTGAAGGATCCATTCGTAAGTCTTATAATAGGAAGAACCATTACCAATATTTGCCAAGTTTAGATTTTCCTAATATTCACACTTTGCAGGAAAATAATATAGCTCTTAACATGAGTGTGAGGAGGCTACAAAGAGAGAGTAAACTTGATCTCGCAGGTCACTTGAACACAGGCTCTTGCGAGAACTGCAAGTCTAAATTCTAAATCTAAAGCCCTGTATTTGTAATGCGCGAACTGCTCACCCCTAAGGGTCTCAAGGTGCTGGGGCAATCGAGGGGATTAAGTGAGCTGTTGCCCAGAGTCACATGGTGCTGAGCTGAGCTGCTACCGACGATTGAACCGTGAGCCATGCGCTCCGGAATCAGTTGCTTAGGCCACACATGTCTCCAGGACATCAGCCATTATGTAGTTAATCACATAAAAGGAAAGAAGACACTGCAGTACCTCGCTTACCAAATGGAGTCGACTGTCTCTCCCTGAGGCGCTTTTTTCTGATTGCTGCTTCTTTATCTGGTGACTTGCTTCTTGGAGAATTCCATTCGCCCTCAGCTGGATATTAGATTTCTGTTTATTAATTCATCGGTAGGAATGTGCTGTTTTGTATTTGTGGTAAAAGCTATGTTTTTTCGCCTAGAACACTCTAGTGTAAAGCTAACACCTGATCTATTTCGGATGCCATGTATTTATTTTTCCAAAGTGGTTTTTTTCAGCATAGAGAAGTGTGAAAGCTAACACCTGATCTGAACTTGGATGTTTCATATTTATTTATTTTTTAATTTTGTATTCAACTTTATGTATGAGGCTTTATGTATAAAACGTACAGGAGCTGATAGTCAAGGCCAGCGGTGACAAGAATTCAATTACAATTTTAATGTATACAGTAAAACATACGTACATACTAGTGATTATTAATATTGATGCAGAATATCTACCGTATTTTCCGGCGTATAAGACGACCCGGCGTATAAGACGACCCCCTACTTTGCTTGATAAACTTTAGGTTTCATGCTGTACTCGCCGTATAAGACGACCCCCACTTCCAGCGCAGTCCAACTTTCTATCTCCATGGACAGAGGAGATCACGTGGTACTGACACTCCCCTCCTTCCCATGAGCATGAGATTTCTGGAAGGAGAGAGAGATCAGCACATGTGGAACACAGTGGGGGCCGCCATCTTCAGAGCTGCCTGTTATGTTTCAGGACCTCCTGCTGCCTCATCCTGCTGCCTCATCTGCCTGGGGATGTGGAGGCGCGTGTGCAGGTCAGTCTAGGCACTTTTGATGCATGTAACTTAACGTTTATTACCGGTATATGCTCGTACGGTAGTTGTGCCTACAGAAACGCCTGTGGAAGCTGCTCGGTATCCCTGGCTGCAATTTTTAGATGGCAAGCGATTTGATATAGCGCGGACTTTACCCGTTTGTGTCGGACGGCTGGCTGCAATCTTTAGATGGCATGCGATTTTATATAGCGCGGACTTTACCCGTTTGTGTCGGACGGCTGGCTGCAATCTTTAGATGGCATGCGATTTTATATAGCGCGGACTTTACCCGTTTGTGTCGGACGGCTGGCTGCAATCTTTAGATGGCATGCGATTTTATATAGCGCGGACTTTACCCGTTTGTGTCGGACAGCAGTTCAGAGCCCCCCCACGCTCCCGCTGGGTCGGAAGCGTGGGCGGGAAATGGTGCAGCTCGAACTCGCACCCAAGAGTAGTCGAAAAATCCATGAAAACAAAGGGTCTCATTTTGTATCCGGCGTATAAGACGACCCCCGACTTTCCAAAACATTTTCAGGGGTTCAAAAGTCGTCTTATACGCCGGAAAATACGGTAATACCTAGGTTTGACCACATGAAAAATGGAGCTGAGGGAAACTACCTTGTGCTGACTATCTGTCCTGTTCCCAACCTCCCTTTCCCTCTTGGAAACTAAAAAGCTAGCAATTCTCTTAATTACAGAAGCGAAAAAATGCAGCACCTTTGGGGCATTTCTGAAACATTAGAATCAAACCTTGACGGTTTGGGATGCCGAAGGAGACTCTTTGCCTCAGTGCTGTGAATCCTTCTATCTTCTCCCTTGATGATGTAGGATAAGCCTTTGTGGCTTTACAAAAGAAGATATTGCAGAGAATCAGAGATTACATCAACAGTTGACAGACATGTGGCAACAAATTGACCACATACATGCTTTCGGAACCCCTTTACTCCTCTCTTCCTCTGTCAAGAACACTGGAACTGATCATAATTTAACACTAGTAAGTTCCAAAGTTGTCACCGCTCAGTTGGTGTTTCCTGTGCAAACACCACTAGCTTCACCAAGATTATACGCAGGTGAGGTCCACAACATAAGGGTCTTTACTAATCAATGTAGACTACTTTTTTGGGTAAATCCACTGCATTTTCTTCACCAGAGTCTAGAGTCACATTTGTGCATTATATTTCGCAGGAGATTTAGCAGCTTGGTAGATGACTTCAGTAGATCAAGAGCGTCATTTGTTGTATGATGTAGATAAGTTTAAGCAATGAATTATAGAGAATATTTGATAGACAAACTCTTTCTAAAAGTGTTGATAGTGAACTACTAGATCTTAAACAAGGAAAGAAAGGCCTGTAAAATGACATCACCCAGTTTCAAAGATTAGATTTAGAAGATGCTTGGACAAATGAAAAAGGGAGCTGTCTTGTTTTATTACCTTCTAATATGTTTCCAACATTCTGTCGGTGTTGCAGGGATACTGCTCAGGAACAGAACTATGCTTGGGACCATAGAACAGCAGTATGTAGGGGACTGAATCGTCATATTTTAGTAATTTATTTATAATTTATTTAGAAGCTTATATAGCCCAGGAATCACCCCTGTGGGGTATCTCTGCGCTACGATCAGGCAGTGCTAGGGCTTCCGACAGTTAAGCCACAAAGAGTTCAGTTTTCAGGAGTTTCCTGAGGCAGAGGTGATCATCACAGCTGCACAGAGTATGGGATAAAGAGTTCCAGGGCCCTATAAGAGAAGGTTTTGCCTCCTGAACCGGATTTCTTCAGACAGGGAATAGTAACAAGATTTTTCATACTCGATGTAATACTCTGCTGGGCTGGTAGGGAATACGTTTCTGAGTTAAATAGCTAGGTCCTTTGCCATTTAAGGCTTTGTGGACAGTACAACTCACTTTGAATATAATTCTCTGGTGGATGGGCCGCCAGTTGAGTTACTGTAGGAGGGGAAGAGAGGCCGTTCTAGGAGGCAAAATAGTAACCAAGCACGCTGCCGTGTTCTGTACAACACCTTCTTTTCTATTTAGCAGAGATTCATTGCAGCATCCAGAAGCGCATTGCAATAGTCCAGGTGACTCATAACCAGTGTCTGAACTAAGGTTTTGTGCACCGCTAGAGAAAGGAGGAAAAAGACTCTAGGCAGCAAAAGTAGCATATAAAAGCAAGTCCAAAAGGTAACCCCCATTTGGTCCTAGTTAGACAGTGTCTGATTTAAGTAAATGCGTAAGCTTTTAACCACCGCCTTAGCGGCGGGGCAGTCCCCAAGTCAGCTTGACACCAATATGTAGATCAAAGTGTCTTGGCATTACCGAACAACATAGTCTCCGTCTTACCAGCATTTAGCTGGAGGAATTTGCCCGTGATCCAAGTGGTGATAGAGTTCATGCCCTTTGAGAAATGAGATATTGTTGTTGAAGAATTATTACTGAAAGATAAAAGCAGTTGGGTATCATCCGCATAGGAAATGGGAATTAAACCAAATTCCCTTGCAATCTTAGCAAGGGGAGCCACATATATATTAAACAATGTGGGATTAAGCAGGAGCCTTGGGGTACTCCCTTAGAAATGTCCATCACACGGGACTGGAAGGACCTTCATTGATGTCCTGTGTATGGTCCGGCAGAAAGCTTGTAAATCATTGAAAAGCAGAGCCACAAATTCCAATCTCTTCCAGTCTTCGCAATAAGATGTGGTGAGACACAGTGCCAAAAGCTGCAGATAAATCCAACAGCATTAATAACACAGCCTGAATGTTGTCCAGAGAGCACCTAATATAATCAGATACTGCAATCAGAGCAGACTCTATGCAATGCATAGGTCTGGAAACTGATTCCGAAGGGTCCAGACAACCAATAGACTCTGTGTGTTCGGTGAGCTTTTTATTAATGTATCCCTTCAATAATTTGCTCATCAAAGGAAGAAGGGAGATGGGGCGATAGTTCAATAGAACCAATGCAGATATATTCGCCTTTTTGCGAATCAGGATCCCCTGCGCTGCCTTCCACTCTCGGGGAAGTAGGCCTTCACTCATTGCAAGATTAACTAATGTACACATGGATGGGGCAAGCTGTGCAGATATTAGGGCAGCAACCTTTGCTGGTATGATGTCCGTAGGAGACCCAGACTTGGCTGATTTCAACATTTTCTCATGTGTATACGTGCAAAGGAGTAAAGCTCTCTAAGAGGAGCATTGTGTTAGTTATTATAGGGGGGGGGTTTGAGAGAAAGATGTAATAGGGCTATCAGTGCTGGTGGAAAATGAGGCATAGATAGAATTTATTTTATCTTCCAAGTGTTTAGCGATATCATCGCATAATCCTTGTGAGGGAGAAGTATGTCCTTAGCAACCATGGGATTTGTAAAGGATTTAAGAATTTTGTACAACGCTTTAGAGTAGTTTCCTGCTTGACTAAGTTGGAAAGCAATATGAGTTTTTCACTTTAAATTCATAGGGTAAGAGTGCCTCCACTACAGTATCTATGAGGCCAAGTCTGATTAGTTGTAGTGCCTTTACTTTCCTTCCTAACCTTTCCAGAGAGACAAGTGATTTGGCACTCCAGAACAAAACACTCAAAACCCTCTCAGGGATCACGGTAACAGGACACACCCTCTCATTCTCTCACTCATATTTGTCCACAATAAGATAGAAAAGAGACATTAAAGACGTTTACAATGTTTATTTAAACTATTGAGCTCTAGGATGAAATAATTGCACCACAATTATTAAACAGATGCATGTCAATAATGCAATCATCATGGTTAATAAACCATATACAATAAAAAGTCCTGTCATATTATCTTACAGATCTCCCTAAACCCTCCCCCTCTACTAAAGTTAAGTGGTAATAGATTAGAGATCTCTGAGTTTAGTAGCAGACCCCACACCTTAGCATACACAGGTAGATATTCTGCATCTTGACTGACACAGTACTGTTGTCTCAGGACCTTTGCTTTGTGTGTGTTTTTCCAGAACCCTTGTCCCCAGTTATGTGACAAGATATGTTTATTCCCAAAACCAACTGCATTTTTTTATTATGTCTAGGCGCTAGTGTCTGACCAGAGAAAATGACAAGGGCCAATGTTGTTTGACCTTGCTTAGGCTGTTCAGACTAACTCCCTTGAAAATAATAAAATACAAAAACTTGTACTGGTTCTGGGTGAAAATACAATGCGGCACAAAGCAAGTGTGATATTTAGTAACATGTGCAAAATCAAAGCAGCCAACAATGTGCATGATTAGACTAACATAGGGAAAATTACAATGGTCCCTGTAAGAAACACATGACACCAATACCCCCAGTCATGGAATGGACTTCCCTTGGGTACCAGAATTGTGCAGCTGCTTTGACATCTGAAGATACTCTTCTACAATAGAAAAGGCAAGTGAAAACAGAGAAAGTAATTCTTGTTGCTATTCCCTTTGAAGTTGACACTAAGCTTATCACCTGATTAGAAAGCTCTATTGTGTGCTAAATGGGAGACGAGGTGCTTGTCTGTCTAGAGAGAAGCAACTCCTATTTTGCGGATATGGATAACATTATGCTACCAGAGACCAGCTTCAAGGTCCAACGAGATCGCCTTCCAAAAAGCCAGACGGCTCTTCAACTGACCTATAACAACCATAACACCAAGATCACATCTGGCTTTTGTGCTTCTCTCTCTGCAGTCCAGGATTCAACAATGGTAACACAGTGAGTCTAAGACAATGCTGTGGTATATATGCCACAGAGTTATAAACTAACACAAAAAATAGACTGGGGATCTTGTACATCTAGATAAGGAGGAGTGCAGGTTGGAAGCAAAAAGAAAGTTGGAAGGTAATTGAGGGTTTGGTGGGATAAGGGAGAGGGTGTAAGTGGTTGGAGCTTCTTCCCCACCAATCCTCTGGTTCCCCTGCCTCAATTAAAGGTGGGGGAAGCACCAGGTTTCTGATGGCCTCACATACCTCCCCTATTGGAAAACTTTGACTAGTAGCACATCCACCCCAGGTGGAAGTGTGAACATTAGATGACTCACTCTATTTAAAGTGTGACTTCCAAAGCCAAAGTGCTTTGTTTCTCTTCAAAACTGCTATGGGAGTCATGGTGGGAGCACAGGAAAATGAAAACAATTTCCACTGCATGCACAGAGAAATCTCTGCTTCTACGGTTTGTTTCTGAAATAGAAACACACAAACATCTTTAAAAAGAAAAATGCAACTACAATGCCATCCATCTGAAGCACTTTTGAAGATAAAGGTTTTACAGAGCAGCCACTAACTCAGAATATAGTAGGCGGGCTGTCAAGGGATAACGAATGCCTCCTTTCTACCACTTCGGTTGTTTACCAGATCACGTGCCATAGTCTAAATAAATGAAAACTTTGGTCATGTCTCTAAAGAGAGGGGTGTTTGGTGAACAAAACCTGGCAGGTAGACCAATAGAGACTGGCCCACACTTCCTGAACCATGGACTGAAAGAAAACAAGTGAAAGAGTCAGATGCATGATAGAATCTCAGAATCATCATATGAGTTCTTTTTTCATATTTGAAATGCTTTATTAAAGAGTAAGGAAACCTATATCGGTATGAGTACAACATAAGCGAAATGAGACCCAGTAGAGTAAAGTCAAAGAAAATATCATTATCACCCAACCAGATTCAATGGTTGTTAACATGGATAAGTTATTACTACATACAAAACAAGCAAGTAGATATTCTAGTGAACAAACGAATATTATAATTTACCATTTTGTAATGTTATTATCACATACATTCTTGACTGGACTGAACTCGATAACAGATTAAATCGTCTGAATGAGCATGGTATTGCCCTACCACATGGGAGGTAAACTGAGACACACACATGTTTGCAGTGCAGTGTAGTGCTTAATTTGAGCAGGTGGTTGCAGGTGACGCCCACTGTCACTAATTTTTGGGGACGTATTTTCATTACTAGTCTTTGACAAGCGCAAGAGAGAGAAAAGAAGAAAGCAGGGGATAGAAGGAGCACGAGAAAGACGAAACAACTGTGACAAAGGGAGAAATCAGGGAAAAAGAAACACAAAACTGACATAAAGGAGCAGTGAATGCAGATGGGGTTAAAAGATCCATCAGGTAGAATTAGGACTAGTCAGCCTTAGTAATCAGCAAACTAGGCATTCGGCAACGTAGACCATGGGCTTCTGATCAACGTTTTAGGGTCCAGCACGTATTCTTTTCCAAATTACGCCCTGGTGCAGTGTATATATGTACATATTTACATGTAGGGATTGTGCCCAATTTCTATATATTTTGCAATGAATAAAGCATTGTTTTGTGTCTTAGCATGGTACTGCATACTACAAGGACATTCTCACTTTCTTCAAGTCATCCGATTTTAACTACCCTAACTTAATGTAAATAAAGGCCTGTTCGTTTTAGTGTTATATTTTATTGGACAGGTTTAACACCACATTGCATTGACAGTTAAAAGTAATCAAGCAACCTCTAAATGTGAGTACAGTTGTCAAGTGAATTCAAATGTCTTCATGGTTACTGAATAATCAAATTCCAAAATATTTCATTGGCAAGCTGGCCTCTGAGTTTTTGCCCTTTCAAGGTAAATTCTGAACGAAGGGGGGTGGGGGGACTATACGTTGAGATAAACATCAAAATAAAACTCTGCCTTGCATGCGACACACAGATTACCAGAGATCCTTTGGAGCCTTCCATATTATGTATCAGATAAGGGAAAGCTATTCTGGATCGTGTTAAATTGTTTGTTGGTAGGGATTTCCGATTTGTTCTCACCAACATGAGAGATGCTCAGGCTGTTAAATCAGCGTCTTCTCTGTGAACCGAGAACAAAGAGTCGCAGAGAGACCGGAAAATACCTCATTGTGGATAATTTTTTAACTAATCATAATTAAGAACCTTCCAGTGAGTGCAACAGTAGTTGGATAGCGTAGCGGTAAACATTACTAGTCCCACTCCAGGGAGTGCAACTGGAGAGATAGTGTTGGATAGCGTAGGGATAAAAATTACTATTCCCAACTACCCCAAAACCTATACGCACCCTAAAACTTAAAAATCTGCCTTACTAACCTCATAATGTGTTGTGATGGCATGCATTGTAATGACATGCATTGTAATGGTATGCGATGTAAAGGCACTTGCCTGCTAAAATGTGCATTGTAAAGGCATTGCGATGTAATGCCTGCGTTGTAATGGACTTTTCCCGCGTGAGAGCAACCTGGTTATAGACTGCCAATTGAAGACTGCCTTAAGAAGACTGGGATGGTGAGTGTTTTTCTGAATCACTCCCAGAGAATCCAGCTGAATTGTTTCATGAAGTGAAGGCCACTAAAAATATTCAGAGTAGCAATGATGCTGGAATTGCAGTTTGTAATAATTACAAGAGCAGGTTCCATTAAGATCTGAATTCTGTAAGGACCGAAAAAAGTATTCCACTTTTCAGTGACTACTGTGATGGAAAGGTGCAGCCTCGCTAGAGGTTCCAAGGACCTTAACCCCTCCCGTGCTCATGACGAGCTCAGCTCGTCATGAGGCATGGTTGCACTGTGCTCATGCATGACGAGCTAAGCTGGTCATGACCCACGCGGCGCTCACACGCAAGGATAATTCCCCTGCTGTGCTGAGCGTTCCACGAAAACGGGTGTGGTCATGACGAGCTGAGCTCGTCATGAGCACAGCGCCACCGTGCAGCATGACGAGCTAAGCTCGTTACAAGCACTGTAGCACTGAGCGCGCCCCCCTCACCCCCAGCACAGCAGGGGAATTAGCCCAGCGGTGAAGGGGTTAAAGCTTGTATGTGAAGATTGGCTGCTGCAGTGTGGGTTTCCATACCCAGAGTCTGATTCCAGCTGGAGACTGCTATCTCAAGCACAACAGGAACTTTCTGTTGCTGCTGGTTCATAAGGTAAACTTAGAAGGGTACATTTGGGTCAAGAAATGTAGGAACCTGCTATAACTTCTGAGCTACTGACTTGGAATGGGATGAGAAATCGATAGGTTTAGCCAGATCTGTCTGACTTGTCAAACACATTTTAAGCAAAGATGGCAGACTGGATTTCTACCTATACTGGGTCCAGAGAATTGACTCAACTTTAAGAAAGTAGGGCTCTGTCATTGTTTATGCCCTGCAACTTTCTACAACCTCTGGTAACAAGCACGTTTTAGTTGTGGTACACCCACCATTTGGTATCCTGCATGTGTGCCTTTGAGGACCATTACTATTCTGAGTGCAGGAAGAACCCTTTTTGAAATGCCTTCTTGATTCAGGTTCACCTTGGCTGTTATATGGGATCGATGAAGTGACTGCGCATTCTCTTAAATTAAGGAATGCAAAATGTATGTGGGTTGATAAACCTAGTCCCAACCTTGAATGACCAGAAACCAACAAGCTGATAGAGCAATGAAAAGCATGGTGCATCACATCGAGAAGTATCAGGGTGGAAGTGGGATATGCCTATAAAAGCAATTGATTTCAACCGATTTTAACTTATTCTTGGTCACTTTCCTAACTTACCCTCACCACTTTGGTGAAGGATGGTTGAGAAGCAAGCCCCAGAACCTCCCTCATGATGTGGTGGATTTTGTGCTGGACCTCATAAAGAGAACCGTGCACCAGACGTAATAAGAAAAAGAAGAACAACATCTGGTAGAGCCACTGGTCCTCAGGGAAATGTTGAGTTAGAGTGCTACTGTTCTTTATTAGCAGGTCAACAGCAGGGTCGGTATGCCCTGATCCTTAAGCCAATCATTCCTTATGCACTGAAGGGTACATTTTACGTTATATTGTCTTGAAATCAATTTTTGTAATGATATATTACATTATGTTATACTGTTTTATGTTATGGTTTTTGTGGTAGATTATGTTATCTAATAATATTTTATCTGGCATTTGATTACTCAAACTGCACAATGCATCTGTGGTTTAAACGTGAATGAAAGGTGGGATCTATGTGGAAAGAGTTCTGTGTGATACAAAAGCACATTATATGTGCTCTGATTAGGTCATGGTTAAGCATGGGCGAATTTTGCAAATCTGGCATTCGCGAATTTTGCGAATTTGCGAACCCGCAATCCGCAAAATCCGCGAATTCTCGCGAATTTTTTTTTATGTGTTCGCAAGGATTTTTGCCAGTTCGCGAGGGTTTTGTACCAGTTCGCGATTGCGAACTTACATGTCGGCTCGCAACGGTCGCGATTATGTTGTTTCTACGTCTGGTTCATCATCACAGGTTCCCAGCACCCTCTGTTTCACCCCTGCCACCCTCTGTTTCACCCATGCCACCCTCTGGTACATCAATGCCACCCTCTGGTTCATCATCACTGTAGATTACACGGGGAAAAAGCAAGCACACCTGCCCTTCTTCAACTGACATGAATTAATTTGGGGTTGATTTATTAATGTGTCACTGTTTTAAAATTCCAGTCTGGCACCTGCTTCCTTATCTGTAATTTGCTTTCTGTTGCAGTGCAATTTTTTTTCCAGGACCTTTGTGGCCTACTTGTAGCTATTCTATGAGCCTGCTGTGAGGGTCAGAGCAGGGTCATACAATTG
Source organism: Lissotriton vulgaris (assembly GCF_964263255.1). Lineage (NCBI taxonomy): Eukaryota > Metazoa > Chordata > Amphibia > Caudata > Salamandridae > Lissotriton > Lissotriton vulgaris. The sequence continues at coordinate 934,465,770 of NC_141699.1, forward strand.
TTGCAACTAGCAACCGAACTGGGAATTTGCAGATTTTTTTTTGTGTTCGCAAGGATTTCTGCCAGTTCGAAGGGTTTTGTACCAGTTTGCAATTGCGAACTTACATGTCGGCTCGCAACGGTCGCGATTATGTTGTTTCTACGTCTGGTTCATCATCACAGGTTCCCAGCACCCTCTGTTTCACCCCTGCCACCCTCTGTTTCACCCATGCCACCCTCTGGTACATCAATACCGCCCTCTGGTTCATCATCACTGTTGATTATGGGGGGAAAAAGCAAGCACACCTGCTCTGCTTCAACTGACATGAATTAATTTGGGGTTGATTTATTAACCACTTGGATGCTAATGACAAGGGTAACTCGTCATGCACTGCCCATTCATTTCAATGAAAATCTCATTTTATGTAGAGTTTTATCTTAGCATCCAAGTGGTTAATGTGTCACTGTTTTAAAATTCCAGTCTGGCACCTGCTTCCTTATCTGTAATTTGCTTTCTGTTGCAGTGCAATTTTTTTTCCAGGACCTTTGTGGCCTACTTGTAGCTATTCTATGAGCCTGCTGTGAGGGTCAGAGCAGGGTCATACAATTGTTGCAACTAGCAACTGAACTCTGGAGGGGTTCCAGTCAGGAAGCACTACAGGGAATGGTTACTAATGATGAGTTTGAACTTTTGCACCTGCTGAATGCTTTCACTTTTGCAAAACTCGTTTTTCTGCAGAACAGCATTACAGCAACGGTAATGCCCCAAACAAGCTTACTTGTGAAAGTTGATTTCTAATCCAAAAGGGATCCAAAGAAAGTCAAAAGGCCTCAAATCCAAAAAAGTGCAGGCAAATGTCAACCTGAGGAGTTATTCTGATAAAAATCATCATTTTCAGAAGGTCTATGCTGCTTGCTAGTGGATTTCTTGTGCAGAATTGCAATTTTTGTAATTTCGCGAATGCGAGATTGTTGCTGCCCGCCGCACCTACATGTTCGCAATTGCGAACTTACACTGCACGCCGCAAAATTGTATCACCAAGAAAAAAAAAAATCCGCTGCGTGCGAATTTGCGGATTTTCAGTAAATTCGCGAGCGTTCGCGGATTGCGAATTTACCGAAAATCCGCAAAATCCGCGAGCGTAACGGATTTTCCGCCCATGCTTAGTCATGGTAAACTTGACAACAAGACTAAATGGGAAGCCATAACACAGTTAAGTATTTGATTGTGGAGGTAGACAACATTTCATGCGTCCTCTGGTGAAATCCCCTCAATGCCACAAATGCGATAGAATATTACCAATCATGGTAGATTTCATATTAAGACCTACACGTTTCAATGGATGCTGAGACAGTTTTTTGAGTTAGAAATATCGTGATTCAGAAATATCGACAGCAAGAATATCGTGGTCAAGAATATTGAATTTAATATAAGAAATATTTTTTTTTTAAATATAGAAGTTCTTAAAAATTGTTTGCAAAAATATAGATGTTCAAAATATCGATTTTTTAATTAGTGTTATCTATTTCATTTATATTTTAAATGGATGTGATATGTTTTTATGTATAAGTATTGATTTTAATTACATCTTGAATTTTTTAGTTCTGAAGCGGGTTAGGGGAATGGGGTGGAAAGTAATTTATTCCTGATTAATTAATAATTAGTTAGGAATTTATAATATTAATTGATTGAAAATTAATTATTGAAATTGTGTTATTAATTTTAGGTGCGGGTTGTGGGGTTTAAAGGGTTAAAGGGTGGGAAGTAATTTATGTTCAATTTATAATTAGTTGGTTTTTTATATTAACTAAATAATTGATAATTAATTATGGTGACTGTGTGATTATATTTAGGTGTGGGCTGTGGAATCTATGGGGTAAAGGATGGGACGCAATTTATGTTTAGTTATTTAACAATTAGTTGTTCATTAATATTATTTAATTAATTGAAAATTAAATATGGAATTTGAGTAATTAATTTTAGGAGTGGGTTGTGGGGTTTATAGGGGAAATGGTGGGAAGTCATTTTTGTTTAATTAATTACAAATTAGTTGATCATTAATAATATTCAAATAATTGATATTTAATTATGGTATTTGTTTATATTTTCTTGTGTGGGGGTTTTATTGTAATAGAGGTACAGTATGGGGAGTACTTATTTTTACTAACTTTATAATTAGTTGTTAAATAGTATTACTTTTTAAATTGAAAATAAGTTTTAATTGTGTTATTATTTTTTTTACAGTTTATTTTTAGCTGTGGGTTGTGGTGACTTTAGGAATAAAGTGTGGAAAGTTAAATACTTTTTGGGAGTTTTAATTTGTTTTTTATTAATAATATTTCTTTAATTGTAATTAATTATGTTAGATGAGGGACTACATTTAGAATTTAGATGTGGGTTGTGAATTGAGTGGTGTTATAGGGTAGGACATGAAAATAGTAAATTTATGTGATAATTCATGCTTTGTTTCAAATAACTTTTAATACAAAATGTGTATTTGTTTGCAAATTATTTTGTATTTTATTTAATATAATATTTGATGGTATTTTTTACATGTATTTAACATTATAATATGTTTTTCTTAGATTTTATATTAAATATATATTTGTATTTGAATTGTTAACATATTCATATATTTCTTTCTTTATTTGTTTTTTAAATACTTTTATTGTTAAAATGTTTGTTTTTAATTTTGAACTGACTTGAGGGAAAATATTAATTGTTACTCTTGCAATCTAACACTTTCCCTACATGTACACTCACTGGAGTGGGAACAGTAAGTTTTACCCCTCCGCTATCCAACACTTTCCCTACTTTTACAAATATTGGAATGGGAATAGCAAATTCGATACCGCCACTATCCAACACTTTCTCTACTGTTGCACTCACTTCAACAGAGTGGTAATAGTAATTTTTACCCCTCCGCTATCCAACACTTTCCCTACTGTTGCACCCACTGGAGTGGGAATGTTCATTTTTACCCCTCTGCCATCCAACACTTTCCCCACCGTTGCACTCACTGGAGTGGGAATAGTAATTTTTAGCCCTCCGCTGTCCAACACTTTCCCTACTGTTGCACTCACTGTAGTGGGAATAGTAATTTTTAACCCTCTGCTGTCCAACACTTTCCTACTATTGCACTCACTGGAGTGGGAATAGTAATTTTTACCCCTCCGCTATCAAACACTTCCCCTACTGTTGCACTCACTGGAGTGCGAATAGTAATTTTTACCCCTCCACTATCCAACACTTTCCCGACTTTACACTCACTGGTGTGGGAATGGTAATTTCTACTCCTCTGCTATCCAACACTTTCCCTACTTTTGCACTCACTGGATTGGGAATAGTAATTTCTAATACCCGCTATCTAACACTTTCTCTACTATTGCACTCACTGGAGTTGCAATAGTAATTTTTAACCCTCAGCTATCCAAACAGTTTTTCTACTGTTACACTCACTGGAGTGGGAATAGTAATTTTTACCCCTCCTCTATACAACACTTTCCCTACTCTTGCACTCACCGGAGTGGGAATAGTAATTTCTACCCCTCCGCTCTCCAACACTTTCACCACTGTTGCACTCACTGGAGTGGGAATAGTAATTTTTAGCCCTCTGCTGTCTAACACTTTCCCAACTGTTGCACTCACTGTAGTTAAAATAGTAATTTTTAACCCTCTGCTGTCCAACACTTTCCTACTATTGCACTCACTGGAGTGGGAATAGTAATTTTTACCCCTCTGTTATCCAACACTTTTTCTACTGTTGCACTCACTGGAGTGGAAATAGTAATTTCTACCCCTCCGCTATCCAACACTTTTTCTACTGTTGCACTCACTGGAGTGTGAATAGGCATTTTTACCCCTCCCCTATCCAACACTTTCCCTACTGTTGCACTCACTGGAGTGGGAATAGTAATTTCTACCTCTCCGCTATCCAACACTTTCCCTGCTGTTGCACTCAATGGAGTGGGAATAGCAATTTTCACCCCTCCGCTATCCAACACTTTCCCTACTGTTACACACACTGGAGTGGTAATAGTATTCTCTACCCTTCTGCCATCCAACAGTTTCCTTACCGTTGCACTCACTGTAGTGGGAATAGTCATTTTCACCCATTTGCTATCCAACATGTTCCCTGCTATTGCTCTCACTGGAGTGGGAAATTTAAGTTTGAAGATTTTTAAATAGTTTAATGTATTAATGTATAATAGAATGTTGTTGCTTGTACGCCTGTTAGTGACTCCCCACTTGGGGAATCATCAAACATTTTGCTGGCTGCTGCCTTGCTACTCCGCAGTGCGTTGGCGGTCATGGTGCGGCACTTGGGGCACTTAAAATCTGAAACAAACAGATGGGTAATTGCCGGTGATCATCTCATGCACACTCCTTCACCAGACTCTCAGAGAGTCCCTAACTTCATGTGCTGTTAGCGTCGCTCGAGTCCTTCAACACGGGTTTTGTTGTCCGCACAGATGGTGGGAGAATTCCACTGTCCGGGGGCTACCAAGGCTAATCCTCACAGGAAAGAAATGTTTGTCCCGGTCCATGCTAAAAAAGTGCTTCCTGCCGCACAACCCAAGTTGGCGGAGAGGTTCAGCAATTTCAGAGGAAGCCGACTTGGTATACTTATTACTGCAACCTTTGCCATTCAATTTCCAAATCCAAGGAACAGAGGAATGCAGACCCATAAATCAGCGCAAAGTCATTTATTGAAGCCCCTGCACCACTGCCATGATGCGTTTTGGCCTACCAGAGGCCTTGATCACATGACATGCATGAGGAGCGCCTTCACATTTTTAAACTGCAAGTGCAAGAACATGTGACTAAATAACATCATCATAGACATAAATGAGTCATTTGCAACTACCTTAATGTACATACATAATGAATGCATATTCATCATGATGGTTCAGGCAAGTAAAAGCAATAATTCATTAAATATTTATAAATTCATGAATACTGATTAGAAGGCAATACATGTGCAAAATAGATGTATTAAAAGAGCAATATTAAAAACCACAGAAAATACGACAGGTTAAAACTCGGGCAAAGTGTGCACTTAAAACCAAGTCTTATTTCAGTCATTTCAGCTCTATGCCTATAATGGACCCAAACAATAATTTCAAATGTTTGTAGGTCATTGTGTATACATTTTGTGCGAATGCTATATATATATACATCAAATTTTGATATTTTGTACAACTATATTTTATACGTCTATATTTTTTTCCGATATTTTTGCACTTACCTTTTTAGTATAGGGAGTCGATATTTTTGCATTCTATATTTTTGCATCGTTATTTTTTACTTCTATATTTTTGACATCGATATTTCGTCAGTGAACTGTTTCAATGCTTGAGGTGGAAGCAGCCAAGGTTTTAGATATCTACCAAAGATGGGTTCTTGAAGACAGCATACCCAATTTAAGATGGGAGCAACCAAGTTTAACAGCACTTGGGAAAGAGAGATTGTTCTCTATTTTCTATATGTCAACTGGTAAATAACTTTAAAATGTTGCTTTTTGCACCAGGAAGGATATTTCTCTATGGTGCAATGTGATGTAACAAGAAATCTCAATGCGGAGGACCCAGAAAGCCTATTAGCTACACAACTACTATTAAATGAAGCTGATCCACTTTCTTGCAATACCGATGACCTTACATGGTGTGGCGCTATCCAGTAATTAATAAGAAGGATGACGTCAACTACTTATTAAACCTTGGAGCTATCAAAGAACAATGCATAATACTTCTTGTAAACCAGTTGCAGATTCACTGAAAATTTGTGGTTTTAGCATCAACTCTGTTGGCCACTAACTAGGATGGATTAAAAATGTAACTCATTCCCAATATGCACTAATCAATGTCTCAATCCAGTGAGAAACCCTCTCTTCTAGCATGACTCTTATACAACAGGCACAGCAGGAAAGAGCTTTGATCACTTGTTCTCGTACACCCTGAGTTTATGAAGGGCTCTAGTCACACGCCGTTGAGAGTTACACTTGAAAAAGGTTTCCTGTAATAAATGGGATGTGCAGGATGTCAGAGAAGGTGACATGCTGTATCAACACAGAAGCAGCCACCATGCTAGACACAGGAATCGTTATGAGATCACAAAGAGCATGGTTAGTCCAATGGGACCTTAGAGAAAGTCAAGGTTCAGCAGGCATGTGCTTTGGTATTTAATTTTTTGGTTTCATTGTGGTGAGCAAGGTGGATGTCAATTTGAATCGTACAGTTGAGGAGTTTTTAGATGGTCTGGTACATGTAGACTTCTTGAGTATGATTAAACTGGCCACTGTTTACCCCAAGTTCAAAGATGAACATACTTTTCCCCAGAGGAAATTGACCAATTCAACATAACATCTTTTAGGTTAAAGATGCCCCTGCAGTACTTCAGCTGTTTAAAGACGAACTGCTTTTTATACTGTGGGGTGTCTTAGTCCCCTGAAATTGATGTCACAGCTGTCTACAGTTTCAACTGGAACACCAGGAACACCTAAAGAGGCTTTAACATGCTCTTCAAAAGGCAGAACCAGCTAAAATGCAGCAGTTGCAAGGTTCTTTGGTGGAATTTGAGAAAGCAGTGGGAGGATTCACTCCCCCACACTTGCATCAAGAATGTTCTAAGGGAGTATCACGAAGCCCAAAACTAAATATGAACCTTCATGGCAATCTCTGGTTAGTTTCTAAACTTTTCAGCTAACTATTAAACAATTGTTTCCTGCAAGAGAACCATAATGTTTGAGAAGTAGTGAAGGAATGGTGCTCAGATAGCAGACATTTCAAAACCTTTTTGAGAAGATGAATCTAGTCCTCTGAGAACAGTTGCATTGAAGGCTCGTAATAGTAGTCAGCCCGTTGACACATATACCTGAGATGTGGAGAAGTGTGGCTCACGGGTTAGAGGAGGCAGACCCTGATGCAGAGGTCAGACCCGGGACCAGGGTTCAATTCCCGACGTGGTAGGGTCTTGAGCTCAAAATGTCCACGGATATGATAATTCTCGCCTCGGTGCTTACTCGAATCATGGGTTCATACTCTGGGCAATAGCTTGCTTAATCTCCACTATGGCCCTACCGTGATGGGATGCCTGGTCTTCACCTTGGGGATGCCCAGTAGGGGTTATCTCGCAGGGAAAGCCAGGACGGGTTCCCAAAGCAAGCGCTAAGAGACCTGTCGGTGATTTGGCGCAATATAAATCGAAATTAACATAACTTATAAGCTGGAGCAGAACACTCTTTTGCCTTCATCCATTATCATCTCTTACTCAGAGTACAGAACAGGGTTGCTGTTGAGTAAGAGTGCTTAACAACTGTTTGGGGGAGGTTGAGGTTCTGGTTGTGCTTGCTTCAGAGTGTTTCACACTCCAAATCGACCACAGAGAGTTATGGCTGTGCATGATGACAAGTTTTGATTTTTGGTAAATTGTTGAACATATTATATAAATAATTGTAAAAATAAATATATTTAATTTCCATTGATTGTCCTCAATTTGTAGTGTTAATTTAGCCTGCACAATGGAAGACAACTAATTATTGGGAATAAGCATCTCCCTTTATATTTTGTCAATGGAAATGCTGCATCTTGACTAGAAAGCTGCCAATAGTCCTTTGTTGTTCAGACATTTGCATTATATCAAATATGAAAGAAGTAAAAGCAGCTGTTTCCAAAATATTGATCCAGATTTCACTGTCTTAGTACTTCAGTGTGTGCACAACTGTAGCCCAACACCCAGTGAAGCACATGGATCAGCAATCAAAAGAAAGATGATTACTGTGTATTCGTTTAAGACCTAAACGTTACACTAGTGTGAACAGATGATTAAGTACACTATAAAATTAAAGTAAGTGTACATTTTCATGCCAAGTGATTTTTATGACTCCAAGTATACGAAGATGTGTGTAAATATTACATATTTTTATTATTATATTTTGCACCATATACCCAAAACTGTGTATTCAAAATAAGTTTACACTGTGTGCTTGTCTTTAATGATGCTTTAGTGTTTCAGTCATGAATAACAACTGCAGGTGAATGGTAGGACAGGGATCTTTTGTCCACACCTGGTGCTCAGAATAATGTGGTAGATGCTACACAGAAATGTAATTTTTAAAATAATGTGTAATGCAAAAAGTCGTGCCGTAGCTATATAAGCAGATACAGTTTAGAAAAATGCATGCATTAAAGAAACATTTTGATTTGGTGGAGATCTGTCATTTATGATTCTTTGTGGAAATCCAGAGGTGCAATAAAAATAGTGTATACAAATTCATCAATGCCATCGGAATTTATATACTTTCCTGCCTCACAATCCATTTTTGTTGGCATTTTGACAAATTTTAGGTAACATTTAGACCTACACATCCCGAACTATATAAAAAGAAAAGAGCAAATACTATGAAAAAAAATCATTTTTATAAAAATGAGTGACACAAATTAGTGTGAGCGAAAAACACATTTTTCACAGATTGCTTTTCTAATTCTTTTTTTTTAATCAGACATTGACCATGGCAAGTGAATGCCACTTGGGATCTGTGTGTTTATGTTTGGTGTCTTTAGCACATACATTAATTTGAAATGTCTCCGAATTTGCACATGTTTTCATGACAATAAAGCTTGGAAACACAGGGCAGTAACTGTCTCTGCGTTTCAAAGCACTGTTGTCCACTCACTTGGACCCAATCACAATGGGCTCCGCTGACTTTTAGCAGAGCCAAATGGCCCAGTGTATAAAGTCAACTCGCTTAGCCCCATTAGTTCTTGGAGTTAGAGCTTAATGTTCAGGAAGTACAGCTCGACAAGTGGTGGCTCCTCCACTATGGAGGAGGAGCATCGCCCCGCTATTTTCAAACAGTGCAAAAAGCAAAAATATAAAATGATTATCATTTTATATTTGTGCTGCTTTGAGGGAGGGTGGGTGGGTGGGGATGCTCTGCTCTAGGAGCAGGGCAGGGGAGGAGTGGTTTACCCACTCCTAGGTGTTAAATGACAGTTTGGTTGGCCCTCTCGGCCACCCAAACCAGTCATGCGCAGGAGCAGAAACGTAGGACCCAGCGACAAGGTATGTTATATATATATATTTTTTAAATTATTCTCCCTCCCGTATTCGTGACCCCCCGGGACCCCTTCATGCCCGCCTTACTACCTGCAAGCCATGCCAGCCGCCACTACAGCTCGGAAACAGTGAAAAAGTTTTGTCTTTCTGAGCTGAGCTGTCTAAAATAATGCTTCAACCCAGAGAATTATTGGGATAAATACATTCTCTTAATACACTGCAACTTCTTGAAGACTGGCTTTAGCGCTGTTCTGTGTAAGCACAGTCTATCTTGATACAGCTCCTGGCTGATAAATTAAGGTTATTGATTTAAAATTTGAGGAGTTTGGTGTGCGTTTTCAAATAGAGTTGCCTTATTTCCCTTGATACATCTTACTGTGTTCCTACATAGTATGAACATAAAGCTTACTCGGTCGAGAGATTCAGTTGCAAACTAATATTCACAAGCTTGGCGAAAGAGGTCTCCACAGGGTAACTACAAGCAAAATATTACTGTGAAGAAGCGCAGGAAATTGCGATGTGCAGAATTCACTGTTCCCTTCTAACTCTTATTTTTTCTAGAACAATTTTAATATGATCTGTGGCAATAAGTGTAATTTCCTTCACTTTGTTCATACTGTAATTTTTATCAAGCCTCACCAGACCAATGAGATAATGGAGTACAAGTCATGTAAGGTAAATTTATTTTGCTCAACCAGGCTATTTGTTTATTAGTTTGTATTCAACAGAGTTGTTTGCACAGATGCAGCTTGTTTAATACTAAAATACATCAATGAATTTGAACAACATGTTGTTCTTTGGGTTCGGTATATCGATGATATCTTCTGTATCTGGAAGGGAAAAGAGAGTGGAGCACATGGATTTGTGGTAATCCTAAATAGGAATGAGTTGAATCTTAAATTTTCAAGTGAAGTACACTCTGATGAAATAGAGTTGTAAAGTACATTATTTCGTAAAAAACAGCTGGTAACAGTTTGTTGCATGCAGGTAGTTGTCATCCAAAAAATCTGATCAATAGTATACCGTGAGGAGAACTTTTACGAGCAAGAAGAAACTAAAGCTCAGACGTTGCCTTCCATGATTAAATGAGTATTATGAGAGAGATGTTTAACCGCTTCAGCGCGGCGCAACTTTTCGCACTGTGCTGAAGATTCGAAAACGGGCGTGGTCATGATGGAACGGTTCCGTCACGAGCACAGCCCAACGGACGCTCATGACGGAACCGTTCCGTCACGAGCGTTGAAGGGGTTAAAGAAAGAGGATACTCTGGGAAAGTTATTGAACAGGCCTGTATGAAAGCAAAAGATGAAAAAAGGGACAATTTACTCATTCTGAGTGTTAAGGACAATCCTGAAGAGCAACCAATTAGATTTATCACCTCATTCAGTAACTAGGCATGGGACGTGTAATGAAGCCTTAAGAAATTCTGGCAAGTGTTGAGAACTGATGAGATTCTTACAAAGCATAAAGGTGATAACCCACATATCACATTCAAAAGGCTTACGTCATTGAAAGATGTTATAGGTAAATGTATGGTTCAACCAAAGAGCAACACAAATACCACACCAGCTTTTTATGTGTGTGGGGAATGTAAATCCTCCAGGCATAGTACCAGTTGTAAATCAATCAAACTATCTAAGAACAAAAAATCACATGTGATTACAAAACATCTAACCTGTAATTCTGATTTTTATGTATATGTGCTAACTTGTCCATGTTCACTATTTTATATTGGTATCACAATCCGCAAAGAAAAGGTTCTGTAACATTTAAGAGCAATTCCAAGAGAGGACAAGCAGTATCCCATAGCAAGGCATTTTAAAGAATGCCATGATAAAGATGGGAGGCTACTCATATATTCTGTTATTGACAGAATCCCTGTCTTCGAAAGAGGAGGAAATAGAGTTCAAGAATTATGAGGTCTTGAGTCTAGTCTGATTATAAAATATGAAACAATGCATCCTACAAGTCTGAATAAAGATGAGGTACTATCTGTTCACTAAGGCTAAAACTTGGAAGTGGATTACGCGCATCTTTAGAAGGCTTGCAATTTTGACATAATGACATTTCAGTGGGGTCATTCACTGCAAAGAGAAAAAACTGTTTTTTTCCATCCAGTTCTGCATTGCTCTCTAGACCCTCTCAAATCCCTACTGTTGAGGGTGTCAGCTTTGGTTTTGAGACATGTTGTGATATCATTACATAGGCTTTTTCTTTAGGACGTTGCTGCTGTTTGTACGTCTTGCACTATTACAAAGAAAAAATTCACGATGTGCACCTGCACATTCAAATGATTTACTTTAAGTCAAGATAGCATGTTGTTAGAGTTTCGGCTGTCAGACAGATGTGATTTTTAAAGATGCAAAAAAATACTGCCCTGTTGTAAAAAATATCTGGGGCCCGATTCCGATCCGGTAAAATTACCGTCCGTACGAATCGTATCCGGAGCCGTCTCCGTACGATTCGTACACAGGCCGTATGGCCCGACGAGTACGATCCAGACGGGGTATCAGGACGCGAGCCGTACAGTCCACGTCAGGTAAAGGCGATTCGTACGGAAAAGCGCACAATCACATACACACCGTACGGCGCGTACCCCCCAGGATCAAAGGGGTATGCGCCGTACCCGGGTGGGCCGTACTGTACCTGTTTCGGGGCGAACTCTGCTTTTATGACTGTTTTCAGCTCCCGTAGAAAAAGAGTTGTACGGTGCGTACCCGACATGTATCATACTTGCTGGGTCGTATAAACCAGCCGCGAACCGTACAGATGTCGCGTACAGCGGGTTCCGAGTGAGACTCGTACAGGGATTTCATTTGTACGGTCTCTGTACGATTCGTACGGAGTCCAGCTCATGGTACGAATCGTACTTCGTCGTACGTACGGGGGACGTTGCAGGGTACGATTCGTACGGGAAAAACGCTCCGAACGGCTATTCGGAGCGCTTTTTACCGGATCGGAATCGGCCCCTTAATGTACAATACTTTGCTGTGTATGAGTTATAAGTTTTCTACTTGCAAATCAAATTTCCTTTTCTAACCCTTCTGCATAACACTGTTCTTTGGGGAAAACATAACTGTGCTAATGCACTCCCTTCAGTACAGGGGTCTTGCCCCAGGGTATAAATTGTTGTAGTCAAACATGTCTCTTCTCAATGAGATTTTCAACCTAGGACCACTGAGGGAAACACCAAGTCACCCAACAATTTCTAAACATTTACCCTACCAAAATGCCAGACCTGTTGTCTTTGCTCAAGCATGTTATAGGGGATTGACCTCAAAACATGCACTTTCAGAAAGACTCATCATATTTATTTAGTTTTTTTGTCATGTATATCCTCTTTTTACTTTATGTATTTTTTTGTAGCACACCTCATGAATCTCGTTGAATCACTGTGTTACATGACCTACGATTCCTTCACTGTGAAAGTGCAGGAAAGATTTGAGATTTGAGATGGGGATAAGGACAAGATGACAGAAATGTAAGAGGATATCATGGAGATTCTAACTTGCTAGGTGGTGTGTGAGAAACAAAGATTTTTGCTCCACTATGAACCTCAGGAGGTCATCTTGGATTCTCATCTCCCATGGTAGACTTTAAGAGATGGGAGAAGCTATTCCAGAAATGTATGGGATGGAAGCAATGTGGGCCTTGCATTCCTTGGCTGCCACCCTCTCTTTGAAGGTATTTTTCACCTCTCACTTTCCCTAAATCCAGTCAAAAGATTTGCAGCCCAACATTAAATGACCTTTATCAGAGTCAGTCTTTTAGTGGGTAGGCCAATGACTCCCTATTTGATAACCAGTGCTCGTCCAACTCCCAAAATCTGGCAGTTGAACAAAAAGGTTTTGTTTTTTAAAGAAGTGTTAATGTGAATTTGGAAGATTTGAAAATGTATTTGAATTGACATTTTTAATGTTGATATTGACACTGAAATGTTCGCTATTCAAGCAGATCATCATCACCTACACTGAGTTTATATCCCCTCCATATGTCTTAATCACATGCCATGACATGCAGAATAAATATGTTGTGATTGTCACTGTCTCTTTTACTTTTACTTGGAGATGTAGACTTCTTTTGGGGTCACAATTTATGCAGAGGCTCTGCTCTAACTGTAGAAAGTTGTGGCATTTCCTCCTTGTATGTTTGTAGAAATCATGGCATATGTCTTATTTATCTAAACTAAATTAATATCCAAGATAATGACGAGGCTAGTTAAATTGAAGAATGTAACATTGTGGCAGAATGAATCACAATTTTCGTTACTTGAAGGAAGCAAGTGGATATTCATTGAAACCATCTAGCTCCCAGCCTCCATTGCATTGACAATCACCAATGTAGACTTCTAAAAAATCATCAGACTTCTCTATCAATTGCTCACACACAGCTTAATTTATACATACTAACATCCCTAAGGCCTGGCTTGCTCAGTCTATAAATGACAGTGGTGCCTTTGTGCAACAATCTATATCTCAAAGAGAAAATTTAATGGCAACATTGTAAATAAAGAGCATCCTTGGTAGCTGGTGCAATCTGGAAAAATGTGCGTTATTAAAACATCAAATGGCAACTGCATTACAACCTCTTCTCATGCAGCTTTCCTTGTAAATATTTGGTTATGCTTTTAACCTTGCTTCTTTTAGAAGTTTTGTGATGGTAATTCTCACTTTTGCTATCTTATTATTTGCTATTATAGTTTGAATTTTAATTTAGATTCATTAATAATAATAATTATAATAATAATAATATTAATATTATTAATAATAATAATAATAATAATAATAATAATAATAATAAATCCTATTTTAAAGCACAAACATATTGCCATTAAGGGTTTCAAGGAGCTCAGGCAGTCAGGGAGAATAAGTGACATATTGCCCAGAGTCACATGATGCGGAGCTGCTGCTTGTGCTGGGCTGCTGCTCTACCCCCTACCAAAATGTACCCGCCACTTTTTTCCTTGATTCTCGCTCACTAACTCTTTTAGTTCTTGGGCAAGCAAAAAGACTCAAGGGCCTGACCTCCATTCACCACCCATGTGATTCACCGTCCGTCCTGATTAAAGTAAGCAGAGTTCTACAACAGGTACCGAAGGGCATTCAGCTACTTAGTGAAGATTTGGGCTTCTGACCACCCACATCCTTCATGCACAGACCAATGAACAGCAAGATACAAAAATTAATTCCAGTAAAAAGCAACAGATAGTCCAAAACCAGGTACTTACATTTCAGGCTGATGCCACACTTGATAATTCCTGCTTAAAAAGTAGAAACCCATTAGTGGCAAAACCTTCTCCATTCAAGCTGTACAACTTTGAAATACTCTACCTGAAATGTCAGACCCCCTGAGAATTACTTATATTTGAGCCAAATAGTTACAACCTGGTTATTCCAACATGATACATCAGAAAATCCACATATTCTCAATCTCCTTCTTCTCTGCCTGCAGACAGATGAGCCTTCGGGACCCGAATTTACAAACTACCCCTTACCAATTTCTGTGATAACCACATATCTCCTGAACTAATATATAAGAGAATGATTTAGTGTTATTCTGGAAAATAGAACACAATTTCGGTTTATACCAGACAATTCTAAAGGACTAGTTATGCGGACATACCACAGAACTCGTCATATTAAAGAAACCATTTATTAAGTCAAATAATCAAAATAATCTTTAATAGCTATGTAATAAAAATGGAGAAGCTGTGTCAACAGAATCTATATTCAATCAAAGAAACAAAAACACATACAACAACAGATATCAACAACCCTCAACCTGGCTTTCTACTAGTTATACACCCTCAAATTACATTCTGTCTTAGTAACCTACCCCCGCCTGTCCTTGGCATTTCTGTCTGCCTTACTCTTTACTATTCTTTAGTGAGCTCATCATAGCTGTCCACACAAATAACAAACTAATCTTCTGGGTAACCTTTCCATGGAATCTAACCCTATCTAACCTTTTCTAGCCTAGCTGCTCATACCATTTTGACTCAAAATAAATACCAAACTTTTCTTCTGGGTAACCTCTCTTTGCTAACAGTATCCAACCTTTCCTTGCCTATCTGCTTATTCCTTTCTCCACTTGCATGAACTCTCATTAATAATCTCACTAAACTGATATTAATTAATCTACCAGAAGAAACTGGAAGGAATGTCTCTAACAGTTTCCTAAAAGTACAAGTCTGGCTGACAGGTTAAAACAATTCCAAGCAATCCCCGAATAGATATACTATTGATAATGCCCCCAAAGCCATGCCCTTACTTTTGGGGTCACCAGAGGTCGCAGCTGGGACCCCCTGTCTTGCCCTTTGCTACCCATGGCACTGCCTTTCTGAACCCTGGTCCCAGAGGTGGCAAAATCAGTGCCTGGAACACAGGAGCAGATCACTTTATTGACATCATTTGGAGCTCTAATTTCATGATTTTCTGTCACATTTATATTACACAAACAGCGAATAATATCATTCACTATAAGTGTAACAGAACATGGAGTACAGATAGCTAGAATATGACCCTATCTGACAGCTAAAGTGAGAGAAAATGCTTTTAAATGTATGTTGTATGCATAAATGTGGGTGAGTGTGTTTATCTAAGACTGTGTAATTGTGTGTTTATTTATAAGCATGTGTGTTTGAATCACAGTAAAGGTCAAATGGTGTGTGATGTTACTTCTGATAACGCTGGCATTTTGGTAAAGTGATGCCCATGCCCACAGCAAGGAAACCCAGGTACAAAGCAAAAGAAGAAAATAATGGGGGGTGGTGCTTACCTTCAGAGGGTACAGAGCAACACATAAAAAAGGGAATATGTTTTGAACAAGCATGTCATCTATAAAAACTAAAATAGGCCCCCTCTATTTAGGTGCTCGGGCCTATTATTTGTCCCTATTCAACTCAGATTATAAGTAATGAATTCCATTCACTTTAGCCTAGAAATCTATTAGAGGAGAGAAATGTATGGTCCATTTATGAGTCTGGCCGTCCTAGGGCTGTCAGACTCATGGGGCGCAGTTGTGGTGGTCCGGCCACCACTGTATCGGCTGGGTGACCACTGTATTACAATTTTGGCGGTTTAATCACCATTGCACTGCCGCAACCATCAAGGAACCGCCTTCCCTGGCTGTCCAGCGGCTGTCAGGGGCTCGCAATATGCGGGTGGTGCCACTACAGCACCGCCATGCATATTATGAATTTCAGGACCTCTGGCGGTGTCATAGAGACTCTTCCTCCATGAAACTGCTGGCAGTCATGAAACAAAGGGGGCACTACAGGGCCTCCTCATGCCCCATGCATTTGAAGTGCATGCAGGGGGGGGCACATATTGTGCACCCTAGTGCGCACACACCTCCAATACCAGCACAGCATGTACTGCACAGTCCATGCCAAGCTGGGATGTGCCGTGGCAGCCTGTGGTGGTGCCTTTTTCTAAGGCGTACAGAGTTGCCTTGAAAGCCACAGCCCCAGGACCTACACAATATCTGCCGCCAGACCATAAAAAACGTATAACATTCCGGGCGAGCGGCGGCCCAATTTGGCGGTCCAGGTGCAGGGCAGTGTTGTGGCAGTCGCTCTAGGACTGCCAAACTCGTAATCTGACTTCTGTGTCAGGTAGGGAAGAAATGTGCAATGTGAGGATGGGTGACATTTAAAGGAGATGCTCAGACAGCACACATGCAGCATGATGTGGAAATAGATAAACAGGCTCATTCAAAATAGTGGCCTTTCAGCATGCACGTCAAAAGACTAATGAGCCCATCAATGTAATTTTTACCATTTGACTTTTACTTGTCTTTATTCATAGAATGTAACCCTTTAAATAGAATTTACAATTATTTTTTTGATGATGATGCAGACATTAGGGGTCTGGCCTTTGGGGGGTCAGAAGACATTCTGGGATGACACGACAGTGGTCATTTGTTTCATAATAGAGACATTGTGAGGAAATTCCTTTTGTGTTACTATACAAAATTTCAGAAAAATATGTGAAATTATGTGATATGCAAATGTGGTATTCAGTGCTATGTATTGGTGTGAAGTTTGCCCTTGCAACCATTTTGGATGCAAGAACCCATTGCATGGTAAAAAAAGAAGAGTGTTAAGAAATACATGTGCCTTGAACAAAAGCAAATTGTTGGAGGATACTCTAGAGGCCCTCGACAGAGGTGCCAGGGAGGAGTAACTGAAATGTTGTCTTTTTGAGACCCTACAATTATTGGTACTGGATGCCTATGAAGTTGCACAGAGCAGGCCTACTTCCACATGCAAGCTTTTGGAGGTGCACGAATGCACGCTATGATACATTGCACATCCTATGCAAATGCCCATCAGTGCAACCCTTCCTGGTCTTATGTAGGCCAGATCATGAGCACCTCTATGCCCCTGCACCTGCCACTCACCCCCTCTGCTATTCTTCTGCATGACCTGCGACAATCGCTAGAGTTATCAAAACCACAACAACGTCTCTTTCATACGGTCCTTGCCACAGCTAAACAATGTATCTTGCGGCAATGGAGGTCACCGACACCACCTTCACAGGAGGCCTGGCTCGTAGCCATGATCCACACCTCCTCCCGCGAACGAGTCATTTACATCCTGCAGGGCCAATCTAAACTCTTTTTACAGACGTGGACACTTTCCCTGCGAACAGAGGAGAGCACAGAGGATCAACACAAAGAAGGGTACTCAGAACCCCTCCTGCCGCCCGTCCCATGTCCACGCTTCTGTCACCCCCCACAGTAGACACATAAGACAGAGCATACAAGGTTTCCAAGGTACTGAGGCAGTCCCTTTCCCTTATACCTCCCTTCCCATCTCCCACACCACTCTCATAATGATGAAGGATTCCACCTATTACCCCATCCCACACATTCTCCAATGCACACCCCTCATGGATCATGTACATACACACAGCTGACCCCTCCACATCCACCCTCCCCACATACTGCATACCACCAGCTGTCCTGTCATTTGTTGTCATTTTGTCATTTTCTTTTCCTCTTTCCTCTGTAACTCAGTAGGAGACCGCATCCACCACATAACCCTGCCCCAGATCCTCACCTGCCCCTTCCCCCTTTTTTTCCCCTATTTCTCCTTGCCTCTTCTCTTCCGCTCCCCTCTCAGTCCCCCACCCCTGATGCCCCCACCACCTCAACAATGCCTGATAACAATACCTCACAGTGAGGATACTGTTCCGCACCCCCCCCCCTTAGACGAGGGCCCCCAATTAAACTCAAGAGTTCAGGGCAGCTTCGGAAGATGCGTGGGGGCAGCATTGCACCCTTCAACACCCTCCTTCATATCTTCGCTTTCTCCACCTCTGTACCCTATATCTCTTCCAGTAATTGTACCGGCCCACGCCAAGATGACAGGATGAAGTGGAGGGCACCATTTTCCTTTATCTTCGACCGTTGAGGGCATCCTTTGTCTATGGCTGTATATCATCATATATCCAGGGCAAAGTGCCGCTTATACCTCTGAACAAACGCAGTTATGACTCCATAAGCATCACCACCATCCCTGTGATGCAACACACACACATTCATGCATTTAGCCATTTTGGGATACTCCTCACCCATGCCCCTAACCCAAAAAAAGGGGTCCTGCTGCCCCCTAGGACATCCCCGTAGTTGCACTTTGTGCCACCAAGAGTCGCTGCTGTCAGCCCCAGTAAGGGGCTGTCAGATTGTTGAGAGGGGCCTGAAGGCCCCTCTCAAATGTGGCTCAATGGTTAGAGCGGCAGACCCTGATGCAGAGGTCTGGCCTGGGATCTCTTGGGCTCAATTTCCCCGGACCTGATAATTCTCGCCTCAGTGCCTATTCTAATCATGGGTCCCACTCTGCAACTCTGGGCAATAGCTCTCCACAACGGCCCCAACAATGCTAGGATGCCTGGCTTCACCTTGGGGGTGCCTAGGAGTGGGCAGTCATTTCACAGGGAAAGGCCAGGAAGGGTTCCTCAGCGGTTTTCGTACAAGCGCTGAGATGCCTCATGGGGATTTGTGCGCTATACAAGTACCATTACATTACACATTACATTACAAGGCCCACAACCCCTCCCACCATGTATTGGTGCTTCCCATAGTATGGACTGATAGCTCTTCCCTGGACCCTTCCCCTTTCCCTCCCAAGCTACTTCCCCTTATTTGCTATATATTATTTCATGTTTACTGAATATGGCTTTTTGTGGCAGATGTTTCTAGCCGTGTATTTTATGGGCAGGATCTGGGAACCGGCGCTTATGAAACTGTCTCCTGTATTGTTGTTCACTTCGCTATATAGGTATTGGCGCCAGGGTTCCTCATATTGTTGTTTCTGACGTATATCCTGTTTCTTGGCCTGTCCCCGTCTCCTTTAGCTTGATTGTATGGCACCTGATCCGTTTATTTCTATAATATAAAATGAAACCTTTATTATGTTCTGTACCCTACTCATGCGCTCCAAGGTAAACTTTATCCTGAATCGCTGCCGGACTTCAGGGCTGTCGGCTGATGAGCTGTGTTGAACCGTGATATGTTTGGTTACATTTCTGACTACCGGCCGGCCCCTGCGGTTGTAGGCCCATAATTGTACTTTCATAGTGTTGCAATAAAGGTTTTCAAAAAAAAGAAAAAAAAAGAATTGAAGATTATCCCCTCACTACGTTAAGCTAAAACATTCACCTTCACTTTTATTGATATATTTTTTGGATCGCATGGATTTTTTTGCACTCTGATCGTATGTGATGGAACATTAAGTGACGAGCTTGAATTGATCACTAACTATATAGACTGGTTTTCCTCTATTAGACTGGCTAACTTCTATCATACTTGGGGTTCAGGTCCCTAATTGTTTGAACTCTGACATTGAGTGACAATATGATAATTTCGGGCACTAGACCGAGCAGCAGCAACCTTAACTACTCAAGGAAAGTGTCCCTGTGAATGAACAAAGTACTGAAATAGCTTTTAATTATGTTTGGTGCAAGGAGCCCACAAAGTACTGAAATAGCTTTTAATTATGTTTGGCGCAAGGAGCCCACTACGGGTAATTTAATAAATCTCCAAAGGACTACAAAACCCAGCATGCAAATGCAAATCATGACGTACTAAACGCTGTCAATTAAAATGCGTGCATCATGGAGACATCGCGAACGCCGAAACAAAGAAGCAAGCCCCTGATGAAAGGCGGACGGCCTCGAAACGCGTAGGGCGAAGAATAATTCGAGCATCACAGAGGAATGAGGGAGCTGTTGTGTGCCTTCTGAAAGCTTGGGCCATTGAATAAAATATATATGTATATATGCAAATTTAGAATCCGATCCGATCCACAGAATTCAGACAAGCCCACAGTTCTACCGTTCAAGTTCTTTATATATATATATATATATATATATATATATATATATATATATATATATATATATATACGCGTTAACTCCAAACATCACTTCCGAGTCGAACGGGAGTCAGACCGGCGAGGAAACATAGGAGACGGACCACCAGATGCGCTTCACAGGATCTTTATTTGCAAAGAAGCCGGTAGGCAAGAGGGCACTACACGTTTCGGGCTTGAAAAGCCCTTGTTCACATGCACATATATATCCAACTATCCAACACTCGCAGGAAGCCCAAAGACGAAGAGTAGCCACAAGAAGTTCAACCACCTGCACTGGCGCCGTTCTTGCTTTCATTCCATTTCTGCAAGCCAAAGTGCACAGCCTGCATAGACCCGCCTCCAAGCAGTGGGCTTCTCTTCCCGGCCAGGCAACAGCCGTAATAAATCCAATGCCTGGCCGGGAAGAGAAGCCCACCGCTTAGAGGCGGGTCTATGCTGGCTGTGCACTTTGGCTTGCAGAAATGGAATGAAAGCAAGAACGGCGCCAGTGCAGGTGGTGCTGCCTTGGGCATGAGATCGCAGCTACAAAGCAGGGCAGACGGCATCCTGTGCACAGCTTCTTCCACTGGGATGAAAATTGTTCTCAATGTGAGGTTTTGCAAGCTGCCCCACTCGGGGAAGACGGCAGAGGCACTTCAAGGCCCAGATGGCCTAGCGAAAGACCACGCCCACTGGGGCAGGTGCTGACATTTAACAAAAGTGCGCGCCCTAAAACTGCTTTGCAATCCCTCTGAACATGCCTCTGATGAAAGAACAACGGGGCATATTATCAAGGGGGTTTATCTCCGCTTTTTTGGCTTTAAAAGCCAAGAAAGCGGAGATAAAATTATCTCCCTATTACCAAGCTGTCGCTAACACCAGTTAGCGACAGCTAGTAGGAGATAGCGACGATCTTGGGCCCCACTTTGCATGTCAGTGATATTTATCACTAATGAGATGCAAAGTGGGCGTGCCAAGATGTTAGAGACTGAAAACAGTCGCTAACATCGCTATCTCCTATTATCAACTTTTGGAGATATTCGCGCTAAGCGGGAATATCTCCAAAAGCTAACACCTGCCCTGAGCAGTTCTTAGCCATGTTATCCAATGGGAGGTGGATAACATGGCTAAGAGCATTTGCTCGATAATGCATGAATATCGCTGACTTTTCAGCGATATTCATGCATTTCGGCCGTTTTTTATCGCATTTGCGATAAACCTTGTTAATAGCAAGGTTTATCTGCGATAAAAATCGCCGATGTGCGGCGATAATTTTTGTCTCTAAACAAGTTAGAGACAAAAATTATCGCTAGTTGTTGGTAATATGCCCCAGAGTTCCTGAAACGCGTCAGGCTGATTTTACTTACTGAAGAATGCAAGGGTTTGACTGTCTGCTAGTAAGCTGTGGAATCATTAAATTCGAATGCCAAATTGTACTTCTTGTGGCTACTCTTCGTCTTTGGGCTTCCTGCGTTTGTGTTTGATATATATATATATATATATATATATATATTAGAAATTCCCCATGCGGATCTATCAATAAAGTTTTAAGGGGCAAAAGTTGAAATATTTTATCAATAAAATTGTTTTAAGTATTTATTTATAAATGTTGAAGATATAGATGTGGGGGTGTCAGAAGAGCCTCAATGCCAATATAATGATAAAAGATTTTAAACTGTGACATGCAATATGGAATATGATGCATAGACATTGCAGACTTATATGGAATAAAATAGTCAGAGCCTTTAATGGTGAGTTATGCTATGTTTAAAATCTTAAATGGAATAATGCATAACAAAGAAACCAAGGATGTTAGAAAGCAGAATCTAAAGATAGATTGGTTTTCTTTGGGTAAGTGTTTTGTAGTGGGGCTGAGCCTTGCATTCATACAGTGTTAAGTTAGCATGAGCTTATTAGAAGTTTAAACGCCATTTTGCCTTTTGCTTCCTTTTGCACATGGCACACGTTAGTTATTATTTAGAGCTAGGCTGAGTGTTTTGCTTCACATGAGAATAACTTGTTTTTCTACACTGCTGGACTTGCTTCTTAAGCTTAGTCTGAACAGTGAGTGCTGAGGCCTTCAATGTTATATCAACACTGTTGCTGTTGTTCGAACTGATCAGCGCACGTTCTAGCCATAACGTATATGCAGCTGTGGATAACTCAGATACTGGCGCCTTTAACACCTCCCCTGCTCATGACGAGCTCAGCTCGTCATGAGGCACACTGGAGCTGTGCTTATGATGAGCTGAGCTCGTCATGAATAAAGAAGAATAGCAATTTCCAGCACAGGATGGGAATTGCCTTAGCAGCCAAGGTGTTAACAATGCACTGTGTAGGCATGATTGAACCCACTTGGAGAACATTCGTATGCTGAGAGCTTGTGCAGAACTCAAAGAGATTCACTCCAGCTAATCTTTGAGGTATGGGGCCGCCTATGCAAGCCTAAGAGACCTTCTTTAGTTATAAAATAACCTACTAGCAAGGGAGGGTGAAATATAGGTATATATTTAACCTGTTTCCATTTAACATTATAACATGCTTTCTGTCTTTGTATTTTATGGAATAGTAACTATGCTGACAATCTTATTTATTATAATATGTTTGCTTGTATTTGCTAAGATGCTGCACCTGAGATCACAGCGTTAAAATAAATATTTTAAACTTGCTTGTGTCTCCCTTTACTCCCTGTTCTGGACTGGTATGAGAGTATAACGAAAGAGTGCTCATGTTTCCCACCTTACCTGAGGTATCCTAAGTCGCATGTTCTGGGTTGTCAAATCATTGGTAACTTTTCTATAGGACGAAGAGCTAATGAAACACTGATGCTAGTCTGGTAGGGGTTTTTGGGTACAAAGGTGAGTTTTTGGCACACCCTAATTCACTGAGGTCCTGAGTCTCTGTGCACAGTTCTGTGTCTGAGCAGAATCCCTGCAACAGTGTATAGGGATGTGTTGAACCTTGTTTGTTTTTCCCCATGGGTATTTTTAAAATACAAAAGAAGTTTAAATCTTTAAATCTTAGGATAAATTTGAAAGTTGCAATTACTTATATTTGTGATATAAAGATGAAATAGTGAGATTGTAGACTTTTTGTGAATATAGAATGTATACTATTCCAGTTTGAGACTGATAATAGTGGTTATGGAAGCTTATTCTGTTCTGAAGAACTATTTTCTTGTTTGATAGATTTTCAGAGGAGTAGCTTTTTCATTTTGTCTTTTACCTATATGTAACTGAACTTGAATTGTAAATGTTTTATTGTATACTTTTTTATAATTTCTCACTTCACCGTCCATTGCAATGCACCCTCTATGTGTTCCATGTAGTTTCTATTCTGGGCATGTATTGGTTTTCACCATTCTTCTCAGGTAAAAAAAATATTGCTCCTGAGGAGAGCTAAAGTTAATAAATCAGTTTACCTATACCCTCAGATTTCACAAACCCCTTCTTTATTTCAATTAATTTAATTATTTTACTGATTTATTTCCATGATAAATTATCAAATAATATTATTGAATGCTTACTTTGCAAATAGTGTTTATCTATGTCTGATCCCCAGTTCCCGTTGGAATATTGGGTTTTTCCTTGCCCATTTATAATATCACCACATGACAATGTATTATGTGGTCTGTGTTACTGGCGTCCAATATACAATTCTTACAGTTGCAAAAATATAATTCCTGTTGTCGTAGAATGTGCTAACATCAGTATCATCTTCTTGCACTATGAGCATTTTCGGTTTTTCCTTTTATAATAGGATTTTGCTTTTTCCTCCAGTGGTGCTTACCCATTCCTTTTCATAACCTTTGGCCCTCAACCAATCACGTAATAAATATAAGAGAACATGAAAACAAGATATAATTTAAAGAAACACTATGTCTGTCCATGTGCCTTTACCTGATGACTAAGGGTAAGCACAATTGTAGAATTTGACTACTCAGAATTCTGCTGAGTTACATAAAAACTCCACAAGATTTTGCAGAGTTCCGCTAACAGTCGGACATAGTCACTTTCAGCAGCTTGTACTGTCATTTAGTGCCGGCAGAGCGTTCTGTGCGGAAAAATCAGTAGGAATGGCACCATGCGGTGCACCAGATGATGCCACTATTCTATTTGATTTTCTACTCGTGCTACAGCCTTCTGACTGTGAATGGCTGTGACATCAGGAATATCTCACCAGATTTCCTCCTACCGACTGGAAGCATTTAGGGATACCACATTTTGTTAGCACTTGGCAATTTATCATTCTGGAGACGCATGTGAGAAGAAATCCGACTTCCTGGCTATTGGCAGAATTTGCCTGGAAGCTCTACATTACAAGAATAATGCAGAGTCACCAAAATACCACCAATTCTGCAGGCGGAATGAAATATTCCACCCACCCCTACTGATTACAGACTCCCCCAGCCCAACAATATAGGTAACTGCTAATAGCATAAAAGAGAGAAGAAAATAGTTGTAAAAGGTGGAAGGTTGAGTGCAGCATATTTAAAAAATCATATAGTCAAGAAAAGTGAAAGGCAAAAGCTAGATTCATTCCATATGAAGTGGGAAAGGAAAGGAGGACGTTTTGGGCAAGGACCTGTGCTGAGATGAGGTGCTCAATGTGAAATGAAAAGAAATTGACTCATAGGGCCTTTCTACAGACATGTTTTTTCTCACCAGCCAGTTCCTGTCTAGGTAACCTGGAATATTTTTGGGACAGTATGATCACTTTCTGAATCTACGGGGGACCAGTGGGATGCACTCTCAGCTGAGGATTGATTTAATAGGGATTTCCTGTAGGTTACCCCCACTTTTTGCCTGGTCTTTTGCTGGTTTTTGACTAGTATGACTGGGATCCTCCTAATCAGGCCCCCAATCTATCTGTGTTATCCCTAACATTGTTATGCATGTACTTTGGTACACTCCAGAATGGATACTAGGGTACCCTTATAAGTCCGTAGTACAAGGTACCCATGTACCCAGGGTATAGGTGCACCAGCGGCTTCCCATTTGCTGGAGCAGGTATTATGCTATCCATGAGAGGCCATGCAAATGAAACTACAGGTCTTCTACTGCAACCTATGTGAGCTGGTGCTTGCACCACTTACTCTAGATATACGTTCACTATATCTATAGGTCACTGCACTTAAAACTTATAAGTCACCCCTATAGCAGACCTTATTAATCCTGAAGGCAGGGTGCTGGGTTTTACTTGAGAGGGTGCCCCTATATGAGCAGAGCCCCTCTGCTGCCATCGGAGCCCATTCTCCCGGGTTGTCTGTGATTCAGTTGGACATATAGGTAGAGGTGCATTGTAACCTCATGGTAAATGCTATCTCGGAAAATGGCTGTATAGAAACATATCGTGTTTGGTATGAAAAACACCTTGGAATTATACCTCCACACCGGTAACCGGTGTGGGAGGTATGATTCCACTCTTCTGAAGCAAGCTTTGTGGGGTCTCCGGTCTATCTATAAAGGTATTGATCGATTCAATGAGCTTTGCAGAACAATTCGAAGTCAATACAATGGATTTCCTGACGAGTTTGTTTGTAAGGAGCTCCACAATCCCCAGTTGCATTCAAATAAATGGTTCACAGTGAAATTCTTAGATAGGCCGGAAGTATATGTGTACATGACTATCCAAGATTAAAGCACTTCTCTTTTCATGGTTTGGTACCAGTTAGCAGAGGTTAACATGCCCAGCTGTATACTTGATCATAAAAAGTACATGAGTGGTGTGGATTAAATAATTACATAAACCAACTATATAATGAGAGATGTAAAACTCGCACATGGTATAAGAAGTCGCCTATTCACCTGATCAATTTGACAACGTACAATGTGTATGTTGTTTACTGCCAGACCACCAAAGGAAGACTAATGCCTTTCCTTGACTTTCAGTTGGCCATACTTGAAAGTTTTACTGCTGTAGAAGCAGTAGCCGCTATATCATCAGTTGTGGAGGATGCTGCAGCGTGAAAGGATCAGCGCTTCGCCAACTGGCTTCTTCAATAGAGAAAATGAGTAAACCGTATCATAGATGCAGCGTTTGTTATCAGAAAGGAATGAGGCAGAAGACTACTTTTTACTGCCCCCAGAGTCTACCTCAACCCAGCCTATAGGTTCCAAATAGCTTCAATTTGTACCACAAAAAGGGAAGTTTTTGCGTAAGTGACTGAAGTGGAGCTGTCAGACTGACAGCATGTTACTTTCAATTGCTGTGCATTGATATATACCTTCCATTGGCTACTTCTTGACTTGAAAAGCAGTCTTTCAAATTGTTATATCGAGTTTGGAAAATCTTTACAAATTGTTGTGTGAAACATTTATTCTCCACCAGACTGAGGTGAATGTTCCTTTCTCCGTATTACAAGTCCCTTGCACATATTGGTAGACTAGATATGCACAATATTTGATGGAGTACCCTGGGTGTAAACCCTAAAGCCACAACTCTTTCTGCAAGTTCTCTTTATAGAGCTTAGGAGAGTCTACACCAGTGTGTTTACCCCAGTGTTACCATGTAAATATGTTTATGAATTAGGCACAGTGAGTGCACTGAAGGTTCTTTAAAAATAGTCTTCCTGATCCTCAGCAATCTGCCACAGAGAAGTGATAGTAAAGTTGCCTCTGGTTCTCAGCAGTATTAGTCAGGATTTCAATTGAGACATGAACAAATAATACATCAATGATCAGTGGTAAATGTTTGGCTGTTGCCTGGTGCTATGAATGGTGATTGGCTGGCAGTATGTGTGGCTGTTGGCAAGCGGTATGTACGGCTGTTGCCTCACAGTATGTGTGGCCGTTGGCTGGGGGTAGATGTGTAGTGGTTTGCTGAAGGTCTGTTGATATGATATGATATGATAGAAGGGATATATAGAGCGCTCGTACACCGACTGTTTCTTGGCGCTAGGGTAAGGAGCATAGCAGATGAGAGGGGAGTGGGAGTTATTGGTCATAGGCCTGGGAAAACAGCCAAGTTTTGAGAGATCTCCTGAACATGGGGTAAGACTCCGTTTGATGTAACGTCGAGGGAAGGGAGTTCCAAAACTGGGGGGCGATTGACACAAATCTCCAACCCCCGAGTTTCTTGCGCTTGAAGGCAGGGGGAGTCAGCAGATTAGCGTTGGCCGAGCGGAGGGTCCAGCGGGGGATGTAACGCTGAATTCTATCTGCGATGAAGATTGGTCCGTGAGAGGAAAGAGCTCTGTGGGTTAGGCAGCCGATCTTAAAAAGGCAGCGCTGCGCCACGGGGAGCCAATGAAGGCCCCAAAGGAGAGGTTTAACTCAATGTGATTTAGGCAGGCCATGGACCAGTCTGGCTGCCTGGTTCTGGACCAGCTGAAGCCTCTGGAGCTGGTAGGCCAGAATCCCAGCATACAGAGAGTTGGAGTAGTCAATACGTGACATTATTAAGGCCAATGTCAATCAATCAATCACAGACATTTATAGAGCGCACTACTTACCCTGAGGGTCTCAAGGCGCTTGGAGGGGGGGGTGCTGCTACTGCTCAAACAGCCAGGTCTTGAGCTTCTTCCTGAAGGAGAGGTGGTCTTGGGTCAGGCGCAGGTCGGTCGGGAGGGAGTTCCAGGTCTTGGTGGCCAGGTAGGAGAAGGACCTTCCTCCTGTTGGCGTTCTTCGGATGCGGGGGACGGCGGCGAGGGCGTGACTGGCTGATCGGAGATGGCGTTTGGGAGCGTAGAAGTTGATGCGGTTGTTGAGGTAGCTCGGGCCTTGATCGTGTAGGGCTTTGTGTGCGTGGGTGAGGAGACGGAAGGTGATTCTTTTGTTGACAGGGAGCGAATGCAGGTCTCTCAGATGTCCGGAGATGTGGCTGTCTCGTGGGATGTCGAGGATGAGTCTGGCAGAGGTGTTCTGGATCCGCTGGAGTCTCTTCTGGAGCTTGGCGGTGGTTCCGGCTTAGAGGGCGTTGCCGTAGTCCAGTCGACTGGTGACGAGGGCCTGGGTGACCGTCTTCCTGGTCTCGGTGGGGATCCACCGGAAGATCTTCCGTAGCATGCGCAGGATGTTGAAGCACGACGAGGAGACGGCGTTGACTTGTCTGGTCATGGAGAGGGAGGAGTCCAGGATGAAGCCCAGGTTGCGTGCGTGGTCTGTCGGTTTGGGTGCGGTGCCCAGGGTGGGGGGCCACCAGGAGTCATCCCAGGCGGAGGGCGAGGAGCCCAGGATGAGGACTTCCGTCTTGTCTGAGTTCAGTTTCAGGCAGCTGGTCGTCATCCACTCAACTACGTCTTTCATCCCTTCGTGAAGGTTGGCTCTGGCGGCGGCGGGGTCGTTGGTCAGGGAGAGGATCAGCTGGGTGTCGTCAGCGTAGGAGATGATGTTGAGGTTGTGTTGGCGTGCGATGGCCGCGAGGGGGCTCATGTAGACGTTGAAGAGGGTGGGGCTCAGCGAGGATCCTTGAGGGACGCGGCAGATGACTTCGATGGCCTCTGACTTGTACGGTGGTAGACGGACTCTCTGTGTTCTTCCGTCGAGGAAGGAGATGATCCATTCCAGTGCCTTCTACTGGATTCCGACGTTGCTGAGGCGCTGCACTAGGGTGCGGTGGCAGACAGTGTCGAATGCCGCGGAGAGGTCTAGGAGGATGAGGGCCGGTGTTTCTCCGTTGTCCATCAGGGCTCGGATGTCATCGGTGGCAGCGATGAGGGCGGTCTCGGTGCTGTGGTTGGCTCGGAAGCCAGACTGTGAGGGGTCGAGGGATCCATTTGTCTCGAGGAAGGCGGCCAGCTGTTTGTTGACGGTCTTCTCGATGACTTTGGCTGGAAACGGGAGGAGCGAGATGGGGCGGTAATTCTTGAGTTTGGTGGGGTTCGCTGTTGGTTTCTTTAATAGAGCGCTGAGTTCGGCGTGCTTCCAGCTCTCCAGGAAGGTGGCGGTGTCGAAGGAGGTGTTGATGATGTCCCGCAGGTGGGGTGCGATGACAGCGTCGGCCTTGTTGAAGACGTGGTGAGGGCAGGGGTCGGTCGGAGATCCGGAGTGGATGGAGTTCATCATGCGGACGGTGTCTTCGGTACTGATCGGAGTCCAGGCGCGGAGTGTGGTGGTGGGGGGCGGTGGTTCGGTCGTGGCGTGCGTCGGTTGAGTGCTGAAGCTGTTGTGTATGTCCGCGATCTTGTTGTGGAAGTAGGAGGCGAGGGAGTTCCAGAGGTCTTGCGATGGGGTGATGTCGTTGTTTCCGGCTATGGGGTTGGAGAGCTCTTTCACGATGTTGAAGAGTTCCTTGCAGTTGTGTGCGTTGTTGTCCAGCCGGTCCTTGAATGCAGTTTTCTTGGTGGCGCGGATCAGTTGGTGGTGCTTCGGGGTGGCAAGCTTGAGGGTGGTCATGTTGTCCGGTGTTGGTTCCCTTCTCCAGGCTTTCTCGAGGGCTCGGCAGTTCTTCTTGGAGCTCTTGAGTTCGTCGGTGAACCATGGGGCCTTCTTGCTGCCGGGTCTGCTGGGCGGGGTCCTCAGTGGGGCGAGTTCGTCTGCGCAGTTGCTGATCCACTTCGTGAGGTTGTCGGCGGCCTGGCTGGGGTTCGCTGAGCTGGCGGGAGGGTGC
The DNA here is from genome assembly GCF_964263255.1 of Lissotriton vulgaris. NCBI lineage: Eukaryota > Metazoa > Chordata > Amphibia > Caudata > Salamandridae > Lissotriton > Lissotriton vulgaris. Next base: position 934,495,714 of record NC_141699.1, read on the forward strand.
TGGCTCAGGGAAGCGGCGAGCTGGTCGGCTGTGATCTTGTTCCAGCTTCTTCGAGCAACCTGTTGCTGGTGGTGGTGGATCGTCATTCTTCTGAAGGTGAAGTGGACGCAGCTGTGGTCCGTCCAGTGGAGTCCAGTGGCGTGGCTGAAGGCGATGTCTTTGCTGGATGAGAAGGCGGCGTGTCCTGAACCAAGGCTTCAGGGGAGAGAAATGTACTAATCTTTCGAATCCTGCACAAGTGAAAGAAGCAGGAGGATACCACAGAGTTAATTTGAGTCTTAAGGGTAAGGTCACTACTGATGTAGACACCAAGACTTTTGACTGCTTCCGCAGGGATAGGGGAGGGACCACGGGTGAGTGGCCAAAAGTTGAGGTTCCAAGGATTAGATGAGGACCTGGTGAGAACTAGTTCCGTCTTGTCTGGGTTTAATTTGAGTTGATTTTTGTTCATCCATGATTGAATGAAAGTTAGAGTGGACTGAAAGGATTCAATAGCAGGGGGAGGGGTGTCGATGGTAAAAACAAGCTGGATGTCATCAGCGTAGTTGAAGATAGCTATATCCCTCTTTCGCAAGTCTGATATTAGTGGACGGATGTAAAGGTTGAATAAAAGCGGGAAGAGGGAGGAGCCCTAAGGGACCCCACAGGTGAGTTCTTTCCCTTTGGACGTAAAGTCGGATAAACGTACAGCTTGGTGACGATTACAAAGGAAGGAGGATATCCATTTGAGGGGGGTACCCTGAATGCTGGCGCTTTAGACACGTTCGACCAAAAGTTTGTGGTCGACAGTGTTGAAAGCAGCCGGCAGATCCAGGAGGACAAGAGCCTGTGAGATGTTATGATCCGCGCCTGATCTCAGCTCGTCGTGGACGGCTAATAGGATGGATTCTGTGGAATGCTCAGGTCTAAAACCTGCCTGGTGAGAATCCAAGTAGTGTGAGCTTTCCACGAAGGTGCTGAGGCAACTTGTGACATAAGCCTCCAAGATCTTAGCAAGGAACGGTAGAAGTGAAATCGGCCGAAAATTACTGGGCACGGAGGGATCTGCTCCTGTTTTTTTCAGAATAGGTCTTACTTCTGCCATCTTGAAGCAATCGGAAACAATGCTTGATGACAGTGAGTTATTAAGGAGAGACAGGGGGATTTCAGGGAACTGATGAAAAATATCACGAGCGATGTGGGGGGGGGGGGGGCAGCTATCCGTGGGGGAACCAGAACGGACTTTATTGAGGAGGGAGAAAAAAAGTGTCTTGTGTGATAGGGGGGAATGAGTCAAATGAAGATGCGTTATGATATATCTCAGCAGGTATCGGGGGGTTGTAGCCTTGGGAATACTAGCTTTAATCGTGATGATTTTGTCAAAGAAATAAGTGTTAAGGGAGTCGCAGAGCTGTTGGGATGGGGCTAGTTTGGGGGTAATCCTATCAGGCTTAGCCAACTCATCCACAATAGAGAATATTTCTTTAGCTTTGTTATCAGCGCTGAGAACCTTTAGTGAAAAATATTCAGATTTTGCTTTCAGGATGGCGGCCTTATATTGGTAAAGAGCCGTTACGAATGAGGATTTCAATATGGGACAGTAATTCTGTCTCCACTTTCGCTCTGCTTGACGCAGGGAGAGTTTCATTTGTTTCAAATTGGGAGTGAACCAGCGTTGGGCATCATGAGGTCTTTTCTGAATCACATTCTTAAGTGGGGCAAATTTGTCTCTGCCAGAGGCCAGCCAGGTATTAAGGTTCTCGGCTTGGGCGTGAGGAGATAGATGGGAATTGGGGAAGGGGGGACTAGAGGGTTTGGAAGTAGCTAGAAAGGAGCAGAGTTCAACAATGTCGACCCGTCTCCAGTTTCTAACTTTACTGCTCCCTGGGTGAGGGGATTTAACATAAGAGGGAACAGGGAGGGAAAAGGAAATAAGGTAATGATCACACCAGGAGCACAGACTGATCAGTAGATCAGAGATCTCAGCGTTGGAAGACCAGACCTGGTCAAGTATGTGTTCTTTTATATGAGTGGGAAGCTTGATATGTTGTGAGAGATTCATCCCATTTAGGAGCTCAGTAAGAGCTGCTGATGTTGGACACTCACGTGGATCGCCAAGCCCGAAATTAAAATCGCCAATAACAAGAAGTCTAGCATGGGTGATGGCAAGTTCGGCAACAATGTTTCCTAAAGCTTGAGGAAAGGTGGGCATATAGCTAGGGGGTCTATAAATTACCACACAGACAATGGGAGATGTTAAAGAGTGGAGTTTGAACACTAGAGGTCACCAAGGGAATACCAGGTGAAGAGAGGGAGCTGAATTTTTGTTTTTTCTGGATTATGGCTGCCACTCCGCCCCCCACTTTTGCCTCTGCTCTGTTGGCGTAGAGTGCATAGTAGTCATTAGGGATAGCCGCCAACAAATCTGGGGAGGATTCGTCGTGTAGCCATGTTTTGGTGAGAAATAATATGTCTGGTTTATGGGAGTCTAATAGCATGAAGATTTCACGTTGGTGTTTAACCAAGGATCGGGTGTTGAGATACCAGATATCCAATTTGTTATGTGGCTGACTCGACTGAGGAAAGGGAGGACGTAGGGGAAGGATCCCTGCGGGGATTAGTTCGTCAGGGGGATCAGGTGAGGGGGTAAGGGCTGGTCTAGTCGTGTCATTGGAAACTAATAGTTCGTTTTCCTTAAGGATATTGCTTGTAAGTGGAGAAATAGCCTGATGTGTCTGCAGGGCTAGCATTTTAGATCGGGAGTAGTGCAGGGGGGATTGGGCATAGTACATGGCCCCCGGGCTCGGGTCAGGCACGGACGGGCGCAGACGGGCTTGCCTTAGGCGCGCCTTCGGCGCGCCAGCGGCGCACCCGCTGCGTGCGTCCGCTGCGCCACGGGTAGCACATAGTGAGTTATAGGCAGCGAGCCCGCCCTAGTCGCGGGACTCTGTTCATGGACATTGGCTCATGACTGGGTGAATGGTGGTGGTATCTATGTTTTAGTCTGTGGGTGTATGAATGTGATGGGCCCTTGAATGGGGGCGGTTTGTGGATGAGAGTGCTATCTTGCGTTGGCCCATCACTGGCAGGTTGATTGGCTGTGTGTGATGTACAAGTAAGGCGAGTGAATGGACTGAAAAGTGGTTGGTGTCTTGATAGGGCTTTACTGCTCACCAGCAGAAATCATGGGTTCAATATTCTGATTAGGCGTGTTTGTAACCTGGTATAATTCATGCAGTTTCCCTAATTTTTTGTTAAGCTTGTCATGAAATACCACAAATTACGTCATGACACCACTTCACATAAGTAGGGGTTATTTGCAGCAAAATTTGACAAGCAGTCAGTAATAATGCAATGGCTAGACTGCAAGTGGTTGTTGTTTGTGTAGGGTAGCAGTTCTATCAGAGAGGTGTGGGGGTGCTGGGTGGTAGAAATGTTTGGGATTTCTGAATATTCTAGATGTTTATGTCACAGAAATGTGAGGAAATTAGTATTTGTTATCAAAGTCTGAGGTTTGCAGGGCATTGTGGATTTGAAAAAGTAGAGGGAATGCAAGTGATACCACATTGGACTCCTCTGGGTGTCTAGTTTTCAGATATGTGTGAGGTTAGTAGGTTTCACTGGGTGTCGATGTAGCCCAGGCTCACAATCCTCAGCTACCCACATCAGCAAAATTAGCCCTTTTTACTTCCAGACAACATAATATCTCCTCATTGTTTTTTAGGGACTTTCTTGCCATGGGAACGTGACCCAGCTACACAAATAGGATACAATTTTACTGCGAGAAAAGTAGAAATGCTGGATGGTAGGAGTTTTGTGGATCCTCACGGATTCCGGAATGTTTGCTTACAGAAATGTGGGGAAAATGCATGCTTGTTGCCAAAGTTGGGATTTACAATTGACTATGGGTAAGAACAGGTAGTTGGACCCATCCAGTGGACACCATGCTCTATTCCTCTGACTGTCTATATTTTAAATAAAATGCCTTGGTTTATTAGTTGTCCCTGACTGATGGCTGAGACTTGGCCCAAAATCTGCAGCTACCCACATTGCTAAAGGTAGTCCTGTTATCTTCCAAAAAAATTGATGTCTTCATGTTGCACTTTCGAGCATTTAGAGTTGCAGGTTATAGGTCAGCCACATAAGCGGGATACTGTATTTATCCAGAGAAGTGTAGGTGCACTAAGTAGTAGTAAGTTTTGTGTACACCTTTCAGCTTTCAGTACTTTCCGTACTTTCTCACTGGGTAAGAAAAGTAGTGGGATCCATGCAAATGACACTATACTAGACTCCCCCTGGTGTCTTGTTTATAAACATCTCTAGCGCTTCAGTAGGTTTCCCTGGGTGACAGTTGAGGAAGGCCCAATTAAGCATGGGCGAATTTAGCGAATCTCGCGTTCGCGAATTTTGCGGATTTGCGAACTCGCAATCCGCAAAATCCGCGAATTCTCGCGAATTTGCGGATTTTTTATTTTGTGTTCGCGCGGGTTTCTGCCAGTTCGCGAGGGTTTTGTACAATTTCGCAACACGCGAACTTACCTGTCGGGTCGCAAGTTTCGCGAACTTGTTGTTTCTACGTGTCCAGCCTGTTTGGGACACTCTTCTTCATCACTGCCACTCTCTGTCACCACTGCCACTCTCTGACTACTCATGCCACCCTCTGGCCCACCCATGCCACCCTCTGTTTCATCACAGCACCCTCTGGTTGTCCAGTCAGTGTACATTATTGTGGCAAAGCAAGCACACCTTCCCTGCCTCAAGTGACCTGAATTAATTTGGGGCTGAATAATGTGTCACAGAATATTTTTTTAGCTGGCACCTGCTTCCTTAGTGCTTCCTGATTAGTGATCTTTTGCACTTGCTAAGTGCTTTCATTGTTGCAAAATTAGTTACAACACCTGCCCTGCCCCAACTGACAATAATGAATTAGGGGCTGATTAATGGATTTGAACTTCCAGCCTGGCTCCTGCTTGTCTCCCTTAGCTGTAATTCAGGACCTTTGTGGCATATGTGTAACTATTCTGAGGTTCAGAGCAGGGTCACATAATAGTTGCAACTGGCAACTGAACTCTCGAGGGGCCCCTCAGGAAGCACTACAGGAAATGGCTACTAATGATGAGCCTGAACTTTTGAACCAGGTAAGTAGTTTCAGTTTTGCTAAGATCGTATTTCTGCAATTTTGCGCTTATTCCGGGGCGCGAAGTTGTACTGGGAAGCCGCGAACTCACGCGAACAGTGCGAGCAAGCCATAAAATCCGCTGCTCGCGGATTTGCGGATTTTGCGGGAGATGCGCGAATCTCGCGGATTGCGAATTTACCAAAAATCCGCAAAATCCGCGAGCGAAACGGATTTTCCGCCCATGCTTAGGCCCAATATCTGCAGATTCCCACATTACCAATAGCAGTCATTTTTTCTGAAAATGTGATTTCTCCACATTGTTTTTGGGGGCTTTTCTGTCATGGGCGCTAGGCTCAACCACACCAGCTGATTGTATCAGATAGATGGAGTGTGGAAATGCAGCGTAGTATAACATTTGATAGTTTGAATTTTAATAATGATAATGATCTTTATTGCACGATTAATTAATATCTTTGCAATTACTCTATAAAAAAGGAGATACACAATCAAAGCGTTTTACAAAGCAGATAAAAGCGGTAGAAAAGTTAAAAAAAGAATGAAAAAAAAAACATGCAGACTAGTACAATACTGTGCATTTATATAAAAAACCTTTCACGATTTGCTATGTCTTTAGTTATCAAAAGAGAATTGTCTTAAAGTGCGAAAGCAGATCTCAATAAGTTAAGTTCAATCACTAGCCGCTGGATTCAGGGCCCTGTTAACTATTTTCATGAAGCGCACTAGTCTACAGGCTAGTTGGATGTCTTCTCCCTTGAAGCTAATCAGCAGAGCTTGTCTGCGAGTTCGCACACAACTTTGGTTCCAAAGCTGTGTTAATTGGCTCCTTCGGGCTCTATCTAGAGCTTTGCAGCTACAAAACAAGTGCAGAACGTCCTCCTTTGGGTTATCACGGAGCCTACACTTAGGGTTGCACTCCAGGCGTTTCCACGGGGGGAGATGTACTTTTGATGGAATTACCCCATCCTCAACCGCAGAAAGTCTTCCTTCGACTTCCTTGAGAAGCCGGTGCTGAGGTATGTCTGTGGTGAGGCGCTGGTGTAGCCTTGGATCACGAACCACCCATGGGACCTCCTGGTTAGTGCTGCTTTGTCTTCTTCCAAGGAAATAATTTTCACAGATTTGTTGACAAGGCGCTTAAAGGAATTGTGTGAACAACTCGAGTCCCAAAGGTCTTTTAGCACAAGGGAGTTTATAGCTGCTTGGAGGTAGACCATTGCAGGGGAGTCCTTGTTTGTTTCCAGCTCTTCCCAAAGATGGACATTCAGAGAGTCTATTTCAGCGTTCTTTACTTTATGCCAGCATTTTGCCTATGCACCCTTACATGCAATTTGCTGCTTCTGTAGGCCGAACTCAAGCCTTAACTGTGCTGGAGAGGTGTACGGTGGGAGCGTGAAAAGTATTTGCAGTGTTTTTCTTACCACGTTGTCTAAGGTGACCTCATCTCTCCCTCTCATGCATTAACTGCTGTATGTTATCTACGGCAGCAGTTTTGCACAAAGTATGTCTAGCAAGGGGATTAAATTTGGGCCCGCTATTTTGTTTTTAATGCTTTTTAATGCGATGGCCAGTGAAATCCCTTTGTTCCTTATTGATGTTTCTTGTCGCCGGAAGGAGCCTTTTGAGTCAAAAATTATCCCCAGGTATTTATATTCTTGGGCTGTTTCCATTTTATGATCATGAAGAGACCATTGAAATACTTGCTTTTTGATTTAATACCATCACCTTTGATTTTTCTGTATTTACGCTTAGCCCATTCTTTTCAGAAAATTTGCTTGTAGTGTTGATGAGGTGTTTCAGGCCTACTGGGGTTTGACTGATTAGTATCAAATCGTACGCATATAGTAAGTTGGACAACGTAAAACCCCCTAACTTTGGGGCATGGTGGTTGCAGTTATCCAGATCTTTGGAGAGGTCAGACATAAAAAGGTTGAACAGGGTCGGTGCGAGGACGCATCCCTGTTTCAACCCTTTTCTAGTCAGTATTTCTTTTGACAGACAGTTGCCAGCCCCCAGTTTTATTTGGATCCAGGTATCTGTATGCAGTAAAATCAATAAATTCAGCAATTTGGGATCAACCTCCCAACTTGAAAGCTTTGCCCACAATTTTCCTCTGTCAATGCTGTCAAATGCGGCTGAGAAATCGATGTAGCACACATATAATGGTTTTTTATGTTTGATTGTAGCATCTATCAGCAGGGAGAGGGCTAAGATATTTGTTGTGGTCCCTAGATTTTTTTGAAATCCAGTCTGATTGATAGGGATTAATTTTTTGTTTGAATTGAATTTCTCTCCCCTTTTGGATTCTAAGTGTAATTAAGTGTACCAGAAAGATCACATGCCCTCTGCATTACGTAATAGTATGGGTTGCCCCAAATCACCAATACAAAGAATTCCTAAGATCAGTATCTTGTGCATATTCTAAAAACACATCGTTTTTTTCATACCTATTTTTCTTTCATCAGATTTCACCTTAAGAATTGCTGCATGATATGTACATAATTAAAAATCATTTCAAGCTGCAGCACAGTTATTTTGTGCTTTCGGACAACCAACTATGACCAGGAGGGTCTTACAAACATAATAATAGGTTACATTTGTAAATTGGCCATTGAGGCAAAAAATTACAGACAAGAACTTAACCCATTGCTATTTTTGACTACTTATTTTTTTTTATGCCAACAATTTAGTTTCTTGCTGAAAATCATGAGCAATCACACAAATGACCCTTTGCTGAATTCTGAGTTTTTTTCTAGTTTTCAGAAATGTATAGCTTTTTGGGTTCACCCTGATGGGTTTCACTCCTGTTTCTACCACAAGCAGCAAGTAAGTTGAGCCTGCGTAAAAAAAGGAAAAATTGACTTCCAGTTAGAAAAATACCAAACTGCAGTAAAAAATTATTTTCTTTTACAACTTTGCTTGTTCCTGAAAGTTGAGGCAATGGTGGTTTCAGCACAGCAAACGCGGCCCTGCCCACTCATTAAAACTTCCGCACCACGGCGGAATTCGGTCCGCGGTTAAGCGGTTAAATCCCCAAGATTGAAGGTGGCAGGGGGAAAATGGAAAGGGGCGACCACTCGGTCCCCCCGAACGTATGGTGGAGTACCCCGATCCCCCTGGGAAGCCATTTTGGGCGGGAGGCGAGTCTCGGCTGGTATGCCCGAAGCGGCGTAGCCAGGGCGCGCCTTTTCCCGCCCAAGAGGGGGCTGTCCTAGACACCTACGCCAATGGCCACGCCCCGGAGGCGGATTGGAGGAGGGTCCACGCCCGCCCGAGGAAGGATAAAAGGAGCAACAAGCCAAGGAAGCATCCTCTTGTTCCTGTGCTCTGAAGCTGCACCTCCCCGTTGCACATGAGCTCGAGACGGAACGAAGAGCCAATTTTGAAAATTTGTAATTTTCTGTTTTCTCTTTTAGCACTTCAAGCTTTGGTTCCAGGACCTTTCGGTCGACTATCGTGGGAAAATGCCGGGCAAAAGGGTCGGAAAGAAGGTTAGCACCGACCAAATGCTTCGTATGCTGGTAAAAGACATGGCGAACATGAAGAAGCAGATGGCGGCCATGAATGGTACGGGCCGGTCTAAGAAAGTCATCGGACCAGCATTGCCGGGGATAGTCCCTGCCGGGAGAGGTAAAAGGGCCAGGAACAGGGTGGCTGGGGATGAGGCACCGGTTCCCGAGTCTCCTCCGGCGAGCCCGGTCAGGCCGGTAGAGGCCCCAGTTCCGATTCCGGACGCAGGACAGCCGATCCCTGTCGTAGTTACCCCTGTGAACGAGGGAGATATGCCACCTGAATTGGCCGCCCAGTTGGCGGCATGGTTGGGCAAAAATAATGAAGGTGCCAGTGCTCCGGGGGATGCGGCCGAAGAGGCCAAATTAATAATGAAGCAGTTGCGGCAATCGCGAGATGCTGCGAAGGCACCTTGTCCTTTTGTTCCCTCTCAGATTCCCGCGGAACAACCGTCCTCGAGCGTTGGAACAGCGGCTGTAGCGAGTTCAGCGGATTCGGGTAAGAAGCCGTTGCCAATGGCTGGGGAGGGGTCGGTACCCTCAAGGAGGGAAAAGGTGGTCCAACATATCCCGTTGGCCACAAAGGAAATGATATGGGCGGATAAATATGTGAACATAATTTCGCTATTGACTGATCATTATGAAATAGAACATGTTAGAAATCAGAAAGAATTGTTGCATCCAAATGTATGGCGAGCAAAGATGGCGGGTTTCAGAGTTGATGAGACAATCGCTAATTGGGCCAGGGCTTTTGGGATGTTTACTGCAATCATGGGGGAGCGTAGGCCCGAGGTGTTGACTGAACTGGCTTGTTACCAGACACGGATAATGGAATTTTATGAATCATACGAGGGTGATCAATGGTTGGGTTATGATAACAAATTTCGTAAGGCCAAAGAGCACGACTCATCCCTGACGTGGGATTGTTTCGACTCCATTTCCTGGCAGAAACAGGTTAGGTCTAACCCGGCAAAGCCATCTTCGCTTGGCGGGAATGGGGCAGAGCCTTCCCGCCATTTCCTGTCGGTGCCCTTTCGAGCGAGCACCGGTAGTGATCAGCACACAAAGAGTAATGGGAACTCTGGCAAGAAAGGGGTCTGTTGGAGCTTCAACAGGAGGAAGTGCACTAGACCACAGGGGATGTGCAAGTTCAGGCATGAGTGTGCAGGGTGCGGACAGTCTTCACACCCCGAGAGTTCATGCCGAGCCAAGAATGGCGATACAGGGGGCAGAGGCGGCGCCAAACTGGTCTAATGACGGCCGAGGGGCGCTGCTACCTACTCCTATCGACATCATGGCAATGATCCCTTGGCTGAACGAATACCCTGATCATGTCTCCGCTTGGGTGTTGAGGGACGGTTTCTCAAGTGGTTTCCGCATCCCGGCGGGGGATTTTCGGGGGGAAGCACTGTGTAAAAATCAACTGTCGGTTCTTCAGAATACGGTTGTAGTACAGGCTAAGATTGCAAAGGAAGTGGCCCGAGGTCGGGTGGCGGGTCCTTATGCGAACCCGCCTGTTCATAATTTTGTTTGTTCACCGTTGGGTGTAGTCCCCAAGAAGGACCCAGGTGAGTTTCGGTTAATACATAATTTGTCCGCTCCTAAGGGTCTTTCCGTGAATGATGTGATTGACCCGGGAGTTTGTTCGGTGCGGTATGCTTCCTTTGATGAGGCTGTCGCCATGTTGAATCGCCTGGGGCCCGGAGCGCTGATGGCAAAATCTGATATCGAGTCAGCGTTCCGGTTGCTCCCGGTACACCCGCAGGATCAGCGTCTGTTAGGTTTTGTGTTTCAGGGACGCTATTACATGGATAAATGTATGCCGATGGGTTGCTCCATCTCTTTTGCGTATTTTGAAAAATTCAGTTGTTTTTTGCAATGGGCGTTCACCAGAGCCACAGGCTTTACGCATGTTATGCATTACCTTGATGATTTTCTGTTTCTGGGGACAGCCGGGGACACGGAATGTGCGCAGGCTTTGAGTAAATTTTGTGATCTCATGAGAAGATTTGGTGTGCCATTGGCACCAGGAAAGACTGTGGGGCCGTCTACTTCACTCGAGTTTCTGGGAATTGAGCTCGATTCTGAAGAGTGGTGCTTCCGTTTGCCTAAGGAGAAGGTGTTAAAATTTAAGGCTTCGCTTGAGACATGTATTGGCGAGACGAAAGTAACGTTGCATCAGTTGCAGCAGGCTGTGGGTCAGCTTAATTTTGCCCTTAGAGTGATACCAATGGCTCGCCCCTTCTCTCGCTCTATTGCTCAAGCCATGGTGGGCCTTTAGGAAGGGCATCACCGCACAAGACTCTCGGCAGAGGTTCGCCAGGACATGCGCATATGGTTGGCATTTCTGGCGGATTTCAACGGTCGTGTCCTGTGGAACAAACCAGCAGTCTCCTCCGAGGAGCTGGGATTGTGGACCGACTCGGCAGGGAGTGTGGGTTTTGGCGCCATTTTTGGTAATCATTGGTCGGCACAAAAATGGCCGGCATGGTGGCACGAGAGTGGGCTCACGGGTAACATTGGGTTTCTCGAACTGTTCCCTATTCTAGTGGCCCTAAAGACATGGCCAGAGGGGTTCCGTGATCGTGCTGTGGTGTTCTGGTCGGATAACATGACCGTGGTAGAATGTGTCAATAATCAGGCAGCACGCTGCAAATTGATCTTAAGATTGATGAAAGAAATTGTCTTGCTATGTATGCAATTGAACGTTCACTTTAGAGCAAAACATGTGCCTGGGGTACTGAACCAGGCGGCTGACGCACTCTTTCGTTCCCACATGCAGGCCTTCCGGGGCCATCTGCCCTCTGCGGACTTGGTGGCGGCACCATTTCCCGAAGTTCTCTGGTCTCTCGGTGCCCCGGATTACAAAACCTCGTGGGAGAGAGTCTAGCCCCCAGGACAAGGAAGGCTTGTGAAGGGGCGTTCCGTTCCTATTGGGCATTTTTGGGTCCAGCTAGGGGGGAACTTTGGGGGCAGGAAGAGTACGTCCTGAAATTTCTAGTATCATTGCATCAGACAGGCCGATCAGTGGCAACAGCCAATAGACACCGAGCCGCCATTGCGTTCATGGCGCAGGCTCATGGCATTCAGGACCCCACAGCGTCCTTTCTGGTAAAAAAGGCGCTGTGCGGGTGGCAACGCCTGGAGGGTCGTAGAGAGGACGAGAGGCGCCCGATAGGGCTAGCAAGGTTGTCCCAGTTAATGTCCGTACTCCCTGCGACTTGTTCATCTCAGTCAGAGACAGTGCTGTTCCGGGCCGCTTTTGCATTAGCATTTCATGGGGCTATGCGGATAAGCGAACTGGTAGCAAGGAACAAGCAGGATACGGGGGGAGGTCTGTGTCGAGAACACATCCAGATTAAGGGTGACAAGATGGTAGTCACTATAGTCAAGTCCAAAACCGATCAGGGAGCGATCGGAGACAGTGTGGTTGTTCAGCGCATGCTAGGGTCCCACATGTGCCCAGTGAGTTGCGTAGAGGAGTACTTGGCGCAAAGGGTGGCAGCATGGGGGGGGGGGCTTGCTGAGACATACCGATGCCACCCCACTGACCAGGTTTCAGTTTCAGCGGGTGTTAACAAAGGCAATCGCGGCGGCGGGCTTGAACCCGAGCGATTTTGGGACTCACTCATTCCGGATAGGTGCTGCTACAGAGGCTACAGCCAGGGGTTTGAGTGTGGATAAAGTGAAACAGTTGGGGCGTTGGTCCTCGAATTGTTACAAGAGGTATGTGCGGTTGCACATGTTGTGAAGCTAATGTCATGCACTCACGCTTCTTGTTTTCTGTTTGGTTTTCAGTTTCGCGAGCAGGCTTTGCGGGGCGGACTGTGCAGTTGACCCGACACCTGGGGACCAGCGGTCAAAGATCACCGGCTGAGGCAAGAGTGGTGTGGGTCGTCGGCCACTCATACGTGAGGCGCGCCGCAGACGTATTCAAAGCAGGTGACATGATTCACATGGCTGGGGAATACGGGTGCAGGGTGACCTTCTACAGAAGGGGCGGGCTCTGTATTGACCAGTTTCAAACCTTTATGGAGGGTCTGTTAGGGCGGACAAGGTCACCGCCATCTGTAATCATAGTGCATCTTGGGGGCAATGATTTGGTGACCACTGGTCGACGAGTACTTCTCGATTTAATACTATCCACAGTAAGTTGGTTGGCGAGAAGGGTTCCGGGGTGCACGATTGCATGGTCCCACATGATTCCGCGGAAGGTGTGGAGAGGGGCTATTTCTGTGTCAGCGTTAAATCAGTCTGTGAAGAAAGTGAATAACAAACTTGGTAGGTTGTTCCGTACAGGTACATTGCATTCTATTCCTCATGGATGTATCAGGGGGGACCATATGTATCTGGAGGATGGGGTCCATTTGTCCCGGGAGGGGAATGCTTTACTCATAGGGGACTTCTTAGCTTGGTTAGAGAGTTTGTGTAGCCATGACCTTTAAGTGGGAGTTTTGTGGGGGGTCCGGATAGCCGGTCAACTATCCGGCCTGTGGCGGTAAGGTCATGATCGGTGAGAAGTAATTGGAAGATCCCTAGAGGTGGGGCGTCACCCATTATGGATGGGAGCGCCCGGGGGGAGGCGGCCATTGGCCCCTCAAATGGGGAGGCGGTCCCCTTCTAAGGATGGGGACGCCGAAAGGGAAGGCGGTCATAGGCCCCTCCCTGGGGAGGAGGGGCTACGGGCCCCTCCTGGGAATTTCCCGGGGCCAGGACATCTGCGACGGCAGATGTGGTAAGCAGTGTGGGGTGGGAGGGGGGTCTACGCTACCTTCTAGACACCTCACACGAGTCCTCGGACGACCACTAAAGATGGCGTCGAGTAAACAGGGGCCCCCGTCAAGACAAGGGAAATTGGAAGTTGGCACAGAGGTACAGTCCTCTGTGCGCCCGCCCCTCACAAGTGAGGGGGGAGTTCTGGTATTAGGGATCTGACACCGGTTACGACCTTGCCGTTGGCCCGTAATGTTAGGATGTACAGTTTCAATTTTGAGAAATGCATTTACAGGATGTTTTAGTATCAGCTAGGAGAACCTTTGTATTAGAGATGTGTTAAGGTTAGCCAAGAACATCGTAATGTGTAAATGAAATTGTACATGATATGAAACTGTTATTTTAATGTTTTAATTTTGTTTCATATTTTAATAAATACGGCCGGGAGGGTAACTCCCTCCTGCCTTCCAAAAGTTCAGAACCGTTTCCGTCTTCCCATTCTTGGGGATTGTGTTGAGAGGGGGTGTCGGGTATCCCAACCATATGGAAAGGGGCGACCACTCGGTCCCCCCGAACGTATGGTGGAGTACCCCGATCCCCCCGGGAAGCCATTTTGGGCGGGAGGCGAGTCTCGGCTGGTATGCCCGAAGCGGCGTAGCCGGGGCGCGCCTTTTCCCGCCCAAGAGGGGGCTGTCCTAGACACCTACGCCGATGGCCACGCCCCGGAGGCGGATTGGAGGAGGGTCCAAGCCCGCCCGAGGAAGGATAAAAGGAGCAACAAGCCAAGGAAGCATCCTCTTGTTCCTGTGCTCTGAAGCTGCACCTCCCCGTTGCACGTGAGCTCGAGACGGAACGAAGAGCCAATTTTGACCCACCCACCAGCCCCTGATGACAGCAATTGTTTTGAATAAAGTCGAGTGACATGATCATGTTCTTTTACAGGTTGTTATGAATAAAGTTGATAATTTGTTATGTAATAAAGTGGTTGATCTTTCAGCAGGTATTCGACAAAGTAATTGCAGCAGAGTTATATGTAGTGCTTAGTAGAAGTTATACTTTGAATTGCTCAGTATAATTGTCTGTTTTATTCTCTCTTAATTTAAAAATGTTGTATTTATTTTGGTCGGGCGGTAAGGTCATGATCGGTGAGCAGTAATTGGAAGATCCCTAGAGGTGGGGCGTCACCCATTATGGATGGGAGCGCCCGGGGGGAGGCGGCCATTGGCCCCTCAAACGGGGAGGCGGTCCCCTTCTAAGGATGGGGACGCCGAAAGGGAAGGAGGTCATAGGCCCCTCCCTGGGGAGGAGGGGCTACGGGCCCCTCCTGGGAATTTCCCGGGGCCAGGACATCTGCGACGGCAGATGTGGTAAGCAGTGTGGGGTGGGAGGGGGGGTCTACGCTACCTTCTAGACACCTCACACGAGTCCTCGGACGACCACTAAAGATGGCGTCGAGTAAACAGGGGCCCCCGTCAAGACAAGGGAAATTGGAAGTTGGCACAGAGGTACAGTCCTCTGTGCGCCCGCCCCTCACAAGTGAGGGGGGAGTTCTGGTATTAGGGATCTGACACCTGTTACGACCTTGCCGTTGGCCCGTAATGTTAGGATGTACAATTTCAATTTTGAGAAATGCATTTACAGGATGTTTTAGTATCGGCTAGGAGAACCTTTGTATTAGAGATGTGTTAAGGTTAGCCAAGAACATCGTAATGTGTAAATGAAATTGTACATGATATGAAACTGTTATTTTAATGTTTTAATTTTGTTTCATATTTTAATAAATACGGCCGGGAGGGTAACTCCCTCCCGCCTTCCAAAAGTTCAGAACCGTTTCCGTCTTCCCATTCTTGGGGATTGTGTTGAGAGGGGGTGTCGGGTATCCCAACCATATGCCCATTTGGCCTGGATACATTATGTGGAAAAATATAATGAATGCCCAAGTTCGAAGTGCCTCCAACATCAAACCAGCATTTGATATTATATGACTCCTGTTGAAATTGTATTCCCTCCCTCAGAAACTGATGGTTTCTTGCCAAGAGCTGCTCTTGGAGGGCCAGCTCGACATGCTGACTTTACAGATATGTAAATGTAAATGTATTTGAGCTTATATAGCGCGCAGCTACCCGTAGTGGGTTTCCCGGCACTTGCTTAGGGAACCCGTCCTGGTATTCCCCTGTGAGATAGCCCCGGCAGGGTATCCACAAGGTGAAAGCCAGGCATCCCGCCGCGAGGGGCCGTTGTGGAGATTAAGCAAGCTATTGCCCAGAGTCGCAGAGTGTGAACCCGTGAGTCGAGAAGGCACCGGAGCGAGAATTATCGAGTCCGTGGAATTTTTAGCCCAAGACCCGCCGAGGCAGGGAATTGAACCCTGGTCCAGGGCCGATCTCAGCTTCCGGGTCTGCCGCCTCTAACCCCTGAGCCACACTTCTCCACAAGATATCTAGGATATTTCATCTTTGGATGGCCTTACACAGCAACTTTCCACTATCCAGTGTATGAGCCTTAAGCCCTAATACCACACGGACAGAATGTATATTTTACATCAAGGTGAGTGTGCAGGTGTGTTCGAAAGAATTTGGATCCAAGTGTGCCTGTTACTTACTTGACTGATATAGCAACCTTGATATATTATCAAACTGTCAAAATAGATAGTGCCCCATTTGCAAAGTGGAGGCTGTCACAGCGGACAGTTAACACCTTATGCATGCGTTATGTTGGCATTTGGGCAAGTTCAAGGGACCATCATATGCTTCCTGATTTTATTCAATGACTATGTCTTTTGTTTTGTTGCATCATCACAGTCCTTGCAAGGGACAGAGGCTGCTTTCAAAACAATGTTGTGACTAAGTAAATGTAAATGTAAGGCAGGAGGCCTGTTGTCCCTCTGTAGCCTCCATCCTGACATTCATTGACATTCAAAGAGTTCCAAAAGGACTTATGGCACATGCATATCAATGGGTTCTGAAGGATTATGCTCAATCACATTTTTTGGTTATTAAAAGTGGAAAATTACTACTCTTTGTCAACAACCCTTATTTTCATCAAATCTTGTTACTCAACCCCATTACCTTGTGGTTTTGCAATATGGTTTTTTAGACTGTGCCACATGATCTGGACTAAGTCATCAACTCAAAATAGGATACTAGGCTATCCTTCTTTCTACACTCATTCTACTAAGGGTGCCTGTCACTTTAAAATCTGTCTCTCTAAGCCCCCATACTGACGACATGAAGAAGCCAAAGATGCCTCTAGGCCAGCTGTGGAGTGTGTGAGTTGTTTTTGAATGACCTAGGGTAAAGAGTTAACTTAAACATTTACATCTCTCCTGCTGTGTAGATAATCCCAGGAAAAGCCCAGAGACAAACAGTGTTCTAATGTTCTTTCTTGGAAAGTGGAGCATACATGATTTAGTGGAAATCTAGGAGAAGCAACTAAGGTCTGGGAGAGTTGATAGCACTAGGAGTGGTGACGCTAGAGAACCTGTTGAGGTTTGGTTGCCTGGGAAATAACTTTGATACTTGGGGGATAGAATAAGGATTGCAGGTCGGTCACCTATAGGGGAGGATGTTCAAATACCTTATAGCGTATTTTGCTATGCTCCACAGATTGGTTCCACAGCAGTTGATGAGCATAACATGGTACACATACAGCACACCTCAGCTATGCAATAAAGGTTATTATGGGGTCTTAACAGCACTAAAATGAACAAAGCCTCCAAGAAAACGTATTAAAGAAATCTCTGTACAAAAAAACAAGGGAGTTCCTACCTAACTAATAGTTTCATTTCTAGCTGCTCCTTCCTCACCGGCCCAATACAGCCAGTCAAACTTCCACCGTTCTAGTCAGAACCCACAGATATCAGCTGTGAAGTGCCTCAGGGATCCACCCTGAGCCCCACTCTCTTCAACATTTACATGTCCCCACATGCAGTAATCGTCAGAAGCCACAGACTCAACATTGTGTTCTACTCCAACAACACCCAGCTGATTCTCTCCCTCACAGACAAACCCACAGCCACCAAGAGCAACTTCTACAACGGGATGAAGGCAGTCACCACCTGGATGAAAGTCAGCTGCCTCAAGCTCATCCTAGGCTTTTCCACCTGGGACGACACTTAGTGGCTTGCAGTGCTCAGAATCTCCACACTCACAAACCATGCACAAAACATCTGAATCATCTCAGACTCAGCGCTCTCAATGAATCACAAATCAATGCTGTCTCGTCCTCTTGCTTCCACACACTTTGCCTGCTTTAGAAGATCTTCACGTGGATCCCCACCAAGTCTAAGAAAATAGTCACCCATGATCCCATCAGCAGCCGACTCAACTACAGCAACACACTCTATGCCGGCACCACCGAAAAACTTCTAAGGAAACTGCAAAATATCCAGGAAGACTCTGCCAGATGCACCCTGAATAACCCTGCAGAAACCACATGACTTGTCACCTGAGAGACCTTCACTGGCTACCTATCAACAAGCAAAATTACCTATAACTCCTCATGCATGCCTAAAAAGCCCTCCACAATGCCGGACCTGCATACCTCAACAACCGCCTCTTCCTCTACACTCCCACCAGACATCTCTGCTCTGCCCAACTGCCCCTGGCTACCATCCCATAGATCCGCAAGACCACGGTTGGAATACAATAATTTCCCTTCCTCCATGCGAAGACCTGGAACTCCCTGCCTCAGGCAATCACTGTTGCTGCCTCAATAAAGGAAGGACCTCAAGTCCTGGCTCCACCCCAGCCTCTCGGCCCCTTGAGACCCTATTGGGTGAGTAGTCACGCTTTACAAGATTCCTGGTTGATTGATTGAGATGCTTGCAAAAGCACTTAGTATTAAAATATAACCCACACAAACCACAAGCAAGATTCAGTAAGCACAGTTGTTTGAGTCAACCCACTGGAGAGAATATCTAGTTAGATTTTTTAGCTACGAGAATAGAAGGTGATTGTGACATCAAGGTCTGCAAACAAGGTATATACAATATTTTAATGATTGTGAGGATAATTACTGCATAGCTGCCATCAAATAAATGTTAATACCACATCTTCACTTGTTTCTCAACAATTAGCAAACCAGAGGAAGTGAATGGTGTTGGTCAACAAGGTGTTCCAGGAGATCTTTGATTCTCTCTTACTACCCTCAATTGAATAAGGCTAGTTTCTCTCGTTTACTTTACCCTGAATCCAAGAGGAACTCTAAACATTTGCACAGGAAGAGAATTTGCTACTGGTTTGAAACTTCTGTGTACTGCATGAAGGTCTTCTTGAGTTAGATAAATGAAAGTAAACTGCCACTCTTTTTCCTTATATCTACTCTTCTTGTTTGAAGGGTGTGTGCATTTTCTACCCTTGCACGGTCTTAATACCCCACTTTTTGAATGGCCCATTGACTGGTTGAAATTAAGGTGTTGCTAAGGGGATATGGGAGAGCTAATAAAGGCGAATTCCAATGACTGACAGATTAATATGTAATGCAACTTAATTTTTATATCTGGTACACATTATTTACTTCGAATGTTGGGATTAATCTTCAAACTCAATTAAAGGAATCATGTGGAGACACACGCTGCCTACAAGAAGGATCACTAAGCTGGGATTTACAATTCTCAGAGATAAAGACATAGTGGTATTAGACAACTAATTTGCAATCATCCAGCCTACCACGATAAATTAGGCTGTGCCCTTTATGGATTCTTGCTATGGATAAATGTGGATATATGTTTCGGTCAGGGATAACTTTGCAACCTGTCCATCACCGGGACATAACTATCTTTTACATCACTTACTTACGTTGTGTGCTAAACATTGAAGGGAATTTAACCCTTTGTCATCTCAGTGTTGGGCCATGCCAAATGAGTATGTGATATATACCTACCCTACTGAGCACAGGGGACTCACACTAGCGCCAAGCACTGAGATTGCAGCCCTGTTGATGGGGACCAAGATCCTCTTTTTTCTTGACCACATCAACAATGGATCGGAGTGGTTTCATGAGTCCAGAGAAAAGAACACAACTACACTTCATGGGCCTGTTGCAGGGCTGGAGTACGAAACAAAAAGCAGCCCAAGAAAAAATATCAATTCAGCTTGCTCCCTTCATCTCCTCGCAAAATGTCTCTCATGCCAAACCTTTCTCTTTACATTCATCCGTTCTCTTTCCTTTCTACTCCTCTGTCTTCTGAGTCTCTGATTGCTTTCTCTCTAGTTTCACCATCCCTCTCTCTATTTCTGCCTCTTTTGAAGCCCTTCCTTGCCCGCTACATTTAACCTCTGGGAGTTGGACAAAGTGACAGAGGCGCCAGGATTAGCCTGCACTTTCAAAACCGACATCCAAGGGATCCAGTCCACTGGGGAAATGTCCAATCAGATAAAAGGCTTCTCCAACGCTGGTTTATTGTGGCAGGAAATATTTACTCACTAGGGATTTACCTCTCCTCTGCTGCAAACCACCATACCACAAGCCTATTAACATTTGCCCAGTTTGGAGCAGTGAAATTGGTTTGCACATGATCACCTATAGTGGGAGAGATAGTTCTCTGGAAAGTCTAAAATCTAGGTAGAGATGGGGATATTTACATCAAGATCAGCATCCTAGGGAACTATACATCCGGTGGGCAACCAGACGCCATATAACATCTGCAACTCATCTGAATGTTGGGCTTTGTAAGTTCCTAGTTAAGCACTATATTATACTGTTCTTAGTACTGTGGCGTGCCTCGCATCATATTCTCCCATTGGACTATCACACTGCGACTGAATGTAAATGGATACACCACAGCTCTTCTGCAATGCAGCTGTCATCCACCATCTTCCCTAAATCTGTGGCACATTAATTCTGAAGGGAATATTCCTCTACTACATACATATGATACTTTCTCCTCTATAAGAATCATACCGTTCTTTTTATGTGTTTTGATGATAGATGTAGCTTACTCTCTAAGCAAGTGTTAATTCTTGTTCATTCTTACATTCATAACAAACGTTCTGATGTTCCCGGATGGGGGAACCAACAGAGGTCCAATCTCGGACTTCAGGCTAGAATTTCACAATAACCCCTGACTGGGTAAATGACTTCCATTATTATTAATTGCATATGTGAAAATGTAATATGGAACAAGAACCTTTGGGCAAATGCAGAACATGCTTTTGCTTGAAGATAATGCATATCCATATGCAAGTGCACAATTGAATTGTTTGTGTTTGACCAGTGTCTTGATCCCAGGCAATCCGTGTGTCTGCTTTAAGGGAAGTTTTCGTAGCAATTATGTCCAGAATAACACCTTTAAAATTCATGTGTGGTTTATGGGTAGAACTACAAAGAAGTCTGCCTTCTCTTTCTATGTCCTCTTAGTTGAGACATCTTTAAGTTTCAGGCACTATAAAGGTTCCTGGTGGTCTAGTATGTTAGGGTATAAGGAGACCATACACCTGATCTTGTATATCCATGAAATACTTAGCAACACAAATGGCTATTTAAAGACAGTGGAATGCACTCTGATTGATTCCGAATAACATATCCTTTAGCTTCATTCCAAATCATTTATTTTTAGAGGAACTTTGACATGAAATCGTAGTCTTGCCAATATTCGGAGCTACAAACAGTTTGGGGGAAACTATTGCTCAAAATGGGAGGGCCTTTTCTTCCATATCGTAATGCCTACTTGCTGCATTCAGATGTAGAAGTGGGAGTACAAATAAACTCTCTCTACCTCAGGGAACAAAAAGTGAATTATCTTTACTCTGTGTGCGTGATGACATCACTGAACAGCGCGACCGGTTTCGATGGGTGTAGTATCATTTACATTTGAGTCTCAGGTGTAAGGTTCATTCAAAGGGTTCCTTCCTGGGAGCTGGCCCTCAACGGTTCTCCTAAATCTCCGTTTTGTTTGCTCATAAATCACGTTTTGGAATATTATGTGGAAATATCTGGAGATATTTAATGAAACTTTTTTTACTTCATTTTAAGTATGTAAAGGTTTAAAGATGCTCGATTAATTTCCTGGATTCACTTCCGTTTTTCATTTGTAACCTAATGCAGAAAACCCTGTCATACTGAGAACGTGAGCAATATGTTCCGTTTCAGACAGATTGCTGGTATTGTAAATCATATCACACTCGTTGCAAGAAGTGTGAATGTCGTGGTTTTCATCTTGCAAATAATGAATCCACTCAGTCCTGTATACTAACGAGTGAGTCATAGAGTGAAAATCGTTAATTCTAGTGTTCAAAATATGGAAAAGAGAGGGCGTGCAACATTATTTGAAGGAAATGTATGGTTAACTAACTAAAAACTATTTTGCTCACACTCTTGATGTAAACGCAAAACTTGTCTTTGTCAATTAGGAAATATTTGGGAAAGTTAAGCACTTTTGCTTTGGACTAAACATTGGCATGAAACAATTGTATTTCTTTAGTTCCCATGCAGAGTCAACAATAATGAAGATCCTGTTATAGGTACAGGACATATGGTATATTTAGCATGCCCCAGGAGAATATCGTCAAGCTGCTGTGGGCCAAGCTTACGATGTTTCCCAGAGAAGGAAGATGAGAAACTATTTTTCAAAACCAACCCTTCTTTTTACAATATAATCAGAGTAATTTAATAAATATTACGTGAGAGAAATGGCGGTGTTCGCCCAAAATGTCATGTAAAAATATCACGAGACCGAATATTCTTTCAGAAATACTGTGATGTCAAAAACATCGGAGGACAGAATATAACAATTAAGAATATTGTGTTTTAAGTACTTCGTATTATTAAATACAGTTGCATATAATATTGCTTTTAATTATTTTGTTTTGATTTATTATTTGGTAATATATATGTAAAGACTTGTTTACATTTTATTTGAATGTATTTAATGACGGATAGCTTGGTTTGCAGGGGATGAAGGTGGGGAGTTTTTTTTTACTAGTTAAATATTTTAAATTATATATATTTTTAATTTGCTAAAACGATTTTTAACTTTGTAAATGATTTTAACTTTACATTATATGATATAGTTTTATTTAAATTAACAATTAATTATTGTACTTACTAATTTGTTATTTTGATAAACTATTTTGTTAAATAATATATTTTAATTATTTGTACACTAAATGATTGTTATTTGTATTTTTAGAATTATTTATAACATTTGTGTATTATTATTTTCTGAAGTATTATTTGAATTTATGTTTGCGGATGTTGATTTGTAGAGGGTAGTCTGTTGGAAGTGTTTTATATATATATATAATTATAGTGTGTAGTATTGGTGAATATTTTTCATATATTCTTCATGGGTAATGTATATATTGTAATTTAAAATTATTTGTAATAATTCTATCAAGTAAAAAGTACATTTTATTGATTGAATATTTGTTAAAATAGATTATATATATATATATATATGTTATTTTTTGGTATTGAATTTCATACTATGATTCCTTTCATACATTTAGAGGAATTTGAAGATTCTGAGGTCAACTTTACATTATATGATATAGTTTTATTTAAATTAACAATTAATTATTGTACTTACTAATTTGTTATTTTGATGATCTATTTTGTTAAATAATATATTTTAATTATTTGTACACTAAATGATTGTTATTTGTATTTTTAGAATTATTTATAACATTTGTGTATTATTATTTTCTGAAGTATTATTTGAATTTATGTTTGCGGATGTTGATTTGTAGAGGGTAGTCTGTTGGAAGTGTTTTATATATATATATAATTATAGTGTGTAGTATTGGTGAATATTTTTCATATATTCTTCATGGGTAATGTATATATTGTAATTTAAAATTATTTGTAATAATTCTATCAAGTAAAAAGTACATTTTATTGTTTGAATATTTGTTAAAATAGATTATATATATATATATGTTATTTTTTGGTATTGAATTTCATACTATGATTCCTTTCATACATTTAGAGGAATTTGAAGATTCTGAGGTCATTATTACATTATGTTTGATATTTGTGACCTAGGACAATGTATATACTTGAAGTATTTCGTCTATGTTTATGTAATTGCTGCACTGCAATTGCACTTTAAAAAGTGATGTAAAATGCGAGAGTTGTCATGTGATCAAGAGAGGGATCTCCCGAAACGCGTAATGGCGGCACTGGCGAAATAAATATTTGCACTTGAATACCGGGTCCACGCTTGTTGGTTGTAGTGATTTATGCCGGATTGACTCTCTCCGGCCTCGTGGACCCCTTTCCTGACTCTGTTTGTGGCGAGTTTTGCCTCGGCGTTTCCCATACCGACGACATCACGGCCTCGTGGTGTTCCTTGTCGGGGACCCCCAGGGCACTGTGTGAAGTTTCCGGAGGACAGAAAAGAAACGGAGCCCCCTGCGAGCTGTGAAGCTGTGTGAAGCGAGTGCAAGTAGACGGTGTTGGCGGTCGTCTGCAGCAAGACTTACAAAGGTTTGGTAGAGCCCAGAGCTGGGCACATTGGCGGAAGGAAGTGAGCAACAGTAACATCGTGAAGGTACGGCACTCATCAGTATTGTGCAGGTTGGAAAGTGTGTAGCGCAGGTGCGGCAATTCTCTTGGTACTTACTGAAAGGGGAATAGCAAGCACTGCGCAAAGTATATTAAAAGCCAAGAATGTCCGCGGATACACTCAAGAATCGCAAGCTGGCAGCTGAGGGGTTGTTCTCAGACAACCCAGATGAGACACTGGGGGCCAGTAAGGTGACAATTGAGGAGCCCAGTAACAACAAAGGCAGAGGGCTTAGGGACAGTTTTCGAGCGCTCGAGAAGTTAAAACGTCAGGAGCAGACGAAGTGGTGCAGGCCCGATCCCTCCAGCGGTATTTGGATGTGGACAGGATACCGAGGGGCCTCCGCATCATGATTGCCCCAAGTTACGAGTCCCCCAACCCTGCAATGATGGCTGAGTGGGGGGAGTGTAATCTAGAATCATATCGTCGGCTTGTGGAGATTTATTTTATTTTTATTTATTTATTTGCAAACTTGTACCGCGCTAGGAATCGACTCCCTGAGGAGTATCTCCGCGCCTTTGGCAACATCTGAGAGCAAAGAAAAGCCCAGTCATATATCTTAATTCCCTAGCCGGTTGACTTAGTAATTGAAGAGGAAAGTTTTTAATTTTTTCCTAAAGGGAAGATGTTCTTTGCATAATCTGATACTAGTGAAATATGCTGTCATTGACAGGAGTATGCTCCAGGAAAAAATCGAGCTCCTAGAAAAAGAAATTGAGCCACAAGGGGATCCACAGTTTAAATATAAAATGGTGGAGGAAATGAATGTTCGCCTTAAGAAGGAGGGAGAGAAAATAAAAAACAGAAAAAGTTGCAAGTTCAGGCGTGACAGAGACAATTATGCGAATGGACAGATTTTTACAGTAGCTAAAAGATATGATTCAATGCGGGTGGCTACTGCAAACAAACGCATGGGAATGGGCACGAGCAATGCTGAAGATAGGACAAATCAAAGAGCTGTAGAATCCACATCAGCCTCAGACCTTAGTTCTGCCATGGAAAGTGGCTCGGAGTCAGATAATTTGGGAACAAGATCGGAGCTTAACAGTATCAAGCTTACTTTGGGGGAAGAATTGGAGATTCTAAAAACAGCCGCAGGGATACCTTAAGATCACGCAACAACGTCCCCTTCAAAATAGGGCAACAAGGAGAAGGGGGGGGGCACAGGCAAGCAAAGAGACGGCGCCAAAAAGCGTGGGAGAGGCAGAGCTCGCAGATAGAGGTTGAAGAAGGGGCCGGGCTCATTAAGAATTCAGTAGTCAGCCCACCACCTCTAACAGTAACACCATTATTAATTTGGCAGGCATTAACCTTTCAGCGGCAGAGCAACAGCTCCTATCACTAGCTTTGTCTTACTGCCCGGAGTCCAACTTTAGTTACACCCAAACCCGTGCTGACATATACAGGTTTAAACGGAAACTGAAGTTAAAGAAATATCATCAACAACGGGGGGTCCAGGGGGGAGTGGAAGAGGCAGAAACAATACAGAATCCTGTTTTGCAAGGCCTTGTTGGGGCAGATTACGAGCTGTTACAGGATATGCAACATTTGGAAAGAGAGAGGGAAGTTGTGAGAGAACTTCCCTGTTCATCCCAAGAATTATCCGTACTGGGAGAAGAAAATGCACAGCCAACGCAAGTCCAAGAGACTAATGTCAAGCCTAGAACTCCTTTTAATCAAAAATTAAAGTTTGTACTTATCATGGCACAGGACTCAATATATGTTTTTAATGAACAGCTGATAGCACAAGTGAAAGGACTCAACATTGTTACCAGAAATTCAAAAAGGAAAATTACTAATCATGAAAGTAAATACTGGCAGCTTGTCAATAAATTGAAGGATAACCACCAAATTATAATACGAAACTCAGATAAAGGAGGGAATTTGGTGTTGTGGCCTTTACAAGATTACTTGGAGGAGGCATACAGTCAACTGAACAACATTGAGTGCTATAGAAAGGTTCCATTGACAAAATATAAGGACACTCAGGAGAAATTGTTTCCGCTTTTGTTGGCCTGGAAAAGTATTGGGCTACTCAATTGGGAAGAATTTAAATATCTTAGGAAGGAATATCCTATTGTCCCGGTAATTTATTATATACCGAAAATCCATAAAAATATGGTCAAACCACCGGGACGTCCCATTTTTACTGCATGCGATGGCCTCCTGGAAAACCTTTCGAGATATATATAGACTTTTTCTTGCAGGACTTTGTCAGAGGTTTAAAATCATTTGTGCAAGATACAAGTGACTTTCTGAGAAAGATACGGAATATAAAATGGAAGTATACTTATTTATTGCTAGCACTTGATGTGTCCAGTTTGTACACATGTATTAAGAACAAAGATGGTATGAGAGCAATTGAGTTCTTCTTGTTGAACAGGCCTATCATCTACTCTCAGCATTCCAATATGTTGCTCAAAATTTTATTATTCTGCTTGGAAAATAACTTTTTCTTATTTGATGGAAAGATGTTCCAGCAGTCTCAGGGTGTTGCCATGGGGGCCAGCTTCTCCCCCTGTTACGCCTGTTTGTTTATGGGCTGGTGGGAGGAGCTGGTCCTCAGGCAACAACCTGAGCAAATCTATAATGAGAGTGTGGTAACATGGCTGCGCTATATCGATGATTTATTTATAGTGTGGGATAGGGATTTTGAAAGTCCTGCTGAGTTTATTGAAAAATGGAACCATAACACAGTTAACCTACATTTTACAGCTGAGATAAGCAAGGAAATGGTCACATTCCTGGATGTAAGAATCCAGGTTGTGGATAATGAATTGACCACTACCCTGTATCGTAAGCCTTCATCTGGAAATACACTCCTACATTCCACCAGCGCACATCCGTCACATTTAATTAAGAGGATTCCATACAGAGAGATGCTCCGTATTTGACGGATTTACAGCAGAGAGGATGATGGTAACAACAAGCAAAGGGAGTGTAAAGGCAGGTTCCTAGATAGGGGGTACAGTTCAGATGTTATTGAGTAAGCGATTATTAAATCTAAATCGCTGGTGAGACAGGATTTGTTGAAGTCAAGGGACAAGCAGAGCAGTTTGAATCAACATGAAGAACCAATAAGACTAATCCTTTGTTTTTCACGACAAGAGAAACAGATCAGGGAGATAGTCAGAAAGAATTGGCCGATTATCAGGGGGGATCCAGTAATAGGGGGGTTGCTGCCTAATAAACCATCAGTAACCTTCAGAAAAACAAACAGTATGGGTTCATCTCTCATCAGGAGCAATATTGAAACAAGAACAAAGAGCTCGTGGCTATTGGCAAGAAAGGGGTTCTGTAAGTGGTCTGTTTGCAAAGCGTGCCAATATGGTATAAATACTCGGGCAATTGTTCGCGCTCAACAAATCACATAAATAAATAAATAAAATAAATACCACGGCATTTAGCTCTGCGACCTGTAAAATCAATCAACACCTCACGTGCAAATCTGATTTTGCGGTCTATGTGCTCACCTGCAGCTGGAATTATAAATATGTAGGGAGCACTAAATTACCAGCACATAAGAGGATTCTTCAGCATATTCACGCTATTTGCAACAATGATGAGAATTACCCAGTTGCACGGCATTTCAAATCTAGCCATAATAGCGATCCGAAACATTTGAAATATTATATAATCGAGGCTGTCACATTACAGAAAAGAAGAGGCGACAGAGAGTCTAAATTGAGGAGATTGGAAACGACTTACATCCTGCAATTTTACTCTAAGACCCCAAAGGGGCTGAATACTAGCAAACTTTTGTACACTTTCTTATAATGTGGGTTAACTTAATCTAGTTCTTGATCTAATGTCTATTGATAGTGAAATTAAGGCCTATGGGCAATGCTTGCGCAATGATATTTAGAATGTTTATTGATTCCACCAGATATGAAAATTTTAATTTGTAGAATACATTTTAGGATGGTGATATTTATATAGTTATGATATTAAGGATTGGTTTTAGAAATCATTTTGTAGAAAGTATATTTTTATACTTCTGGGTAGTAATTGTGATTTTCTGATGGATCAGCCTAAAATTTGTAATGTATTTATTATGTCCTGAAACTATTTTGCACTTTAAATTTCATAGCATTTTTTGCACAAGAAATAATAGTCACTTTACCGACCACCTAATGAATTTTAGAGTGTTTTTAAGTTTATTAATTCATTCACTTGATACAAAATGCACTGATTTAAGTTAAGCACTTGGATAGGTTCTATGTATTTTTTTTAATAACATAGTTTGAAACTCAAGTTATTTATGCATTTATGCTGTTATTTTTTGGTATTGAATTTCATACTAAGATTCCTTCCATACATTTAGAGGAATTTGAAGATTCTGAGGTCATTATTACATTATGTTTGATATTTGTGACCTAGAACAATGTATATACTTGAAGTATTTTGTCTATATTTATGTAATTGCTGCACTGCACTTGCACTTTAAAAAGCGATGTAAAATGCCAAAGAGTTGTCATGTGATCAAGGGAGGGATCTCCCGAAACGTGTAATGGCGGTACTGGCGAAATAACTATTCGCACTTGTCTGTTCGTATACAGAAGAGAAGTGAAGGCGGGTTGTAGTGATATATATATATATATATATATATATATATATATATATATATATATATATATATATATATATATTACCTACTGGCGGTCGCCAGTAGGTATATATAGTTAGGATTTTTTCTCTATGGGATTTTTGAAAATTCTATGTGTAATAACTTTGGCGTTTGTGGACGGAATTGGCTGAAATTTTCAGGAAAATGGAACATTTTGTTTCTGAGCAGCCCCTGACAATTTGGGGGGGTTTCATCAAGGGGGGGCCGAGAAAAAAGGGGGGTCCCAAAACGCATTTTTCCCATGTTAATTTCCATAGGGCGGTTGGCCTCACTTTTAGCTCGAACGGCTGAATGGATTTGCACGAAACTTGGCAAAATTGTAGGGACTGTTAGCCTGATGTGCCTTTGCTAGGTCTCAATATATGTGCTCCAGTGGATTTTGAGTAATTTAGGTTCAAAAAAATATATATATCTGGGCGGAGCCTAACCACACATCTGATCTGATTGGCTGTCAGCACTTCTTCCAAGAAGTGTTGGCAGCCATCTTGGGACCAATATACATGATAGCACCTCATTAGAAAGCATTGTAGTTAATAGAGGGTTTTAGGACTTTAGTTACATTATAAATCATTTGTTGATGGTACCATACTCGTTTTAGGAATTGTGGTGGGTTCTAAGGTGATTTTACCATGTGAAAAAACCTTCTGCTGTGATATCATGAATATTGTTTGAAAGAAAACTAATATCTCATGATTTTCCCACAGTGGTTTGGAAGGGGATCTATAAGCTAAACTGAAAGCATATTTTCTGTAAATTCACATTATCTTTCTCAGTCATGTGAAAATGAAGTCTGACATTCTCAGTAAAACATGTACATCCAACAAGGACAGAGACTGTCAGTTGATTCCTTTGTGTTCTACTGCAGCCTCCTAGAGTGTTCTAAAGAACAACTAGAGCGCTAACAGTCCTACTTATTACAAAGGTATGGCACACCTGAAGCCATCTTGATTGAAATAAAGTGGTAACTCTTAAAACATTTAATTTAAAAAGAAACAACATGAGGGGGTATATTTTGCCATGGAAAGTATGATTAGTGCTGCAGAATGAAAAATTAGGGCACATTTTGAGTGACTTCTCAAATCCTTTTCTATTTCATTAAAACATTCTGACATGCAGTCTCCCAAAATGGCCACCAGAGACAAAAGAGCCCAAATGTAGCCCAAATATCACCCAGATGTAGCCCAAGTATAGCCCAATGACAGAATGTCCCAGAGTGTTCTAAAGAACAACTAGAGCGCTAACAGTCCTACTTATTACAAGGGTATGGCACACCTGAAGCCATCTTGATTGGAATAAAGTGGTAACTCTTAAAAGATTTAATTTAAAAAGAAACAACATGAGGGGGTATATTTTGCCATAGAAAGTATGATTAGTGCTGCAGAATGAAAAATTAGGGCACATTTTGAGTGACTTCTCAAATCCTTTTCTATTTCATTAAAACATTCTGACATGCAGTCTCCCAAAATGGCCACCAGAGACAAAAGAGCCCAAATGTAGCCCAAATATCACCCAGATGTAGCCCAAGTATAGCCCAATGACAGAATGTCCCAGAGTGTTCTAAAGAACAACTAGAGCGCTAACAGTCCTACTTATTACAAAGGTATAGCACACCTGGAGCCATCGTGATGGGAATAAAGTGGTAACTCTTAAGACATTTAATTTAAAAAGGAACAAAATGAGGGGGTATATTATGCAATAGAAGGTATTATTAGTGCTGCAGAAAGAAAAATTAGGGCACATTTTGAGTGACTTTTCAAATCCTCTTCTATTTCATTAAAAAATTCTGACATGCAGTCTCCCAAAATGGCCACCAGAGACAAAAGAGCCCAAATGTAGCCCAAATATCACCCAGATGTAGCCCAAGTATAGCCCAATGACAGAATGTCCCAGAGTGTTCTAAAGAACAACTAGAGCGCTAACAGTCCTACTTATTACAAAGGTATGGCACACCTGAAGCCATCTTGATTGGAATAAAGTGGTAACTCTTAAAACATTTAATTTAAAAAGGAACAAAATGAGGGGGTATATTTTGCCATATGAATTATGATTAGTGCTGCAGAAAGAAAAATTAGGGCACATTTTGAGTGACTTCTCAAACCCTCTTCAATTTCATTAAAAAATTCTGACATAGTCTCGCAAGGTGGCCACCAGAGACAAAAGAGCCTAAATGTAGCCCAAATATCACCCAGATGTACCCCAAGTATAGCCCAATGACAGAATGTCCCAGAGTGTTCTAAAGAACAACTAGAGCGCTAACAGTCTTACTTATGACAAAAGTATGGCACACCAGAAGCCATCTTGATTGGAATGAAGTGGTAAGTCTGAAAACACTCAATTTAAAAAGGAACAACATGAGGGGGTTAATTTTGCCATAGAAAGTATGATTAGTGCTTCAGAAAGAAAAATTAGGGATCATTTTGAGTGACTTCTCAAATCCTCTTCTATTTCATTAAAAAAATTCTGACATGCAGACTGAAACATGCACTTTGAATACCAGCAGCAGACGTCCCTGGTGAGCAGTAGCTTTACTACAGTGATCTAATGTGCAACTAGAGTGCTAACATTCAGAATTTATGGCAAATGTGTGACACATCTGAATGCCTTCTTGATGGAACCAAAGTAAACAAGCATTGAAAATGCAATAGATCTCGCCCTCGTTTAAGTTAAAGCCATTCTGTTTGTAATGAGGTGGCTTTTTAGCTTTGCTTTTATTAGTGTTTTTTCAACTTTCATGTAAATAACGCACCGTTTTCACCAAATCGACTTTGCCCAAGCACACCCTTCCCTTCGGCCAACAAATCCCAAAAATTCGGCACACCTGCCGATCCACTCTCCCTACAGCTCACCCAAGCCCCGTCCCTCTAGCGCAACTGGAACACCCCAAATTCACCTTCTCCATGCGCACCAAAAACTCCCATTGAATAACATGACAATTCGCTACTCCGCACAAAAATTGCTCTTTAAAGCACTTCCACTGCTCCGATCCGCTTCAAACTTGGCTGGACACTAGTTCCAGCGATTCCCTAACATCTCACCAAAAATCAGCCCAATCCATCCACTGGAACGGGGACGAATTTCAACCCGAATACGCGCCCCCCGCAAACACAAAAAAAGCCATAAAACGGCCAAATCTCGACCAAAAACCGCCAAAATCCCTCAAAACCTTGCCAACACCAATACGCACGAAACTGAACCGGCCCCTCAGCCCTAGGCTCCGGGAACCCTACTTAATTGACCCAAAAGCCCTAAAAAAGCAACATAATACACACGAAAACGCCCTAACAACCCTAAAATGCATATAAGTATATGTATGCATGCATTTATGTTTGTATTTATATAGATATACAGATGATATATGTTTATATATGTATGTATATATATATATTCACTGAAAAAACCATAGGCTATAGACCATATATAGTTAGGAATTAGCATTTACAAAACCTTGAAAATTCACTGAAAAAACCATAGGTTATAGACCATATATAGTTAGGAATTAGCATTTACAAAACCTTGAAAATTCACTGAAAAAACCATAGGTTATAGACCATATATAGTTAGGAATTCGCATTTACAAAACCTTATTTTACTCACACAAAACCATTGAAATTCCATATATAGTTAGTTGCACTAACTATATATCGCGCACCCGCAATCCACTGCTGATGATGTCACATATTACATCATTCATGACATGGTCAGTGACATCACTGATGACATCACTGATGACATCTCAAATGACATCACTGATGACATCACTGATGACAACATCCAGTGACTGTATGTTTCTGTAAAGTTAAAATATGTCTTACATATTGAAGAATGAGTGGATGTATAAGTGTCTGGATGAAGGATTTAGTAGGTGCATGACTGACTGTATGAGTGAGTGATTAAATGTGTCTCACTGAGTGCATGGGTTAGTGACTAAACTGTCTTAATTTGTGCATCATTATGTCTGTTGTTCTGTAAACTGTTGCATGTGTTGATAAGTAGCTATATGAGTAACTATATGGGTTATTGATTGGTTGCCCAAGTATTTGTATGGGAGACTGAGTGTGTGTGTGGGTGGCTGGGAGGTGTATGACTCTGTGCATAGATGTGTGAGCAGTTGATTCACTAGATGTATGGTTTCAAAAGTGCATGTGGAAACAGCTGTATGGGCGGTTGACTGTGTGCATGAGTGTATTGGTGAGTGAATGGATATCTCAGTGCTACATGTCAAAGTAAGTACATATGTAAAACACAGTACATGTGAGAGTTGACATATATAAATAACTGTGCATAAGAGCCAGTGAATGTGTGAGTGGCTGTATGGATCATTGTGAACTTGTATCAGGGATTGTATAAGAGAGTTAATATGTGTTAGTATATGTTTGAATAAGTAAAGTTTGTATAACTGTATAGTTGAGGAAATGGAGGTGTGATTGATTCTTTGATTGACTGACTAGGTGTGTGAGTAACTCCATGGATGATTGACAGTCTGTGAGTGTCTGTTTACACTGATTGTATCTAAGGTTATATTAGAGTCTGAAGAGGTTCATCGTATTATCACATGAATGATATCATCAGTGATGTGATCAGTAATGTCAAATGAGATGTCATCAGTGATGTCATCAGTGATGTCATTTGAGATGTCATCAGTGATGTCATTTGAGATGTCATCAGTGATGTCATCAGTGATGTCACTGACCATGTCATGAATGATGTAATATGTGACATCATCAGCAGTGGATTGCGGGTGCGCGATATATAGTTAGTGCAACTAACTATATATGGAATTTCAATGGTTTTGTGTGAGTAAAATAAGGTTTTGTAAATGCGAATTCCTAACTATATATGGTCTATAACCTATGGTTTTTTCAGTGAATTTTCAAGGTTTTGTAAATGCTAATTCCTAACTATATATGGTCTATAACCTATGGTTTTTTCAGTGAATATATATATATATATATATATATATATATATATATTCTGTTTTTATTTGAGAAAATACTAAATTTAAGGTGTATAACCTTCCCCAATTCCTTTACTGTTGTTTACTTTGGAGTGGCAATAATAAATCTGCCCCCTTCAAAGTCTAACACTTTCCCTACTGTTGCTCATGGTTACAGTGGTTTGAGGGAATACTAAATGTAAGGTTTTCAATCTTCCCCAGTTTCTCTACTGTTGCCTACTTTGGAGTGGCAATAGTAAATCTAATTTAAAACTACTGCCATTGTTGGAGTGGTGATAGTAAATATGACCCCTTCAAAGTCTAACACTTTCCCTAAAGATGCTCAGGGTTGAGTGAGAATAGTAAATCTGCCCACCCCTAGAATTCAGCACTTTTCCCTACTATTGCTCAGTTTGGAGTCGTAATAGTAAATCGTCCCCCTCCAAAGATCAGCACCTTCTCTACTGTTGCTTGGGGTTGACAGGGTATACTAAATGTGGAGAAGTGTGGCTCAGGGGTTAGAGGCGGCAGACCCGGAAGCTGAGATCGGCCCTGGACCAGGGTTCAATTCCCCGCCTCGGCGGGTCTTGGGCTAAAAAAATTCCACGGACTCGATAATTCTCGCTCTGGTGCCTTCTTGACTCACGGGATCACACTCTGCGACTCTGGGCAATAGCTTGCTTAATCTCCACAATGGCCCCTCGTGGCGGGATGCCTGGCTTTCACCTTGTGGATACCCTGCTGGGGTTATCTCACAGGGAAATACCAGGACGGGTTCCCTAAGCAAGCGCCGGGAAACCCACTGCGGGTAGCTGTGCGCTATATAAGCTCAAATACATATGTGGTAAATGTAATCTATCCAAAGTATAATACTTTCCCTACTGTTGCTTATGTTAGAGTGGGAATAGTAAACAAGGACTCTCCATAGTCCAAAACCTTCCATACTGTTGTTTACATTCCAGTGGGAATAGTACATCTGAAGTCACTAAAGTTCAACACTTTTCTTACATTGCTAACCTTGGAGTGGGAATTGCAAATTTGACTCCTCCATTTATAATTTTTCAGGTGAATTTTTTGTTTTACATTTGCTAAATTATTAATTTGTATGATTTAAGTGTAACAGTCATTTTAATTAATTGTGTGTTAGATATTTTTTAAATCATTTTTTAAGGGAATATCAATAATTGTATTTTTGTAAAATTGTAATATTTGATATATAGTGATGCTTTGTTTTATTATTGTTAATCATTAATGTTTTATTTTTAATATTAATGCTTATTTCAAAATGTAATTATTTATATTGTATGTTTATTCTTTTTTTGCATTTTATTTAAATTATACTTTTTTTTATTATGGTTATAAGTTATACTTTGTATTACATAGTTTTAAAATGTATTTGTTTAAGCAAACACATTTATCAAGTTAATATATTGCATAATAACACAATTTTGATATACGTACCTATCTTTTGACAATATTTTGGGCTTCTGTATTTTTGTACTCGATGTGTTGTACTTTACAAACAGAGTATACAAAGACTATATTTTTGTCTTCAGTATTTTTTGGCAATATTTTTGTATTTCAATATTTATGTCTCCGATATTTTCAAGCGAAATAGTGAATTTATCTATGACATTGGTAGATGAACAATCTCTTTGCATTTTATTTAGATTTTTACAAATTAAACTACTTGGTGCCATTACCACATGCTACTACCCCTGCATTTAGGATTCTGTCACTAAGTGAGAAATTGCTTGTTGTAACAACATTCTCACAACTTCACCTGCATTCATTTGAGTTTGGTTTCCTCCTAGCCCTTTAAAAACCGAAACCATTCATCCGCCTCACATGTTGGCTCATGTTCTAAATCAGGGGTAATGCCATGATGCAGTTATTTTGTTAGCACCATGGAGAGGCAAAGTATTGTCCTAGATTTAGGGCCTCATTACGAGTACGGTAAAAAAGGGGTGATGGACGGATAATCTGAACCAATCAAACACTCACACCCAGTCAACAGATCTGGGTTTAATCCATCACCGTTCTTTAGCCCACTCTGCCACCCCAGTTCAGACATGGCCATATGCAAATCAGTCTGACCCTGTGCCTCATGGGAACAGTTCAGCCCAAACTGCCAAGCCATGCCTTCCCTGCACCGGATTCAAGCTTCCTAGGACCTGTTTCTGGCATTACAGCCGTCTTCAGCCAGGCTTGCTTGAATCCAGTGGCAAAGTGAGCAAGGGACTCACGTCTGAGCATACCTTGCCAACTTATGGCAAACAATGCGGTACAAAAGGGGGTGGTGATGGACGGAGCACCTGAACCAATCACACACTCACACCCAGTCAACAGATCTGGGTTTAATCCATCACCATTCTTTAGCCCACTCTGCCACCCCAGTTCAGACATGGCCATATGCAAATCAGTCTGAAGCTGTGCCTCATGGGAACAGTCCAGCCCGAACTGCCAAACCATGCCTTCCCTTGACCCGATTCAAGCTTCCTAGGACCGGTTTCTGGCATTACAGCCGTCTTCAGCCAGGCTTGCTTGAAACCAGAGGCAAAGTGACCAAGGGACTCACGTCTGAGCATACCTTGCCAACTTATGGCGAACAAAGCGGTACAAAAGGGGGTGGTGATGGACGAAGCACCTGAACCAATCAAACACTCACACCCAGTCAACAGATCTGGGTTTAATCCATCACCATTCTTTAGCCCACTCTGCCACCCCAGTTCAGACATGGCCATATGCAAATCAGTCTGACCCTGTGCCTCAAGGGAACAGTCCAGCCCGAACTGCCAAGCCATGCCTTCCCTGGACCCGATTCAAGCTTCCTAGGACCGGTTTCTGGCATTACAGCCGTCTTCAGCAAGGCTTGCTTGAATCCAGTGGCAAAGTGAGCAAGAGATTCACGTCTGAGCATACCCTGCCAACTTATGGCGAACAAAGCGGTACAAAAGGGGGTGGTGATGGGCGGAGCATCTGAACTGGGGTGGCAGAGTGGGCTAAAGAACATTGATGGATTAAACCCAGATCTGTTCACTGGGTGTGAGTGTTTGATTGGTTCAGATGCTCCGTCCATCACCACCCCCTTTTGTACCGCTTTGTACGCCATAAGTTGGCAGGGTATGCTCAGACGCAAGTCCCTTGCTCACTTTGCCACTGGTTTCAAGCAATTCAATTACCAACCATAACAAAGGTGACAATGATCTATCATCTTATACTGTTGCTGTTTTCTTATGATGGCCCATAACTGGAAAGAACACTTATGCCACTTAACTGGGGGCTGATGCCTTACGTTGCATTAGACTATCGAATTCAACCCTCTTGGTCCCTGGGGCATGTGGAGAAGGTCCGTGATTCCCCACTCCAGCCTCCAACGTGAGACCAGTACAAGAAGAGGGTGCAAGATTACAGCATCGTAGAATATGCAAGAAACGGGAAGACAAGATATAGTGCACACATTTATTTAGTGAAAGAGGTTCAAACTAGCCTTGCTGACCTGCTGTGATTGTCATCTGATTGGTGGAAGAGAGAAGGAATAAAGACTAAAGAGGAACTCACACAACGCCTATGAATAATTGGAAATAGGCCAACGTCTTATGTGATTATTATGGCAGAAAGGAAAAAGCCATCTGTGACTGTGTTGTAGTCTAGATCGAGTGTGAAAAACAGTGGTAAAAGGCATGTGGTGCACAAAACAAAGCATTGAACTTCTCAAAGGCACATATTTCAATGTGCAAAGCCAGAGCCTGTTCTAGAACAGTAAACATCATGCTGCCCAACACTGCTCTGCAGCTCAGCCTTCTGACATGCTACTCACCCCATTGTTAGTAGTCTCCCAGTGGAATACATGGATGGCCAGGTTTGATGACTAACTGTCAGCAACAAAGATGCAGATGCCACAATGAAAAGGTTGCTATTGCTTCACATGGCAGGGGAAGAGGTCAATAAAATGTTTCTTATGTTAGCCAATAGTGGCCAAGAAAATTACTACAATGCTGTGTTTGCATTTTTAAATGGACATTTGAGCACCCAACCAAATCCTGACTGTAAACAGCTTATCCTGAGCCAAGCCTATCAAGGGCCCAGCGAACCTGTTGACGCATTCCATGCATATTTAAGAGATATTGCCAGCATAAAATAAAAAGAGATAGTGCCACCATATGAGACGTCAACAACACTGAAAGAAGTTAGTGGAGCAGTGCGTATTGCCCGACACAGACAATGAGCACCCCACAAGAGTAAGACCTGTTTGGCATGCAAACGTCACGCCCCTATGCAAATGAGGGAACACCCCCGAAGGTAGTGCTGGTCCATTAAGTGCACCAGCACTATCAGTATCTTAAAAGGGGACGCACAAGTGTCTGCGTCCCCTTCTATAAAACCAAAGTGCCCCTGGGTGCGCAAAGCAGGTGCAAACGCCTGTTGCGCCGCCGGGGCAACTTACGTAATACGGCCCAGGAAGCTTCACTTTGGGCCAGATGTAGGTAAATCACATTTACCGATTTTGAAATACCGAATATTACCGAATTTTACCGATTCGGTATTCCAAAATCGGTAATTGGGATGTAGGTACCAACATCTGGATTATTTAACGAATCGTTAAAATTCGGTATTAAAAGATCGGTATTATCCAATCGGTATTATCCGATCGGTATAATCCGATCGGTATTATCCGATCGGTATTATCCGATCGGTATTTACCGATCGGTATTTACCGATCGGTAATTCCCGCGACGGACAACAAACAAAAGTGAAACTCAACACAACAGCCAATCAGGTGCCACCACCCTCCCCCTACTCTCCAGGGAGTGGCCCCACAGGCAGGTGCAACTAATTAGAAGGTTCAGGAAAGGCAGTTGGAGCAGAGAGTGGGAGCAGCAGAAGCAGCAGACAGAGCTTGTGTATTCACTGAAAACTCTAACATGGAAAGCAGCAGGGACACTGAGCAGGCTGAAAGGAAAAGAAAGCTTAAATTCAGTAGACAGGAGCTACAGCTCCTTGTGGAGGAGGTGGTAAAGGTACACCACAGACTTTTTGGAAAGCAGTCCCTAACTGTGCCAGAATCAACAAAAAGGAAACTTTGGCTGGAAATCAAAGATAAAGTAAATGCAGTGGGAGTCACCAACAGACGCACTGACGATTTAAAGAAGAGGTTCTATGACCTGAGGAGCCTCACGAAGAAAAAATTGGCTGACCGCCACAGACAGTCACAGCAAACAGGTCGAGGAAAGAACACTGCACCCCCCCTCAACGAGCTGGAGGAGCTGGTAGCCACAACCCTGGAGGCTGACAGTGTCCATGGACTGGGAGAAGTGGACAGCTCTGCGCAAGCTGCAAAAAAAAAAGGTAAGATGCATGCACAGCTATCCCCCTCCCACCCCCATACATCCCTCACCCCTTGCAGCTAAGTTACCCCAGTCCCATGGTGCCTGTGCAAAACTGTACCAATGCATCATGATACATGTAGTTAGTCATTGGAAGACCATGTCACACAGCACTGTAACCAACACATTATTCACATGAATGCTTACAAAATGAAGGGCAGGCAGCATGTACAAAGTGCAATGTAACATGTTTAATTGTAGTGGCTGTGACACATTTACACCTAGCTGATATGTGCTCATATGTCCACAGGTCTCACATCCAGAAGGCAGTCTGAGGAGGCAGAGGGCGCGGCACCCCAGAGGGATGGCAGTCAGGAGCCAGGGCCCAGTGCATCCCATGACACAGGTGTTCCGAGTGGGGAGCCACCCACCCAAGAAACTGACATCTGTGAAGAAATGCAGGGCTCCCCAATTCCTTCGCAGTCACCACTATTGGTCTCATCACCAGAAATGCATCTATCCCTTGTTGTAGAAACACCTGTTGCACACCCTGGCAGGAGGCATGTTGTTCCCCCACTGCCGGAAATGGAGACAGGTGGTGATGAAATGGAGGGTGAAGACTCACTTCACTTGTTACAAGCTCACATCACTGCCACACTGCAGCCTAGCACAGAGCCTGTACTAGGTATCCCTAGAAGGCGCACAGTGCAAGGAAGGGATGAAGGTGCACATGGGGAGGGTTCCAGTGTCTTCAAAGGCCTGGAGGGAGCCATGGTCCGGATTCAGAGGATGCAGGGCAAGGGCATCATGGCCTGTCAAAGACAAATGCGAAACATGAACATCACCATGGAAGAAATTAGCAAGGGCATAAAAGAGCTGGTGATAGTCAACCAGAGCATGGCAACAGGCATACAGCAACTGTGCACAAAACTTGACTCTGATATTGGTGCAAGGCGCAGGGACAGGCAGCGCGCAGTGAGAATAGAGACATCCATGGAGCAGCTGGCTACAGCCACATCCCTGCTATGCAGGCGTAGCGTCAATAGTCAGTTAGTCCTGACTCAGAATAGCAACCAGTTGACAAGGGGCATAGCTGGAATGACCGGTGCGCTGGAGGCCCTACTCAATGCACAAAGTGCACAAGGTTCTGCTGTAGACGTGCCGGACACTGAAGCTAGCACCAGTAGGAGCAGCACAGCTAGCCCCCATGGCTTAGAGCCAAGGAGGAGCAGCAGGCGACAGGGTGAGGC
Source organism: Lissotriton vulgaris (assembly GCF_964263255.1). NCBI lineage: Eukaryota > Metazoa > Chordata > Amphibia > Caudata > Salamandridae > Lissotriton > Lissotriton vulgaris. The sequence continues at coordinate 934,535,696 of NC_141699.1, forward strand.
TATAGGCCAAACGCCCAGTGAACAAGATGAGCCACAGACCCCTGCCAGTGCAAAGCGTGTGCGTAAATGAACAGCTGTAACGATGGCCTACTGCCAATGGACATTAGATTTATAGTTCATACAGTGTTATTTGCACATTTGTGCCATTGCAACCAGCCAAGTGACTATGTACAACTATGGTTGGTGGATTCTACACCTGTCTGAGTGTGTTTGCCCACTGTGAGCATTGATGTCAAATGCTTACTGTTGCACTTTTGTTCTTCAATAAAACTTTACGAATCGAATTAAACAGAAGCTTGTGCTTTCACTATAGCTCAGTGTCTTCACTTACTCAGAAATAGTTGTGTGCTATGTCATCACGTCTGTATCTGCCATCACTTGGTGTTGCCACTCCAGCAGATTGTCTTTCAGGCACAGCAATGTCGTTGTCATGATCCTCATAGTCAGATAACTCCACCTCAGTCCCCTTCTTAACAGCCAGATTGTGCAACATAGCACAGGCAGCAATGATCTTACAGCAGGTAATGGGGGTATACTGCCTTGCACCTCCGCTCTTGTGCAAGCATCTGAACCTACTTTTCAATATACCAAATGTTCTCTCAACAACATTGCGTGTGCTCTTGTGTGCCCGGTTGTATCTCCTTTGGCTGGGTGTTGAGGGGTTGAGGTAGGGGGTGAGTATGAATGAGCGGAGGGCATATGCACTGTCTCCTAGAATGAAAAGGGTACAATTTACTCACATGCATACATGTACTGCTTATTGCAATAGGTGTAATAGGTGTTGCACACTGTCTCTTACCTAGGAGGTAGCCTTCACCAAATTCCCCTGCAGTCAGGCGTGCATAGATGCCACTGTTTTGAAATATATATGAGTCGTGGGTACTTCCCGGGTATTTAGCGACAATGTCTGTGATGACGTTCTTGGCATTGCAAATCTCCTGCACGTTGATGGTGTGGCTTGACTTTCTATTGCGGTAAATGTATTCCGTGGCAGCAGGGGGACAAATGGGGATGTGCGTCCCATCAATGCATCCGATGATATGGGGAAATCTTGACATCTGGTAGAAGTCAGATATGGTTACAAACAGTTCAGCATGGGTGGATGGAAAAGAAATGTAATGCTCCATCCTATGCAGCATGGCGTCAAGGAAATGTTGAAAAAACCTTGAGAGGCTGCTCTGGCTCACCCCTCCCACCGCAGCAACCACGTTCTGGTAGCTCCCTGACGCCAGCAGGTGGATGCTGCACAGCACCTGTACATGTGTTGGGATTGCATGTGCCCTTGGAGTGGGGTGCTCCAACAGTGGTTTTAGGTCCCTGATTATCTCCAAGATGGTGTCTGGAGCCAACCTGTACCTTTGCAGTATCTCTTCCTCTGTGAGCATGAACAGGGTCACCCTCTGCCTGTAAACCTGCTCCTGTCTCTGCCATTCCCTCTCTCCTTCCTCCTGTAGCCGTAGCCGTCTTGCAATGACATAAAATGCAGCCATTGTGCAAACAGAATTGCATTTTGGGTCCTTTTTTATAGGCTGCACCTGGTTACCACCTGCTTTGAATCCATGGTAAATAACGAATGTTAAATACCGATTTTGGAGCAAATTCGTTATTTCAGTGCCTCCCTACATCTCAATTTCAATTTTGACTGTTTTTTACCGATCGGTACGTTTACCGATCGGTTGGTTTACCGATCGGTACGTTTACCGATCGGTTGGTTTACCGATCGGTACGTTTACCGATCGGTTGGTTTACCGATCGGTACGTTTACCGATCGGTTGGTTTACCGATCGGTACGTTTACCGATCGGTAACTTTAACGAATTAGTATATTTACCGATTCGGCCTATTTTCTGTCACCTACATACGGATCACTCAATACCGGTCGGTAACGGCCCAAAATCGGTATTTTCGGCCGTTACCGACCGGTAAAGGCCTACCTACATCTGGCCCCTTGTACGTTTTTTTTATCACTCTGTGAAAATTATCTAAAACAGCCTGTTCCAACTCAACTTTAAATGGCAGTATCTTTAGGGCTAAAACGTTTTACTTTTCCCTAAATACTTATCTGTCTCTTTGCTTTCCCTTTCCTTTAATGTTATTTATTTTGTTTTATATAACATTAGTTGTCGGTAAAGAGCTCTTATGCCTCCCTAGTCTGAGCTATAAAAAAACAGAAAATTAATAAATAAAGAACAATTTATAGAGTTTTGCAGCAGTGGGAGGTGGAAGTGTTTGCACACCTCTTGATCTCTCATGTTGAAAGTTATAAGTTTATTTGGTTTTTCTCAGCTAATTACAACCATTACAAATTGATAAAACAAATAAAACAAACACAGGTAAGTGCGGTACCAAATACAGTCATGAAATATTGTTTAAACATGGTTTTATATGTACGTGTCACATATAAAAATGCCTGCGTACAGTAAAGGAGTGTTGAACAGTGCCTTTGCACAAGTTATAAAATAAATTAGAAAACTGTGAAAATCTTATAGATGAGTTAATAGTAATACGTGTTTGATCAAATTCACAGTCACTGCTTTTGCACCCCTTTATTGTGGAGCTTAAAGTGTCAATAGCAATGGAAAACCTAAGAACTCAGATACAAAAACAAAAATCCTGTTCTCACCACATTCCACTGCATGTGGAGGAAGAGGGGTATCCCATAACTAAAGGAAGAGATGGGAAAATGTAACATACGCACCTTCCCCTTTCACTCACCTACACTTCACTAAGATTTGGCAACCTTGAGCGGTTTGGACTACCTGCTTTTCGGATCTAGTAAGTACCCTTTATGTGATGGCCCGTGTTCTATCTGGTACATGTGGCAGAACCCTCACCCACATATTGTGGTATGTTTGCACCATTGAGTTCTCCAATCTAGCAATGGGAAGAAGCCTGGGTATATTTCAGGCCAGCCCTGCCATCATCCCTTATCATGTTAACTCAGCTCATGATGGGAGCATAATGAACACGACCAATGCCTCTGGAACCTAGCCAAGTCAGTTATCCTCCTTGTCCTCTGATTTCAGTGACATTAGTCGATGACTAGGTAGGGCAAAGAGCCGGAGCTGCATGCATGAGTGCACCCCACCGCTCATAAATTACTTCACATTGGAGGAGCACAGAGCGCACACAGGAAGCACAACAATGGTCCTCATTTATCAGGCCCCTTGCGCCACCGGAACGTCACTTTTGTGACATTCCGTGGCGCAGGAGCCTGCTCCATATTTACGAGGCAGCACTAAGCCACTTTTTTTGGCCTAATGCTGCCTTGTAAATATGGTTCACTTTACCACAGCTTTCTGTGGTAAAGGGGAGTACAATTGGTGTTGCTGAGGGCTTTCCCTGCAACATCCATGGCTTTTTTACTCTGCCCCAGATTTATGAGAAACTGGAACTCAGAGGCTGCTCCAAAAACGTAAGCCTCCCCAGGGGAGGTGTAAGTGAGGCACAGTGATGAGCATTCTGCAGCACACATAGAAAGAGGAAAAAGACTCTTGTGATTGTTTTTGTGCATCAAGGTTTCCGGTCCTGCAAAAAAATAATCATCCCTGCAATGCAGGCACCCATGCACCATGGTGCTACGGTGCCTGCGTTGGCGTACGGCAGCCCGTTTGGCGCTGAGAAAAAGGACAGGAATGCACTGTAACTGATAGATATGGTGCATTCTTGCCCTTTTCTTTTGCCGTAGGGCAGCACAGTAGGAAGGCCTGAGGTGTTGCCCTACGGCAAAGCCTCATGAATGAGGCCCTATGGGCCTAGTCTCAGATGAAGGGTAAGTGGCACAACTGAGATTCCAAGAATGCAGGTGCTACAAATATGGAAATGCTTGTAAATATGTTTACATGTCCTATCCAAGCTGTATCCTCTAATCAGGAATACTGAGCATGGGGTTTTTTAGAAAATTAGGACTAAGAGGGCGCACTGCCTGGGTTGAAACGTTACAAGGTGTGTAAAGAGCAAAGGTGTCGTTGTGTAGGGCGTAAAGAGCAGACGGCAAAACGCCCTTAACCGTCTAAACAAGTCAAAGATAAGACAATTTAACAACAAATGAGCTCTCGCAACTACATGTGTGTTCATCCAAACAAGGTACAATGACCAACAGTAAAAAAGGAAACGCAGACGCAGGTTCTTTGGTGTGATACTTCTTGTTACAGCAAGATGTTAACTTTTACTCCAGACTTGAGAATGATATCAATCGCCGACACGTGTTTCGTCGTGTGCGGGTGAGTCAACACGACTCTTCAGGGCTTCCACTCCCAATCCACTGTGTGGTTGGAGTAAGTCTGGGTCTTTAAAAGCTCAGTTTCAGGCAATGGGTATTCTGTGTGTTCATAAACAGACGAGGCTGGTTGATAAAGTGATCAGTGGTAGTATAGGAATGGAGTTATCATATCCCATAGGTAATCTTGTAGAGATAGTGTAGCGCTGTATCCCGCTATGCCGTCAGGCGGGGAGCCGGGAGGGGATTCCTATTTCGCGCCGAATTGAGGAAACGAGTGTGTTTCCTCTGAGGCGGTGTGCCGCTTCAGGCAATCCCTCCTCTGTTTGTTCCCGGCGGTCGTCTCTCGTGTCGGCGATTGATATCATTCTCAAGTCTGGAGTAAAAGTTAACATCTTGCTGTAACAAGAAGGATGTATCCTCTAATCAGTCAGTGGCTGCTGATTGACCTGCAGGTCAAGCTACAAATCCCTCACCAGTCAGTACCTGACACCATGTGTCATGATGAGTGACCCCACCTTCTAGGTGCTTAAGTTTGTAGAGAAATTAAATGAGTGAGCTCCCTGGCCATCAAACCACCATCAGAACCTGACAGACCCATAAAATAAGTGTTAGTGCACCCACAAACCGACATGAAAAGTACCACTAGCATAAATATGTGGTGGGCCTTCCCACAGACAGCCCCTGGCACACTTTAAATGCATCAGACAACCGTCTCTTTTTCTGAGCATTAGAGGAGGGTGCAGACTAAATCAGAAAAATGATGATACACATGATTATTTGTGTATCTTTCCTCTCTTTTTTATGAGTGTTATTGTGCCACAGTACCTGTTCCTTGGTGGATCAAACCCAGAAATGCATAAATAAATTGTATTTTCTCATGAGGTAGCTTTTTTACACTGAGGCTGGAATGTTGAAGTCCTAAGGCATTAGGCAAAGGTGATACTTTTACGGTTTTACTTTTTAAAGGGCAAACATTCACCTTTAGCTTTCAGGTTTGTATTGTACCTAATAACTCGTGTTTCACAAATATTGCCATCTAATGTAGAAGATTATTTTCCTTTAGTGAATCCATATTTACAATCAATAGTTCCGAATATATTGATACGATCAGTATATTTGGTACGCAAACTGTAGTGTACCCCGTTCGCTGACGAATTATATTATCATTATGTTTAAGAATTAAGACCCTGAGGCTCATGGCAAAATGTTTTGCATATCGAACAGTGATGCTATAATTAATTCATGTGCTATTAAACTGTCCTGTAATGAATATTCATATTTAGATTCATAATAATTACTGAATTTACTTTCACGAGATACCTTTAATTATCTTACTCAGAGATGATGTTTTGTTTTCACTCACTAAATTACATTTGTACTTTCTCTTCTATGGGTCTCATTACACGTTGCCTGGAGTTCATGGGGTACATACCTTGACAGAATTAACAGTTCCGGCTCCTACCTTCGGTCTTGAATCCAGTTATTAGTAATTGAAGCCCTGGGAATGGGGAGTTACAGGCAGGACCCAGAACAAACAGGTCCTTTCCTGCAGGAGGTCCCAATTCTAGGTCCTTTGTCTCTGAGCAGGTTGAAAACGCCAGTGGCCCCCGTGTGTTTTTAACAAGTATTTGTTTGCACTCAGTAAAGCAGACCCAGTTTTCCCAGACATGGGAATTCCGGGTGCCAGAACACCAGGTTATTTAGAATCAGCCGAAGCGGTATGCCCCTTCCACCTGGGAAATCGGTCCAGACATTTTTGTTCTCATTAAGGCTCTAAACAAAGTCAAAAAGCCCTCTGGATATAAAATGTTTTGTCTTCTATCCCACACTGTTCATTGATCAGTCCCATAAAAAATGTAACGGATCTAAAGACACCTGTGACGCATAAGGCCTTTCCACGCTCGTGGACTGTTTATTAAAAAAGACAGAAGACAGAGAAATCCTTTGGCATCATCTCCTGGAAATGTAAATGCAGTCTGAGGTCTAAGTTGTCTTTCTGCCACCAAACAAGGTTGTCCATTATGTGAGATCTGAGCATTCTCAAACTTACCACTCACCACGCGACCGGTGACGCTGACATTTATAGAGATGTTGCGATATCACCAGATAGCCAGATCTAGCACTAACCTTTTATGCTTGTGGGACTTGGCAGCTAATAACAGGTTGATTAGTAATTTGGCATGAAAATTATAGCCCTGTGTGTATTAACTCCATTCACTCAGCACCAGGTATAGGCTGCAATTGGGCTACATGGAATCAAATCTTATTTTGATTAAGTGTTGGGGATTTTCTCTGAGACTAGCATTTGAGGCAAGTACTGCCCCGTGCGTATATTGTATAGCTTTTATCCTCCCATTCTTTAGTGCTTGTGTATCTGTTTTTGTGGATGTTTGCGCCCGCGTTGGGACAATACTTGAGTTCTTTAAGGGTATGGGGAGGAGAAAGGCTCAGACAGGGTCTACCAGGACTTTAACCTCGGCAGGTTTATCTTCCACTGTTTCTATAGTCACTACAATGGACTCTTTCTTGCAGAGAGCAGCCGCCATCATCGACAAAGAGATAGAACTCGTGAATAGGTGTCTTTCTAGATCACCTACCAATTGTCCGGGTCCGTCTCTATACAGTCTCAGAGCGCCTCAGGTTGATCTGTCCCCACCCCGTTCTGTTAATTGCCAGGGGTCGCCTACAGTTCTTGAGGTCACAGAAGGCTCATCACCTGTTAATGTTACCCCCGTTCAGTGCTTCCAGGACCCCTGCACATACCCCTTTGCCCAGTTATCATTATTGAAAGAAGAAGAAGTACAGTTTTACCTCCAGGAAATGCCAGCGTTAAAGCTCTGTGCCCCACATTAACTCATCCGCTTTCACAGACCATTGAATCCACTGCCCAGGAGAGTACGAAACGTAAGCTCCATACCATTGGAAGTAAAGCTAAAAGAACTAAGTTGACCCCAGTCCCGAAACCTTTAACTAAACCTATGATGCCCAAACCGGTAGCCTTAAATTTAGACTTACAGACTACCAAGGCTTTAAATGACTTACTGGCCACATTACTGGACACCAAATTGGGTCAGATTCTGGAGAGACTGTCAGTAATTGAGAAAGGTCTTGCGGGGGGGGGGGGCATCTGAAATGTTGCATAAATCATAGGGTTGGATGTACACAAGTTCAAGTAGCAAATCCGAGTATAAGCTCCTCTAGAAATGTACCTAACACCCATACTGAGATTCCATCTGTACAGTTCCAATCAGTGCAGCCAGCAAATAGGGAACACACTGCCCCACGGGATGTTGTTACACCCAGTGCACCTCTGGTAGTTCCCTCGCACAAACAGGTTTCTCAAAGCACGGTAGGAAACCCAGCTGGCAATGCCGTGCTACCGGGGGAAGTATGTCAGACCCTTCCAACTATTCATCTTCCCCCAGAATCTACTCCGCACGTAGTTGTTTTGGGTAATGTCCTTCCTCTTCGCCCTGGTATGTTTGAAGACTATAATAATTCGAAGAATAAGGTACTTCATTGGTTATCAAATAATACCGCCGCAGGACCCAGATTAGATCGCAGTATTATTATGGTACGGCGAGTGGAATGGGTTGGCAGCTCCCCCAAGGTGGGTGGTGGGGATTGTGTCATAGTTAACTTTAATAGGGCAGCTGTGGCAGAAAGAATCCTATCAGGTGCTGGTCAACTAGGACAATTAACTCATGGTTCCTTAATACAGGCATTACTCCTGGGTTTCTTTTACAGAGTGGAAAGCCACAGGGCCATTAGGGGGAACACAGATAGGGAGCGACCCCAAGATAACTGGCCATATACAACCAACATAGGCAATAACTATGGACACTTACCACCACATCATAGGATTAATAACTCGTGGGGTTCCAAGTCTTACTTTGTTGTACCCGCCCCTAGCATTAGCAAATAGGTTCTTTTTGCTATCTGGGCTGGAGGATTGTGACTGACTGGACACCTTGGAGGAGACGGTAGCAGAACTGAGGTGCCAGGAGAAGGTCAATCAGAGTTTGATGACGGAGTTAGAGCCTTCTCTCTTGATTCCCACCCTCTTGCCACAAACTGTGCAGGTAACCCCAGAGGTGGCTAACAATGTTATATCCTGGAACATAGCAGGCCTGGGAGACAAGTTTAGTGACCCCCTGTGGCATTTGTTAGGCAGTTCTCTGTTATTAGTCTACAAGAGACCTGGCTAGTGGATTGTAATCTGCTTCTGGAGGGATTAAACGTTTTTTTGTCCCTGCAACCCCCTCAACCAGCGGCAGAGCAAAAGGAGGTCTAGTCATCTACATTTCCCTGGCCGTTGACGGTGTGGTACAAATTTGTCCAACTGCCACATCTGATATATGAGCAATTACTCTTAAGAAGGGGAAAAACAAAAAGACCCTGTTAAATTTTTACAATCCTCCCAATGGTAAAAAGGAGGGTAGCATCACTCAATTGAGTCACTATATAAGGAAGTTGCGTGAACTTAGTTTATATTCTCTGATGGTACTGGGAGACTTTAGCATTCACCCATGTGGTGATCACAAGACTACGAGCATGGGCGATATGGGATGCCACAGAATGGAGGGGTTTCATTATGAACATTCCTTACAGGGGGTCGAATTAAACAACCTAGTCAATGAATTCGATCTGCGGTCATTGATGTCCCTTTCTGCTCCAAATAGCAAAATCCTGATTCCCACCTTTAAAGGGAGAGGCACTGGGTCTTTTATAGACCATATTTTAGTCTCTTCTCCTTTTTTGTCCCTCTTTCAGGGGTTTACGATCAAAGGCATAGGTTATAGTGACCACAACCCTCTTTGTATGCATGTTTGTGGTTCGTTACTTTCTAGTAAACCTAGGGAAGCAGAAATGGATAAAATGAGACCTACAGATAGCGGGCGCCATTTAAAATGGTCCCAGATTGACCCGGATGCTTTTTATAGGGAGGTAAGAGACACATGTGCAGTTGAACTTGCCCTCTGCGCTCACCCGGAAAGTCTGCCTGGGAATGTTATTAGTGCCTTTAGCACCATTTCATATAAAGTGGGAGAACTTATGAGGGGTCAAGCCCATAGGGTATTTATTCCTAACCCGAGATGGTTTGATTCCTCCTGTTCGCAAGCAGCACGTAAGTTAAGGGAAGCTTTGAAAAACGTGCTGAGGAACCCTATACACATGAAGCCCTGTCGGAAAGGTTATAAACTGGCCTTAGATAAACGTAAAAGTGTAATTAAGGAGGAAACATGGAGGGAGTTGGTGACCGCTGTTCACTGAAGATAAAAGTAATACACTTGGCTCTCATATAACAGAAGAGGAATGGGTTGCCCATTTCCAACTCATGTTTAAGGACCAGATGGGCAACCTTGATCCATCATCCTATTTACCAACCACTGATCCTATGGTTTTTGAGAGGGAAGAAATAGTCAGGAATTGCTGGATTTTCGAGCAATAAGGCTCCGGGTTTGGATGGACTTCCCCAGACATTTTTAAATCAGATCCCTTATTCTGGGTCCCAATCCTGACTGCTGTTTTGAATGTGGTGGCCAGGGTCAGTTGCCCTGCTGCTTGGGCACTTTCTACCATCGTACCAGTATTTAAAAAGGGGAACCGTAATAACACACATTGTTACCGGCCTATCTCTCTCATCGACTCTGTGGTAAAGGTTATGGGAGGGGCCTTACTGCAGAGGTTATCTTCATGGGCAGAGGATGGCAACATCATCTCTGGTACCCAATATGGGTTCAGGGCAGGGAAGTCTACGTTGGTCCAATGTCTAAATTTGTATTTGATCCTAGGCAAGTACACAGTGGCCCGCCCAGGTACAATCTACATGGCCTTCATGGACTTATCGTCCGCATTTAACAGTGTCAACCGGGTCAAGTTGTGGCAGTCAATAAGGGCCTTGGGGGTTGAGTCCCCTTTTGTGGACTTTCTGAGGGATCTACATAGAGAAACTAAAGCAAATATTAGATCATCACAGCATCTCCGGGTCTCCAGGGAATTTGATATTGAGAGAGGGGTGAGGCAGGGCTGCATCTTGGCACCCTTCCTTTTTAATCTATTTATAAATGACCTGGATAAAGCCCTGGTATCGACAGAGGCTGACTTTTCGCATGTAGGTCGACAGGGTCTCCCTGTCCTCCTATATGCGGATGACGCTGTCCTGATAGCAAGAACTGCCAGAGGATTGCAACGTTTATTGGATGCCTTTCTGAACTTAATGGGTCCCGTGATCTTAAGATCAATAACGCGAAATCATATATTATGCAGGTGGGTACACGACAAAAGAAAAAGTTCTGTTTATCAGTAGGCCCGAGAAGATTCCCACAACGCCTGTTTTCTCTTATCTGGGGGTAGTGTTGGATGAGCATCTGAAATGGGGGCATCTCATTCAAAGGAAAAAGGGGGAGTTTATAAGAACGGTTGCCGCAATTTTTAGCTTTGCTGCCAAGATGGGCAAGCGCCCAATTGTAGCGATTCTGAAAATCTATCAAACGAAGGGTTTATCATCTGTAAGTTATGGCAGTGAAGTGTGGGGGTACACCGCGGCAGACTCACTGCAAGTGGTAGAAAACAACTTTTTAAAACGCCTGCTGGGAATGCCTAGTGGCTTATCAAAATTTGATAGCTCCCGAAGAATTAGGGATCCCCTTTCTAAGCGATATTTTTGCTCTGCGTCCCTTAGTTTTTTGGCTCAAGTGTTGGCTCAACACAGAATTAAACTTAACCCAGCAAATTATGATGGACTGTATGTTCCTGGATCATATGTCCAGAATTCCTTGGCTGTGGTATATCAAAGGTCACTTTTTAGAGCTGGGTCGTCCTGACCTCTATTTAAAACCTTCAATTATTACAAAAAAAGATGTTGTTTCTGTTAAAGAGGCTTTCCTCTATAGAAGGGAGTTGGAAAGGGATGATCAGGAACTGTGTAAACCTAGCGTTCGCAAACATCTGACCATAAAAACTGAGCCATTAACTGAGCCTCATCTTACGGGTACTTTGTCCACCTACGAGCGTTTTCTGCTGACTAGGTTCCGCCTTGACTATTTTCATCTTTTAATTGCGGTGCCGAAGGGGTCCAGAAGAGGTCAGGTGTTAGCACCCTGTAGCTGCGACAACCTGTCTCCACAGGATCTGCTTCACTTCATGTTCTGTAAACATTATAATGTGCTGCGGAGACATTTCTTACTCCCCCTTCTGAAGAGGCTTAACTTTTGCCAGGTGCGCCCAGCCCTTTTGTACCTACACTTGTTGAAACCGGAGTGCAATATTTTTATCGTAGGGTACCTGAAATCATTGATGAGAACTAGGCCCTGTCTAGATTAATAGACAACTGTTTGGGAAGTGGTACCTACGGCTTTAAGCATGTTATTATGTGCCTATTGTGTGAAATTAAGACATACAAACTTTTAGTAATTGCACTGGTAGTACCTTTTTATGTCTTAAAGATATGAATTTTATACTTTTAATGTTTGTATTTAAGGACGGTGTACCTTTTTTATTGTGACTTTTATGGTTTACTTGATGTAAAACCGAAATAAAGTTTATGATTACGATTAACTCTATTTACTCAGCATTCCAAAAATGAAATAAGTTAGCGATATTGACTAATTTATAGACTCAAATATATGGAGAGAAATTAAGAGGGATATACGTAAGGAATTGTTTTGTGGTGCTTTCACTCTAGGAACTGTGTTCTTGATAACCAAAATGCCTTAGGTGATTTCCTTTCTAAGTTCCATTGCCAAAAAAGCGAGCTAATTCTATGAGTATCCTTAGACAGCTATCCACCTCCTCCTGCAACAGTTACAGTTACTATAAAAGGCTTACCATTATCATCTAGAACAGACGTCTCCAACCTTTTCTGTAACAAGAGCTGCTTATGTTCAATGAAAATCATCATGAGCTACTAATATAAGTGATGTAGTATTGACCACCCCATCCATGATTGTGAGCACCAATCACACCAGTGCACTCTTCACTTCAGAACCCAAGTGCATCTTCTGTGCCCTCCCTCAAAGCTCATCCCTCAGACCCACTCTCTTCAACAAGTACACGACGCCCCTGGCCCACATCGTCAGAATTCACAGCCTCAACATCATATCCTACTCAGACACCCAGCTCATTCTCTCACTCTCAAAGTCCCCTCCACCACCAGGAACAACTTCCATAACTGCACGACGATGACGACCATCGATGGCTGGATGAAGACCAACGCAGTCTTCTCTGCCTGCTTCCACACCCTCCGCATGCCTAAGAGATCTTCAGATGGCTCAAAACCCCCCTTCCCCCATCACCTTGAGATCCTCATGGGTGAGTAATGCACTTCACAAATCCATGATTGATTGATTGATTGATTGATTGATCCTCGACCTCCCCCAATGGCCCCATAGCATACCCACCTCAGGAACCTCCACTGTCTCCCCATCCAAAAAGATGCCAATTCGAGATGTGAATATACACTAACAAGGTCATCCACAACCAAGGGCACAGAATTCTTCAGCCACCGCCTGAACCTCCACCAATCTTTCAGAAACCTGCATTCCACATTCCTTGCCCTCACTCACACTCCCTGCCTCTGCCGAAGCTACAGTGGAGTCTGCTTCTTTTCCTACTTCACTGCCAAGTCCTGTAACGAGTTCCTCCCTCACCTCATCATCCTCTCTCCCTGAACTCAGAAAATGACTCATGACCTGGCTGTTCAACTGATCCCAGCAATAACCCAGCCCATGGATACCCTCACGGGTGATAAGCTGCACTCTTCAAACCCAAGTTGATATACTGATAGATTAATCTGGGTTTTCAGCAGTAAAATCAATCAATCAATCGATCAGTCAATCAATCAGGGAATTGTAAGCCTGCTGCTCACCCGAGAGGGTCTCAAGGCGCTTGGGGGGGGGGGGGGGGTCCGTAGTTCCATTCAGTGGAAGAGCCAGACCTTGATAGCCTTCCTCAATCAATCAATCATAGCATTTATATAGCGCACTACTCACCCGGAGGGTCTCAAGGCGCTTGGGGAGGGGGGGGGTCCGCTACTGCTTGAACAGCCAGGTCTTGAGCTGCTTCCTGAAGGCGAGGTGGTCTTGGGTCAGGCGGAGGTTGGTCGGGAGGGAGTTCCAAGTCTTGGCGGCCAGGTGGGAGAAGGATCTTTCTCCTGTTGTGGCTCTTCGGATGCGGGGGACGGCGGCGAGGGCGTGGCTGGTCGATCGAAGATGGCGTGTGGGCGCGAGAAGTTGAGGCGGCTGTTGAGGTAACTCGGGCCTTGGTTGTGCAGGGCTTTGTGTGCGTGGGTGAGGAGGCGGAAGGTGATTCTCTTGTTGACCGGGAGCCAGTGCAGGTCTCTCAGGTGTCTGGAGATGTGGCTTCGTCTGGGGATGTCGAGGATGAGTCTTGCTGAGGCGTTCTGGATTCGCTGGAGTCTCTTCTGGAGCTTGGCGGTGGTTCCGGCGTAGAGGGCGTTGCCATAGTCCAGACGGCTGGTGACGAGGGCCTGGGTGACCGTCTTCCTGGTCTCGGTGGGGATCCACCGGAAGATCTTACGTAGCATGCGCAGGATGTTGAAACAAGACGAGGAGACGGCGTTGACTTGTCTGGTCATGGAGAGGGAGGAGTCCAGGATGAAGCCCAGGTTGCGTGCGTGGTCTGTTGGTTTGGGTGAGGAGCCCAGGGCGGGTGGCCACCAGGAGTCGTCCCAGGCGGAGGGCGAGGAGCCCAGGATGAGAACTTCCGTCTTGTCTGAGTTCAGTTTCAGGCGGCTGGTCATCATCCATTCGGCTACGTGTTTCATCCCTTCATGTAGGTCGGCTCTGGCGGTGGCGGGGTCGTTGGTCAGGGAGAGGATCAGCTGTGTGTCGTCGGTGTAGGAGATGATGTTGAGGTTGTGTTGGCGTGCGATGGCCGCAAGGGGGCTCATGTAGACATTGAAGAGGGTGGGGCTGAGCGAGGAGCCTTGAGGAACGCCGCAGTTGACTTCGGTGGCCTCTGACCTGAACTGGGGGTAGGCGGACTCTCTGTGTTCTTCCAGTGAGGAAGGAGATGATCCATTCCAGTGCCTTCTCCTGGATTCCGACGTTCCTGAGGCGTTGCACTAGGGTGCGGTGGCAGACAGTGTCAAATGCCGCGGAGAGGTCTAGGAGGATGAGGGCCGCTGTTTCTCCGTTGTCAAGCAGGGCACGGATGTCATCGGTGGCAGCGATGAGGGCGGTCTCGGTGCTGTGGTTGGCCCTGAAGCCCGACTGTGAGGGGTCGAGGGATCCATTCGTCTCGAGGAAGGCGGCCAGCTGCTTGTTGACTGTCTTCTCGATGACTTTGGCTGGAAACGGGAGGAGCGAGATGGGGCGGTAGTTCTTGAGTCGGTGGGGTCTGCTGTTGGTTTCTTTAGTAGAGCGCTGAGTTCGGCGTGCTTCCAGCTCTCAGGGAAGGTTGCGGTGTCGAAGGAGGCGTTGATGATGTCCCGTAGCTGGGGTGCGATGGCGGCGTCGGCTTTGTTGAAGACGTGGTGACGCCAGGGGTTTGTTGGAGATCCGGAGTGGATGGAGTTCATTGTGCGGATGGTGTCTTCGGTGTTGATTGGGGTCCAGGCGCTGAGGGTGGTGGTGGGGGGCATTGGTGCGGTCGTGGGGAGCGTTGCTTGTGTGCTGAAGCTGTTGTGTATGTCAGCGATCTTGTTGTGGAAGTAGGAGGCGAGGGAGTTGCAGAGGTCTTGTGATGGGGTGATGTCGTTGATTCCGGCGTTGGGGTTGGAGACTTCTTTCACGATGTTGAAGAGTTCCTTGCTATTGTGTGCGTTGTTGTCCAGTCTTTCCTTGAATGATGTTTTCTTGGTGGCGCGAATTAGTTGATGGTGTTTTCGAGTGGCGAGCTTGAGGGTGGTCATGTTGTCCGGTGTTGGGTCTCTTCTCCATGCTTTCTCGAGAGCTCGGCAGTTCTTCTTGGAGCTCTTGAGTTCGTTGGTGAACCAGGATGCTTTCTTGCTGCCGGGTCTGCTCGGCGGGGTCCTCAGTGGGGCGAGGTCGTCTGCGCAGTTGCTGATCCACTTCGTGAAGTTGTCGGCGGCCTGGCTGGGGTTCGCGGAGCTGGCGGGAGGGTGAAGGTGTTCAGGGAGGGGGCGCATCTGATGTCGATCTGGAGCTCATTTCAGGTCTTGGCCGTGATGTAGGAGAAGGTTCTTCCCCCTGTTCTGGCTCTGTGGATGCTGGGCTTTCGGCGAGGGTGAGGTTGACTGATCGGAGGTTTTTTTTGGGGTATGTGGAAGGTGATCCTCTCATTTAGGTATTGGGGTCCAGTGTTGTGGAGGCATTTGTAGGCATGGGTGAGTATCTTGAAAGTGACTCTCTACTTGACGGGGAGCCAGTGGAGATTCCGTAGATGATTAGCTGATGTGCTCGTGTCGAGGGATGCAGAGTACGAGTCTGGCAGTGATGTAATGTATCGTCTGGAGCTTGCAGAGTAGAGACTTGTTCATGGCGTAGAGGGCATTTCCGTAGTCCAGTCTGCTGGTTATAAGTGCGTGGGTCACTGGAAGGTGGCGTTGATGGTGCGTCGCATCTCTGGTGTGATGGCAGTGGTGGTTCTGTGGTAGATGTGTGGTGGGCAGGGGTCTGTGGGGGCCCCCGAGTAGATGCCTTTCATGGTCGAGGCGGTCTATTTCGGTCGTGACCGGTGTCCAGAAGAAGATGGTAGGTTGGATGGCATTACAGGAGGGCGGGATGGTTGCGGAGTCAGGTGTCTGGTCGTTGAAGTTGTCATAGAGGTTTTTGATCCTCAGGTGAAAGTAGGATCCGAACTTGTCCAGCTTTGCTGGGTGGTTTGGGTAATTCCTGGATGACACAAGAGTTCCTTAGAGTTGCTGGATTTTGCAAGGATTTTGTTGTGGATAAATGTTCTTTTGGTGGTTCTGATGCGTTGGTGGTATACCATCAAGGCGCTCTTGTAGGTGGTGTGGTTTTCAAGTGTCTTGTTGTTTGTCCAGTTCTTCTCGAGGCATCTGCAGGTACGTCTAGCTTCCTGGATGTCGGAGGTGAACCAGGTGGCTTTCCCGGATGCTATCTATCAGAGTTGCGTAGCAGGGCGAGCTTGTATGCGCAGATGGAGATCCATGTGTGAAATTCCCTTCCTGCGAGGTTGGCGTCAGTTGCGGCGGTGGGTGTTTAGTGGTTGAGGGTGGAGTTGAGCTGCTCCTTGTTAACTCCCCTCCAGTTCCTTTGTGGAGGGTGTGGAGCGGGTTTGAGCAGCTTGGGTTTGTTGACGAGGAAGTGTATGCAGTGGTGGTCTGTCCTTGGGGGTTGCGTAGTGTGGCTGAAGTGGATGCTGTTTCCACCTGCAAAGATGGGGTCCAGGGTGTATCCTGCCTTGTGGGTCAGTGTGGTGACGAGTTGTTTCAGTCCGATGTTGGCGAGGTTGTCCAGGAGGGTGGTGGAGTTGGGGTCGCTGAGGTTGTCGAGGTGGAAGTTCGGGTCTCCGATGAGTATGAGGACCATGGAGGCATTGGTGTGGGGTGCGATGAGGTCGGAGATGGTGTCGGAAAAAGGGCACAGGGGCTGGGTGGTCTGTAGGCGAGGGTGCCGTGGAGTTGGGGCTGGTCTGGACCTGGATGTGCAGGTGTTCAGTGGTGGGGAAGGTGTCGCTCGAGGCGGAGAGGTGGAGGGAATTTTTGTGCATGATGGAGAGTCCTCCTCAGGGGTGTTTGGGGCGGTTCTTCCTCTGGATCTTGTATCCGTCTGAGATGGCGATGGCGATGGTGATGGTGATGGCGATGTCAGGGGTGGAGGAGGCATTGGTCCAGGTTTCTGTAAAGAAGGCAACATTGGGTGAGAGGGTGTCAAGGTGGTTCCCAATATCTACGGCGTGTCTGTGCATGGAGCACACATTGACAAGGATGCATATTAGGGTGTTGGCAGTGTGGCGGCGGGGGGCGCTGGTGGAGGTCTGGCGGCAGCGGTGGCAGGAGAATTGGCCATGGGCAGTGTTCTGTGTGGACTGCTGGCAGTTGTTGTTTCTTCCGAGGTTGAGTGCCAAGGGGGCGGATGAGTCATAGCGGTGAATGGCCGGAGATCCAGGGGCCCTGACTCTGGTCTCGGTCGGGCCGCAAACAGGCGCAGACGGGCTTGCCTTTGGCGTGCCAGCTGTGTGTGGCCGCATGAAATAGGGGAGGGGGAGGAAAGCAGAGTTGGGAATGGGAACGGTAGGGGCTGCGGGGGCAGCAGCGGCAGGAACAGGACAGAGGACTAATAAAACGCAGAGCGCAGGCACATCACAGAGAGAAGGGGCAAAACTAAACAAACCACACTTTGAGCAGCAGGGAGGCAAAAAACAGTGGCACAACAGCACAATTGAAATTAAAGCACAATTGACAGATTGACAGCTTACAAGAATGTCCAGGAGTGCACAGGAAGAGGTCAGGGGCACCACACACAGGGAGACATTGGGCCTCGAACACCTACAGGCGAGCTGTAGGCGGCTGTGGCAGGCCAGCGGAGCTGCAGGGATAGAGAGCAGGAAGTCAGAGGTCCTGCTCAGGCACCCCTTGCAGCAGCAACCATTAAATAGGGGAGGGGGAAGGGATGCAGAGCTGGGAGTGGGAACAGCAAGGGGAGGGGCCAAAGGGGCAGAAGCAGCTGGAACGGGACGGAGGACGAGAAAAATATTATAAATTTGGAATGTCTGTACATGGGTAAAAAATAACAGTCATAGCTGCACCACCCATCAATCACTAAGGTAATCATGGGAATAATAAATGTCTGCAAAGCTGCAAAGCTGAGAAAACCAAATGTAAAAACATGGAAAGGCGGTGTAGAAGGGCCTGTGCACCCGATGCCAAATCCGTTTACCTGCACGTTAAAAGGGAATATCAGTCTCTCTGCAGGGCCACACGTGCTAAATATGTTTCCCTAACCTTATCCGATGCTAAGAACTGGTCCAAAACATTATTCAAAATGGTGAAAGAACTATCAGGTGCCACAACTCAGCCCATTCCCCCCAATCTGAATTAATCGCAATGTGAAGATTTTGCTCAATTCTTTGCTAACAAAGTGGAAGTAATATACTCCACTCTGACTCAGCCCCTAGTCCTTTGCGTCCTTTCAGCTCAGTATTTCCCCCAGCGCCAAGAAACTGCATAGTGAACGTGCGCTCTATAAATTCCTAAAAAAAAATTCAAATTCTGACTGGGAATCTGTCATCATCCCCCGCGTCAATAACCTTCAATCCCCAATTCAATTAATTCGGCCATCTGTTGATAAAGTTATGCCTGATATAAATACCGCCAATAAAATAGAGAACTGGTCATTACTGGACATAACGTTCCTTAAACTGCATCTGGGCCACATTAAATCTGGTTCTCCTTGTGATTCCCTCCCTATTTCTGTGCTGCAGCAGTTTGACCTGTCAATGCTTGCAATCATTATGGAACGCCTAAATTCTTCTTTAAAGAAATCTATGGTTTTTCTGGAATGGAAGCATGCAACGGTTATTCCATAATTGAAAAAAGCTAATGCTGACCCAACGGTATAGTCGAACTATCGGCCAATCTCCTTGCTTCCTGTATTTTCAAAAAACTTGGAGAGGCATATTAATGTAATAACAAAAGAAGAGATGTCCGGTCAAGTAAATATGTGTGCTGTACTAGAAACTAAAGACAAAGGGGCAGATGTATCAAGAAACCATTTTGCACTTCTCTAATAGCGATTGTTAAGGAATCGCTATTTGAGAAGTGCAAAATGGTATGTATGTAGAATTTCGCTATTTTTTTAGCGATTCCTTAAAATTCCTTAATTGCGATTAGCAAATTGCTAATCGCAATTAAGGAATAATTTTCCCATTCATTTCTATGGGCCAGGAGGCCCATAGGAATGATTGTGCAGTAATTCTCAAATTGCGAATTCGCAATTTGCTAATCGCAATTTGAGAATTATTTCAAGGGTGCAGGGGTGTCTCAAAGACACCCTGCTGCACCCCTCAAATCTACATGTGTGTGCATGTGGCACACATACATGCCCTATGGGCATGTATGAGTGTCACATGCCACCCTTACAAATGCCAATTAGGGCATTTTTGTCAAAAATCGCAATTTACCACCAACTACAAGTTGATGGTAAAATGCGATTTTTTTACACAAATTCGCACACCAAAAATGTGTCATACATATCATTTAAGGAATCGCAAAATTTGCGATTCCTTAAATGCTATGCAAAAGAAGGAATCGCAAATAATTGCGATTAAATAAATTGCGATTATTTCATACATGTGAAATATCGCAAAACGGCCGTTTGCGAGTCGCAAAGGCCGAAAATCTGCGATTTTCAGCCTTTGCGAGTCGCAAAAGCCTTGATACATCTGGCCCAACGTGAGATCATGTAGCAACCAAATGAAATAGCACAGGGCTGAGGAACTCCCATCAGCCCACCCTTATGGCGGAATATCATCATGTGGGATACAGATAGTAAATCCAAACCTCGCCCAACCCATCAATCGATGGTGCAGAGAAGGATTTCTGAGGTGGAACTCTAGCCACAGTGTTATTCAAATGATGCTGATGATGTGCAGTGCTTGTGAGGATGTGTGTGAAATGTTAAAATTGGCTACTAGGGCAAAAAATCGAGTTTAATAAGGATTGTCCTAGTGTCAAGGATAAAATTACGCCGAATAGTCTGAAAGTATAACTATGTTTTGGCGCTGTGCAGTAAGGTCAACATGTTTCAGCCGAGCGGAACAACTGTCTGCTTTCTTCAGGACCCAGAATGGATAGCTACTGCAAAAAAGTGCAAGTGAGAAAAATATAAAAAATAGTACTGTGCAACAAATATTCAATTACTCCTACCAGGAACTTGGGTCCCCAATGTAATCTGGTGGGATTGAATTAGTTGTCCTTTCCTAGAAGAGAAGAAGGAGAACAGTGCACAGAGTGTATAATGAGGTTGTATACATATATCCCAACGTGACATAAAGAGACAGTACAGACAACACACAGAAATCGAAGAGAAACGTCTCTTCACAAAACAGAAGGCTCACCTCACCCGGCAACCGCTTGGGAAAATGAGGCCCCGCTCTGTTGTGTAAAAATGAAAATGAGGGCACAGTCAATGTCTTATTTGTTGTGTCCAGCTAGTTTGCTATATGATTTTTACTTTAAAATAAAGAACCCAGTTGTTACTTAACGACCTTCCTTCTATGAGCATGACGGCTGAAACTACGCAGTAAGATTGCTAATGGCATGAGATGGTCTACCCCTTAGATGATAAAAAATTCACTAAAGGCAAAGGCATACAAATGAAAACAAATTCGGGATAAGTTAAAGATGGTAACAATCCCCAGGTCTCTGTCTTCATGAAATAAGAGGAGGATTGTTCAAAGAGTAGCTGGTTAAGAAATTCGGAGCTTTCTTAGTGTAGATCAATATCCTCGAAAAAACGGGACGTACCTATCCGTCGGTACCCCTCTCTGGCATCCAAGAGGAAGTGGAGGTACCGGGAAGTTCGTCATCGCGCTCTTTATAGCGTGCTTAATTGGAAAATAGCTCCAATTAGGTAGTCAATTGCTGGCAGATGACTGCCGTATATCTCCCGCTACAGTCGCATTGAAAGCGAGCCACTGTTCTGTTCGCGCATGCGCTGTGACCAGGCCCAATGCAAAAACCACAGTTGATGGACAGAATGCAGAACAATGTCATACATTCACCCCAGTACAGAGATCTGGGCCCAAATCCATCGTTTTTTTGCACTACACACCACCCCAGTTCAGACATGGCCAT
The DNA here is from genome assembly GCF_964263255.1 of Lissotriton vulgaris. Lineage (NCBI taxonomy): Eukaryota > Metazoa > Chordata > Amphibia > Caudata > Salamandridae > Lissotriton > Lissotriton vulgaris. Next base: position 934,556,664 of record NC_141699.1, read on the forward strand.
ATGCAAATCAGTCTGACCCTGTGCCTCATGGGAACAGTCCAGCCCGAACTGCCAAGCCATGTCTTCTCTGGACCGGAAACAAGCTTCCGAGGACCAGTTTCTGGCATTCCAGCCGTCTTCAGCCCGGCTTGCTTGAATCCAGTGGTGTGGAGTGCATGGGACTCACGTCTGAGCATACCCATCCTACTCGGGGTGACAAATGCAAAAAACACAGTTGATGGTTAGAATGCAGAACGATGTCATACATTCACCCCAGTACAGAGATCTGGGCCCAAATCCACCGTTTTTTTGCACTACACACCACCCCAGTTCAGACATGGCCATATGCAAATCAGTCTGACCCTGTGCCTCGAGGGAACAGTCCAGCCCGAACTGCCAAGCCATGCCTTCCCTGGACCGGAAACAAGCTTCCGAGGACCGGTTTCTGGCATTCCAGCCGTCTTCAGCCCGGCGTGCTCGAATCCAGTGGTGTGGAGTGCATGGGACTCACGTCTGAGCATACCCATCCCACTCGGGGTGAGAAATGCAAAAACCACAGTTGATGGACAGAATGCATAACAATGTCATACATTCACCCCAGTACAGAGATCTGGGCCCAAATCCATCATTTTTTTGCACTACACACCACCCCAGTTCAGACATGGCCATATGCACATCAGTCTGACCCTGTGCCTCATGGGAACAGTCCAGCCCGAACTGCCAAGCCATGCCTTCCCCGGACCGGAAACAAGCTTCCGAGGACTGGTTTCTAGTATTCCAACCGTCTTCAGCCCGGCTTGCTTGAATCCAGTGGCGTGGAGTGCATGGGACTCACGTCTGAGCATACCCATCCCACTCGGGGGACAAATGCAAAAACCACAGTTGATGGACAGAATGCAGAACAATGTCATACATTCACCCCAGTACAGAGATCTGGGCCCAAATCCATCATTTTTTTGCACTACACACCACCCCAGTTCAGACATGGCCATATGCAAATCAGTCTGACCCTGTGCCTCATGGGAACAGTCCAGCCCGAACTGAACCCGAGCGGTATGTCATCATTCAGGCCTTTACTGTCGCTCCTCAGCTGTGGCTCTTGCAGTGTCTGTCCACAAACGTACAAAACAGACAGAGTAGATCTAGGTATGGGAAAACCTTGGCTTCTCAAAAAACATACAAATTGCAACTCAGAGAGAGTCATCTACATGATAACCTGTCCCTGTTCACTTAGATATATTGCAGTAAAATTAAATTGAGAATCAGTGAACATAAGAGCACTATCCGATGCCATAAGCAATCCACACGGTTGACCAATCACTTTCTGACTCTCAAACACACAGCAGAAGATATGAGGTGGGTGATTCTTGAACATCCGTTTATTCCACCCCATATCAGTGATGTGTCCAGATTCCTGTTTGTTAAGGAGCAGAAATGGATTTTTAAGCTGAGGAGCGACAGTAAAGGCCTGAATGATGAAATACCATGGATATCATTGTAGTCACACTCCACCTATAGGTTTGCCTTAATACCACATCGTAAACACTGTAGGGTCATGTAATTAGACCGTCCCTTTGGTATGATGGCATCCCTTTTAAATCCTCATGCATTTAATCATACACCTACATATCAGTGCACAAGTGATCCTTGTATGATCTCACATCAAAGGGCTTCTGTATTGATTTTCTCATTGGCCTCTTGAACGTATGATCAACTACCTGTACCACTATTACTTTCAGAAGAATAAAAAGTGTAGTGTTCACTAGCTTTTAGATCCTTCTGTATTGTTTCTAAAAACCTGAGTAGGCACAAAGCTTTCTTGCTATTTAACTAGAATTCATTTTAGAACTATCAACAAGCTCTACTTTGTTAAGCTTAACTTACGATACATGCCAGCACCAAGTGCCATATTTTTGGACATATATCTTTGGTCACGTCGTATTAAACATAACAATGATACAATAAAATATAGATTTGCTGTGTTTCTGCGGTATCTCGGCAATTGGAATACGATCACAGTTTCTCTTTTTCACAGGAGATCTGGACATACACTCGAGTGATCAACAAATATTAAGCACAGGTATTTGGTAGATGTTGTATTAATCGCTTTCTACAACCATGTGTAGTTATATTTTAAAGTTCACACGCAGCAGCGTAAGTCAAGCGCACAAACTACATTAGCTTTGCGCATGCGCCATTGTACTTCGCTACAGCGCACTAGCGCGAGACAAGTGCACATCTACCACACCTGGGCGCATGCGCCATTGGACCTGGTCACAGCGCATGCGCAAGCCGAACAGTGCCTCGATTTCCACGCAACTGTAGCGGGAGATATACGGCAGTCATCTGCCAGCAATTGACTAACTAATTTGAGCTATTTTCCAATTAATCGCGCTATAAAGAGCGCAATGACGAACTACCCGGTACCTCCACTTCCTCTCGGATGCCAGAGAGGGGTACCGACGGTTAGGTAGGTCCCGTTTTTTCGAGGATATTGATCTACACTAAGAAAGCTCAGAATTTCTTAACCAGCTACTCTTTGAACAATCCTCCTCTTATTTCATGAAGACAAGACCTGGGGATTGTTACCATCTTTAACTTATCCCGACTTTGTTTTCATTTGAATGCCTTTGCCTTTAGTGAATTTTTTATTATCTAAGGGGTATACCATCTCATGCCATTAGCAATCTTACTGCGTAGTTTCAGCCGTCATGCTCATAGAGGGAAGGTCGTTAAGTAACAACTGGGTTCTTTATTTTAAAGTAAAAATGATATAGCAAACTAGCTGGACACAACAAATAAGACATTGACTGTGCCCTCATTTTCATTTTTACACAACAGAGCGGGCCTCATTTTCCCGAGCGGTTGCCGGGTGAGGTGAGGTTATCTCCCACATAATGCTGGGTGAGTAATACATCAAACTAAACTATTTTTCGAATATAATTTGTCATACAGAAGGACTACAGCCTTCTGTTTTGCGAAGAGACGTTTCTCTTCGATGTCTGTGTGTTGTCTGTACTGTCTCTTTATGTCACGTTGGGATATATGTATACAACCTCATTATGCACTCTGTGCACTGTTCTCCTTCTTCTCTTCTAGGAAAGGACAACTAATTCAATCCCACCAGATTACATTGGGGACCCAAGTTCCTGGTAGGAGTAATTGAATATTTGTTGCACAGTAATATTTTTAATATTTTTCTCACTTGCACTTTTTTGCAGTAGCTCTCCATTCTGGGTCCTGAAGAAAGCCGGACAGTTGTTCCGCTCGGCTGAAACATGTTGACCTCACTGCACAGCGCCAAAACATAGTTATACTTTCAGACTATTAGGCGTAATTTTATCCTTGACACTAGGACAATCCTTATTAAACTCGATTTTTTGCCCTAGTAGCCAATTTTAACATTTCACACACATCCTCACAAGCACTGCACATCATCAGCATCATTTGAATAACACTGTGGCTAGAGTTCCACCTCAGAAATCCATCTCTGCACCATCGATTGAAGGGTTGGGCGAGGTTTGGATTTACTATCTGTATCCCACATGATGATATTCCGCCATAAGGGTGGGCTGATGGGCGTTTCTCAGCCCTGTGCTATTTCATTTGGTTGCTACATGATCTCTCTTTGTCTTTAGTTTCTAGTACAGCACACATATTTACTTGACCGGACATCTCTTCTTTTGTTATTACATTTGAGTTGGGGTTTAGAGATGTCAGGGTCGATAAACTGACCCCCTGAGACCCTCCTCACCATTCTTTTTTCAAAGGCATATTAATGGTAAACTGACTCAGTTTATTGAAAAGAACAGGATTTTGCATTCTTCTCAATCTGGTTTTCGAACCGGTAATTCTACGGAGACGGCTCTTCTTGGCGTAACTGAAATGCTGCACCAAAATTTCGATGCAGACAACACAGTCGCAATTGTCTTTTTTTTTAATCAAAATTTATTTTTATTGTACAGCAAACAGAGCATAACAAAGAGGTTAATGACATTGAAGCTACCCGGGGCGCGCAGGCTCCGGGGTTGCAAAACATTCAGCTAAGGTGAGTTCAGCTTCACATGACCCCCAGGTCCTACCCCACCCCCCTCTCGAAATGGGTGATGATATTTTAAAGAAAACATAACTCAAGGAGGTTCAACAGTCTAGAAACCGAACCTTGGAACCCCCCCCCCCCAAACAACCTCCCCCCCTTTCCCGGTGGTGAGTAGACTGTACTGAGAAAAAAAAAAAAAAAAAGAGAAGCAATTTGGGGCAGTTTTGTCTTGACATCTGGACTAGTGAAGAGCACAGTGCCTTCACAGAGCATACTCCAGGGAACGTATTGTGGCCCAGTGGTACAGAAAAAAAAACTATATTTGGAAGAGGGGCAAACAGCAGAAGGCAGGCCTTGGGACAGGAAGGCAACCAATGGACTCCAGCTGAGCTCAAAGTCTTTGTAATTGTCCTGAAATATATCTGCAAGACGCTCCATTGAAAGAATGCTCCACAATCGGGCATGCCACAGTGATATCGCCGGAGTGTCCGTCTTCCTCCATGCCGCCGCTATGGTAAGCTTGGCCGCCCCCAGACACATCCACATAATCGCCTTGTCAGCTTTGGTTTGATGAGCTAAAGTTGGATCCCTAACCCCAAGCAGAGCAAAGTCTATAGAGGACAGGAGCGGATAGCCCAACACGTCCTTAATATGTGATAGGATCTCGTCCCAGAATGGCCGGATCTTTGGGCAGTCCCACCATATATGCCTGAAATCCCCCTGAAGCTCACAACCCCGCCAGCAGAGATCTGAAGTGTCAGGAAAGATTTGTCGAAGCTTTGTGGGGTATAGATACCAATCATGTAGTGTTTTATAGTGAGCTTCTTGAAGCGCCATAGACTTGTTACATTTTGGAATGTCCCGCCAGATGTGAGCCCATTCTTTCTCAGAAATATCTCTATCTAAAACTCGCTCCCAAAAAGTCATATATCGCGCCCGCAGAGCATGCAGGGCATGCAGCAGCATGCCATAGAGAGCTGAGAGAGTGCCTTTCATGGAACCCGCCCTTTAGATCACCAATTTTTCCATATCCGTAAGCTCCCTAATAGACGCCTCTCAAATGTGTGGTGTTGTGACCCAATGTTTAACCTGGAGATAGTGGTAGTGCTCATTCAGGGGGATCTTGAAGTCCTTTTTACATCTATCACACGTCAGGACCTCACCATTATGGAACAAGTCAGATAATTTGAGGCAGCCCCCCTCTTTCCAACAATCAAAGGCCCCTTCCTGTAGAGCTGGAGGGCATGCCGGGTTAAAATGAATGGGTGTGTGAGGGGAAGGAAATGAAGTCCAACCCTTCCTGTGTGTAATCTTGTCCCAGATCATCGGGGTCGTGCGGGTGGGGGTGCTAATATACGCATTAGGAGGAAGATCCTCCCTGGGCTTCTAAAGGACATCCCATATGTAGCGTCCCACTACGGAACAATCCATATGGAGCCAGTGCTTGTCTGATTACCTTGCCGACCACACCGCTATCAAACGCAACTGAGCAGCCTGATAATATAGAGTGAAGTCAGGTAAACCCAAGCCACCCTTATCCTGTGGATTTCAAAGCACATGATATGGCAAGCGCTCCCTCCCCCCTGCCAAATAGATTTAGTTATCAGAGTGCGGAGGCTCTGCAATAAAGATCGCTCTAGCTCTATAGGCAGTGCTTGGAATAAATATAAAAATTTAGGTAGAACCGTCATATTAATTGCATTTATTCTCCCAAGCCACGAAATGTAAAGAGGCAACCACCATTTGAAATCCTGCTGTAGTTGTGCCAGCAGGGGCGGTAGTTCGCTCTGTATAAGTCACCTAAATTGGCCGTGAGTTTAACACCAAGAGAAAGTAAAGAGTGTTTTGCCCATTGAAAGGACGTCTGGTTTTTCAAGCGGAGCACTTCAGCAGGAGGAAGGATAAGATTAAGTAGAGAGGTCTTCGTGAAGTTTATTTTAAACCCTGCCACCTGCTCAAAACGGCATAATTCTGCCTGCACCGCCAGCAGCGAAGTAAGCGGGTCCGTAAGCGTGAGCAGGATGTCATCGGCAAATAAAGAGGCCTTGGCTCAAAGTCACTAAGGAGGACTCCCCGAATCTCAGCATTGGATCGGATCCTGACTGCCAAGGGTTCGACACTTAGGGCGAACAAGAGGGGTGAGAGAGGGCATCCCTGACGGGTGCCTCTACTCAGGGCAAAGGGGGAGGAGGGGTAACCGTTGACCATCACTAGAGAAGTAGGGAGGTGATAGTTGGCCTTCACCAGATTAAGGATGGTATCTCCAAACCCAAACTTCCGCAAAGTTAAAGAGGAAAGCCCAATCCACTCTATCGAAGGCTTTCTCCGCATCAAGGCCCACTAAAACTGCAGGGATTTTAAACCTGGAAGCCTTCTCAATCAAATGTATAGTGCATCTGATGTTATCATGTGTTTGCCTGCCTTTTATGAATCTGGATTGGTTGGGATGGATTAGCTCCGGCATCAAATTCTCAAGACGCGTGGCTAATATTGCGGAGTAGAGTTTGGCGTCTAAATTAGGCAACGTGATGGGCCTGTAGGAGCCGCAGAGCTGCGGGTCTTTACCAGGCTTGGGGATTACCGCAATCACGACTTCCGCCATAGAACCTGAGGCCCGGGTGTCTGAGGCAATGGCTCAAAATAAGGCCGTGGAGTGGGGAAAGAGCTCTGTGGAGAAACACCTGTAAAAATGGGCCATAAAGCCGTCGGGCCCAGGAGCCTTATGCAGTTTGAGTCTGAAAATAGCCTCCTGAACCTTCTCCTGAGTTATGGGAGAATCCAAAGTGTCAGCGGATGTATGGGATAGCTGCGAAGTGTGAGGCTATCTAAAAAAGCTTGTTGCCGAGCCGTGCCTGGAAGATTGCCCTGATAGAGCTGACCGTAAAAATCCCCAAAAATGTTTGCTTTGGTGGAGTCGGAGTGAGTGAGTTGTCCCTGGCCATTCAGAATTGCCCTGAGTGAATGAGGACTGGGGAATCTCAAGCAGTGTGAATTCCGCCCGATTGGAATATATAGACCGAAGTTTGCCCCTAAGTGCGGTGAGAGTTCTCTGGAGGACCCGGGTTGGGTTGGCTTGGTGTGCCTGTTCCGCCATCTCCAGTTCTTTCTCAAGGGCCACCCTTTCCTTTGTCCTTTGCTTGTTTAGGATCGAATTAAGTTGGATGCATTTCCCTCGCATGACTGCCTTAAAGGCGTCCGAAGTGTTCTGCGGAGATGTGTCCTGTGGGTCATTGTGCACAAAGAAATCAACAATGGCCCCCCGTATGTCCTCCCTCACAACCGTATCCCTAGAGAGAGCTAAAGGGAAATACCACAAGAAGTCCTCAGAGAGGCCCCGCTCCAAGTGAAGGCCCAGGGTGATCAGGCTATGGTCTGAGACAGCTATCGGAGGTATCTGGCCAACCTGTGCTGCCCCCAAGAGGGAATGACTGATAAAAATGTAGTCAATTCTGGAGTACGACTGATGCACATGGGAGAAATGTGTATAGTCCTTAGTAGTAGGGTGCTTGAATCGACAGGCATCGTTTAGACCCAGATCAGTAATTTTATGTTGGATTTTATTAGGAAAGGAGCAGGTGGCTGATCTACAAGTACTTGTGCTATCGAGGGAACCCTGCCACGTGAGATTAAAGTCCGCCATGAGCACTATGGGACCTTCAGCAAACCCCCCTATTTGATCCAGAGCATGTGAGAGGAAGACAGATTGCCTGGAATTAGGGCGTATAGTGAGACAAATGTGCAAAGCGTGCCCCTCATTCAACCCTTGACCATCAACAATCTCCCCTCCTTGTCAGTCTTAGTAGCCTCTGGTTGAAAGGTCATCATATTATGGAAGAGCAAGGCCACCCCGTTGTGTTTAGAGGTGGCGGAGGAAGTATATATCAACGGATAAACCATTTGGCGCAGCCTGGTGACCTCCGCCCTCTTGAGATGTGTCTCCTGTAATGCTACCACCTAATATTTGTGGTCATTGAGATACTTCCAAATTTTCTGGCATTTCTGGGGTGAGTTTAGGCCCTTGACATTCCAGGAGGCTACGTTAACCATCGCAAAAGACATCCCCGCACCCTTCCCCATACAAGCCTTCTGATCACAACCCAGCAGACTGAATCACTGGGTATGGACCACAATGCAAAATCCCCCCACATCTCCACCCGACCACCCCCAGTACAGCCATGAAGCTATAAACCTGACCCTTCAAAAAAGCAAATAACAAACCCCAACATACACCACCGGGAACCCTCCCCCTCCCAGAAACCCCCCCTAACTACCCCAAAAACCAAAGGCCGGTGGACTGAGAGGCCTACGGCCTGAATACCCTCCAAATACAAAAGAGGAACAGTGGGTAGCACGGTCAAGACCCACACCCCCCAATCGCTAAGTCATGAAATGCTAGGGAACATCACATTGTAGAGATCAAGTCCGGCCCTCCTGTAACCTTCGTGACCACACCTGCCAATATATCCATCGAAGGGGCTGTCAACATTGTTCTGAACTTCGAAAGTCCTGTGACCACATGGTAGGCACCTGTTAAGATATGATCTCCCCGATAGGGCAAAGAAGCATCAACAGTTTCTCGAAACTGTGTGCCAAGGGTTGGGACTACCACTGCGTGGTGCTGCCTCCGCTGATTGCCCCGGACTTGGAGACTCTCTGGCAAGGGAAGCCCCAGGATACGTAGCCCCTCTGAGAGTTCGGATATGTGATGAGTCTTATTTCCATGTTCAAAGATGAGACCAAATGGGAAAGGACCACCGATACCGAATTTTATCATCTTGCAGCTTGGTGGTGATCGGTCACAGCGTTTATCTGCGGGCAAGGGTCGCAGGGGTCAAATCCTGGAATAAGGACCAACTGTGACCCTGAAAAGACACCTCTTTCTTTTTCCTGGCGGCAGAGAGGATGGCTTCCTTCACTTTGAAGGAGTGGAGCTTGACCAAGACATCCCGTGGGTGTTTGCGGCTCCCAACTTGTAGTGAGCCCACCCGATGAGCCCTGTCCAGCTTGATTTTGAGTTGCTGAGGTGCCAGAAGTTCGGCAAAGAGGCCAATTACAAATGCCTCCAGATCAGGACCCCCCACCCCTTCCTCCAGGTTCCGGAACCGAAAATTCTCTCTCCGGGTTCTATTCTCCAAATCTTCCGCCTGAAGCATAACTTGCTGAAGCTGGGCTTGAAGGACCTGTTGTTTGTCGTGCACTTTGGCATTAGCTGCCGCCAAATCTTGCGTTTGCCCCTCCACCTCCAGGAATTTGGGTTCCTACCTGGTCCACATCTTGCCGGAGAGTGGTGAGTTTTTCAGTAAGATTGGCTTTCCGTTGGTCCACAGAGGATCTAAGGTCCTGTTTAAACTCACGGCATAACTAAACCTTAAAATCGCGGAGGGTAGCGACCAAATCGTCTCGTGTGAGTGTAATCTCTGGCAGAAGAGTGTCATCCGCTGGGGTGGGTGTCTTCTCAGAGGCCTTAAAATACCGGGAGACTTTATTGTTGTTTTCCTTGGGAGGCATAAGGTCCCCTCCTCAGAGATGCGCTTGTCGCAATGGGCCCTAGAGCATGGCAATAGATGAAGGATCGGGAGTCGGTGTCTCAAGGAGGGCTCTGCATGCCCAGGCACTGCAGACCCCCATCGTCAGCACTGAACTAAGCCCACAGAGCAAGAAGCAAAGCCAAGCCTCCCATGAGTTAGTGATGTCCTGCTGGTGCCCCCGCCGAGGAAAGATACTTGTGGTCCTGACTCCCTACTAAGACCAAGGGAGATTCCCCCCCAAAAGCCGGGCTCCGCAACCTCTCACCATGGCACTCCGGTTGTTAGCCGATCAAGGCCCCTCTCCCCTCGTCACTGCCAACATTCATCCCAAAATCGCCTTCATCTTGAAGTCAGGCATTCACCTATGGAGTCTGTACTGTTCATAGAAAAACGTCTCATCGGACTTTAACTGGAATAATGTGGGGGGGGCAGCTGCGCAACTTCACAAGGCCATGGGGCGACCCCCGCAGTCGTTCCGCTCAGCCAATGCAGCCGCAGTGCGTTGCCTGGAAAATGGCACCATCCTGGGATCACCCGCACTTCTTCCCGTCCGCGGTGCTAGAGCTCTCCTCAGCACTTTGGCCCCACAGCGACCAGAAAGGCGACCTCTCCTGAGGTTGGAGGAGGCTTCCACAGCCCACGCCGGCATCCAGGATAGACCACGTGTCCCCCGGCTCAAACCACCGCAAAATGGGGCCCGGAGCCCGGGAACTCCGCTCCTTCGCCACTCAAACCTCGGACCACCGGGCCCCCAGCGTTGCCGACATCTCCCACAGTCCAGGCAGCTCCCTGTAGGCAATGGATGCCATAGAGGTAAGTAACTCTCTCCCTAGCCACTAAAAAAGCCCAATAAACGATCGGTGAGGTCCGTAACTGAGCAGATTCACAACTGCTCCGCCATCTTACTTGGCCACTCCCCCGGTCGCACTTGTCTTTGGATTTAAGTGCGGCCATTGACAAAGTGTCCCATGCCGTGCTGATAAATGCTCTACAATCTATAAGGGTACTGGTTTTGCACTTAGCTGGTTAACCTCTTTTCTCACTGACCCTACGTTTCAGGTCTTCTCTTCTGCAGCAAATTCCAAGACTCATTCATCCCCATATGGAGTCCCCCAGGGGGCCATTCTTAGTCTTTTGTCTTTTAACATATATGTTAGACCCCTGGCAATGGTTGTTGAAGGAGCTGGGTTGTCGTTATTTTCATACGCTGACGACACTTTTCGTTTTTCACTTTCTGCAGGAAAAAATTCAGAGCCTTCTGCTCTTGGGGCTGGGCTGAGCAAAGTGGCATCTTGGATGCATGCCAAATTTCTCAAGCTGAATGATGAAAAAACGGAGGTCTTGGTACTGGGGAAAGACAAAGAGCTCTGGGGTCCTCAACATTGGCCCACAGAAATGGGTGCAGCACCGCAGCCTTCTCATCATGTTCGCAACCTCTGCTTTATTATTGATGACTCATTATCTATGCGTCATAAAGCCACGAAGGTTGCTGCAACATGTTTCACCATTCTAAAGTGGCTGAGAAAAATTGTGTGGATGCTCCCTAGCCTTACTCAGAGAACCGTAGTCCAGGCTCTTATCACATCTAGACTGGAGTACGGTAACATCCTCTATCTTGGAGCTAATAAAGATGTTATCCAAAAGGTTCAGAGAGTACACAGCTACTCTGCCGAACTCCTAGAGCAGCCTCTACTTCCGCATCCCTGAGAGATCGTCATTGGTTAAGAGTTGAGAATCAGATTAAGTTTAAAGCTCTGAACTATATGTTCAGAATTAAGCACGACATGGCTCTCATGTATGTGCAAAATTTAGTCCACCTGTATTTATCTTCCCGTACTCTCAGATCCACTACTCAGGCTAAATTTCAGGTGCCAAAGATCAGACTATCCCGCATGGGTGGCCGCCCTTTTTCATATTTGGGCCCTGTTCTATGGAATGCTCTTCCGCTGTCACTTCGTACTCAGATGAACGTCACACTCTTTCGTAAATCCCTCAAAACCTGGCTTTTTAACCAGTAAGTTCCACTTTCCTATCTGCTGTTGTTTCCGCCGGGCACCGGGAAACCCTTTTGGGTAGCTGTTGCCAATAGATATAAATTCAAATAACATAACATAACAACTCGAATAATAGCTTTAACCCCTTGACTGCGGCGGCTATTCCGCCGCAGTGCTAAGGGGGTGGGGCGGCCGCGCGGCGGCCGCATGCTGGTGACGGAACCGCTCCGTCACCAGCGTCGGTGGCGCTGTGCTTATGACGGAGCGGTTCCGTCATGGCCCGCCCCGCTCAATGGAACGCTCAGCGCAGGTGCAGAATTCGCGCCGCGCAGGCACTCCGAGTGGGCCATGACGGAACCGCTCCGTCATCAGCACAGCGCCACCGCAGCTGATGACGGAGCGGTTCCGTCATCAGCAGACAAGGGGTTAAATACATTTTGAAAATTCAAACCGCAACAGCACATTTGTATCTCCCATATATTCTTTTTAATGTTGGCATAAAAATAATAATTCAATCAAGCCATAGCTTCTATTGTAGTTGGCTTGGCGGCACACAGGAGAGCCACTCAGAAGGTTCGGAAGAGATACTCATAGCTCACAAGCTACTCGTTGGAGATGCCTGACCTAGAATTTTCTAACGTTATTCATGCTTGGAAAATCCTATGGTTTGCATGAAGACCATTCACATTTGGTAGATTAACACTTAAACATATTTAACTGACAATGGACTTCTCAATTCAAAGAATGGTTTAGCCCACTGTCGATCACATTTATGGCCTCATTGGGAGCTTCCTTTTTAGTCCAATAAGACCAGAAATTACATCTACCAGTCCTATTGCTTGAGAGAGATATTGCATACAACAAAGCCCACCCATTGCTTACCATTCATTCATTTAATGGTCACTCTCATTTTCTGCCTCTAAATTCGGCAAGCCTGACTGCTTCCTCTTCTTTCCTCTGGAGTATGGACCAAGTACAGATTGAGGGTCATTGACTGGTGTCTTTCTATTGCTATTAGTGTTGGGTTTGAGGCACTTTCTTTTCCTATTACCTTCCTCATGTAAGTCTCTCCTGTGATGCTCTCTGTAACCAGGCCTCCTGCCTGTGTTTGTGGTCTACTTCTTTTGACTTGTGCCCTCTGTGTTCCTTCTGCATCGCCCAAACCCGATGTTGCTTTTGTTTTGTTGCAGTTTTATATTGTGAGACTCCAACCCAAAGGTATTGGAGTGCTTTACCTTAGCATCAGTTACATTGCACAAGTACACTTTCTTTTTATAAGCATAATAATTTGCCCAGAATCACAGGATGTGGAGCCGACACCGAGCATCAAACCTGGTTCTCCAGTTCCAAAGTCAGCAGCTCTGGCCATAACACCAAATCCTTTCAAAACATCACTTTAATGCACATCCCCACAATCCTCCCTCATGTTGCTTCTGCAATCTCTCCCTTCCGTTACTCCCCTCCACTGTTACCCTGCCCACCCCTGCTCGTGTGTACCCCAGCCATAATAGTGGGTTTGTTTTGCTCTGACCATCTTGTTTCTCTGTCTGTGTCTTGTGCTCCCTACTGCTGATGGCTCCTAGGCATGCATCACAGCCTGTACAAATGCTATCACACAGCATTAAGCAACTACTGCATTTGTGAAGCTAGTGTAACAGATGAAATGCTGCAGTGGTTGTATAATCCACTCCATCCACACCAAAAAATGCCACTCCACAGTACACATTGCCACTCTACTCCATGCCATGCAAGAAAATGTCACTACACTGCATGCTACCAAATGGCACTTTACTCCACGTCACAATGCCACTCCACTCCATACCACACAATGCCACTCCACTCCATTTCACTCAATGCCACCCCACTCCACGCAGTACAGTGCGACTCCACACAATGCCACTCCATACCTACCAATGCCACTCAATGCCACACAATGCCATTCCTCTCCATGACACACAGTGCAACTCCAGTCCACAAAATGCTATACCACACCACACAATGCCACTTCACTCCACACAATGCTGTTTCACACCACACAATGGCACTTCACTCAACACAATGCCCCTCTACTCAAACCACTCCACACCACAAAATACCACTCCACTCCACACAATGTCACTCCACTCCACACAATGCAATTCCACACAATAGCACTAGGTGAGACCTTTTGGCCTTACCAATGCGTGTTTTCATTGAATTTTCCATTGACTTTCTGTTTTTTTAACATAAGATAAGATCTTATCATGCCTAACGATACCATTGCTTTAACATTTGTTTGCTCAGCTAATTTCACTAAGAAGTTGTTTGCTTTCATTCAAAGTTAAGCATACACCTGACCCCCTAAGGCAACTAGCAGCTAACCGCCCCCTCTCTCTGTACAACCATTGTCCATGCCTCTGGTCGGACTATGCACCCATGAGCATCCAACCCCCCCCCCCCACTGTCTTCATTAAGGATGCAGTCATGAGCATTGCATTGTTACATTTGGCATGCACGTTATGGTTTGCTTGCCTGTTAGATGAGTATTGGCTTGCGATTCACACACACACATATATATGTAAATATATATATATATATATATATATATATATATATATATATATATATATATATATATATATATATATATATATATATATATATATATATATATATATATATATATACACACAAGCAATTGTCCCAAGCACTCAGTCCCAAATCATTAATGCAGAACCTATTAATTCGCAAACTATTGCGGCATGGTTATCTGCAGACAGTACAAGCCCATTATGGAATTGTACACGCATAAATAGGTGTGTTGCTAAATACCAGACTCCTGCCATTACAATGTCTAGGATAAAACCAAGAATAAGTGCACTCAAACTACCATGCCCATAATGCTTCGTAACTTGCTGAGGTGGTGTCATGTGTATAAATAAGTAACACAAATGAGGGACAACTGTTTGTGAACCGTGATCAGGGGCATTCGTGTCCGAAACGCGTAGGTGAGGAACTTTGGAAATAAAGAACCGAAGTTAAAACCGTTGAAGTGGTGTGCGGCGTCTTCATTATATATATATATATATATATATATATATATATATATATATATATAGATATATATAGAGAGAGAGAGAGGGAGAGAGAGAGAGAGAGAGAGAGAGAAATACAGATGTATATGTAGATGTAAATAAATTCACCAATGAGTAATTATGATTAGGATCGTGTTTCCATAGTGTTGCTGATAACTTTGGCGCCAGATTTGAATTTCCACAAAACTTTCCAAAATGGTGCTATGTTTTGACTAGTTTATGCATGGGAAGTTTTTCGAAGGTCTGCAAAGAAGGGGATGAGAAAAAGGGGGATCCTCATAAATTTTTCCACAGGAACTTTAGACATAGCTACAGCCTAAACTTCTGAATGGATTAACACCAAATTTGGCAGAAAGCTAGATCTTGGTCCGGAAAGAGGACTTTTTGTATTTTTGCTCAAATGCCACCCCAGTCTGGACTCAGACACTTGCAAATCGGTATTGACCATAGTCCTCATGGGAACAGTCCAGCCTGGACTGCCAGGCAGGTACTACCAGGACCAGAAAGAAGCATCCTGGGACCGGTGACGCATACACTGAAACACCCAGGCATCCACCAATGCATACACTGAACACCCGGACATACACCAAAGAAGACACTGACCATGTCATGAGGTCACAAGCAGTGCATTTCGGAGGCATATGTTATAGTTAGCTTAGGTAACTATAACCGCTGAACTTCACTGCTTTGTATGAGTGAAATGTGAGCCTAACTATAATGTTCCTGTAACCTTTGCTTCTTTCAGTAAATATATGTAGGTACTCAAAGTTAGGACCATGTTTCCATAGCAAAAGCATTTTTTGACTTGCCTATAACTTTGGTGCTGGTTGACGAATCTTAACAAAAAATTTCAAAAAAGAGTATCAAGTTAGGTCTTGTTCTGCATGGAATGTTTGGCAGTGATCTGTCAAGCAGGGGTCAAGAAAAAGGGGTGTAAGAAAGTGCATTTTCCATTGTTAATTCCCATTGGACCTTTGAACATGACTACAGCCCGTACTGTTGAACGGAATTACGCCAACTTTGGCAAAAAGGTAGATTTTGTTAGACTGATTGTGCATTTTCTTTTTTGGTGTCAATCTAATTTAGCAAAATGTAAGAAAATACAGTTAGTGATACCTGGGGCCACTACAACTTTGTGAAAAATAGCGAGCTTGTACATGGAAATGCAGAGCTCTGATTGGCTGCCAACACTTCAACCAAGAAGTGTTGGCAGTGATCTTGGGATTTGGGTAGGATACCCTGACTTCCAAACCTTGGTCATGGGGACTCCCTAGGGCCTATAATATCCCTGGGGACTGCTACTTCCCCAGCACAGTGCTTTTAATTTATGCGAGGGGTGCCTGTGCAGCAGCCATCACGCCCTGGGAACCGTCAACTCCCCAGGGCAGATCTGAAATAAATGCGGGGAGCTTGCATGGCCCCCTGCAACTCTGGGAGCCTCCACATCCACTGGGCATTCATAATTGTCATTGTGGGTGGGTGGGCCTGCCGGGCTTGCCCTCACCCCAGGGACTGGCACTTCCCCAGGGCTAAACATTCACAATTGAAGCAGGGGGCCAAGGCACCCCTCCACAAACCTGGACTCTGTCACCTCCCCTGGACATTTAAAATTAAGTATGTGGGTTGGTCCCCTGGACCCACCTCCACCCTGGGGACCGACACCTCCACAGAGGTAGTTATAAAATTAATGTGGGGGGCTGCTACGGCCTCCCCCATAGCTCTAGGGATTGCCACTTTCCTGGGGCAAATTATTTAAAATACACATTAGCGGTATGCAGCGTCGTCCCACCCTTTTCTCAGGATGATGGCCAGCTTGATAAAAGGCCCCTCCTGCACACTTCGTGATGATTTTGAAAAAGGGTTCTAGGAATACCAATGCTTCCCCACCAAATAAAGACGCACTTACTTCTGTATCTCATCTAAGTGTGTTTTTTCTGTAGTGATTTCTCAGCTCATCAGTGATGTCATGGAACATGTCATGAGTGATGTGATATGTGAGGTCATAAGTAATGCATTGTGGGGGCAAAAGGTATATTTAGCTAAGCTAAATATAACTGCTGAATTTCTCTGGTTTTGTACGAGGGAAATCTGAGCATAACTATAATATGTTCCTGTAACCTTTGTTTTTTCACTGTGAACAAGGGCGCTGTAGCCCGAAACGCGTAGCTGTTGTCTGTGGCACAATAAATTAACATAATTTCTGCACCTGGTGGTCCGTCTCCTTCGTCGCCGGTGTGGCGTGCTTGTCTGCCTGCTGGAAGTTGAGAGGAGATGATTTGCATATATATATATTTATATATATATACTTTCGTGGTCAGCATTGGTGTTATATATATATATATATATATATATATATATATATATATATATATATATATATATATATATATATATATATGTATATATATATTTATATATATATACTTTCGTGGTCAGCATTGATGTTCTATATATATATATATATATATATATATATATATATATATATATATATATATATATATATATATATATATATATATATTATATATATATATATATATAACCTTCTGTTGGTCACCAGTAGGTAGTTAGGACCTTGTTTCTATTCAGAACGCGTTTTTTTTGCCAATATGTTTGGCCCCATTTTACGAATCTATGCAAAGTTTTCAAAACGAATGCCCCACTCACTTTAGCTATTGTCTCTGGGAGATCCATCAAGTAGGGGGCGAGAAAAAGAGGGGTCCCAAAATGCTTTACCTCCATGTTACTTCCCATAAGAAACTGTTGACGCAGCTACAGCCCGAACTGCTGAACAAAATTACACAAAATTTGGCAGAAAGGTAGCTCTTGTTCCAGAGTGCACTCTTTTTTGTTAAATGGTGTAAATCCGTTCAGTAGTTTCTGAGAAATTTAAAAAACATTCAGATACACAAATCATAACATGGAGGATCCACAAACCCTCCCATTCTCAAGCCTTAGATCTGATTGGCTGCCAACACTTCAAATCAGGAAGTGTTGGCAGCTTCTAGTGACTATGTTGAATCGAATCACAAGAAAAATGGTAAATAAAATTAAATAAAAAATAAATGGGTCAGGGTAGAAACACCCTGACTCAATAGGCCTGCTCAGGGAGTTCCACATGGACCCTAAGGGGGTCAATTTTCATCAGGATTTGCATTGGATCCGCATGTCCGGCCGACAATTTAAAAAAAAATGAAACACAGTCTCCTGCACCTTGTTTAATTAGACCCCTGGGCGGGCCATGTCCTGGGGCAAGATTAAAATACATGTGCGGCCCGTGCGGGCCCCCTCAGCCCTGGGGAACACCACCTACCCAGTGCTTTGTTCATAGAAAATGTGTGGGGGGCTCCTGCCCCCATCAGCCCTGGGGACAACTGCCCCCCAGGGCTGAATTCTGAAAGATGCATTGGGGACTCTTGCCCCCCCACAGAGCCCCAAGTACTGCTACCATCCATGGCTATATTTAAAACTAAAGTGATGGGGCTCGAACCCCTCTACCCAGCCCCAGGGACTACCCCCTCCTCAGGCTTTAATATTGTTGGAGGGGGGGACACGTGGCCCCCTCCAGGAGCCCTCCATAGCCCTGGGGACCTCCACCCCCAAGGCCGGCTCCAGCAATGTCATGGGGTGTCCACCCCTGGGACAGTGCAGTTTGCTATGGCTTGACGGGAGCCATGAAGTGAAGCAGAATTGCTTTAGGGCAGAGGCAGAGGCTGCATGTTTACAGCTCCATCTGCCCAACAGCAAAGCTGGCTCCCACAGAAGGCTGGGAGCCGGCGGGGAGAGTGGGGGTCTTGAGACTCCCCCGTGGTCCCCAAGGACGGGGCCATGCCCTAGGGGATGGGGTGCCCAGGACCAAAAATGGCCCAGGAGGGGGGAGGCTCGGCCCCTTTCCTTTTTTTTACTTAAAAAAAAAGGCCGGCCCCAGGAGATGGGGTTTCAAGGGCCAAAATCGACCTGGGGAGGGGTGGCCCCTCTCCCTTAAAATATTGTGTCCATTTTTTTTATAAGTAAATGGCTAAGTCCCTGGGGATGTTGTCTTGGGGGCTGAAAATTGCCTGCGGGAGGGGGACCACTTGAACCCCTCCCTTTAAAACTAAATAAATAACTAAAAAAAGTCTGGGTCCTGGGGGATGGGGTTCCTGAGGCTGTAATTGGCCTATTAAAATAATAAATACTAAAGCAAAGCCACAGGGAATGGGGTGCCCGGGGCATATATCGGTCTCAGGATGGGTAATGCCCCAGAAGATGGACTCCTGAGGGCCCAAAAGGGTCAGAGGAAGGGGGATCACAAAGCCCCCTTCCTATAATTATCCCCTAAAAAAACAAAGCTGGCACCTCACGGATGCCCCACCTCCTTTTTGCACTACTCTACAAATGTGCCTCCTGGCGCGCTCTTAGTTGGGAGATGAAGTCCTCTTCATTCCTGAGGGTCCATAGGGGCCATCTAGCTCACCGGTTACCTCCAGTAATCCCCACATAGTGGGATTGCTGAGAGGTGGTTGGAGGCCACATCCCTTTTTCTACCACTCTATAAACGTGCCTCTCAGTGCCCTGCTGGTGGGGTGATGAGGTCCCCTTGTGTCCTGAGGGCTTCAGGACTAAAGTGGATTTCATCCCCCAAGCAGCAGTATACCAGGAGGTGTATTTGTAGAGTGGTGCAGGAAGAGGGAGTGATCTCGGACCACCTCTCTGCAATCCACCTGTGTTGGGCTTTCTGGAGGTAACAGGAGGGATAGATGGACCCCAGGGACCTTCAAGAGGCATGGGGACTTCATCCCCCATCCGCGAGCATGCCAGGAGGTGTGTTTGCATAGTGGTGGAGAAAGGGGGTGCGGTCTGCAACCAACTCTCAGCAATCCCACTGTGTGGGGCTTATTGGAGGTAACACATAGGCTAGTTGACCCCTAAGGAACCCCAGCAGTGAAGGGGACTTCAACCCACAACCAAGAGTACACCAGGAGGTGCATGCGCAAAGTGGTGGACAAAGGAGGTGTGGCCTGCTATCAGAACTCATAATCTGCTGTGTGGAACTCACTGGAGGTAATAGGAGGGGACGTTGGCCCCCAAGGACGTTCCTGGGGACCAACTATCCCTCATGTTACCTCCAGTAAGTCCCACACAGTGGGATTGCTGAGAGGTCTTCAGAGGCCATGCCCCCACTTTGTCCACCACTCTGCAAATGCACCTCCTGGCACACTACTGGTTAGGAGATGAAACCGAGTTTACTCCAGAGGGATCTTGGGGATCAAGAAGCCCTCCTGGTACCTCCCATAAGTCCTATGCAGTGGAATTCCTGAGCGCTGGTTGGAGTCCCAGCCCTCTTTCTCCACCATACTGCAAATGCTACTGCTAGTTAAAAAACATTAGAAATTCACTGAAAAAACACAGGTTTCTGGGACGTTATAGTTAGAAATTAGCATTTAAAAAGCCTTACAAATTCACAGAAAACACCACAGGTTTCTGGGGCGTTATAGTGAGAAATTAGTATTTACAAAACCTTAGAAATTCACGGAAAGAGACAAAGGTTACAGGGAGGTTATAGCTAGGCTGACATTTTACTTGTACAAAACCAGAGAATCAGCCATTATAGTTTGCTGAGCTAACTATTACTCGCGCCACCGCAATGCACTGCTTATAACTTCACATATTACATCACTCATGACATGGTCAGTGACATCACTCATGACATCTCAAATGACATCACTGATGAAATCCAGTGACTGTGAATATTTTTTTTACGTTTGTGAATGTTAAATATATATACGAAGGTGTATTGGTGAATAAGTGAGAGTATGAGTGACTGTATGGATGACTCAGTGGGTACGTGACTAACTCTAATAAGTGGGTGATTAGGTGTCTCATTGAATGTATGGGTGAGTGACTGGTTGTGCGAATGTGTGTATCTGTCTGCCAGTTGATGTCTAAGTGGGTGTATGAGTGTGTTAGTGGGTATGTGAATGGCTATGTTGGTGATTGATTGGTTTTCTGACTACATCTATGGTTGTCTGGGTGTCTGTGTTTGTGGGTGAGGAGGTGTGTGAATGCCTGTAGTGGATCAGTGAGTGCGTGAGTCAGTGGCTCACCCCTCATACAGCCCCTCACAGATGCACTCACAAACCCATACAGCCAGTGATTTACCCACTCACTCATCCATGATGGGAGTAACACACACACCCTCACCCGCCAACACAAATACACTCATATGCCCATGCAGGCACTCAGACAACCAATCAATAACTCATACAGCGTCTCATGTTCCTATACATCAACCCAAGCAGCCACTGATACACAAATTGACAGTCTCATACAGCCTTTCACACAAATCAATCAGGTACCAATACATTCACTAAGACATGTATAATCACTCACTTATACAGTCAGTCACTAACCCACTGAGTCATCCATACAGGCACTCATACACCCACTGATTCATTAATATACCTTGGTAACACTCATAAACTTTTTAGAAACACTCACAGGCACCAATGTGATATCATGAGTGATGTCATTTGGAATTTTATCAGTGATATCATGAGTGATGTCACTGACCATGTCAAGAGTGATGTAATATGTGCGGTCATAAGCAGTAGATTGCAGGGGTGCTAGTTATAGTTAGCTCAGTTAACTATAACTGCTGCATTTCTCTGGCGTTGTATGAGTGAAATGTTAGCCTAACTATAACGTCCCTGTAACCTTTCTTTTTTTCAGTGAATATGTATATGTATATATATATTTATGAACAAAACAAATAGTTGAAGTGCGCACTCAGGCAAGACACAGTGGTATTCGAACAGGATGGGGATTTCTCAATTCATAAACCCTGCATGATGTGTTTCAACCAGTTTAGAGTCTCAACCACACAACAGAGTGCCAGAAAAGGGCGTCATTACATAGATAAACATATAAATCAACATAGAACTGCATACAATGTAGGATCAGTATGGAAACAGTAAAGGCAGAGGCCATTTTGAAACCTATTTCGGCTTGATATCCTTCAATTATATCATGTTATATTGAAAAAATACATGCATAATGCTTCAGAAATTAAAATAAATTAAACAAATGCCACACAAACCTGTAAAGGAAGCAAATATATCAAATACTTCAATCTAGTAAAATACTACAATTAAATGAAAACATGCCTTCCAACCAAAATGTATATGGGCACATATTCACTACAAGGAGAGGTAGACACCAAACAGGGCATTACTGGCAGACAGACTCAACCACCTGTTGCACCTGTCATTGTGCTAAATATTGGGTATAGTGACCATGTGTTGGTAAAACAGGCACAGAGAAATGCTCTGTGGTAGCAATGTGAGTAGTAGGGGCTGAAAGCTAGGTGTCGGCATAGTTCCTGATAGTTCTCCCAGAGTAGAAAGTAAGGATCAGGTTTGAATAGCCAGGGTGGTTGATGCTCTGCGTAGCATCTCAGAGTGGAAAGGTGCCCATGGTGACACAGTCTCAAAAGGTACCACCCGAGTGAGAAGAACGTGACTAAACTGCAGTCGGAGGGCTACTCAAGTGCCAGATGTGCCTGTTGGGGGGTGGAAGGCAAGATAGTGGTTGCGTAAACAACAGGGAAGTGGCTGTTTACAGGTACAAGCCTAGAGACCCTAGTACGCTAGTAAAACAGTGCACAGTGAATACAAATCCCAAAGAAACAAAACAGTGCAAATACAATATATGCAAAAAAAATAAACTAATTGTGAAATTTCTTATCTGGAGGGTGCAGTACACCTGATGATTGGCTCAAAGAAAAGGGTAGGGAACCTGTGACAATTCACCAAATCAATTTGAGGTTCCCTTCCTTTCCTCGTGAAAAGATAGACAAAATGACAGGTAAGTCCAGAGACATAGACCTCCAAAATGTAAAAAATACAATATTCAGCGATTTGCAAAACAGTAAAACATGGACATATATTATGCATAATACATATTCAATATAAAGAGCTAAATGCTGAGGTATAAGATTGAAACAGACTAGAAAAGTACAGGTACCAGGGGAACAAGAGGGAAGGTGAGGGTCAAAATTACTTCTCCTGAAAATTATTTGTCATCTCTTCAATAGGGTACACCAACTCAGGAAAGAGAATCCAAGAATATCATCAGCCTTGTGTCCCGGTTTCCTGTGGGTCACAACATTAACCTCCTGTAGTGTTGGCACTGGCAGTAACTTGTTCAAAGGCATAATATCTGAGTTTGGAGCAATCCGAATAATTATATATTTCGAAGTGCCTTGCTACTGAGTAATGTTGGTCCTTGTTCGTAATGGCCCCCATATGCTTGAGTACTCTCTTTTTGGCCATGAGTGTCGTACTGCTCACGTATCGAATATTACAGGGGCATTGCAGTATGTATATAACAAAAATGCAACTGCATGTGAGAAACTGCTTCATGGGACTGTTGGTGCCCGTGCTGGGGTTGAGGTATTCTTTTTTCATGCAACTAATACAACACGCTTTGCAGTGGCAACAATAAAAAAAAAACTGTTAAATGAATGCCTCTGCCCTTCTCAGTGGCAGTGATGGCACTGTGCACTAGTATATTTTGGAAGCTGAATCCTCTTCTGTAAGTGATTCTCGGCCTGTCAGGGAGGGATGCACCTATGATGGGATCTTTGGTGATCATATCCCAATTTCTTGCAACACTTTTCTTGATCTCTCTAGAGTTACCATTGTAGGTAAGTATGACCCTCGTAGAATTACCCTCCTCACTAGAGTTTTCGTCAGTGGTGCTGTTTTCTAACGTCACGCCTCTATTGATCTCTTTCACTTTTTCCATGGCCCTATGGAGTACCCACTTGGGATAACCGCTTTCAATGAATCTTGAAATCATGACTTTTGTTCGTCCTCGAAGGCCGAGTCTGGCCCTCAAGAGTTCCCCATAGTGGATATTCCATTTCAAATTATCTGGATGGCTGCTCATGGCATGCAGTAGGGTGTTACCTGCAGTGATCTTTTGGATTAGCCTTGTGTGGATCTTATTACTGATAATTTCGACCTTGGTATTTAGATACGCCACTTCCTTGTTACTTATGTTGCTGGTAAGCTTTAGATTTTTGTTTTTGAAGTTACGTCTCCAGGATAAAATCATCGGCTTCATTCTCAGTAGTGTCATATTTCCGTTAGGGTCATTGTCAACATTGCTAAGTTAGCATGAGCTCTGCTGTCATATTGCTGCTTTTGCGCATGTTACTACATTACTTTATTTGGCAAGACTCTGTTTGTGCCTTTCACAAGAGAATTGTTTGCTTCCTGTGTTCACTGCCTGTTCCTGGAGTTTAGTCTGATCACGGAGTGCCAGGTCGATAAACAATGCCCCTTGTTATTCTGTTCTGGTCAGATCCTAGCACTTAGACAAATCAATCAATCAATCAAAGACATTTATAGAGCGCGCTACATACCCGTGGGGTCTCAAGGCGCTGGGGGGGGGGGGGTGCCGCTACTGCTCGAACAGCCAGGTCTTCAGCTTCTTCCTGAAGGAGAGGTGGTCTTGGGTCAGGCGCAGGTCGGTCGGGAGGGAGTTCCAGGTCTTGGCGGCCAGGTAGGAGAAGGACCTTCCTCCTGTAGTCGCTCTTCGGATGCGGGGGACGTCGGCGAGGGCGTGGTTGGCTGATCGGAGGTGGCGTTTGGGAGCGTAGAAGTTGACTCGGCTGTTGAGGTAGCTCGGGCCTTGGTCGTGTAGGGCTTTGTGTGCGTGGGTGAGGAGGCGGAAGGTGATTCTTTTGTTGACGGGGAGCCAGTGAAGGTCTCTCAGATGTCCGGAGATGTGGCTGGTTCGCGGGATGTCGAGGATGAGTCTGGCTGAGGCGTTCTGGATCCGCTGGAGTCTCTTCTGGAGCTTGGCGGTGGTACCGGCGTAGAGGGCGTTGCCGTAGTCCAGTCGGCTGGTGACGAGGGCCTGGGTGACCGTCTTCCTGGTCTCGGTGGGGATCCACCAGAAGATCTTCCGTAGCATGCGGAGGATGTTGAAGCATGCCGATGAGACGTTGTTGACTTGCCTGGTCATGGAGAGGGAGGAGTCCAGGATGAAGCCCAGGTTGCGTGCATGGTCTGTCGGTTTGGGTGCGGTGCCCAAGGCGGGAGGCCACCAGGAGTCGTCCCAGGCGGAGGGTGAGGAGCCCAGGATGAGGACCTCCGTCTTGTCCGAGTTCAGTTTCAGGCGGCTGGTCGTCATCCACTCGGCTACCTCTTTCATCCCTTTGTGCAGGTTGGCTCTGGCGGCGGCTGGGTCGTTGGTCAGGGAGAGGATGCTACACAGCTGCGGCTGCTGGAAACTCGTGCTTTGATATTATGGGGTTTAACACACACTTGGAGAGGGACCTTTTCATAGAGAAGAGCTATGCTGTTCCTTTGACTTAAAACTACAATCTAGGCACCAAGGTATGGGGTCTGCTGACAAAGTCCCAATATCTTCCTTTATAAAATAATTCTTCTTGCCAAGAGGTGGCTGGTTAGGCCTTATAGCCCTTTATCCACTGTCTGTATATGATGACATCCCCTTTCATAGTCTATGGACTTGCTACAACCCTAACTGTTTTAGGTTTAAACGTTTTGCTGCTGGTACTGGCTCGTATACTGCATTATAGAGCATTACTGTTAAAATAAACGTTTCGAACTATAACAGTGACTGTCAATTCTTATTGTGGACAAGTACGAGTGAGTGAGCGAAAGGGTATGTCTTGCTACTGCGATTCCTGAGCGAGTCGGGAGTGTTGTGGGTTGTCTAATCATTTGTAGCTTCATGATTATGTAGGAGAACGAATGAGACACTATAGCTAGTTGGTTCTTGGATTTTGGGTACTAAAGCGGTAGGAAGACTTAGCCCCTACACACCGAGGTCTTGTTTTCCTGTGCATAGTTATGTGTATGTGCAGAATCCCTGCAACAGTACCCTTCCAGATCAAAAACAGGTCATCAATATACCTTAGCCATAGAACCACCTTGGTGAAGTCCCTCTCAAAATTGGTATCTCTTCTGATCTATTCCTCTCATGCACCCAGGAAAAGATTCTTAAAGGTGGGAGAGAAACATGTTCCCATCGCAATCCCTGAGATTATTATTATTATTATAATTGCATTTATTGAGCGCGCAGCTACCCGGAGGTTTCCCGGCGCTAAAACAAACAGAAGGTGAACTAGGTGTGAGGAATAAAGAGCGTGCAAATTAAGTGTTAAAAAGCCAGGTCTTAATTCCTTTGCGGAATGTCAAATAACAGATTTCGGATCGCAGGAACTGGGGTAAAGAATTCCATAAGGAGGGTACCAATAAAGCAAACGAGCGACCGCCCATTTTGGCTCTGTTGACACGAGGGATCTGAAACTTGTTTTGTGTGGAGGATCTCAATGTACGGGGGAAACATATTGCTGCACCAAAGAGGACAGATATTTCGGAGCTTTACCTGTCTTAATGTGATGCATTAAGCAAAGGGCTTTAAATTTCACTCGGCTCTCAATTCGCAACCAGTGCAGTTTGCGCAAATGGGTAGTGGCCGAGGATCTGGCAGGTAGGTTACATATAAGGCGAACTGCCATGTTCTGAACCACCTGATATTTCTTTATTACCTCCTTACAGGCGCCCAAAAGTAGAACGTTCCCGTAGTCCATACGTGAGGTGACAAGGGCCTGGACTACAGTCCTCAGGGTGTCAGCTGGAAGCATCCACGTGATTTTTCTCAGCCACCTGATGATGGTGGTACAGGTGGAGGAGACTTTAACAACGTGTTGCTTCAAAGACAGCTGGTTGTCAAGGAGGACCCCAAGGTTGCGGGCTGTGGCTGAAGGGGTAGGTAGAGGGCCCATCTGAGGAGGCCAGTGTTGCGGGCCCCAGAGCGATGTATTTGGACCAAACAGGAGCAGCTCTGTTTTATCCCCATTTAATTTTAATTTTATGTCTGTACATCCAGTCAGATATGTGTTTCAGTCCAGACTGTAAGGAAGACGTAGGAAGATGTTTATTAGTAGAGAGTGAGTAGACGATTTGTGTATCGTCTGCGTAAGAGTAGATTGTGAGACCTGCTTGCTCTGCCAAGAAAGCAAGGGGTCTCACATAAAGGTTGAAGAAAAGAGGGCTGAGGATAGACCCCTGGGGAACACCGTGAGGGGAGGGAAAGATGGAAGAAACAGAAGTAGAAGAAAAGACTTGAAAAGTGCGATTAGAAAGAAAACTAGCAATCCAGGCCAGTGCAGGCCCATCAATACCCACAGATTTCAGGGTGGACAATAAGATGGAATGGGAGACGGTGTCGATTACGGCACTCAGATCAAGCAAAATGAGTGCCACTGTCTCCCCGTTGTCCACCTGTCTTCTAATAGTCTCCGACACACCAAGAAGAGTAGTCTCAGTGGAGAAGCCTGCCCTGAACCCGGACTGTGAACAGTGAAGAAGATTAGAAGATTCAACATAAGAACTAAGCAAGGAGTTGACATGCTTCTCAAGAACTTTAGAGTAACAGGAGAGCAAAGAAATAGGACGAAAGTTGGATGGGTTGTTTGGATCTGCGTTGGCCTTTTTTAACAATGGAACCACCATCGCGTGTTTCCATTCATTTGGGACAGTGGCTTCGATCAATGATCTGTTTGTATATATTACCATTGAACATGAAAAAGTTGTTATTAAGGCAATATCTGGTCATATCGATAAGCATGCTGGTGTGTTTCATGTGCCATATAGGTCTTCAGGACAGATATTTGGCACATACAGATATCCCTAGTTCATGTTCAATGATAGTATACAGGAAGTAAACATCTATGGTGATGAGTAGAAATTTGTTCTGCCACTGAACATCCTGAAGTACATTAAGAAAGTCTTCGTATCTCTGACATAAGATGGTAGGGTGATGACATGGTCTCTAAGGAAGTGATCTGCATATCTAAATATATTCTCCAGTACACTGCCTCTAAAGGACACAATGGGTCTGCCTGGGGATTGGATTTATCTTTTTGTACTTTTGGGAGAAGGTACAGTAACAGGAGTTTGGGATAGTCTTTTTCAAGGCAGCAGTACTTCTCCCATTCCAGAAGACCTTTGTCCTTCCAATCACCTAATCTGCTCCAAATGCCTATTACACTGTCACTGTATTCTATTTTACAGGTTCTCATGTACGCCATAGGATCATTAAGTTGACACATGGCTTCGTCAATGTACATACCCCAACTCAGGATAACAATATACCCTCACTTGTCTATGCTGTTATCACCTGCAAGATCTTTGTTGGCATTTCTTTGAGCAAGGGTAAGGTTATGTGAGAATCTGGTTGATTTAGAAAACCAACATTTCTGTCTGAATTTTAGTAGTTGATTAGTTACCATGTCTTAAAAGGTATCAATGTTGTTGTGTGACATATTGGGTAGAAATATGGACTTAGGTTTGAAACTGGTGGTTGCTGCTTTAACATCAGATATGTCCAAGTCACGAAGCATTTGATATATATTATTAACCACATTAGCACCCCCACCCTCCAATTCGTGCATGGTTACCAAAGTGTCTATATCATCAATATTAAGTTCACTGTAAACATTGATCCCTCTTGTGTCACTAGCTTCAATGTTGAAACTAGTTTCAGTTTGCAACACTTCTTAAGTTTCAGTTTGTGACAAAATTTAAAAAGGTCAATACATGTGTCAACATAGTTTATAGGTTCTGCCGGACAGACCTAAACAAAGGGTTCTCTTTTCCAGAGCAATGAACGATCTCTCTGAGAGGTTAATAATTGTACAATTTACCATGTTGTCATCCATCATGATGTTGTTTTGGAACCTGCTGATTTGTTTCTCATGTGCTCCTTGTCACTCCCTCTTCCTTCTCCATTGCTTAAGTCTTCCTCCTCTTGTGTTTGTACCCCGGCCCCTTTCTCGCCCCTTTCCTGTTTGGGCCAGTTGGTTTTTGGTTTCGGAGTCACCCTCGTGGTTTGCCGGCCCCTGCGGAGGAGCCGGTATTCGTCTAAAAAATATTTTTTTAAATATATATATCCATATACATTTAATGAAAAAATACATGTTAAAGTGACATTATAGAAAAGCGCCAGTGCTGCTACTGCCTTCAGATTCTATTTATAGTGCATTGGAAAAAAAAACCAATGTCACCACACCACTTTTTCCATTGGATTTAATCCAAAATGTTTTCACAATTTTCATTAAAATTTGGACTACAACACTAAACATTACATATAGCTTTGCCTTTTTTGTCAAGACTTTCTTTTTTAACATATAAGACAACCAACCTTTTCCCCTCACACTCTTAAAAGAGACTGTTTTGATTTCAAACCACATACACTTTTGCACACTCTAAACAAACCCATCACTCTGTCATATATCCCGACTCAATCAATCCATCACCACACTCCTATCATAACACTCTTCACTTACAATCATACACCCACCCAAACTGCTTCTAAAAATTATTTTACTAAGAAGACACTTTGTACAAAAAAACAGAAAAGGCCATCAACATAATAGATTGAACTAAATTACCAATATATACACGTTTTTTCTTTGATTAGCCTAAACACCGTTTTTTCATCAACTGTCACTCTTGTTACACGCTGAGGAAGGCGTGGGGCCAGTGGCGGTTCCGAAAGGTATTTACTTATCTGATTAAGTATTAATTTTCTCTCAATCCAAAAAATGGAGGCACCAGCTGTGCGGGGGCTCTTGGCGGCAATCTCCAGAGTTCTCTTCAATATTTTCAACGGGGGAGTCTCTCTGTTATCTGTCTCTGAAATTGTTTTCATATTAATGAAAACCCTGGAAATTCCCTGAAAAAACAATGTTTAAGTGGTTACAGTTCGGCCTTGTAAATCTATTTTTAAAAGTGTTTGAGAACAAAAATATCATTGGAATTCAGCAGTTATAGTTTACTGAGCTAACTATAACATGTGCCTGCCCTGCACTGATCATGACCTCACATACTGCCTCGCTCATGACATGTTAAATGACATTATTGATAACACCACGGATGACATCTCAATTTATATATCAATGATGACATTACTGATGATGTCATACAATCATTTTCACAATGGCCTATAGGGTTTGTTGCATTTAACAATTCAATTCACTACAGGAGTGGTACATTTTCTATTTACCTTAATGGGATTACCCACTTAAATACTTCTCATGACCAACATTTCTAAGTCAATGTTTAACAGGTATATATTATCCAACTGTAAGGCACTTTATTCTGGGTCCCATGGGCAGTGGTCCGCAGGTTAGTAAGATAGACTTCACATGTTCCTGAGATGGGCACAATTGCACATAACCCTAGAGCCATGCTTACAACACAAATGAGAGATAAATCACCTCTAAGTGGCACACCCCTTCACTCTACATTGTTGAACAATCTCCAATGCCTCATAATTCTTACCGAGATCTGGAAGTAAATGCATGGCCCCTCTCCCCAAGCCCAAATGGTCTTGTAGACTCCATCCTGAGTCATATATATATAGAGTGTGTGGTCACCAGATTATTTGTTAATCACTATGGACATTGCTAGTCTCTATACTAGTATTTCTCATCATGATGGCCTCAAAGCTTTAAAATTCTATTTTGGTAAGAGACCAGTAGAGTTGCACAAACACAATAACATGCTTTTGACTATGGTAGAACGGTGCCTCAACAATAACATCTTTTTGTTTGATGACAACGTTTTTAAACAGTTGAGGGGAGTGGCAATGGGGGCATGTTTTTCCCCAACCTACGCGGGGCTCCACGTGGGTTGGTGGGAGGAGCATGTCCTCAGGGCACATTACTCGAGTGTTTGGCATAACAACATCATAAAGTACATGAGGTACATCGATGATATTTTCATTATTTGGAAGGGGAGTCAGGAGGAAGCTGAGCGGTTTGTAAAATCCATAAATGTGAATAATTCCAACCTAATATTTAGTGCTGAAATCAGCAATACTGAAATTAGCTTCTTAGACGTGCAGGTCACAATAGTTAATAACACTCTGACCACAAGCCTATACAGGCAGGCAATACAATACTGCACGCACGCAGTTTCCACCCGGGTCATACCATCAGATCCATACCATATGGAGAATTCCTTAGGATTCACAGGACCTGTAGCTCAGTGGAACTTAGGGACTTCCATCAGAACGAGGCCACAAAAAGGTTGAAAGCAAGGGGTTACAAACTCAGTGCCCTAAAGACAGCCATGTCCAAAGCCAACAGTTTGGACAGGATAAGTCTCCTGCAGGCCCCCTCCAGTTCTGCTTCCACTAATGATACTCAGAAAGAGAATAGCAACACCATACGTTTGATCACAGGGTTTAGTCGCCAGGCTAAACAAATTTCGAAATTAGTCAGAGGACAATGGTCCGTCATTCTGACTGACCCCACATTGAGAGATATTTTACCCCAAAAACCTGAAGTGACTTACAGACGGGCATACAGTATGAGAAATGCTTTAGTGTCCAGTTCATCGGAAACAGTAAAGAACAACGATTGGTTGTCACCTCGGAAAGGTTTTTTCCGGTGTATATCATGCAGAACATGCAAATTTGGCACGAATACCAGATCTTATATGACACCATTCGACTGCAAACCAACCTACATCAGAGGCCACTATACTTGCAAGACTGAGCTAGCAGTATATGTACTTACGTGCTCATGCAATCTAAGGTACGTGGGTAGCACCAAACTCCCGGTGCACCAACGTATCCTTCAGCACTTACGGGCCATAGTTAACTGCGATAAAAGCTACCCAGTAGCTCGGCATTTTGACCAATATCACAGTAGAAACCTATCCCATCTGAGTTACTTTGTGATAGATGCAGTCAGAACCTCCAAGAAAGGTGGAGACTACGAAAGACAGTTGAGACAGTTGGAGTCCCTTTACATTGTTCGCCTCAACACAAAGATCCCGGGGGGTCTGAACATGGGGGAAGATCTGAGCACTTTCCTTTAATCCAACATTTTTGTACATTAACACATGCCACTTGTAAATATGTCATTATCAGAATAGGTAGACGCATGTCTCTATTAGGATTAAATATCATGTTCCCTTGCTTTAATAATCTGGGTTTCCACGCTTTTTGCCCACGATATAACTGAGATGACGTTGGTCTGTGGCAGGGACCAATGTTAACTATAATCGTGTGATTGAATATACCACCATGCAACACATAGAGGCATTTCAAGACATATAATTGAACAAGATTGTTATGCAATTGCATATTTTAACATTATATTGGTTATGTTTTTTTCCCTCAACCCCATTGTGTCTTATACCAGTTGGTCAGGACATTTTAGCACTCCTTCACTTTAATATTATTTATTTACCTAGTGGTCTGAGATAATGAAACAGCATTCGATTGCAAGTACATTTCATGAAATGCAACATGTTATAGAATCTTTTAAATTCATTAATAGATATGTGTTGATAACCACACGCCATTACTCTAGTTTCACCACGTGGAGTCTTTTTGTTAATTTCAAAGAAATCATGGTGTTGCCTAACTTGTCATCGAGCAATTTTTAACAATGACTCTAATCTAAGGGCAAGATGAACGCCTTTTGGAAATTTATGTTAATGACAATTAATGTTTACAGCATATTTGCACAATGATGAAATTTTCTCTTTTGCGTATTTGCACAATTTATTATCAGTGAATGATTGTTTATTTGCAATATTTTGCACATCATTGCAAAAATGCATTTGCACTTTAAAACATAATTTCCATGAATTAAGGCAGTTGATTTTTTTGAATGTGCCTTTGGTTAACATGTATTTGTACTATGAAATACCTTATCTGCAGTAATTGCAACACCAAATACAATATTTGTACCTTTCAAATATGGCCGCCATGAAAATAAGGTTTGAATTTACTCACCATTGACTGAAGTCCACTTTCTATGTCATTGATTGATGTTAGCGTTTTGGCGCCTTGTGGCAATTGTTTGTTGCAGTATTTAAATGTGTACTCAGCCACTAACCTGCTGACAGTGAGCAAGGGCGTTCACGCCCGAAACGCGTCTGTTCGGCGTTTTGTTGCACCTCTGCACTTTATGATGAAATAAAAGAAAAATATCCATACAAGACTGGCTGTGGATTCATTCATCTGTGTCTGCGTACTGGACTTTGTGCAAAGGCGTTGCACAAGTAACTGGTTGGAGTGTATATATATATATATATATATATATATATATATATATATATATATATATATATTCACTGAAAAAACCATAGGTTATAGACCATATATAGTTAGGAATTCGCATTTACAAAACCTTATTTTACTCACACAAAACCATTGAAATTCCATATATAGTTAGTTGCACTAACTATATATCGCGCACCCGCAATCCACTGCTGATGATGTCACATATTACATCATTCATGACATGGTCAGTGACATCACTGATGACATCACTGATGACATCTCAAATGACATCACTGATGACATCTCAAATGACATCACTGATGACATCACTGATGACATCTCATTTGACATTACTGATCACATCACTGATGATATCATTCATGTGATAATACGATGAACCTCTTCAGACTCTAATATAACCTTAGATACAATCAGTGTAAACAGACACTCACAGACTGTCACTCATCCATGGAGTTACTCACACACCTAGTCAGTCAATCAAAGAATCAATCACACCTCCATTTCCTCAACTATACAGTTATACAAACTTTACTTATTCAAACATATACTAACACATATTAACTCTCTTATACAATCCCTGATACAAGTTCACAATGATCCATACAGCCACTCACACATTCACTGGCTCTTATGCACAGTTATTTATATATGTCAACTCTCACATGTACTGTGTTTTACATATGTACTTACTTTGACATGTAGCACTGAGATATCCATTCACTCACCAATACACTCATGCACACAGTCAACCGCCCATACAGCTGTTTCCACATGCACTTTTGAAACCATACATCTAGTGAATCAACTGCTCACACATCTATGCACAGAGTCATACACCTCCCAGCCACCCACACACACACTCAGTCTCCCATACAAATACTTGGGCAACCAATCAATAACCCATATAGTTACTCATATAGCTACTTATCAACACATGCAACAGTTTACAGAACAACAGACATAATGATGCACACATTAAGACAGTTTAGTCACTAACCCATGCACTCAGTGAGACACATTTAATCACTCACTCATACAGTCAGTCATGCACCTACTAAATCCTTCATCCAGACACTTATACATCCACTCATTCTTCAATATGTAAGACATATTTTAACTTTACAGAAACATACAGTCACTGGATGTTGTCATCAGTGATGTCATCAGTGATGTCATTTGAGATGTCATCAGTGATGTCATCAGTGATGTCACTGACCATGTCATGAATGATGTAATATGTGACATCATCAGCAGTGGATTGCGGGTGCGCGATATATAGTTAGTGCAACTAACTATATATGGAATTTCAATGGTTTTGTGTGAGTAAAATAAGGTTTTGTAAATGCGAATTCCTAACTATATATGGTCTATAACCTATGGTTTTTTCAGTGAATTTTCAAGGTTTTGTAAATGCTAATTCCTAACTATATATGGTCTATAACCTATGGTTTTTTCAGTGAATTTTCAAGGTTTTGTAAATGCTAATTCCTAACTATATATGGTCTATAGCCTATGGTTTTTTCAGTGAATATATATATATACATACATATATAAACATATATCATCTGTATATCTATATAAATACAAACATAAATGCATGCATACATATACTTATATGCATTTTAGGGTTGTTAGGGCGTTTTCGTGTGTATTATGTTGCTTTTTTAGGGCTTTTGGGTCAATTAAGTAGGGTTCCCGGAGCCTAGGGCTGAGGGGCAGGTTCAGTTTCGTGCGTATTGGTGTTGGCAAGGTTTTGAGGGATTTTGGCGGTTTTTGGTCGAGATTTGGCCGTTTTATGGCTTTTTTTGTGTTTGCGGGGGGCGCGTATTCGGGTTGAAATTCGTCCCCGTTCCAGTGGATGGATTGGGCTGATTTTTGGTGAGATGTTAGGGAATCGCTGGAACTAGTGTCCAGCCAAGTTTGAAGCAGATCGGAGCAGTGGAAGTGCTTTAAAGAGCAATTTTTGTGCGGAGTAGCGAATTGTCATGTTATTTAATGGGAGTTTTTGGTGCGCATGGAGAAGGTGAATTTGGGGTGTTCCAGTTGCGCTAGAGGGACGGGGCTTGGGTGAGCTGTAGGGAGAGTGGATCGGCAGGTGTGCCGAATTTTTGGGATTTGTTGGCCGAAGGGAAGGGTGTGCTTGGGCAAAGTCGATTTGGTGAAAACGGTGCGTTATTTACATGAAAGTTGAAAAAACACTAATAAAAGCAAAGCTAAAAAGCCACCTCATTACAAACAGAATGGCTTTAACTTAAACGAGGGCGAGATCTATTGCATTTTCAATGCTTGTTTACTTTGGTTCCATCAAGAAGGCATTCAGATCTGTCACACATTTGCCATAAATTCTGAATGTTAGCACTCTAGTTGCACATTAGATCACTGTAGTAAAGCTACTGCTCACCAGGGACGTCTGCTGCTGGTATTCAAAGTGCATGTTTCAGTCTGCATGTCAGAATTTTTTTAATGAAATAGAAGAGGATTTGAGAAGTCACTCAAAATGATCCCTAATTTTTCTTTCTGAAGCACTAATCATACTTTCTATGGCAAAATTAACCCCCTCATGTTGTTCCTTTTTAAATTGAGTGTTTTCAGACTTACCACTTCATTCCAATCAAGATGGCTTCTGGTGTGCCATACTTTTGTCATAAGTAAGACTGTTAGCGCTCTAGTTGTTCTTTAGAACACTCTGGGACATTCTGTCATTGGGCTATACTTGGGGTACATCTGGGTGATATTTGGGCTACATTTAGGCTCTTTTGTCTCTGGTGGCCACCTTGCGAGACTATGTCAGAATTTTTTAATGAAATTGAAGAGGGTTTGAGAAGTCACTCAAAATGTGCCCTAATTTTTCTTTCTGCAGCACTAATCATAATTCATATGGCAAAATATACCCCCTCATTTTGTTCCTTTTTAAATTAAATGTTTTAAGAGTTACCACTTTATTCCAATCAAGATGGCTTCAGGTGTGCCATACCTTTGTAATAAGTAGGACTGTTAGCGCTCTAGTTGTTCTTTAGAACACTCTGGGACATTCTGTCATTGGGCTATACTTGGGCTACATCTGGGTGATATTTGGGCTACATTTGGGCTCTTTTGTCTCTGGTGGCCATTTTGGGAGACTGCATGTCAGAATTTTTTAATGAAATAGAAGAGGATTTGAAAAGTCACTCAAAATGTGCCCTAATTTTTCTTTCTGCAGCACTAATAATACCTTCTATTGCATAATATACCCCCTCATTTTGTTCCTTTTTAAATTAAATGTCTTAAGAGTTACCACTTTATTCCCATCACGATGGCTCCAGGTGTGCTATACCTTTGTAATAAGTAGGACTGTTAGCGCTCTAGTTGTTCTTTAGAACACTCTGGGACATTCTGTCATTGGGCTATACTTGGGCTACATCTGGGTGATATTTGGGCTACATTTGGGCTCTTTTGTCTCTGGTGGCCATTTTGGGAGACTGCATGTCAGAATGTTTTAATGAAATAGAAAAGGATTTGAGAAGTCACTCAAAATGTGCCCTAATTTTTCATTCTGCAGCACTAATCATACTTTCTATGGCAAAATATACCCCCTCATGTTGTTTCTTTTTAAATTAAATCTTTTAAGAGTTACCACTTTATTCCAATCAAGATGGCTTCAGGTGTGCCATACCCTTGTAATAAGTAGGACTGTTAGCGCTCTAGTTGTTCTTTAGAACACTCTGGGACATTCTGTCATTGGGCTATACTTGGGCTACATCTGGGTGATATTTGGGCTACATTTGGGCTCTTTTGTCTCTGGTGGCCATTTTGGGAGACTGCATGTCAGAATGTTTTAATGAAATAGAAAAGGATTTGAGAAGTCACTCAAAATGTGCCCTAATTTTTCATTCTGCAGCACTAATCATACTTTCCATGGCAAAATATACCCCCTCATGTTGTTTCTTTTTAAATTAAATGTTTTAAGAGTTACCACTTTATTTCAATCAAGATGGCTTCAGGTGTGCCATACCTTTGTAATAAGTAGGACTGTTAGCGCTCTAGTTGTTCTTTAGAACACTCTAGGAGGCTGCAGTAGAACACAAAGGAATCAACTGACAGTCTCTGTCCTTGTTGGATGTACATGTTTTACTGAGAATGTCAGACTTCATTTTCACATGACTGAGAAAGATAATGTGAATTTACAGAAAATATGCTTTCAGTTTAGCTTATAGATCCCCTTCCAAACCACTGTGGGAAAATCATGAGATATTAGTTTTCTTTCAAACAATATTCATGATATCACAGCAGAAGGTTTTTTCACATGGTAAAATCACCTTAGAACCCACCACAATTCCTAAAACGAGTATGGTACCATCAACAAATGATTTATAATGTAACTAAAGTCCTAAAACCCTCTATTAACTACAATGCTTTCTAATGAGGTGCTATCATGTATATTGGTCCCAAGATGGCTGCCAACACTTCTTGGAAGAAGTGCTGACAGCCAATCAGATCAGATGTGTGGTTAGGCTCCGCCCAGATATATATATTTTTTTGAACCTAAATTACTCAAAATCCACTGGAGCACATATATTGAGACCTAGCAAAGGCACATCAGGCTAACAGTCCCTACAATTTTGCCAAGTTTCGTGCAAATCCATTCAGCCGTTCGAGCTAAAAGTGAGGCCAACCGCCCTATGGAAATTAACATGGGAAAAATGCGTTTTGGGACCCCCCTTTTTTCTCGGCCCCCCCTTGATGAAACCCCCCCAAATTGTCAGGGGCTGCTCAGAAACAAAATGTTCCATTTTCCTGAAAATTTCAGCCAATTCCGTCCACAAACGCCAAAGTTATTACACATAGAATTTTCAAAAATCCCATAGAGAAAAAATCCTAACTATATATACCTACTGGCGACCGCCAGTAGGTAATATATATATATATATATATATATATATATTGTCAAAACAAATGTCCCTTGCTGGAGAAGGAGCGGCCATTCAGCTGGTGCCGGTGCCGAGTCAAGGACAAGACTCGTTTAAACATTTGCAAAGCAATTGAAATAAATCACCGCACTCTTCTCGGATTTGGTTAAGCTTTTTAATCCATCACGGAAAAAACTTCCTCACCTACGCGTTTCAAACAGATTACTGTTCTTGCTCACTGTAGTTACAAGTCAGTTTTTACTCTTTACTATATATACCCTCCTACCCATTTGGCAATTAGGATGCATTATGGGAGGGGTAGTTTTTTGGTTGAAGCAACCATGTCAGGTCCCTTTTCCAAGTTAACAAGTCCTTTGTTATTTTTTATGACATTGTTAAGGTTGTGTTGTTAGCGGCTAAGTGCCCGATGGCTTGGAGTAATGAATCACTCCAGTGCAAGCTAAGTGATTACCTCTCTTGCTGCCTTATGTACCAGAAATGTACATACTGGATATAGCACTTAGCTATCACCCACCAGTATGTACATTTCTGGATCAAGCCCAGAGAGCTGAAATGCAGGGCATCGAGCAAGACAGTGAAAATAGTGGATTTAAACCAACGTCCACCTTTGTTCCCCAATCCCCTTGGGATGCTATAGATGTGTTTTCGGAAGCGATGAACGATGATCTACTGAAGTTTCGAAAAATCAACCAACAAAACCCCCACCAGAACATCACGGAACAACAGAGAACTGCCCTTAAGGGACTAACGACGGACACGAAAATAATTGTGAAGCCCTCTGATAAGGGCGGGAACGTGGTTCTGATGACTCGTGAATATTACACGAAGGAAGCATTGAGGCAACTTTCAGACGAGAACTTTTATACCAAATGCACCAATGATATCTACCAACAGAGTATCATAGAATATGATAAACTCATCTTCAAATGGTATAACCAACGTATGTTGAACAAAGATGAACATCTGTTCTTACGCACCACTTGCCCCATGACTCCGACTTTTTACCACCTCCCAAAACTTCACAAAAAATCGTGACTGCCCACCTGGACGCCCGATCATTTCCTCCATCGGAAGTTTAACGGAGAATATGTCTCGCTTTGTGGACCACACCTTATTTCCTCTTGTGTCTAACCTGGACTCGTATATACGAGACACAAAAGACTTTTTGACAAAATTGAACAATCTGGTGTGGGAACAGGATTATTTATTGATGGTACTAGACATTACCAGCCTCTACACGATTATTGAACATAGCCATGGGTTGGAGGCGGTAAAATGGGCACTGGAACAACGCCAACTGCGATTTTCTAGACACAATCTAATGATTCTAGAATTCGTAGAATTTTGTCTAAAACACAATATTTTCCTGTTCGAAGAGCAGCTATATATCCAGAAGTCTGGCACGGCGATGGGTACCTGCTTTGCTCCCAGCTATGCGAACTTGTTCGTAGGCTGGTGGGAGGAGCAGGTACCCAGGAGCTGCACAGTTGAGGGCAAAGAGGGCAAGGTCATCTGCTGGCATCGATATATCGATGACCTTTTCATCGTATGGAAAGGTAACCTTGAAACAGCCCAGGAGTACATCAATGTACTCAATAATAATCAACTCAATCTGCGATTTTCAGGGACAGTGAGTCCAGCGGCAGCGGACTACCTGGACCTCAAAATATACGCAGAAGATGGTCACCTCCATACTAACCTCTTTAGAAAACAAACCGCTGGCAATTCCACACTGCACGCCAGCAGCAGCCATCCACCCCAATTAATTAAAAGCATCCCTTATGGGGAATTGCTAAGACTTCGGAGGAACTGCTCCAAACCCTCGGATTTCGAAGCGGCTGCTTCGGAATGCATATCCCGATTTAAAGCTAGGGGATATGGCGAGAGAATGCTCCATGACACTCTAAAGAAAGTACGGAAAATAGAGAGACAGTCCCTCTTGACCAGTAATATTGCACAGGTCAACCGAAGGGGCTTGCCAGGTGAAAATAAGGGCAAGTTCAGAGTGATAACTCCCTACTCAACAGGTGCGGATAGCCTCAGAGCAATGCTACGTAAGAACTGGCATATTCTTTTAACTGATAATGTGCTCAAAGAAGACCTTCCAACCCAGCCACTCCTAACCTTTAGCAAAGCAAGATCACTAGGCGACATATTAGTGCACAGCCATCTTGATAAAGTGTCTCTAAGAACGAACACTTTAAGGGATCAACGAGGCTTTTACCCCTGCGGCCGCTGCAAAGCGTGCGCAGGTAGTAAACGCGTACTCTCGTATATAATAACAGAAACTGGCAGGAAAATCTACATAAACAAATTCATCACCTGCAGCACACAGTATGCCGTATATTGCTTGCAGTGCCCCTGTGGCTTACGCTACATTGGGAGCACGATCAAGGAGATAAAGCTCAGAATATTAGAACATATGCGAGCCATCGACAAGACAGACCAGACCTATCCGGTGGCTCGTCATTTCGCGGAAGTACACAATCGGGACCGGAGTAAACTCCAGTATTTCGGCCTCGATATTGTACCCCCTAATATTCGTGGAGGTGACCGTCTACGCAGACTTAGGAGACTAGAGTCCCGATACATCATTGATCTGTGTACAAAACATCCTAAAGGTCTTAACAGTGGGGAGGAGATGGCCTTCCACCTAGGGAAATGAGCAGTGAATAACCGATATACATCATTCCAAGACGATAGTGTACTCTATTATACTGAAATTAGAACTTCTTACATTATCACACTTGGAAGATATGTATATAAATGTATATAATAGCTCTGAGACTTGTATCCGATTTTTTCGTTTTTTCGTTTTTTTCGTCTTGTATATATCAGCAAGTGAGAGACATGCTATTGTTACCTGACTTACAGTACCCATTCTCTGTGGTATAACCTAATATTATGCATTTAGGAAATATCACTAACACCTTGTGATCCTGATTGAATGAATTTAAAATCTGATCGAATATAATGCAGAAGTCTAACCTAGATGTCTCTCACATATTCAACTTTCCACTGTATATAAGAGGCACTTTAATTACATTCGAAATTTCAATTTTGAATTCACGTTATTATTTTCATTTGAAATGTGACTGAATATTGTAAATAATCATACATGCCCCCTCTGTTGTTGAACGTGATGCATCTCACTCTACACCCACTTGCCTCAAAACCCCCCTCCTAGCTATGTCTAGCTTTCAGCTGTGGTTTGAGAATTGATTTAACTTTCTTTTGTGTACAGGTGATTTGATACATGTAATATATATGGGGACACAAGCCGATCCACGGCTTTACTAACCATGTCGATTTTATGACATTTCATTGTGATTAGCCTAGCAGGGAACAATGCGATTGCCCATCTGTGGGCTTTATATAGCAATCTGCTAATGTTGCGTTATATCTACTATACACTACAAGATGGCCGCTTCTGCCTCGTGTTAGGCTTCAGTCCCCTTGTTTGTGTCCACACCTGACTGGAAGTGGGAGTGACCATGTATGTTAAAAACAATGTCGGAAACAAACACAGTGCATCACACACTGACGAAGGCAGACCGCCGAAACGCGTCTGTGTGCACCCCTCCGCTAAATAAAATCTAGCGCGTTTGTAACCCTCAACCTCGAGTGCTGTTGTATTCTTTCCAAGGAGGAGTGGGAAGGACTTTGGAGCGTCAATATATATATATATGTATATATATATATATATATATATATATATATATATATATATATATATATATATATATATCCAAAACTATGCAGGTCCCAACTTTAACGAGCAGCCACACACGAACACATTCAATGTTGTTTATTTCATCCAACTCGCCAGCAGGTGCAAACCAGCGATGTACTCCCTCATCTGCTGCCAAACGCGTTTCGAGAGCTGCTGCTCTCTTCGTCAGTGGCAAGGTGCTTCTGAGTCCATGGCGCGCCTCTGACGAAGAGAGCAGCAGCTCTCGAAACGCGTTTGGCAGCAGATGAGGGAGTACATCGCTGGTTTGCACCTGCTGGCGAGTTGGATGAAATAAACAACATTGAATGTGTTCATGTGTGGCTGCTCGTTAAAGTTGGGACCTGCATAGTTTTGGATTTAAAAAACGGCCGCCCTGGTCGTGAGGAGCAGCCTGCTGCTGTGGCAGAACCTACGTTACCACCGACACTGGGCTAACGAGGACACGGACAGCGTTGGGCATTGCAGGAATGTCCGCGCAGCATGCTTTCACCCACTGAGAAGCGGGGCAGGTGACAGCCATTGGTGTGCACTCCCACCCACTTGGGAGTATTTCGCCCGCATTTCCATGCACACGCCCCTCGGAATACAAAGACTACAGAGCCCAGAAACGCCGCTGGGATGGTGACACGCCCAGAGGGCGGGGACTGAAAACTTATGAGGCGCGCCATGGACTCAGAAGCACCTTGCCACTGACGAAGAGAGCAGCAGCTCTCGAAACGCGTTTGGCAGCAGATGAAGGAGTACATCGCTGGTTTGCACCTGCTGGCGAGTTGGATGAAATAAACAACATTGAATGTGTTCGTGTGTGGCTGCTCGTTAAAGTTGGGACCT
This sequence comes from Lissotriton vulgaris, assembly GCF_964263255.1. Lineage (NCBI taxonomy): Eukaryota > Metazoa > Chordata > Amphibia > Caudata > Salamandridae > Lissotriton > Lissotriton vulgaris. The sequence goes on from NC_141699.1 coordinate 934,598,881, forward strand.
GCATAGTTTTGGATATATATATATATATATATATATATATATATATATATATATATATATATATATATATATATATATATATATATATATATATATATATATATTCACTATATTCACTGAAAAAAACATAGGTTTCACACCAGTTATAGTTAGGAATTAGCATTTAAAAAACTTATTAAATTCACTGAAAAAAACATAGGTTTCACACCAGTTATAGTTACCTGGAAATTTTACTGACATAAAACCATTGAAATTCCACGTTATAGTTAGTTGGACTGACTATAACTTGCGCGCCTGCAAGGCACTGTCGATGACGTCACATATTACATCACTCATGACATGGTCAGTGACATCACTCATGACATCACTGATGACTCCATCCTTGTGACAGAGTGACAGACCTCCTTTCAGTGTAATGTAACCCCTGAAACACATATTCAAAAATAGAAACTAACATTTACAAAAAAGTGGCGATACCTATACCAGTTACAACAACCAATTCAGTAATTCAACCATTTATATACACATCCACTCATTCACCAACAGTTCGATATAGTCATTCATACATATACTCACTTATCATATGTAGTGAGACACCTTTACATCCGTTAACACACCGACAGTATCATATGTAGTGAGACACCTTTACATCCGTTAACACACCGACAGTCTTCCAAAAGTTACTCACACATATACTCACACATGCAAAAAAACTATTGAACATCCATTTATTTGCATGTACAGCTATACACACACTACCACCTTACTTCTAAGGAAACTTACACATACTTACTCTCTTAAACAATCACTTATAGAATCACATACTTATTTAAACAGGAACTCTTACAATCTCTCACTCTCACATTTACTCACTTATATACATCAATACTCCATATACTAGAATAAAACATATGTATACACAATCATATATAAAACATATTTATTTTTTCAGAAAGACACACATTCACTGGATGGTGTCATCAGTGATGTCATGAGTGATGTCACTGACCATGTCATGAGTGATGTAATATGTGACGTCATCAGCAGTGCATTGCAGGCGCGCAAGTTATAGTGAGTCCAACTAACTATAACGTGGAATTTCAATGGTTTTATGTCATTAAAATTTCCAGGTATCTATAACTGGTGTGAAACCTATGGTTTTTTCAGTGAATTTAATAGGTTTTTTAAATGCTAATTCCTAACTATAACTGGTGTGAAACCTATGGTTTTTTCTGTGAATTTCAAAGGTTTTTAAAATGCTAATTCCTTTCTATATCGAGTTTCTAACCTTTTTTTTTTTTTTTCAATTTGCTGTTTTGTGTAAGTATTCTTTTTTTTTTTTTTATATAATTTTTTTCTTTTGCGCTCTGGGTGCGCGCTCCAGTAAGCTCTCCGGTAAGCTTTCTGGTAAGCTAACCGGTAAGCTCACCGGAAAGCGCACCCAGAGCACTACTTTTGTTCGTGAAGAAAAATAGGAATGAAAAGTTAATAATAATGCAAAACATTTCGTACCATACAAATAAAATCAGTTTTTTTTATAAGGAAAATGATTATGCATTTCCGTAAAAGTTTGATGACGTCACTTCGGCGCGCAACGTAAGCGCCCTCGGAAGCGCCTACGTTCGCGCCGCGTAAACGCACCCGGAAGCGCCTACGTTCGCGCCACGTATGCGCCCCGGAAGCGCCTACGTTCGCGCCGTGTTTGCGCACCCGGAAGCGCTCCGGAGCGCGCAGCGTAAGCGCGTCGGGTCATGTGACCTTAAAATAACACTTTTCATTGGTTGCTAACAGTTTTTTTTACAAAGAATGAAATCCCCACCCATTTCCTTCACTTCTTCTTTCACTTTTGTGACTGAAAGACCTGCCTTTTTGCTCCTGGATATTTGTTGGTTTTACAATGGCTAGCAGACAATCCAGCAGTGAGGATGAACCAGAATTCATCGATGAACAGCCTCCTCAACGAAAAGTTAAGGAACATTTCATTTGGAAATTTTTTATAATCCCACCTGGACTAAAAAAGGTTAATGCTCCAAAAGTGCAGTGCAAGATCTGCAAAGAAGAGCTGTCACGAGGAAACCCTTTGAAAAAGTACTCTTTTGGGAACTTCACAATGATCCGGCATGTGGAGAGGAAGCACCCCCAGAATTTTGCCCGGGAAAGTGTCAGGGCTCTGGCACAAGAGGTTCCCAGTGATGGGGCCTCTACATCAACCAGAGGAGCAACTTCTTCTGGGAGGGGGCAATCACAGGAGCAGGTGCCAAACATTCAACCTGCATTTAACCATGGTGTCCTCAGATGCAGATACTGCAATCAACTCCTCACCTATGGGGAGCAAAGTGTCCAGCTCATGGTTCGAGCTTTGGAGAACCATCGCTGCCCTTCCCACCCCTAATTTTTTTGGTTTATTTTGCTCCTGTTGAGCAGTTTCCATTCCCTGTTTTTGTTCCTGTTTTGAAAAAAGAAGAAAACCAAAAGTTCTTTTCAGAACTACCTCTAATACTCATCAAAGAGCTATATTCTTAAAAAAATGAAAAAGAGTAAGTGAAATAGAGTGCATTGATAATTGAAAGGAGAATGAGTAAGAAAGAACAGAAAGGTATGAGAGGAAAAAAGAAGTGAAGTAGGAGGACTGAAAGAAGGTGAGTGTTAGGAAAGAAAGTTATGAGAAGAAGAGTGAATATGGGGAATGTTGATATTCAATGAAAATGTTGAAAAAGAACAGGAGTGTTGAAGGATAAGAAAAGATGCATTGCTGGAGTTGAAGGTAGAAGGCCTCATTTATGAAGCCATGTGTCACTTTAACGCCACCAAAGCATCACTTTTTGTGACACAACATTCCAATAAAAAATGCACCTTATTTATTCACATTTACAAAGTGGCGTTTCTTGGTAAATACATCACTTTGTAAACCCCTGTGCCACATTATTCCTACGTCAGGTGTAATGTATGCAAAAGGGACGTATTGACGCAAGAAAGGGTCGTAGAGGTGACACAGTGAATAAACTGGAGGCCTCATTTCTGAAAAGTGACGCATCGCTACGTGAAAACAGCGATGCGTCACTTTTCTGGGCGCACTCCTTATGACATTCCAGATATGTCATATTTAATTTATGACTAATCAATTCGCAAGGAGTTACAGATATGTCAGTATTTCTGACGTATCTGTAAACACAAAAGTAACGCATTGCTGGAGTGCGTCACAAAAGTGACGCAACTCCAGTAATGCGTCCTTTCACAAGGAAAAAGCACCAGGTGAAAGGTCTTGCGTCAGTCTTACACCTGCTGTGAAGCAGGCGCAAGATTTTGACGCAACAGCATCCTAAAAGTGACGCAGTGAAATCTCATAGATTTCACTGTGCCGCTATTACAAAGCTTTTTGCGGGGGAACGCCCCCTCTGCATACATTATACCTGACGCAGATATAATGTGGCGCAGGATTTTAAAAAGTGACCCATCTACCTAGATGCGTCACTTTTTAAATATAGCGCAACGAGGCGCATTTTTTTACACCGCTGGTGCGATGCGTCACTTTTGTGTGCGCACTCCTTACGACATTCCAGATGTGTCATATTTAATGTATGAGGAATCATGTCGCAAGGAGTTACAGATATGTCAGTATTTCTGACGTATCTGTAAACACAAAAGTGACGCATTGCTGGAGTGCGTCACAAAAGTGACGCAACTCCAGTAATGCGTCCTTTCACATGGGGAAAGCACCATGTGAAAGGTCTTGCTTCAGTCTTACACCTGCTGTGAGGCAGGCGCAAGATTTTGATGCAACAGCATCCTAAAAGTGACGCAGTGAAATCTCATAGATTTCACTGCGTCGCTATTACCAAGCTTTTTGCGGGGGAACGCCCCCTCTGCATACATTATACCTGACGCAGATATAATGTGGCGCAGGGTTTTAAAAAGTGACCCATCTACCTAGATGCGTCACTTTTTAAATATAACGCAACGAGGCACATTTTTTTACACCGCTGGTGCGATGGTGCTTTCCCCTTGTGAAAGGATGCATTACTAGAGTTGCGTCACTTTTGTGACGCACTCCAGCAATGCGTCACTTTTATGTTTACTTTTATGTCAGAAATACTGACGTATCTGTAACTCCTTGCGACATGATTCGTCATACATTAAATATGTCACATCTGGAATGTCGTAAGGAGTGCACACAGAAAAGTGACGCATCGCACCAGCGGTGTAAAAAAATGCACCTCGTTGCGCTATTTTTAAAAAGTGACGCATCTAGGTACATGGGTCACTTTTTAAAACCCTGCGCCACATTATATCTGCGTCAGGTATAATGTATGCAGAGGGGGCATTCCCCCGCAAAAAGCTTGGTAATAACAACGCATTGAAATCTATGAGATTTCACTGCATCACTTTTAGGATGCTGTTGCGTCAAAATCTTGCGCCTGCCTCGCGTCACTTTTATGTTTACAGATATGTCAGAAATACTGGCGTATCTGTAACTTCTTGCGACATGATTCATCATACATTAAATATGACACATCTGGAATGTCATAAGGAGTGCGCACAGAAAAGTGACGCATCGCACCAGCGGTGTAAAAAAATGGTAGATGCGTCACTTTTTAAATATAGCGTAACAAGGCGCATTTTTTTACACCGCTGGTGCGTCACAAAAAGTGACGCACAGGCGGTGCAAAACTGGCAGCGCAAGGCCTTCATAAATATGGTCCTGGATTTTCCCCGTGCTTCGCTTCCGGTGCGCTACCCGGAGCGCGTACCGGGCACTACCCCCGCGCAAATCGATTTTTTTTTTTAAATGCCCCGCAGAACCCTATTTTAGCCCCCACATCAAACCTAGGGGGTCAGAGGGGGTCTACTCTGCCCCTTATGGTCATTTGCCCCTTTGTTTTTGCCACCTCTTGTGTCTCGATTTTACCGAGACACAAGATGGCGGCCGCTCCAGACTGTTTAGAATGTTTACAGACACCCAAGAGCCAATCAGCTTTCTGCGCGCAAGTCGCGTGGCGAGCCCGGTGCGCTCCCCGGAGCCCGTACCGGGGCGCGCCTATAGATATATATATTTTTTTAACCTAAATTACTCAAAATCCACTGGAGCACATATCTTGAGACATAGCAAAGGCACATCGGGCTTCTAGTCCCTACAATTTTGCCAAGTTTGGTGTAAATCCATTCAGCCGTTCGTGCTAAAAGTGAAATCGACCACCCTATGGAAATTTACATGGGGAAAACGCGTTTTGGGACCCCCCTTTTATCTCGGCCCCCACTTGACAAATCCCCCCCAAACTTTTAGGGAAAGACCGGAACTCGACGAGGCCCTTTTGAGGAAATTTTCAGGCAGATTCGTCAACTGGTGCCAAAGTTATTCCAAATAGAGTTTTGAGATTTAACATTGAAAAAAATCCTAACTACCGCCAGTAGGTAATATATATATATATATATATATATATATATATATATATATATATATATATATATATATATATATATATATATATATATATATATATATATATATATATATATATATATATATATATATATATATATATATATATATCCAATAATCAGGTAGCACACAAAAACGGAAAGCCTAAGGAAGCTCAAATTGTTTGTTTCTTTTATTGCCAAACAGCTTGCCAGCACTCACATTGCACAGATAACAGCATCCAAATTCCATGCCAGACGCGTTTCAGGAACCAAAGTCCTTTCCTCAGTGGCAAATTACAGCAATGAAAATTTGCGCTGCAGACGACAGTTTTTAATCACAAGCACCTGCCTGAGTGGGCGTGGCGCTCCCACAGCATTCTGGGGTTTGAAGTCCGTCTGTATTTTACCCCAGTGGGTGCGTTTCAATTCACTGCATTATTAACAAAATTAAAAACCACTGTGGGTTGATGCTGGTCCTGGCACAGTGAATGCCTTGCTTTCTAGGAGTTCAGCACGCAGCTGTGCAGGCTGCAGCCCTGCACTGAAACCAAACACCTCTTCCTCCCATCGATTTTAGCTCTTGAGTAGAGCCAAATCAGGCGTGCAGAAACAGCAGTGGGCTTTCCTCTCCGGCCGTGCGAAGCCGTATAAATCCAATAATCAGGTAGCACACAAAAACAAAAGCCTCAGGAAGCTCAAATCGTTTGTTTCTTTTATTGCCAAACAGCTTGCCAGCACTCACATTGCACAGATAACAGCATCCAAATTCCATGCCAGAAACGTTTCAGGAACCAAAGTCCTTTCCTCAGTGGCAAATTACTGCAATGAAAATTAGCCCTGCAGACGAGAGTTTTTAATCACAAGCACCTGCCTGAGTGGGTGTGGCGCTCCCACAGCATTCTGGGGTTTGAAGTCCGTCTGTGTTTTACCCCAGTGGGTGCGTTTCAATTCACTGCATTATTAACAAAATTAAAAACCACTGTGGGTTGATGCTGGTCCTGGCGCAGTGAATGCCTTGCTTTCTAGGAGTTCAGCACAAACTTGTGCAGGCTGCAGCCCTGTACTGAAACCAAACACCTCTTCCTCCCATCGAATTTAGCTCTCGAGTAGAGCCAAATCAGGCCTGCAAAAACAGCAGTGGGCTTTCCTCTCCGGCCGTGCAAAGCCGTGTAAATCCAATAATCAGGTAGCACACAAAAATAGAAAGCCTCAGGAAGCTCAAATTGTCCGTTTCTTTTATTGCCAAAAAGCTTGCCAGCACTCACATTGCAGAGATAACAGCATCCAAATTCCATGGCAGACGCGTTTCAGGAACCAAAGTCCTTTCCTCAGTGGCAAATTACAGCAATGAAAATTTGCGCTGCAGACTACAGTTTTTAATCACAAGCACCTGCCTGAGTGGGCGTGGCGCTCCCACAGCATTCTGGGGTTTGAAGTCTGTCTGTGTTTTACCCCAGTGGGTGCGTTTCAATTCACTGCATTATTAACAAAATTAAAAACCTCCGTGGGTTGATGCTGGTCCTGGCGCAGTGAATGCCTTGCTTTCTAGGAGTCCAGCACGAACCTGTGCAGGCTGCAGCCCTGTACTGAAACCAAACACATCTTCCTCCCATCGATTTTAGCTCTCGAGTATACCCAAATCAGGCCTGCAGAAAAAGCAGTGGGCTTTCCTCTCCTGCCGTGCAAAGCCGTGTAAATCCAATAATCAGGTAGCACACAAAAACAGAAAGCCTCAGGAAGCTCAAATCGTTCGTTTCTTTTATTGCCAAACAGCTTGCCAGCACTCACATTGCACAGATAACAACATCTAAATTCCATGCCAGACGTGTTTCAGGAACCAAAGTCCTTTCCTCAGTGGCAAATTACAGCAATGAAAATTTGCGCTGCAGACAACAGTTTTTAATCACAAGCACCTGCCTGAGTGGGCGTGGCGCTCCCACAGCATTCTGGGGTTTGAAGTCCATCCAGGACCAGCATCAACCCACGGAGGTTTTTAATTTTGTTAATAATGCAGTGAATTGAAACGCACCCACTGGGGTAAAACACAGACGGACTGACCTCCGCGGCTCAGGCACGCCGCTGAAATATCCAAAACCATGTTTGCCTGGAAGAAAGAGGGGCCCACGAGCAAGGTAAAGATTTCAGCTTTTAATTCTTTGTCAGGATCGCAGCTTGCGAAATGGATGCAAATACAGCAAATTCAATGAAAAGTCAGCCTGACGCGTTTCGTAGTGCTACTTCTTCAGAGGCACTGACTCGAGCTGCAAGGCAGGCATTCTTTAGGCAAAACCACGGCACAAGTACCCGCCCAAGTGGGCGTTGCCGGTCGCAGGGCTTCATGGTACCTGTAGTGTGATGTCCTGTCCTCCTTCAGTGAGTGGTCTGCCTTGGAGCACACTGTTGATGAAGAGGTGAGACCACAGTGGGGTATGCAGAGTCACATCACAACTCTGCAGCTGTCCATTATCCCCAACAAACGCTCCTTGCTCCCACATTGGTGGCGTTGTAAGCGTCTCCGTGGGGGGCTGGAACAGCCCCAGGGCTGACCTCCGCGGCTCAGGCACGCCGCTGAAATATCCAAAACCAAGTTTGCTTGGAAGAAAGAGGGGCCCACGAGCAAGGTAAAGATTTCAGATTTTAATTCTTTGTCAGGATCGCAGCTTGCGAAATGGATGCAAATACAGCAAATTCAATGAAAAGTCAGCCTGACGCGTTTCGTATTGCTACTTCTTCAGAGGCACTGACTCGAGCTGCAAGGCAGGCATTCTTTAGGCAAAACCACGGCACAAGTACCCGCCCAAGTGGGCGTTGCCGGATGCAGGGCTTTATGGTACCTGTAGTGTGATGTCCTGTCCTCCTTCAGTGAGTGGTCTGCCTTGGAGCACACTGTTGATGAAGAGGTGAGACCTCAGTGGGGTATGCAGAGTCACATCACAACTCCGCAGCTGTCCATTATCCCCAACAATCGCTCTTTGCTCCCACATTGGTGGCGTTGTAAGCGTCTCCGTGGGGGGCTGGAACAGCCCCAGGGCTGACCTCCGCGGCTCAGGCCGCTTGGTTTTGGATATTTCAGCGGCGTGCCTGAGCCGCGGAGGTCAGCCCTGGGGCTGTTCCAGCCCCCCACGGAGACGCTTTCAACGCCACCAATTATTTTTAAATTTTAAAACTCTTTTTTCACTTTTTTCAACACTTGTTGTTAATCTTGATATGCTATCATAGGGCGGGAAGATATAAGAAATTAATGACCACATTTTGTTGTATAGCAAAACGTTTTCACACTAATACGCATATACCCACTGGAGGGCATAAAAATGTTTAAAATGTGACAAAGATAAAAAATTTGGGCTCACGTGAATATTGAGATCACTCGAAAAAATTAATAGAAGTGTTGTTTATAATGAGGCAAACAATGTAAATGCGTACAAAGTGTGACATCCATGAATTATATGAGCTGGGCCCACTAGAGGGCAGCAATTGGTAATCTTATGAGGATGGTTTGACAAAATTGGTATTAATGTAGATGCAGCAATTGTCATAAACTACATGTCCCATAATGCCCTGTGAAGGAAACAGGAAATGACATCATTGTTTATTTTGTGCACTTTATTTAAATCACATAAAAAAATATGGTGACCAATAGTCCTGTAAGCAAGGTCTCAGAGGAGACCGAAACGCGCAAGGTGATGCTGGCTTGCTGTTAATAAACCTTACAATCACCAGAATTGACTGCTGATATTATTGTGGAGCCTGGGAGTGCACGAAGGAAGCTGCCCTTTGGGGAAACGGAGTTTGATATATATATATATATATATATATATATATATATATATATATATATATATATATATATATATATATATATATATATATATATATATATATATATATATATATATATATATATATATATATATATATATATATATATATATATATATATATATATATATATATATATATATATATATATATATATATATATATATATATATACATATATATATATATATATATATATATACATATATATATATATATATATATATATATATATATGATTTCACAAGAGTTGCCCCCCTTGGTGAAAGCCCAAAGACACCAGGTGAGTTTTAACGGTTTTAATGGGGAGAGCTGCCGCTGCCACGAGCAAACACCCATCTGAGTTGCAGTCAATTTCGCCGACGCGTTTTGTGCGCTACATGCACTTCTTCTTGGGCTGACTGAATGAATGATGCAAGCAGAGTCAGAACACCTGTGTATTAAATCACCAACGCGCCCCAGTGGACGTGAGCAGTCACACTGCCTGCTGGTAGTTGTAGTGCCTTGACGATATAATCCCAGTGGATACTTGCCCAAAGTCATTCATAAATGTTCAAAGGTCCCCAGTGGGTAGAGGGGGGTTTTAACATCAAAGCGGCGACACCATCCGACTCTCCTCACCGCTCCCAGTGCCTCCCAATGCTGACGCCGGTTGGCGCCAGCACGCAGACTGAAGAATCAGCAGGGCTCCCACCGCGGCCGGACCAGCTGCATCAAATGATTTCACAAGAGTTGCCCCCCTTTGTGAAAGCCCAAAGACACCAGATGAGTTTTAATGGTTTTAATGGGGAGAGCTGCCGCTGCCACGAGCAAACACCCATCTGAGTTGCAGTCAATTTCGCCGACGCGTTTCGTGCGCTACATGCACTTCTTCTTGGGCTGACTGAATGAATGATGCAAGCAGAGTCAGAGCACCTGTGTATTAAATCACCAACGCGCCCCAGTGGGCGTGAGCAGTCACACTGCCTGCTGGTAGTTGTAGTGCCTTGACGATATAATCCCAGTGGATACTTGCCCAGAGTCATTCATAAATGTTCAAAGGTCCCCAGTGGGTAGAGGGGGGTTTTAACATCAAAGCGGCGACACCATCCGACTCTCCTCACCGCTCCCAGTGCCTCCCAATGCTGACACCGGTTGGCGCCAGCACGCAGACTGAAGAAATAGCAGGGCTCCCACCGCGGCCGGACCAGCCGCATCAAATGATTTCACAAGAGTTGCCCCCCTTGGTGAAAGCTCAAAGACACCAGGTGAGTTTTAACGGTTTTAATGGGGAGAGCTGCCGCTGCCACGAGCAAACACCCATCTGAGTTGCAGTCAATTTCGCCGACGCGTTTCGTGCGCTACATGCAATTCTTCTTGGGCTGACTGAATGAATGATGCAAGCAGAGTCAGAGCACCTGTGTATTAAATCACCAACGCGCCCCAGTGGGCGTGAGCAGTCACACTGCCTGCTGGTAGTTGTAGTGCCTTGACGATATATTCCCAGTGGATACTTGCCCAAAGTCATTCATAAATGTTCAAAGGTCCCCAGTGGGTAGAGGGGGGTTTTAACATCAAAGCGGCGACACCATCCGACTCTCCTCACCGCTCCCAGTGCCTCCCAATGCTGACGCCGGTTGGCGCCAGCAATATATATATATATATATATATATATATATATATATATATATATATATATATATATATATATATATATATATATATATATATATATATATATATATATATATATATATATATATATATAGGTAGTTATAATTAGGACCTAGTTTCCATAGGAAATCCGCAACCTTCTATTGGAATTAACTTTGGCGCTGGTTGATGAATCTTCGCGAATTTCTCAAAGAAGATGGCCTCTCTCCTCCGCTCCTTCCCTGAAAGTTTTGCGGGGATTTGTCAAGTGGGGGCTGAGAAAAAAGGGGGGTCTCAAAACGTGTTTTCCCCATGTTATTTTCCATAGGACGATTAGACACGGCTACAGCCCGAACTGCTAAACGGAATTACAAGAAATGGTAGTCTGATTCGCAGATCACGCTTTTGCTTAAATGGTGTAAATCCCTCCAGTAGTTCCAGAGAAAATCCAAAGAAAAAAAATATATATATCTAGGAGTGCGCACCGTGCGCGCACCCTACGGGCACCGTGCGAGCACTGTGCACGTACATTGCACGTATCAGGTGTGCGTGGGCGGAATTCTGATTTGCTGTTAGACGTTTGTCAACATTCCAATCGGTCAAAACCAGGAAGTGTGGGCCGCCATTTTGTGTCTCCGAGGCAGAAGAGAGCCAAAAACAAAAGTGGAGAACGTGAAAAGGGGGCAATGTAGAGACTCCCTGTCCCCCTAGGCCTTCTCAGGGACCCCGAAGGCCAAAAAAATATATTTTTTTTTTAAATCGCGGAGTACGCGCATGTTGCCCGCACCCGTACGCGTACGGTGCGCGTACGTTGGCAAAAAAAGACAAAAAAATACAGTTAAATAACAAGTTTGAGTGTGTAGATGTTGGTTGGCTCTAAAAAGAACTGTTGTGTTCATTGAGTGTTTTTTGTACCTACAAGTACCGATGCAGAGTCTAAAGTTCAAGAGGAAGACTCTGTTCACCTCATCTGTGAAATGTACACTGTCTCCTCTATAAATGCCTTGCATGTTGTAACGCAAGTTGTTGTGGTATATAGAACCCATACCATAGTCTCTGAGGAAAGCAGAAACAGACTTATTCACATGTTTCCTTGCTTTCTCAATCTGCGGACAATATTGGTTGGACCAGTTCAATTTTTGCCTTTGGCATATATTAGAATATACAAAGGCAGTTTGTGGAAAAAGTGACATCAATTGCCCAAAGGTGTCCTTTAAAAGCATTTCCAGACCATCTCCAGTCAAAGTGCTAGGGTCATTGCCACCACAGTGCACAATTATGAGGTCAGGGTTTGGGAGATGCAAAAAGGATTTTACAAATGGCATCAATTGGTGACATTCAATCCTCTCTGGCCAATCCACATAATATCCACATTTGGTAAATCAAGGTTGAGAAAGCATCTATTTGCTGCATACCTTTCACTCCAGCTGTGTCCCACAATCCACACTCTAAGCATCTTGAAGGGAGATCTGGTTGTACTCAGATGGGCTCTGAAAATGAAATGGCAGTTTGAAAAGTAGGAGTTTAGAAAAAAATGTGGATGAGATTCAGTGCACTTGAAAAAAAAGAAATAATTGGTGGTTTCTGAAAATCCAACATTGAAAACTAGGGTGCATGCTACTGTTTTTTAAAAGGAGTAATGCTAATGGTTGAGAAAAAGTCATTGAAAGGAACATTGCACAGGATAAGCTGGTATATTGAGAAGTCAAACACCCTTGCTGGTTTGGTTTGCAACATTGTGTGATGAACTTTTCACCTGTGTGTTCAGTTAGGTGTTCTATGGAGTGTTACCATGGTAACAGGCAGAGAGAGCAGTGGGGGAAGGTTGAACATTATGTGAGTTTGAAAGTGTTGAAATGTAGAACCAATTAAAATGTTAGTTTGGTTTTGAATTCGTGTGGGAAGAAATTTCATTGGTTATATACATGAATATGTGTGGAAAATGAGAGTGAAGCAATGCCATTCTATGGTTCCAGTGACTGGTGTACAATTCAGAGATTCTGCTTAGGAAAATCTGGTGTGTGATTGACACTGTTCTAAATCTACAAAAGCATTTTTAAAGGTGAGTTGTTAATTTGTAAGGGGGTCTATGTTGTGCACTTTAAAATAATAAGAAAAATGAGTTCTAATGTGGAAGCAGGAGTTTATTTGTGTAGAGACTGATTCTGAATTTGTCTGCTTTGGGAAAAACATTGTGATAGGGGCATTTGGTATGTTAATGTGTTTGAGGAGATATTTTTTTGCAGTACAGTGCTGTTGTTAAAAATGTAGAGTGTGTACATAAAGTGGTCTAACCACTTGCACACTTGCATATCAGGGTTAGAATTCTCAGATATACTCCTTGCAGTCTAGTAAACATTGTGGGTGTGCTGCTCAAATGCCATAGAAAATCTTTCATTAGCAGATAGTAATCATTTCAGTGAATTGCAAGGGATATTTTGATTTGTCTAGAATTACAATGTGAGTCAGTATTTATTTCAGAAAATTGTAGCAGAATAATTTGCTTAGTTGATGTGTTTAAAAATATGGGAATACATGTACTCATGAAGTGAGTCAGGCTTTAGGACATGTAGTGCTAGAAAGTCCTATGCAGTATGTGTGTCAGGCCTCTTAATTCCCAAATAGTCCCCATGCTGTGTACTAAAGATCCTGGGTGTGCTGTAGAAATGCCATAGCAACTCTCTCTGAAGCATGTAGTAATCATTTCAGTGAATTGCAAGGGATATTTTTATTTGTCCAGAACCACAATGTGAGTCAGTGTGTTTTTGGGAATATTGTGACAGAATCACTTGCTCGGTGCATGTGTTTGCAGACATGGGAATACATGTACTCATAGAGTGAGTTAAGCTTTAGGACATGCAGTGCTTTATACTCCTAGCCCTTGCATGATACCATACACTGCCCAAACACAACTGTATTGCTCTATCAATCCCACTACGACCTGCTACACTGCCTGAACACCACTGCACTGTCCTAAACCCTGAAACACCATCCCTAGCAAAACCTGCTAAACTCTTTCAACACTACTGCACTGCTCTAAACCCTGAAACACCATTCTCAGCGAATGCCTCTATAATGTTGAAACACCACTGCACTGCCCTAAACCCTGAAACAGGACTTCCGGCATGATCTCCTACACTGCCCGAACACTGCCGCTGTGCCTTAAACTCTGAAAAAACACCCCCTGCTATACCCCCGACACTGGGTGAATACTACTGTAGTTTTCTAAACCATGAAACAGCACTCCCAGCAAGACTCTCTTTCACTGTAGTAATCATTTTACTGAATTGCTAATATACGGTTCATAAAAGTCAAAAATACTAATTTTATAGTTATGCCACAGAATGTCTTGGGTTATTATGTACATTACATTTACAGAAATGACTTTTTGGAATGAACAAATTTTCATGGAGTACGTGCAGCGTGCGGCATTGTGTGCGAACACCGTGCACGCACCTTTAAAAAACACACCAAAAAAAGGCCAGAATTATTAAAAAAATAAAAAAATTGTAAATAATAATACATAAATCAAATTTAAAATTTAAATATTGTAAAAAATATAGAACATTTGTATAATAACAAATAAATATAATAATTGATACATTTTAAAATTAGCATTTAAAAAACCTTTGAAATTCACTTAAAAAACTAGAGGTTTCACACTTGTTATAGTTAGGAATTAGCATCTCAAAAACCTCTGAAATTCACTGAAAAAACCATAGGTTTCACACCAGCTATAGTTAGCTGGACATTTTACTCATACAAAACCATTGAAATTCCCACGTTATAGTTAGTTGTACTCACTATAACTCGCACGCCCGCAATCCACTGCTGATGATGTCACATATTACATCATTCATGACATGGTCAGTGACATCACTGATGACATCACACATGACATCACTGATTACATCACTGATGACATCATCCAGTGAATGTGGTTTGCTTTGATATTTCAATATGTATTATAATTGCACTACTTTGCATTGAAGAATTAGTGGATATATAAATGTAAATGTGTGAATGGTGGATTTAGTAACAGTGTCATTGATTGTTTCCTTGACAAATTTGTAGAGTCTCACTATATATAATGTGTAGTTACAAAACTGTGTGAAAGCCTTTATTGCTTTGTCTTAATTGCTATGTTAAAGACTATATTTGTAATTGGTTTCTTAACTGAGTATTTGTATGGGTAAATGAATGTCTATGTGGTTTGGTGGGGGTGTGTGATTGCCCAAAAATATGTGAATAGTTCATTTAGTAGGTATATGAGGTTAAGACTACATGTTATAACAGTTTTTTGAGTGAGTGTATATGTTTATGGGTGTGGTGGTGATGAAATATTTCTCTCAATGGTACATCTACATTAAACTTGAAAAAAGGCAATGTATGTGACAGTTAAATCTAATTAGGTGTGATTAAGACTTAGTGATTGTATGAGTCACACTAGGGATAACTGTATACTTGTAATAGTGATTTTATAACACACTAAGTGTGAGTTACTATCTATATAAATAGATGAAGTGGTGTTTGTATAAGTGTGTAGATGAGTAAATGTAAGTATAATCAATTGTTTGCATAAGTCAGAAGGATGTCTTTATAAGTGAATACAATGTGTGCTGGTGTGCAATGTTGAAATAGGCGTATAATTATATTTTATAGTTTTCTGTTGATTATTCACTGCATATAACACTGAATCTATAGGTAAGTGATTAGATGTGTATATAGTTCTATGAATAACTCAGTGGGTGTTTAGAAATTTCTATTGGTGTGTCAATGGTTTCAAATATGGCAGTTTCTATTTTACAGTGAGTGATGAAAGATTATACTAGTGTGTGATGATGTGTATTTGATTGTCACATGGATGATGTCATCAGTGATGTCATCAGTCATGTCATTTGAGATGTCATCAGTGATGTCATCAGTGATGTCACTGACCATGTCATGAATGATGTAATATGTGACATCATCATCAGTGGATTGCGGGTGCACGAGTTATAGTGAGTACAACTAACTATAACGGGGCAATTTCAATGGTTTTGTATGAGTAAAATGTCCAGCTAACTATAACTGGTGTGAAACCTATGTTTTTTATCAGTGTATATATATATATATATATATATATATATATATATATATATATATATATATATATATATATATATATATATATATATATATATATATATATCTATATATATCTATATATATATATATATATATGAAGAAAGCGTCTCCTCTCGAAGAAAGAAGCAGGAGCCTCGAAGGGGATTAGCAGGACAACACCCTTTATTTCAAAATAATGGCGAATGCATTTCGGCCGGATTGGCCTTCGTCAGCGCCTGCGGTGTGTGATCATATATATATATATATATATATATTTTGTCACAAAGGGAGCGGCACACCAAATTTCTTTTGAAGCCTTTTAATCAGCGCTTCACCCCACCAACGCGTTTCAGCCTCACAGGGCTTTGCTCACGGTTCTATATATATATAGCAATCTGCCCTGAAGACTGAGTGGATGTATAAGTATCTGAATGGAGGATTTAGTAGCAATGTGATTGACTGTCTAAGTGATGAATTTAAAGTGTCTCACTAATATATGGGATAATAATTAACCTGTGTGAATACCTGTATCACTCTATCTCTTGTTGTATAAACTACTACATAAGTTGGTTATTAGCTATGTGAAAGTCTATATTAGTTATTAATTAGTTAAGTGAGTATTTGTATGGGATAGAGAATGAATGTGTGTGTGGTTGGGTGGGAGGTGTGTGACTGTTCTAAGATGTGTAAATAGTTGATTTAGTAGGTATATGACGTTAACACCGTATGTGGAAACAGTTGGTTGGGTGAGTGAATCTCTTTATTGGTATGGTGATGAGTACATATATTTCTCAATGATACATGTCCAACAAACTAGAAATATACAAGGCAGTGTATGTGAGAGTTATTGTATATAAATAAGTGTACATAATACTCAGTGATTGTATGATTGATGTATGGATAACTGTATACTTGTAATACTAATTTTATAACACACTAAGTATGTGTTACTATCTATATGAATAAATAAAGTGGTGTTTGTGTAAGTGAGTAGCTTAGTAAATATAAGTATGATCAATTGTTTGCATAAGTGAGTAGGATGTTCGCATAAAGAAATAGGATATGTGCTGTTGTGTAATGTTGATATAGGTGTATAAGTATATTACCAGGCGCTTCGCGAGGCGCATGTTCCGCTCGCTTGGAAGCAGGCCCTCTTACTACCCTTACTTACGAAGCCCACCCTCGACCCCTCGCTTCCCGGGAACTATAGACCCATCTCTCTCCTGCCTAGTTTGGCCAAGGTTTGCGAAAAGGCGGTCACTTCGCAGTTAACCAACTATATGGCGAAGTCGGGCGCGCTACATCCTGCGCAATCGGGTTCCGGGCCGCCCATAGCACAGAGTCGGCACTGCTGGACGTGCCTGAGGCTATTAGGGACTGTTTGGATGCCGGCGGGATAGCAGCTTTGGTGATGCTGGATCTCTCAGCTGCATTCGATACGGTTCCCCACTCTCGCCTCCTCGAGCGACTTGCCGACATCGGCATTGCGGGCACGGCGCGGAGCTGGTTGCAATCCTTTTTGAAGGATAGGTCACAGCAAGTCTGGCTGCCCCTGTTTGCCTCGTCACCCTCCCCTCTCTCCACTGGTGTCCCGCAGGGCTCTTCCTTTAGCCCCCTTTTGTTTAACATCTTTGTGACTCCCCTGGTTTACCTGGCGGAGTCATTGGGGGCTAAGGTGATGGCCTATGCGGACGACACGCAGTTATTGTTCACCTGGAGAAGGGGCAAGGACTCGGTCAACACGGCTCAGCTCTGTCTTTCTGCGTTGTTTCGATGGCTGGTCAATGCACAACTTAAGTGCAACGAGGAGAAATCGGAGGTGCTCCTGTTTGGAGCGTTTCCTGCGGGTTTTAGAGCCAGACTGTGGCCTCCGGACTTTCCGCCCCCTAAATCAGATAAGGGCCTTGCAAAAAATGTGGGGGTTTGGTTCGAGGAAAATTTGACTTTTGTGACGCATGTCAAAAAACTTACAGGGACTTGTTTTGGCTTACTTAAAACCCTGCGAAAATTCCTCCCCCTACTGCCTGCGGAGGCCAAAGAAACAGTAGTCCGGGCATTGATCCTTTCTTGGTTGGATTATTCCAACGCGCTTTTAGTTGGATGTCCAGGCTATCTGATAAAAAAGCTACAGGTAGTCCAAAACGCGGCTGCCCGGCTCCTACTGGGTCTCTCTTCCAGGCAGAGTGTGCGGGTCCATCTCCGCCACCTTCATTGGCTCCCAGTTGAGACCCGTTTGAAATTCAAAATGCTGGCTATTGTCCAATGGGCCTTGTATGGATTGGGCCCACTCTATCTGCAGAAGCGCTTTGCTTTTTATATCCCTTCTAGGATTCTGCGGTCTTGGGGCCAACTTCTCATCCAGAGCCTGCGCTTTTTGCGCCAGAGGTTAGGTGGCTGCTTCTTCACCCGTAAAGCAGGCCTAGCCTGGAATGAGCTTCCTCTTGCTCTCAGGAGGGTTTCTGATCCATCTGTCTTCAAAAAGAACTTAAAAACACTATTGTTCTGAGCCCATTCTTTTAGAGGCTCTTCCTGCTTAGCTGGTTGGTGGGGGTTTCAGGGTAGCAGCGCCGGGACACTCTGATTAGCTGTGCGCTTTAGAAATGCAGTATAACATAACATAACATAACATAATAGTGTTCTATTGATCTTTGTTAGCATGTATGAGTGAATCTATAGGTAAGTGTTTAGATGTGTGCAGATGTAGGAATTACTGAGTGGGTTTTTAGAAACTTGTACTGGTGTGTCAATGCTTTCAAATATGGTACTTCATATTGTATAATGAGTGTTGAAAGGTTATGCTACTGTATGATGAGGTGTATTAGTTTGTCACATGGATGAAGCTATCAGTGATGTCATCAGGGATGTCATTTGAGATGTCATCAGTGATGTCACTGACCATGTCATGAATGATGTAATATGTGACATTATCAGCAATGGATTGCTGGCGCGCGAGTTATAGTTAGTACAGGGGAATTTCTTTTTTTAATTTCAGTAATTTTTTATTGAAAATTATATTTACATGGTGCGTAACATATACATGGGGGGGTAATTTACAAAGGAAAGAGAAGAAAACGCCCGGAGGGGGGGTCACAGTTCCATCATTTCGGCAATTAGTGCTTCTGACTGTGGCTGTGCAGATCTGCCAGTGTGTTCCGTTAGTTTGTGCCTCCGTATATATCGATAGTCTTTAGTTTCCCCCTCGGTCAATGATTTTATAAGAGTGAAATGTCCAGCTAACTATAGCACCCCTGAAACCTATGTTTTTTTAGTGCATATATATACACACAAACACAAATAGTGTTTCACAGTATTTTAATCACTTTTACACAGATGCAAAATCAGTCTCTTTACACAACTCTGGCTTTGTGAGCCCACTATTTAGTCACAAGAGTGCAAGAAATGTACCTTATTTCTTCAAGTGGAATAGAGTTAAATGTTTGTATAATACAGAGGAATCTGCCTTTCCATGATAGGCATCACAATGCTATTTCTTTTTTTGGCAGCTTGATTGTTTTTAAGCAACATGTCAAATCCTCTTTAAAGTCCTTATATTCAAAATAACCTGTTCACCTGAAACAATCATAAACACACAAAGCAACCTCAATTTATATGCAGGATGACAGACAGAACTATTTTTTAGGATTGAAAGTGTAGTGCAAAAGGTACTGAAAAGTGAGTTTCAGAGCCAGATGTGCATTTGTTCAATTGAATTCAACTATTTAAGCAAGATAACTCATAATTCAGTTCTAGGAAGCATAAATAGCTTCTGGGAAGACTGTAGGGCCCGCCGTGCAGCCACCCAAAGGCAACACATGTGCTTGACACTCGTTCAGTATAAAAACAACTTCAGAAAACCTAGCGCTAACTGTGTATCTGTGTTAAACAAGCAGCACTCTGAATTAATTTTTAGGTCAAGACTTGGCAGCGCATTCGCTGCTCTGCGAGCCATGCAGTATTGGATTATGTAGTTGAAGCCGCACCCACTCTCTACCCATATCCGGCATTGGCTTGTGTCATTGCCCTTCATAAGTGCTGGCTTCAGATTTGTGAATAGGCATCTCAGTTCCTCCTTAGTACCGTCTTGTCTGCTTTTGTAACCTCCCATGAGTACCGGCCCCTCCCTTTCTTGTGCTTGAAACACAAATTCGGAAGTGCAGGTACCTGTTAATAACTGAGGAGTGAAATGTCCCAGGCTTACTTTTATTGCACGCGCACCAGTATGGTATTCTCCTGTTGTTAATTATATAAGTTTGATTTGAGGGCTAGGTGCCTATTTTAGTTCTTTATTTGTTACGTGTGTGTCAGATGCCTTATAAAATAAACACTGCAAGCAGTTGCAAAAACGTTACTTGGCTGGTTTAAAACAGGGAGAGGTGGGAAGAATGTTGTGTAGCGGCACTTAAATGCAGGCTTTTCCAATATTGAGAGGCTGTGAGAGTTAGAGGGGGCTATAACAAAACAAGCATTTGCAATGCAATAGGTCTCGCATTTGTGAAATTGTAAGCTAATGGCATTGTAAATGACAATGCCTTTTATTTAACTGTTTTCAAAACTAACACATAGATTAAAGGTTTGTCACAATAGCTCAAACTCCTGCAAATACGAGATCTAGTACATTGCAAACGCTTGTTTGTAAGCTGTTTGTAAATGAGTCTCCCGATTGGATTTAGATGCCGATTCACTTTCGAGTTGCAGGTCACTCTCGGTTTTTAAGATATATTCGCATTATAGGCTGCCCCTTTCTTCCATTCAACATCATTGCAGTCCGGTTGAAAGTGACCACATTGGTGTTTTTTTTATGCTATTGTCTGAGGACCTTTGCTTTATTTCTCTGGGTCTCATATGACAATGGGGAGGGGAAGGGTGGCTAATCAGCCAGTTCTTGGAAGATTGGCGCTTACTGCAAATTAATTAGCGATTTGCGTCAGTCACAAACAGACTGAAAAACAATCACTTTGGGCAAATTGGTCTAACCCACAATTGAATAAAGATCTCACATTAAGTATAATATTTTACACCAGGCAATAATTATTATACTGCTTAAATAAATATAATTACAAATACTGTGGAATTGAGATTTTTGCAGCTTGAGAACTGTGCTGCATGTAAAGGCTTCAAGAAAAATATTGATAGGAATTCAAATTGGCACATGACATTGCATTAGATATTAGGTCTGAGGCCAATGCCTTGGAGCCATATGTATCATCAAGCTGATTTGTGATTCTGAAAGCGTTTTTTTAGAAATCGCTATTTCAGAATCGCAAATTGGTATGTATGTACAAATTTGCATTTTTGTTTGCGAATTCTTAGTATTCCTTAATTGCGATTAGCAAATTGCGAATCGCAATTAAGGAATACTTTCCCATTCATTTCTGTGGGCTAGGAGACCCATAGGAATGAATGGGAAGTTATTCTCAATTTGCGATTCGCAATTTGAGAATCGCAAATTGAGAATATTTCAAGGGTGCAGGGGTGTCCAAAGGACACCCTGTTGCACCCCTGAAATAAGCATGGGTGCGCATGTGTCGCACATACATGCCCTAAGGGCATGTATGTGCGTCACATGGCACTTTGAAAAATGCAAACATTTGCATTTTTCAAGGAATTCGGAACTTACCACCAACTTGAAGTTGGTGGTAATTTGCGATTCCTTAAGGGCAATTTGCATTTTTTTTTGCTTCATACATTGCATTTAAGGAATCGCAAGATTTGCGATTCCTTAAATGCAATTGCAAAATAAGGAATTGCAAATTTTGCGATTCCTTGTTTTGCACCAGATTTTTTCTTCATACATACCATTTAGCAAATTCGCATTCGCAAAGGCTGAAATTCTGTGAATTTCGGCCTTTGCAAATGCGAATTTGCTTGATACATATGGCCCTTGATTATTTGTGTCCTATAGGGTAGTTTGATATTCACTGCATGGAGTTAAAACTGATAAACAACACCTATACTGATTTAGCCTCATAAAAGGGCGATAACGTACATATTTCTATATCTTTCTGCACAAAAAACTGTACGTCCTAGTAATATATTGGGCCTTTTCCCATGTTAAATTTCGGTAGGTTTTCCCTGACGAAATGTATCCAGAGGATATGGAATTTATCACGCTGGTAATTTCCAAGTGGTTTAAACTCCGACCCACTTGTGACTGCGCCGCCTGCACCACCAGGTGTTTTCGTTTACCATTACCATGGCACTGATAATCAAGACCTGTATATTACTGCTATAGTAGACTGTGCCAGACATTATACTTATTATTAGATAATTACTCAAATTACATTCTCGGTTACACAATAATGTCTCTAAAATGTTAACTATTCACATTAAATCAGTGTTAGGGGTTTATACCTATGCTCATATTGCTTTCATCCAAAAATGAGGAGAAATAAAGGTATATCTCCTCCTTGTGCCTCCCCTAGTGAGGCATATGTTGTTGGTGCTGCCTTAGAATTATGATTCCTCGTAAATCTGGGCCAGTGTCAAAAAGCCATGGGTGTTGCCTGGAATGCCCACAGCAACACCCAGTGCAAGCCCCTTTAACACAGAAAAGTGTGTTAAAGGGAAAGATATTTGCAAGGCTGCATTAAGCCACACAAAGTGGCTTAGTGCTGCCTGAGAAATATGGAGCAGGCCCCTGCGCCACCGGTGGCACAGACTCCTTGTAAATGAGGCCCCAAGTGTGTGTCTGCTTAACTGCCTTATGTAGTTTTCCTGGCACTTGCTCTGTAATTAGTGTGACCCTCCTTCATACTGGCAGCACAACATTCATCATATTGAGTTCTCCATCACAGCTTCTGAAATGTCACCAGCAAAGTGGCTACTTTTGCCATTGGCTGAGCAGCTGAGTTTGAGACCTTTGAAGGAAGTTTTGCAACCAACCATGTATGCTTCCTACTGTGGACGCCGAAAAGTTACCCAAAGTTTAGATTACAGGGTAAGTGTCTGAAACAAAATGCCACAGGTTTTCTCTGCTGTGTTGAGGCCACCTTACTGATCTATTTGTGAACTATTGCCAGCATTTTATGATGGCCTTTAATGGTTCTCACACCACCAATCTTGCTGAGAAACCTGCCAGTGTTGATGAGGCCTATAACACATCTCTTACAGAGTTAGCACCACATTTGATTGGACTCGATCACAGAGATGGAAGATGTGTCTGCCAGTGGTATAGCAGCTATCTATGGACCTCTGGGATTGTGTCATGAATGGCTATGCTCTGTCAGTGCAAGGTCCTGCTGTAAAGGATTGCACTTTTAATTTGGAATGGTTAAAGGGCTTAGCTCTGCACTTAGTCTGTGCGTATGTTCATGACAGGGACCCTGAAGCGAGTAATTTAGCAGCTAGAGGTGCACAAGCAGACCACTGTCTTTTTTTGTGGGTTCTCAGTTACCACCCTCCTTTTAATCAGTTTCTAAATGTTCCTTCCTATGCCTCGACAACCAATCACTGCTGGAGAATGAAAACTATACACAATATCTTGTGTATTTTGGCATGTGTCCGACGCTCTTTGGCTGTTCAATGCATTACTTTGTCTACGTCAAAGAACAAAAATTACCACCTGATGAGAGAGAAGGAGGTCAGATGTAGCATCCTATTTAACATCTTTTTCAGAGTTCTGATTAACATTGCATTTTTTTTTTACTGCCATTTAATACCATCTAAGAGTTGATACCAAACCATTGGGCAAACTATGAGCAGAAACAGTTGCTCGTTATGACATCTTAGACTAGATGTATGACCGTTTTTTGTGGTCGCAAACGGGCAATCGACCATTACTGGGACCTTATAATTTTGGCCTAAACGATAATTTATGTGACATGAAGTTGGAGGGTTGCATCAACTTGATGAAATGTTTTTGGACAAATCCTTTCAGCACACGCCCCTTGCTATTATTTGTTATGTCTAAGCTTGCATGTGGGGTTTCTACATTTTCATGGTCATAGTTTCTGAATCCAGTTTGCTCTATGCTGTCCTCTGCAGGGTCAAGTATGGTGGTAACACCAGACTGACAGAACTAGTAAAGCCAGATTGAAGTTACATCTAAAAGTGTGAGATGGAAAGGATTGTATTGATGTACAAATTCTACACAAGGAGAGTAATTGTGCGTACCTTCTGCTTATTTGACTATGTATATATCACAATCCTCATTTGGCAGTCATACATTTGGCTGCTTTTTATTGCAGGAATGTGCCAAGTGCACTAGCAATATTGGGGCTGTTGTGTTTTGTATACTTTTAATCCAACGTCGGCTACCAACTCCTGTTACCAGATACATTCTGATCACTGTGCCACACATAATGAGGATTCTAGCTGAATATGTCTTTAGTGGGTTGTATGTGGAAACCTGAGGATGATTGATGTCCACTCTATTTCTAGTTGCATTCATTTTATGAAATTAAGTAGCAAACAATAGACAGAAGGTGATGTGGGATCACACTTCCATTTAAAACATGGGAAGTATCTACTTTTTAATATGCCCTCAGGACTATAGGCATCAGTATCCCTTTACCTGATCAAGTTAGATCAGACTAGTGATGGATATCTCCTGGAACTCAAACTGCTAGGTTCCTACGTGTGCAAAGCCAGCTGCTTTTCAGCAATATGCAGTGGTTGATATTTTCAAAGGGGGAATGAGACATGATTAGAATGTTGATAGTTGGGGGAGACTCATGAGTGCGTGCACCCAAGTTGGCAGGCGCCCTGTGAGCTCTGTCCTTACCTGCTCATAGGCCGATTTTTAAAACATTTTTACTTTAAAATTTCAGGTGAAACTTTATTTTAATATTAATGACCAATATTTGCAAGCAACATTAAAACCCACCAGAAAACAACTTATGCAGTGCAGAAATGCAATGAACAGAATTTAATATTAACAAAACAGATTACAAGTTCAGTGACCCATAATTATGCTAGATAAGAGAAACAGAAGTAACAAAAACAGCAGCTAAAATAAGCTTAAAACTTCATACGCTGATTTTTAGACTCCGAATTACAGCAATGGCCATTTCAGAGATGGATTATACAAAGGCAAAGTTCCTCTCTACAGCCTGTTGATGTTCCATCCGGCTTCCTTGGCTGAGAAGGGTGTTTCCTCTGGACTGCATATCCTGTCAGATAATTGTATTGGAGGAGGGTTAGCCTGAGGAGAGAAGGGGGGCGTTATAACTCTTTCAGGTTTTCTTACAGGTGCTTCATTTTGTACACCTTGATGTTCCTAACCCTTTTGCTCCTTGAAGTCCCCCCCCCCCCCTGCTAAGCCTTTTCCGGCTATTTGGGGTAGTTTGCACTTAGGCCAAAGTTGCTTTTGTCCACATAAGTATCAACTCAAAATTTGCATCCTTTTTTTTCAACATTCTTAGGATTCAAAAAGTACCCAGTGTTTGTGAATTCCTCAGAAGGAACCGAGAAATTATCTAAACTACAGTTACGTTTTTGTTTTTTAGGAGAAAAATGGGAAAAAAGTGCTGCAGAAGAAAGTGTCTGTTTTCCCCCCTGCAAATGGTATAAACAAAGAGTGTACAGTGCTAAAATCGACATCTTCCTAGCTTTCAGCAACAGGCAGACTTTTGCCAGAAAATCAAAATTTTCTACACAGATTTGGCATGTTACTGGGATATAGTCTATTTTTCCTATTTTTTCCCCTTTCAACCTCCTTCCAGTTAGTCGTAGAAATGGGTCTGAAACGTATAATGGATCCAGTAAAGATATACATTTCTAAAAACTCTTAATTCAGCAAGGGGTCCTTTGTGTAGATCCTTCAAGCTTTTCCTATAGAAAGTAACAGTTGAAATAAAAATAAATATGGACATTGAGTTGAAAAAAACTGTAATTTGTGCATACATTTTCACCTGTATCTTCTAACTATGGCAGATTTTTTAAAGCAACATACCGTTACATGTGCTGGACCATTCTGGTTGTGGGGGGTATATGGGGGGTTTGTATTTTCATCAAGAACCCAAGGTATCCAGTGCAAATAACTGAGCTGCACCTTGCAATGTTTTTTCATTGTGTAGCGGGTATGCATCAATTCAGTTGGTAAAAAATTAAGAGTGACAAATCGGTATCAAGAAAAGCTATGCATGTCTAAATTGGGAACAGGATATGGAGTTTGAAGCAGTGGTTTTTTGCATATCTCTGAATTTGTAGGTCCCATAGTAGCTTGTGAATTAGAAGGAATTTTTCAAATTATTTCTTTTTTAGACACTGTCTTATATTTGGAATGCGGAAATGCATGGAAAGGCAATTGGTAATAACACTTGTTCTACTATTTTGTGCTTCTCTAGGTCTTCGAATCACAGTGGTACCTCACTTGTGTTGGTAGACCCAGGGCCTGTGACAGGAAACAGACCAAAACGCAATGTGGGGACATCACATTTTTCCACGAAAAACAAACCCTTTTTTTTGCAACGTACCTGGTTGTGGATTTTGGCTCTAGCTCAGAGGGTACCTAGGCAAACCTAGAAAACCTGTAGGTTTTTAAAAACTAGACACTCAGGGGAATCCAGGATGGGGTGATTTGTGTGGCTTTCGCGAGGTTCTGTTACCCAGAATCCCTTGCAAACTTCAAACTGTGTCAAAATCAACACATTTCCTCACATTTCTGTGATGCAAAGCTCTGGAATCTGAAGGGAGCCACAAATTCCCTTCCACCTAGCATTCCCACAAGTCTCCCGATAAAAATTTTACCTCACTTGTTTGGGTAGGCCTGGTTCCCGCAGCAGGAAACTGCCCAAACCGCAACATGGACACATCGGAATTTTCCAGTGAAAGCAGACTCCTTTTTTTGCAATGTGCCTAGCTGTGGATCATTGCTCTTTCTTTCCTACTCTGATATTTCTCCCTCTCCCTTTCTCTTGCAACCTTTCCCCAAGCATTTAAAGCCCATACTGCATGGGTCGAGGGGACGGCTGCATCACTTACAATTTTCTCCTTAAATGAGCTGGTATTCTAGCATTAACTGTCCTTACCTAGGAAAAATTCAAAATAACCTTGTTTTCTGTAATCCTACTCCATTGTGGAAGCCACAAACAGGAACTTAAACCATGTTCGGTAGTGTATGCCGGAGTACCCTCAGGAGGCGCCACTTCACCACTGCAGACAGGAATAGTGGAATCTCTATTTACCAATCCTTAAAACATTTCATGATGACAATTTAATTCTTCAAAATTTCACGTAAACTCAAATGTTCTGATTCTGATCTGTGCACATCAAAATTAGTTCACCAATCAAATGACAGCTATTAATTTAATGGAATTCTTTACTAAATCCCAAACCAGCACTTAATTTGACAATGTACAATCACAGCGTGACACTGAAAATCCACTATCCAATGGCAGCGTGAAAGTAACCAACCATCCAATCCTATGCTATGGCGTACAATCCCAATCCTCGCAGCAGTCATCATCCTTTACAATTTTCTTCACATTCACACATAACTTTCAAAACAGCTTCTTTAAATAACTTCTTGTTTGCTCCTATTAAGGAAAATAAGTATCACAACCACACACAAGTTTAATACACTCGCTAGGGAATTCTCAACCAGCTAAAAATCAACCAGAACAATGCTGTTTTCCCTATTTGCGCAATAAGTTTCCACTAACATCAACCAACATTAACAAACACAATTGCTTGTCCCAAATGTTACAGATGGAAGTGAGGGTACCTTGCACAAAACATCTAAAGCTCTGCAAACAAGTTTAAAACTGTTGCTATTATGCCAGGATTTTTAAACTTCAATGAGCCTAAAACTCAACTTCTCCTCTTCAACAACTAAATACCTCTATCACTCACTCATAGACCCTGAAAGAAGACACTGGCAACCGCAACACTTACAAACACAACATTTTCACTCTATTAATACTCACACATTCAAAATCGCATCAGCCAATACTCCAACTAGCATTGAATTATGCTTTGAATCGCCGTCTCGATCTGGACACTGGAAACTGGAGTTGGGCATTATTTTAATTTAAATTGGGTACTGTTTTTAATGCTCGATTCGGTGTGCGAACCATATCCTCTGCTACTAGAACCTGTTGCCACCTAAAGGATTGGCCAAAGTGGTCTCCTAAATTAAACAACCCAACTTACATGTTGACCCTTGGAATCCAGATGAGGCTTGGCATGTCGGACGGACCTTTGACACCGTATTGCGAATGGAGCTAAAACAAAACACAGGCCATGCACATATCATCAACTGCCAGATCCTTAATATTGAGTCACTAATGAGAGGTTGAACAAGTTTTCAAAACTTTTATTTTTCTTTAGGATTTAGTAGATTTGTTCATCTTTATTCAAATAAGTCCAGTTTACAGACATAATAGATAAACATTTTATTATTGACAGCAAAAGTTAATACAGAGTAGAGAACTAGCTACAGGACCTAATCTACCATGAGGTAAGACCCGTGGTGAGTGCCTTCTAGAACAGAGCAAGGGTTTTGGAGCATAGATAAAGACTAGAACTTCCTATAAAGAGCCCTTCTGAAAACTCAGCTGAGTTACCCAAAGCTGCACGGGCAGCATCAGCGATAGAGGTTTGATCATTGCAGTAGCATTGATCGAAGAAAATCAGGATAACGGGAAAAGAATGAAGTCACCTTTAGCAATAGCTGTTGGTAACAAAGGCCAAGGATGTAAAAAATTTGACTCTCCTGCAGTAGAGTCATAAGGGGTCAACCTACCTCACTAGGAACACGTAGTATAATTTGTAAAATCTCACAATAATGTAACAAAAATTAGTAGGTGTCTAAGACTTTCATCCAATGGAAACATATCATACGATGATGTCGTCAACATCCATTGCTTCTGATTCTCACAGTAAGCATTCACATCGGTATATAGAAAAACAGTGTGCAAGGTACTGGAAACATGCAGGAAAGGTCTCATGTGAACCTTCTTACCTAAGCTAAAAGCTGCGTTCAGTGTCCCATTGTAAATACAAAGGCTAGTCAGATGTACTGAAACAAATCTATCAATAATGTTCTAGTTAAGCATACATATATCTAAATTATTGTTCATTCTAACAGTTTATTCATTATAAATTCACAGCAAGGACCATTGTGAATACGAGATTCGCTAATATGATACGATGAGGCTAAGGGACCATAATCTTGAAGTCAGCACATTCTTTTCCAAGTTGCTAGTGCTAGTCAAAGTGCACCTAATAAAAATCTATATAGCTATGTGGGAGAGTCAAAAGAAAAGGCACATTTAAGAATGATAGCCTAGTACAAAACCTTTTCTTCTTGTTATTTTTCATATACATTTCAAGCAAGCACATTTTCCCTATGTGTGATGTACTATCTGTAAACATTCTTTTGTAAAACTGAAATACATTCCAAAGAGATGCTTTACATGTTTAAAGCAAGCATATTTTTCCTACGTGTTATTGTTCTATATGAAAACATTTCTGCTACTTTTTAAACCCATTCAAGGGGAATTTCTAATATGGTCTGCAAGTTTGCTTTTAAATATTCATGATGTCATCAGTGATGTAATTTGAGATGTCATCAGAGATGTCATCATTGATTTCACTGGGGCGTAAGTTATAGTTATAGTTAGCTCAGGTAACCATAACTAATGATTTTCAATGGTTTTGCACAAGTGAAATCTGAACCTAACTACAACATCCCCATAAACTTTTCTTTTTTTCAGTAAATCTGGGTGCAGAATCTCCACACCCGGGACCGGAATCTCTGAAATCGGACTGGAGTTTCCGCACTCGGACCAGATGATCATTGCCTTCAATGCTAAACATCTGTGTATGTGCTTACCATCCCCCCCCCACTTGGAGAATATGAAGTCAATAGACACCACCTGCAAGACCTGGACAACAAACCATATAAAAGCAGCACACTAACAAGGACCAGGTTTGTCCACATTGAGTTCCTGCTTGACTTCTCTGTGCACCACTTCAGGGGAATGCTTCAACAGAGGGGGAAGAGAACTTTTACAGAGGAGGAGACCACCATGATTTTAGAGTTTGTTATAAGGCACTACACATGACTCCATGGTTTCCCCACTTACAGCACCAGTGGCACACAGAAGGCAGCCCTATGGCAGCAAATAGCCACTGCACTCACAGCATTGGAAGAGGATGTCCGCACTGTCAATGACATCAAGAAGAAGTGGCAGGATGAGAAGAGGCAGGCAAAAGAGAAGTGTGCCAGTATTGAGCTAGCCAGAATTCTCCCTGGTGTTAGACCCACCTCCATTTCGCTCCACTAGAAGGGTATATCCTCAACACCATACACCCACACATGCTACATGGGCTGCCTGTCAGTGATGTCCTAAATGTGGTACTAAGATGTCTGCCCAACCACATTTAGTTAGTGTCACCACTTTTGGGACAGCCACAAACCAGATTAAGAAAATATTTAAAAAACACTGGACACTGCTTACTTTTCTACCAGAACTAGTTGAGAAACCACTCTTTTCATTTAAAAGAGGTACGAATCTGAAAGATCGTCTTGTCCATGCATATGAAATGCAGGACACAAATCTGGTGGATAGTATGAGAGAATTGATACCATTGACAGGACACTACAAATGTACCCACTGTGTGGCATGTTCCACAACCTGCAATAAGAAAACCTTTGTTCTTAACGGGCATAGTATTACCATTAAACATTTTTCCAACTGCAACACCACTAATGTAGTGTATTGTATTCAATGTCCCTGTAGCCTGATATATATAGATAATACGACACAAATGATCAAAAAACGAATCCTCCAGCACCAATCCAGGATCAGATCTAAAGCTGAAAATGCACCCTTGGTGGATCATTTTATTCAACTAAAACATACTGAAAAAGAGATGCTGTGGTGGGTGATCGAAGTGGTCAAGCCCACCATTAGACAGAATAATGTTGATAACATTCTTACAATGAAAGAAAATCGATGGATGTGTCAGGCTAACAGTGTAAAATAAGATTTTACCCTTTTACCCTCCACAGCACCCTCATCTACAGGCCCCCGGGCCATGAACCCCCATTCACTGATGCCATTGTAGACCATGTTGCACCCCAGGCTCTCCCATCCACCAACTACATCCTACTGGGAGACCTCAATGTCCACCTGGACAACCCCAGTGACCAGAACACTACCGCCCCCCCCCCCCCCCCGGGAACCTCACCATCATCGGACTCAAGCAAATAGTCACCACATCAATTCACATAGCCTGACACATGCTCGAGCCTGTCTCCTCCACCAGTGGGAACTTCAACTACAGCCACACCAAAGGACTCGACTGTACCGACCATCATTGTTAACATCATGCTTTCACCATGTCCACCGTACACCATCGGCATCATTGCCCCCTGTTGTGGGTAGATCAAGGCCACCGAAGAACTTCCAGTCAACTCCCTCAGCACAACCACTCTGCCAACACTAACAGACGCCAACACCGCAGCACGCAACTTCCACTGATGGCTCTCCAACTGTGCCAACAACCTGGCACCCCTCAAGAAAAGACCAGGCAAACAACACTCCAAGTAGGCAAACTGGTTCACTCCTGCCCCCCACTAGTCCAGACCCACCTGCAGTCATCTTGAGAAGAGATGGAGCCACAACATCAATTAACTTCGCAACACAGTTACCCTTGTACCATGGCACAAGGGTGTCTGCGTTTGCGCAAGGCAGCAATTGTGCGCCAACTTAGGGGAAAAAGACTGGGGGGCTTATTCATGAGCCCCTTCAGTGTGTCATTTTCTTGACATTCTTGCAGCGTGATTCTTGCACCATGTTGTGCAGTGTTTGCAAAGTGACACATCTAGGCATATGGGTGACCTTGTGAAGCCCTGTGCCACATTATACCTGCATCAGGTATGATGAATGCATTGGGAACGTTCCCCCTCAACATAGCATCATAGGAATGGCTCAGTGAAATCCATCAGATTTCACTACAACAATTGTAGGACACCACTGCATCAGTACCTGATGCCTGCCTCATGGCAGACACAAGGGTGACACAGTGCCACAGGGATAGGCTGGCCCCATGCATTGCTTGAGTTGCATCATGCTTGTGACACAACTGCAGCAATGCATGACTTTTGCACTGACAGAGACGTCAGGTTTCCTGTAATTAATTGCAACATAGAGTGCTGTACAGTAAATACTAGGGGGGGGCGTAGTAGGCATAGTAGGGCTACGCTAAGCTACGTGAAGTGGGCATGATGCTACGCCCGCTCACGCGCTTCGCGAACCCCCTCTATGCGCCTCTTACCTCCCTCCCGCCCTCCTTTACAAACATAAATTTAAGTTATAAGTGCAGTAAAAGTAAATAAAAGCACTTACCTGGTCCGCGGCGTCCTGGGGCTCCCTCTTCTATTTTGCGCCGACTTCTCCCATCGAAATGCGCATGCACGCCCGCCCGCCCGCCCGGAGCGTGCGTAGTGTTGCCTACTACGCTTACTTTGCAAAATGAAATGTAGGCAACACTACGTACACTCCGTGGGCGGAGCGTAGTCTTGCGCCCACCCTTAGTAAATACAGCGCATACATGGTGTCGCAAGAAGGGTGTAGTAAAAAGTGTTGCAACGCTGTTTTGTTGCAGGGATGCAATATTTTTTATGAATGAGGCCCAGGAATGCGCCATATCTTACTGATGGTGCACATTCCTGCCCTGTAGTTTTGTCGCAGGGCAGCGCAGCAAAATTCCTTGCAGCGCTGTCCAGCACGAAAACCTTCTAAAATGATGCTCCAATTTTAAGACCAGCTATTTTCTGGTCTTAGAAAACTGCTTCTAACTGGACTTCGAGGATTTAGAGGCAGTTTTTGGGGGTTTTCACTGTACAAGGAATTCCTTGTAAATATCGCAAAGCGGAGTTAGCAGCTGTTTTTGTACGGGAATGAATACCTTGCATCTCATTTTCGTTAAGTCCTGCTAACAGAACTGGTGATCTGAAAAACACATATTTACGCCGGAAAACTGCAGTTAACTGCAGTTAGCGGCAACTTGTAAATACGGCGATAAAAAAGCTACTGTAACATCAAAAAATTGACGCTACAGCAGCATTAAGTCCTTGTACATATGTCCCTTAGTGTGGCTTGCAAAGTAGTCTCCGGATGGTGTTTTTGGACTAAGTCGTAAATATCTAGCTTTCATCATTGACAACAGACTGCAAACCACATTTTTTCCGTAACACAACAGGTTGCTCAGGTGAAAAAAGTTTCAACCAGTTGATCACAGACTTGCATACCCTGCCCTCTGTTCAGTGCAATGGCCTGGTTGCTGGATTCAGACCTAGCTAAGGTACAAGAGGTATGTGTAAGCCATGACTTAAAGCCATGTTGTGCAAATACAACAGGCTAATATGATCATGCACACACCTTCAGGGGAATACATCAGCACCCCACCTGTACGATCATGACATCTGAATCACAACTTCAGGAGACCAAAAGTGTGCTCTATGATGGCTCGAGTTTGTATGTGTGCCCTATTGTATCTATGCTGAGGTACAGTGGCTGGACTTCTTCATGGTGTGAGGAGTTATGGGGAGAGTGTATGCCCAGCATTACCTGAGGAGGGAAATTGGAAAATTGTTTACATTTCCCTACTTTGATACATGCAGTGTCTGTGGATGCAGTATTTATGACATGATGAATTGTATTGTAAAATGGTTGATTCTGTGAGATGGCATATATATATAATATATATATATATATATATATATATATATATATATATATATATATATATATATATATATATATATATATATATATATATATATATATATATATATATATATATATATATACATATATATATATATATATATTAGTTCAACAGAAAAACTCCTTCTGGACCCCAGGTGACCCGTGGAAGGTGGCGTACGTGTCGGCGGAGTGAAGCCGACTCGAATCAATTCCAAAAGGCACACAGTCAATGAAGTACGCTCTCAGGGCAAAAACAGGCAAACACCGAAGATATCTTTAGTGCTGTTTATTCCACTTTTTTTTTTTTTTTTTTTTTTTTTTTTTATCTTTAGTGCTGTTTATTCCACAACGCGTTTCGCCGTGAAGACGGCTTGATCACGTGGAAAACAAATTGCAAAGCCATTGGTTATATCTATTGACATCATAGACATAGAAATGAGACTGAACATAATTACGTGTTTTGATTTGGACTCTAAATGCATTATACGTACTAAATCCAACATGTAAACCTTCAAATCGAATTTTGCCACGTAGTATGGACCAACCCCAAAATTATAAGAAACAAATGTGCCAAGAAAAAATTATTATTTGCTTCAACACCACAATAGTAAACACAATTGTAAACAAGTTGTCACTGTGTGGATTAACTCGTGGACGTGCCACAGAGTCCTAATGTGCTGGAAACATGGCGTTTCTAAATTGGGGAGCGTAACAAATCTGCTAAGTGAAATAACACCAAAGACAGAATCACGAAGTCAGAAAGTGGTAGTGACATCGGGATAACCTCCTAAGGCTATGGAGTCAAGGGTTGGACCTAGATCACGTCTGTGTCGCGTCATCAAAGTACATTGGGTATTCGCAAGTGCTCAAATAAAGTGTAGATTTCTACCATACAGTCTTTGCAAACCATGCAGTGCCTTTGTGCTCAAACGGGGTGGAGAAGGGGAGTGGTCCCGTGAGGTGAAGTGCCAGTGGAGTGGGCCCCTTCTCGCGTGTTCCTAAAAGAACGAAACAAATATGTAAATTAATACAGGTTAAAATCAGATGAAATACATTTCCTATACCTATGTAATTGTACATAGGACTGAACACAAGCATAAGGTATGGAGGAAGAGTAAGTTAATTATCAGCATGAAAGACAAACATAAACATAAACTGACATCAGCTATGGTAAATTACGAATCTTTGAGGTGTACTGCTAATTCCTCATCCTGGTTGAGGCCTCCCGGATCCTTGCACTGGAAGTCTATGATTAGTTTCGACTCCCTCTGTCGCAATTTGAGAACCCTGTTACCCCCTCTAGGATTTTTGGGTACCTGTTCTAAAATTGTGTAGCTAAGGTACTTGGTATTGGAAAAGTGTTGTTCCTTAAAGTGCCTAGCCACAGGATATTTGTGGAATAAACAGCACTAAAGATATCTTCGGTGTTTGCCTGTTTTTGCCCTGAGAGCGTACTTCATTGACTGTGTGCCTTTTGGAATATATATATATATATATATATATATATTACATGTAAGCATTTCCCAAATGTTTGGGGCTTGGCACTTACCCAGTAGCCACATGTTTTCAAATTCTCCTGCATCCATCCGCTGGGCAAGAGGTGACATGCAGAATACAAAGCTGTCATGGGTACTGCCTATAATAACTGCATGTACATCAATAAATCTACCACTGGCATCACAGACACCCTGCACATTGATGGAATGCCATTGGTGTGTGTTGTTGAGGATGTGTGCAATGCGGTGGGGTGGCTGAAGAGCCACATGGATACACTCAATTGCACCCGGCACACGTGGGAAGAGGGAAATGTGATAGAAATCCATAGCTGCTCTTTGTATCCTGACAAGTGTATGGGGCATTCGTATGTGGAGGTGGGCTCGTCCTTATGCAGCTCAGTACCTAATGCAACCTCTGTGACTGGCTTGCCGGAGAGATGCCCACAAGGTCACTGGTGACCATCTGGAGTATTCCCATAGCGAAAAAATAGAGAGTAGCAGGGATCTTGAGATAAGCTGGGATGGCATAGGAGTGATAGGTCACAGAGTTAAGTTCCTCCTCCCAATCACAAACCATCTCCAAGATAACATCTGGTGGGAAAGGTATCTGGCCCAGATATATTGGCTGGACATCCCAAATAGGTTAATCCTTTGTCTGAATGTCCTCTCTACCCTCCTTCTCCTCAACTCTTCTTGCTGCATGACAAGGGACAGAGCAACAAACACATTTAGCAACATGTTGGAAGGTTTGTATGTGTTAGCTCTAAATTTATATTTGCTGAAGGGTTGGGATTGGCTGTTGGGCAGCAGGGGCATGGTGGGGAATGGTAAGCACATACACAGATGTTTGGCATTGAAGGGGCTCATCTGGTCTGAGTGCGGAGATTCCAGCCCGATTGTGGAAACTCTGGTCCAATTTCGGAGATTCAGCCCCGAGTGCGGACGTAAATATACAAATCATACATGACTTTTGTGAGTGCCAAACATCGTAAGTGACTTCTGTGAATACCAAAAGTTGTGAAGTTAGACTTTTGTCTCAGATTGACTTTGTGAATCGCCCCCTACGTGTCTCTATGCTTAACCCAAACAACATTATGGAACATTTCTAATATGCTGATATCGGAAAAGTATTGCAAACTATTACTCAAACCATGTGCCTAAATGCAGCTGACCTTTCCCAAAACAATTAAGTAAACTGGCCTTCAAATTTTTTTATTTTTTTTCTGTTGTTTTTATTTGTTATCCTCATTTACCTGACCCACTCTTATTTAGCCTCCAACTGCCAACCACTTAATCAAGGTGCAGAGTTTCCTCTGCATCTTATACTCTATTTGGTGGAACTCGGCAAGAGATGGCCCGAAGAGTATCGTGGGAAAAGACTCCAAACTTGATGTTTTATTCAATTGAACTAGCCCTTCTGAGCCGACTGGGGGGGGGCCTAGTTCTTGGAGTTTCAAGGCATAATCATAGGACCGGGGGAAAAAAAAAACCCCGGTTATTGTCTCCAACGAACCAAAACGTCCCAAAAGATACGGCAACGCTCGCCACCTGATCTCCTCAAATCTATTTTAGAGGTTGCGTAGAGAGACGACAGCCAGTTTGCGTGAGTTGGTGCTGAATTTTCAATCCAGACCTTGCATATCTCTCTTCTTGCAAGCAGTATGGCAAAAAACAGAAATGTCCTTGCGTGACCCTTTATATTATTGTCCCATCCAAATATAATCAAGGAAAGTGTGATGGAGATCGAAGTATTAAGAATGGAGTCCAGAGTTACTTTAACTTCATTCCAAAACTGTAATATGTTGGGGCATTCCTTGAACATATGGATATCTGAGGCTGCGATATGGCCACATTTATTACATTTCTTCCCTGGGATGAATTTAGATAGTTTTAGCGGTGTAAAGTGTGCACGGTGAATTGTAAAAAAATGATTACGTCTTAGCCATGCGGGTTTGACGCATTTATATAGTAGGGCACAGGAATTCTGCCAGGTCTCGATGCTCTGGGCCCCCAGATCTGAGCCCCATAGTTGTTCCGGGAGGATGAAATCTCCGTCTATCTCTTCTAGCAGGCACCAGTACCACTGCGAGACCTCTTTACCCCCTGCAGATTGCGCTACCAATTTCTCTTCAGTGATGCTATGCTTCCCTAATGATACTCCGGACCTGTTTGTTGCCTTAACCCAACTATCTAATTGTAGAAACTTAAACCTCGAGAGCTCTATCCCCCGCTGCTCCCGCAAATCCTCCCAGGGCCTCAGAGAGTCACCTGTCAACACTTCTCCCCATGTTAGTATCCCTCCTGCTCTCAACGGAGTAGTAAGCCTGTCATCCCAGCAAGGAGGGAGCCCTGGGGATTCCCAGATGGGCGCAAGATTAGAGTAGTATGACAAACCCAGGTTCCTCCTTATATGTGACCATAGCTTCGCTTGGGACATGAGAGTTTTTAATTTAACTTTCTTGAAATATTTCTGTTCTCCAAACTTAAACATGTAGCCATTAGTTGGTAAGCCAGCACCAATCAGCATTACCATGAACATGAAACCTATTGATGTATTGGATGGCACTTTTAAGAGCATTCTCGAATGGGATAGTTGGAATGCCCACGCATAGTATTGTAAATCGGGCAGGGATGGCCCCCCCTTTTCCCTCCTCCTCCTCAGCTTTTTCCAAGATATTCTTGCTGACTTATATCCCCACACGAAGGAGTTAAACTCTCTCTGGCATTTCTCTAGAGCTGTTTTATCAAAGGCGAGGGGAATCGTGTTAAATAAGAAGGTAAACTTGGGAAGGATTGACATCTTTAACAGACTTACTCTGCCTAGGATAGTCAGTGGGAGATTAGCCCAAGATTTTAAAGATTTTTTAATTTCCTTAAGAATTCTCTCAAGGTTAACTTGGGCAATTTGGGCGATATCTTGCACTATCCGGATTCCCAAATATCTCATTGAGTTTGATGTGTTTAACCGTAGGTCAGGTATGTTCCATGCCATAATGTCTGTTTTGGAGGCGTTTATCTCATAGCCCGAGATACGGCCAAAGTCTTCCCGTTTCTCAATGACTACTGGGAGTGTGGTCTCCGGGTCTGAGGTAAAGACCAAGATGTCATCTGCGTACAAGGCTACCCGCTTTTCCCACTCCCCGAACCTAAAAGATGGAATAGAATCTTCTCGTCTGAGAACTTCCGCAAACGGTTCTATGTATAGATTGAAGAGGAGGGGGGAAAGCGGGCAGCCCTGTCTTGTACCTCTAAAGATCCTGAGCGATTCAGACAGTTTGCCATTTATTAGAAGCCGTGCTGTTGGCGATTTATATATAACCTTTATTGTTCGACAGAATTTCTCCCCTAAGTTGACCTTCTTTAAAACGTCGTTTAAATAGGGCCAGTTTACCCTGTCGAAAGCTTTAGCCGCGTCTAGGGTGAGGGTTGCCAGCGGGATAGAAAAAGCTGAGGCGATGTCAATTGCCCCCACTAGATCATATGTTAGGTCGGAGAGCTGACGCCCTTTAATAAATCCCTTCTGGTCTTGATGGATTATTTCCCCCATTACTGATCCCAATCTAGCTGCTAAAATGGAGGCATATATCTTGCAATCATTATTCAACAATGAAATTTTTGTCACTTGCTGTGACATTAATGTCAAGGCAGAGAAATCAAACCTTCAGACAAAGAAAGCTTCATCTTTAACTCCTGTTTTATCGTGTTGGTAACTTAATCAACTCCAATGAATATCTGGTAAATTTGATTATATTCCACAGCCTGGCAGTTTAGATAGAATAGCAATCTTTGCTTGAAAAAGAAGATAAAATGATTGGCAACATTTTGTTTCGTGTTTTTGTAGCTATGGTGAGTGCTTGAAGCCCCTAGAGTTTTTTCTAATTGGAAAACGTTGCCTTTTTTTGCAGCAGATACTAAACAAAGTATAGATGCAACATAATATTGTATGAGTTACCAGCTGTGGGAGAGAGATCGTAATTGGCAGGCTACATGAAGTTTGATTTTATGATCATTTAATTGCAGATGTTGGGACATTTAAAAAATAGTAGACATGGAATTTAGATCATACAATCACGTTTCTGGCATATAAACTTCTTAGGGATTCTCTAGGACCACTGGATCTCTTACTGTCAACTCCATTCATGATTTACAGCCGATCCAGATTATGGAATCTGTGTAATCCTTTCTTACCAGGTCGCGGGGACAGATAGAGAAAGATATGGAGAGCATGGTTTTGCATGTAGTATGCCCAGTTCTTGATTTTTATTAAAATAAGGTACTCCTGTAAATCCACGTCATTCATAGATTTCACATGGAGCTCACTTGCAAAAAATTACTCCATGCAGAATGTTCACCAGGTGTAAATGTATGCATGCAGTCACTACACCCGGTCGATCTGCAGAGGTGGGTTGATAAGGGTGTGCAGCAGGACGGCAGGGGGCAGGGCGGGTTCTGGTGAGCAGTAGCGCTTCAGTGTGTGCACTTGTGGATGCTATGGCTGCAATGGCTGTGTGGTCGTAATGCAGGGAGCAGGTAGAAAGGACGCTGCATGCTGAACCTGCCATAACCCCCTTTGAGCCTGATTGCCTGATTGATCTGGATTGGTTACACTCATTTCAACCCCATTTGGAATCAAATTCTGTCTCAACCTACTTCCAAGCTTTTCCCCAAAAACCCCAATGAGAACTTAGCAGCTACCACCAATACTACCTGACAACATTGGATACTGGATATAGGTCATTGGACATCGGATATTGCCTTTAGCCTGTGTTCTTGATGTGTGGTGGAGGCCGCAGCCTGGGATCCAGTGGAAGGAGGTAAGTGGATCCTGTGTGATTTAATACCACTAAATGCTGTCGTTCCTGCTACCTATCCTACTGTAGTTCTTATTGTGACTTAGGCCTCTACTGTGCTGCTATTGGCTAGCAGTTGCTGCTATTGGTCATTGGTACTGGTATTGGTGTTGGTATTGGTACCAGTGTTGCAACTGGTTTTTGCCATAAATATTGCCACTGCTTCTGCGACTGTCATTGCACCACATTGTATAGGGTGCAACACCAACACTAGCTATTCGATTCTTCATCTATCTCATAACTTTAAATCCTAGGATTTTGAAAAACATCAGTTAGCCAAGACTTCACTGAGTTTCCAGGTACACCAGAAAAAGCAGGGGTGAAACGTTTTGGGTAAGAATGGGGAAACATAAAACACAGACACACGCCTGCACAGCCATAACTGCTTCCATAGTCACCACAACCTCTGCAACCACAACCATGGATTCGTTTTCGACACAAGCAGTGGACATTATAAATGAAGAGATCATGCTGGCAGAGCAGCACCTCTCTTTTTCCTCCCCAACTTCATATCAATAAAACTCTTCCACAGAAGGACACCAGCCCAGTTCCCCAAACAAGGACATACGACCTAGGGTCACAACTGAATTGATGGAGGGAGGGCGGAGAATGCGATTCAAAGCAGTCTATCTTAGAAATCCCTGATACTCCCCAATGCCACCTGCAGGTGATCCTGTTGGAACCTGAAATTGTAGTAGTCATTCCTGTAACAGAAGATGCGGCTAGAAAAAGACAAAGAAAGAGACAGGAACCTGCATCCAAATTTAGGCGACCCAAGGTCACAATTATCCAGTCAGCAAAAAAGGACTCCCTGGGGAGGGTAAAGGAAAAGCCGGGCCCCACACCAGACTATCTCCATGAAACAGTTACCACTGCTCTAAACACTAAGCTGAAACCCATCTCGGACCATCTCACTGCCATATAGCATACGCTAAGGAAACTAACTCAAGAGTGTTCAAATAAGGATAACAGCACCGTCTTCTAGCTATTGATGGTTCCCACCAGGACCTAACCCAGGAGCGAAATAAAGAATCTGAATGCAAGCTTTAACACAATAGTTAGTTGTGATCCAACTGTTACCCTGGAATTAAGTATTTCAATAAAAGTGCCAGATGTAATTTTAGTCATAGAGAGTAGTCCCGCCGGCACGCACCAGGCCCTGACAGAATCCCTTCAGACCTTTTCAAATCTCTCCCACATTTCTGGGCACCCTTAATATCAAGTGTTATAGTAAGTACAATTACGGGCCCCTGGCAGGAGGATATCATCATCCCAATTTTCAAAAAAGTGGACAAGAGTCGGCCTCACTGCTACCGCAGATGTCCCTCCTAGATAGCATTGTTAAAATCCTAGGAAGGGTATTATCGGCCAAATTGGAAACTTGGGATACAGAGTCATGCAGGCTCTCAGACCTACAGGTTGGTTTTCGGCCACGCCTGGGCACCATTGAACAATCCTTAAATCCCTCCCTGATTGTCCAAAAGTACACTAAGGCCAAAAGAAGATGTGTCCATCTTGCATTCATGGACCCAACAGGTGTCTTTGATATGTTAGACCTCCCCAAGCTGTAGACCATAATGCTCCAATTAGACATTATTAGCCAATAATATCCCTACTCAGTAGGCTACGTGAACATACTTTAGCCGGAGTGCGGTCCATCAGGAATGGAAACCTATCTGAGGACTTCCTATTATTATATTAGTGGCAAATATCTACAAATCGTGGAGAACAAGTTTATAAGAAGACTATTGGCAGTTCCACACTCTACCTCGAAGGTCTTTTGCCATGAAGAGGTTGGGCTTGTTTATTTAGAAGGTTATATCAAATTGCAACTGCTTCTGTTATGGCTCAGAATCTTAAAAAACCCAGAAACCCATCTGGGCAGGTCAATCTTACAGGACTGTCTGAAGCTGGACAACTGTCTGGATATCCCATGGCTTAAGTACATTAAAGCAGGTTTTGAAAGACTTGGTGCCCCAAATTGTTATCTTAACTGGGATAGTCTTTTGATCATTCCCCTAATTCAGACTAAAGCACTTTTTAATCAAAAGGCACAAAGGACATGGGAAGAGACTAGATCAGGACAGCTAGAAAACACTGCACTCCCTGCACTTTATTTACAGATCACTATAAATGAGAGGCACAAGTTTCTACTGAAATGGTCCCGTCTCCTAACCAATACACTTTCAGCTAGCTTTTACAGTAAAAGGCACGTGGCTTTCTTCTCTTTCTTACTGTTACTATAATTCCCAGCAGACAAAGCACTGCACTTTTTGCTTTTTTGCACATTTTACACTGCACAGAGAGTGCTGTTTCTCCGCCCTATACTACGAGAATAAAAAAACAGATTCCATAGTGTGGCCTTTACGTATTTGCACTCCCTGAGATACAAAACCGTTATACATGCTGTTTTAAATTACATGTTAAGTGCCATAAAGGTAAGATCTTATTATTGAATTGCTTTTTTATGGTATAGATGTCTTTTAATGCCTGTTTTTAGTATTTTACACAAATGTTTGCCTCAATCGGATGTACCATGTTACAACGCATACCATTACAACTACCTACCATTACAACGCTACCATTACAACGCATACCATTACAACGCATAGCGCTTAGAGGTGCTGGATAGTGGTAAGTATAATTTACTATTCCAACTCCAGTCCCGTGGACACTAGGGAAGGTGTTGGATAGTAAATTAAACTTATTCCCTATCCTAGAGCGCCCCCCAGCGCAATGCGTTGTAATGGTATGCGTTGTAAAAGTTGCGTTGTAATAGTAGGTAGTTGTAAAAGTTGCGTTGTAACAGGTGTATACCCCTCAATCTCATGAATTGTAATCCTGTATATGGTTCTTTAAAATCTGCTATGACTTTTATGGCTCAGTTGAGTAGAATAAAGTATTTTAAATGACGGACTTAGTATGCATGCAGACATCTGATACATTGTTAGCATTGTTTCTTTCACTTCACCCTTTCAACACTATTTTTCTCAGTGCAGTATCTCCTATAACAGCCAATGAACATGCTGGTGTTCCCTCCCCATTTACTATCGCAGTAGAAGATATTGATTAATTTCCATTGTAACAAACACCCGCATGCAAATACACACAAGTACTCAAGGTTGAAACTGTTCATAAACTTCGATAGGTCCACCAAGAAACTCCCACAAACACACCCCATATTATACAGATGCAAATCTGGAGCTTCCACATTGCTGGCATCTGTTCATCACATCCAGCCTAAAACAATTTCCCATGAAACTGCATCAGACCATGGCACTTTGTTGTCATACAACGTCTCTGATACCTGTAGGTATGGAGGAGTACTATTTTAATGCTCCACTTGTCTTACGTTGTGCACTATGGTCCAAGCAACAGTGGTGTGATGTGTTACAATATGGCTGTCATGCATTGGTGTAAGGTTTGTGCTTGTGTATTTTAAAGTTCTGCTTAGTGTTTGATTCTTTAGTGTTATGTTCAGTTTCAGTGTTATTGTTCAGTTCCTTGATCGGCTGTAGTACTCTTGTCTCTCACAGAGCCAATTGGGTCTGACCACTCTGACTAGCAGTGTGTAACAGCAATGAGGCTAGATGTAGCTGGTGTTAATACACACCACGTTGGGAAGCCGAACCTTTAACAGACATTAAATGCAAAAATATTGAGCAGCGTAACAATTAATCAAGAGATCATCGACCTTTCAACTGACCAGAGC
Source organism: Lissotriton vulgaris (assembly GCF_964263255.1). Lineage (NCBI taxonomy): Eukaryota > Metazoa > Chordata > Amphibia > Caudata > Salamandridae > Lissotriton > Lissotriton vulgaris. The sequence continues at coordinate 934,642,577 of NC_141699.1, forward strand.
TCTCACACATTACTGCCACTAGATGAATGTAATGCATTTAAATTTGAACTGTTTTTATACATTTTTCTCTCAATATAATTCTTTGAACATAAACCATGAGAGAACTTCTACATTCTAGCAAAACTTATCTAATGATATTCTCAAAGAGACGTGATGTAGGAAATGTGCAGATATACTACCTCAAATAAAATGGATTCTCGACCTACTAGAGTCATGAAACTTAGCAAGCGTATTGAGTTTAAAAGGCACTTGAAAGCAATAAGAAAACAGCATCAATATTGATTATTAAGAATTAGTTCACATCTTGATATACAGAGGCAAGGGAACATTGATGCTAAAGCAATAAGCATGTAAGCATACACGATTATGGATGACCCGTTTTCAGTTGTTGGTACCCCATACCAGCACTGTCCCGGGACACAGGGGCACAATGGTGAGCATATGAAAAAGAGGCTGGGACATGCAGACCCCAAAATTAATGCAACCTGCATATGCCATGAGGCAGCACTGTTGCACCAAAGAAGAGAACAGGGAGGACACACTATCTGGAGGGCCAGGCAATTAGATTTGGAAGACGATTTTGTGGACACCGAGCTTTGGACGCAACTTACCCTGTCCACTTCTTTAGCTATTTTTCACTTACCTGGAAACCCGGGCACAATGTCAGTTTCTTGTCTACATGAGTAGAGAATAGGGATAGACTTGCTCTCTTGGGATTTGGTCATTAGGACTGACAGGATAGTGACTGAAACTGTCAGACACCTTCTGACGTAGCACTTATAGCAGCCTTTAACCTCATCAGAGCGTCGAACGTTCAGTGCCCAGTGCTGAACGTTCGAAGAACGAATGCTGGCCCGTCGGCCAACGGTCATGCGCAGCACTGGGGAGGTAGTGATTGTGACGACCGTTGGCCGACGGCAGCAGTTAAGGGGTTAAGCAGTTCTGAATTTTGTTGTTGAACTGTATACGGCAGGTCCAGATTCTCAGCAGACTGGGCAGTCTACCCAGCTATGGCCTGTGCAGGTAATTAAATAAATAACACAATTCCCCTCGTGGTCGTCAGTCGAAATCCCGCCTCCACCCGGTCCCACCACTCTTACCTGCACGAGCCACGGCTGAGTCTACCTCTTTCTCCTTGAGGTCACAACAACAGCAGTTGCTTAACCCAACTCCAATGAGGGGCAGACCTGATTCCTGCCCATCCCGTAAGCCCGTATTTTTAATTGGTAGCAGAGCCAGTTCATAACCTTACACAATGTCAGTTAGTGCCTGGCACACTAACCAAACAGAATGTGTGCAAAAATTGACATTATGGGTAAATAATCTTGCCCAAGTGCATCTTTCTTTGGTATACTTTAGTCCCATTGAAGTTAATGTTCCATAAAGTTAATAGTCGACCTGACTTGATGGTGATGCATGTAAAACATGCACTGATAATCTTTCGCATGGACCAATATGACTTGCTTTTGGTGGTTCCCTGAACACGTCAAAGTAGGGCCGATGACCACACCTTAAACCTTCTTGATACAAGATAGTGGAAAGCACTTCCTGTTTCTATTAGGCATGAGTCCTAGCTTTTTGCTTTTCAAGAAAAAGTTGAAGACCTGGATGTTTGAATAGTTTCTTCCATTTATTTTTGGAACAAAGGGTAGAACTGCGTTCAAGTGCCAGGACACCAAAATATTTGAGTGTTATCATGCTCTACACACATTGTAAACAAATAAATCCATCTGCCAATGAAGGGATACCATGTACATGTCATATATTTACATTGGGATATTTTAAGCGTTTTTGTTTGTTTGATGAATGTAAACGTCCAACTAAATATGGCAAAGATGATGACACTAAGGCAAATATGTTGGTCCATGTCAGCTTACAGTTGATTAATAATAAAAGCAGTAGAGAATCTCCCAAAAATGATAGGTCTAAAATTGTTATCGAAGTGACGGTTTTCTTTATTTCAAGAGAGAGGAGACTACAGCTTTCCTTAGAGAACCTACAATAGCAGACTCGATCAGGAATTCTTTAGGGTAGAAGCCCCACTGTAAAATATTTTGGGGTTTTGGTGGAGGCTACATCCTGAGCTGTGGGCTTTAAGTCACTTAAGGTAGGTCCTTATCTCAACTGCAGAGATGTGAGAAAAGCCACATTGAGTATGGGCAAACGTTTCACACTGCAAATGTGAAGAGGATTTTTATACTAGGGTAGTGCGAAAAAAGACATAACCCACATATCTGTAACTACATCACATTTGCCATTCTCTCTGATGCCAATCGTTACAATGGCCAACTTCTTTCTCAACAAATGAAAGAGAGAAATACACATTTGCTAGGTGTGCAGTGGAGGTGTTGACTGCAGCAAGGGAAAGGACATTACTGACCACACAAAAGAGTTCCTTCGAAGTGGTATGAAAATTAACCAATACTAATAGAGCAACAACTTTAGCCACTTTTCTATTGGCACAATGATTCAAATGGTGCAGTGTCGTGCAATTCATCACAGTCATGTGCTAGATATAGGGGAAATTTAGACTTTGGTGGAAGGGTACTGTGTCACAAATTAGCAGAATATCCCCCCTACCTAACTACGAGTGCATTATAATGCATTTGAACTAAGATGAACAGGATATCTGTCACATTTGTGACAGAGTACCCAGCCACTAGCCTCTAAACCAGGCCCATAGTGTCCGCCATTTTTCCTTGAATTGTTGTCTCCATCGTTCTATTTATTTTATTTAAAAAAACAGTTTTTTATCCCATTTATACGCATCCTCCTCCCTCCCCACCCACCCCCCGCACAAGACCACTAGCATACGAGAAGACTTATTACAATCATAAATCTGAAGTTAAACATTAGAGTTCATTAGGATATATACAGTGACAGCAAAATAATAAAAAATAAAATAATAATGAAAAATAACTACATTGCAACCTATGTATATCCCTGAATCCATTGCAAAAGCGGTGCCAAGATCTGCATACCCTTTCTTCTTTTGTTAGATCCTTTATTTTTATAGATTGTGACCTCTAGGCTGCAAGTTGCATGCAGCCTGGCCCTCCATTGTTGGAAGGCAGGAGGATTAGGATCGAGCCAAGTTGTGGCAATACAGAGTCGAAGGATTGCCATGGCCACAAAAATCAACCCCTGGATGTTTTTCTGCCGCTCATAATTTGCTACCCCCAAAATAATTTCCTCGGTTGTAACATCCACTCTTATTTAGCACACCTCGGACAAGAATTCGGATATATCTTTGATCAGAATATTAAGCGTTTTACATGTTGCAAACATATGTATAATATCGGCCCCAAACAACGCACAAGTGGGCATGAAGTTCCCTTCCCTATTGTCCATTTGGCCATTCTCTCTGGTGTATAATATAGGCAAAAAAATTTTTTATAGCATTGTGCCTGTAATTTGATCGACATTAACGATGTTTGGGCTAACTCATAAGCACGATGGGGGATGGTAGGCTGCACTCTCAACTTAATCTGCCAAGCAGAGTAATGTTTGTCCATATCATCTGGAAAAACTAAATTAAGGGCTTCGTATATTTCCCCAATATTGGATGCGTTTTTTTTACAGAGATTATCAATCAATTGATTATTATGAAAATTGCATTGCCCGCCATTTTTCTTTGCTAAAAAGTCTCTAACCTGCAGAAACTTAAAAAAATACCTTTGGCTAATATTATATTCTGCATGTAAATCTCCAAACAGCTTGAAGCCCCCTGGTGCATAAAAACAGCCCAACTGTACTATTCCAGCCGATACCCATCTATTAAAACAGCTATCATGAAAAATGTCAGGTAGATCATTATTATGGCTCACTGGAGTATAGTATGAGTATTGCCCAAACCCCAAAAGCCTACGAACATTGCTCCACACTTTATACTCCCCGGCAATAGTTTTCAATTTAACTTTCTTAAAATAGCTATCATTTACATGCCGCCAAAAGCAACCAGTACAATCTTCTCCTAGTATAATTTCTTGTGGGGTCGGAATCAATTGCCCGGTGCAATCATGAGATATCATTTTGACAGTGGTCACTCTAGGGTCTCTCATCATGATTTTATTATTAAGAACAATCTTGGTTTTATTAGAGTTCAATTTATAGCCGGAGACTAACCCAAAACGATACGCCTCTTCTTCTATCACATATTTACAACAAGGGGTGGTGAGGGACAGAGTCTCTGAATTAAGCAGAAAGCTCTCACCCCGTCAAGAGATCAGGGCTAGATCCAACACCGTTTTTTAGCTCACTGCACCATCCCAGTTTCAGAACCTGGCTGTATGCAAATTTGTCTGTTCCTGTCCCAGTGCATGATGGGAACAGGGCAAACCAAACTACAAAAGCCAATTCTTACACTGGGAAGGAAACAAGCTCCCGGGGACCGGTTTCTGGCATTACAGCCGTCTTCGGCCCGGTTTGCTTGAATCCTGATGGTGCAATGAGCAAGGGTCTCACATCTGAGAATACCCTTCCACGCTTAGGGTGGACAAAAATATTTACAACAAGGGGTGGTGAGGGACAGAGTCTCTGAATTAAGCAGAAAGCTCTCACCCCGTCAAGAGATCAGGGCTAGATCCAACACCGTTTTTTAGCTCACTGCACCATCCCAGTTTCAGAACCTGGCTTTATGCAAATTAGTCTGTTCCTGTCCCAGTGCATGATGGGAACAGGGCAAACCAAACTACAAAAGCCAATTCTTACACTGGGAAGGAAACAAGCTCCCGGGGACCGGTTTCTGGCATTACAGCCGTCTTCGGCCCGGTTTGCTTGAATCCTGATGGTGCAATGAGCAAGGGTCTCACATCTGAGAATACCCTTCCACGCTTAGGGTGGACAAAAATATTTACAACAAGGGGTGGTGAGGGACAGAGTCTCTGAATTAAGCAGAAAGCTCTCACCCCGTCAAGAGATCAGGGCTAGATCCAACACCGTTTTTTAGCTCACTGCACCATCCCAGTTTCAGAACCTGGCTGTATGCAAATTAGTCTGTTCCTGTCCCAGTGCATGATGGGAACAGGGCAAACCAAACTACAAAAGCCAATTCTTACACTGGGAAGGAAACAAGCTCCCGGGGACCGGTTTCTGGCATTACAGCCGTCTTCGGCCCGGTTTGCTTGAATCCTGATGGTGCAATGAGCAAGGGTCTCACATCTGAGAATACCCTTCCACGCTTAGGGTGGACAAAAATATTTACAACAAGGGGTGGTGAGGGACAGAGTCTCTGAATTAAGCAGAAAGCTCTCACCCCGTCAAGAGATCAGGGCTAGATCCAACACCGTTTTTTAGCTCACTGCACCATCCCAGTTTCAGAACCTGGCTGTATGCAAATTAGTCTGTTCCTGTCCCAGTGCATGATGGGAACAGGGCAAACCAAACTACAAAAGCCAATTCTTACACTGGGAAGGAAACAAGCTCCCGGGGACCGGTTTCTGGCATTACAGCCGTCTTCGGCCCGGTTTGCTTGAATCCTGATGGTGCAATGAGCAAGGGTCTCACATCTGAGAATACCCTTCCACGCTTAGGGTGGACAAAAATATTTACAACAAGGGGTGGTGAGGGACAGAGTCTCTGAATTAAGCAGAAAGCTCTCACCCCGTCAAGAGATCAGGGCTAGATCCAACACCGTTTAATTTTGGATTGGGTAAGAGTGGTCTGTTTAACTCAGACACTCTGTTCATCACCACCCCCTTTTCTAAATTGTTTTTGGCCACTATAGGTGTGGCAGGGTATACTCAGACATGAGTCCCTTTCTCACTGCTCCATCAGGATTCAAGCAAGCCGGGCCGAAGAAGGCTGAAATGCCAGAAACCGGTCCCCGGTAGCTTGTCTCCTTTCTGGTGAAGAATTGGCTTGGTAGTTTAGTCTGCCCTGTTCCCATGATGCACTGGGCCAGGGACAGACTGATTTGCATATAGCCAGGTTCTGAGCTGGGATGGGGCAGTGAGATAAATAACGGTGATGGATCAAGCCCTGATCTTTGGACTGGGTAAGAGTGGTCTGTTTAACTCAGACACTCTGTTCATCACCACCCCCTTTTCTAAATCGATTTTGGCCACTATAGGTGTGGCAGGGTATACTCAGACATGAGTCCCTTTCTCACTGCTCCATCAGGATTCAAGCAAGCCGGGCCGAAGAAGGCTGAAATGCCAGAAACCGGTCCCCGGTAGCTTGTCTCCTTTCTGGTGAAGAATTGGCTTGGTAGTTTAGTCTGCCCTGTTCCCATGATGCACTGGGCCAGGGACAGACTGATTTGCATATAGCCAGGTTCTGAGCTGGGATGGGGCAGTGAGATAAATAACGGTGATGGATCAAGCCCTGATCTTTGGACTGGGTAAGAGTGGTCTGTTTAACCCAGACACTCTGTTCATCACCACCCCCTTTTTGTAAATCGTTTTTGGCCACTATAGGTGTGGCAGGGTATACTCAGACATGAGTCCCTTTCTCACTGCTCCATCAGGATTCAAGCAAGCCGGGCCGAAGAAGGCTGAAATGCCAGAAACCGGTCCCCGGTAGCTTGTCTCCTTTCTGGTGAAGAATTGGCTTGGTAGTTTAGTCTGCCCTGTTCCCATGATGCACTGGGCCAGGGACAGACTGATTTGCATATAGCCAGGTTCTGAGCTGGGATGGGGCAGTGAGATAAATAACGGTGATGGATCAAGCCCTGATCTTTGGACTGGGTAAGAGTGGTCTGTTTAACCCAGACACTCTGTTCATCACCACCCCCTTTTTGTAAATCGTTCTCCTATCACAGGCATGGCTAAATTAGGATCTCTGGTAACAAGCGCGATGTCATCGGCATATGCTAGGATTTTAGGGCCAGATGTAGGTGAAATAGATTTACCGATTTTAAATTACCGAATTTTACCGATTCGGTAATTAAAAATCGGTAAATCTATGGGGTCGACATGTAGGTATTCCAAATGTGCTGGAATACCGAATCGGATTAATTAGCCCATAGGAATGAATCGGCATTACCGATTCGGTATTTACCGAATCGGTAAATACCGATTTTCACAAGGGTGCAGGGGGTGCCACTTTGTCACCCTCTGGCACCCCCAAAACAGGCTTGGGTGCCATGTGGCAGGCATACATTCCCTGAGGTTAGGTCTGCCTGTCACATGGCATAGGTGTGCATGCACACATGTGCATGCACACCGGAATCGGTATTTCACCATCAAATTGGATTTGATGGTAAAATACCGATTCAGTAAGGCTCCTGGGACTCTGAAGAGTCCCACCTACATATGGGTGGCTCAGATTCGGTAAATTTACCAATTTTTTTTATTTTACAGAATCGGTAAAATTACCGAATCTGTAATTTTACTGATTCGGTAAAATAATGCCCCCTACATACCTAACACCTATTTACCGATCGGTAACGGCCGAAAATACCGATTTTCGGCCGTTACCGACCGACCTACATCGGGCCCTTAGTATTATGCGTTCGTATTTGAATCGGTGGTATTGATTAAAGGTTCTCCAGCCATCGGATGAATGGGTCGATGTATATCGCAAAAAGAAGAGGGGAGCAAGGGCACCCCTGCCTAGTCCCCCTCGAAATCGCAAAGTTCTCTGACAGAAGTCCATTAACTAATACCTTGGCACTTGGTTTATGGTATAGCCTTTGAGTAGCCTTTATGAATCTATTAGTGATTCCACAGTGAGACATTGCAGCCCATAGAAATCTCCAGGAGACCCTATTGAACGCCTTCTCTGCGTCTAGCAGGATAAGCGCCATAGGGTCTCCTGTTGATTCTGTATAATCAAATAGAGAGATTACCCGTTGTATATGGTCCGTTGTTGACCTTCCTGGTATAAACCCATGTTGATAATGTGATATTACTTTATTTAATATTGGTGCAAGTCTAGCTGCCAAAAGTTTTGAATACATTTTTGAGTCCCCTTTGATCAATGTGATAGGTCGGTAAGATCCTAGATCGAGAGGGCTTTTATTTTTTTTCAGGAACACCACGATCTTAGCTTCTGACCATGAGGCCGGTGGAGTCTCCCCCTGAAATATATGAATAAAGAGTTCTACCATTATGTTTTTTAATTGATCAGCACATTTCTTATAGAATTCTGTAGGAATCCCGTCCAGTCCTGCCGCTTTTCCACTAGATAGTGAATTTAAAGAGTGAAGAATCTCTTCCCAAGCAGGTAGATCATCTAGCATATCCTGATCTTCCTTCTCAAATCTAATCCCTGGTATTGTATTTAAATATAAATTAGGATCCCCCAGTCCCACAGTAGGTTCTGTGTATAAATCTTGATAAAATCTCTGGAATGATGCCCTTACCTCAGATGGTTCCGATCTTAGGCCTAGTCTAGGATCTTGAATTTCTTTTATAATGCTAATTGATGTCTCCTCCCTTATACAAACTGCCAGCTGATGTCCGACCTGTTCACTTAGCTCATATACCTTCTCTTTATATATTGATGCTTTAATGATAGCTTTTTCCACTAATATTTCTGATATAAGATTCCTGGCTACGGCTACCTGAGTCAGGATGTTAGCTATCGACAGGCCCTGTTGTGTTGCTAAAATCAAGTCCTTCTCAATTTTACTCAGATTTTTTTGTAGTGCTGCCATATGGAGTTTCCCTTCCCTATTAGACCTATGTGAAAATTGCAACTTCTCGCCCCTTATGCCCGCCTTCAGGGGGTCCAAGACAATCTGGATTGATACACTGCCCAGAATGTCTTCAATAAATCCCAGGATACAACCCCTCATGTGTTGACAATACTTATCGTTCTTTAATAATGCCCTCTCGAATGTCCAGTTCATAGATGGGCGGGTATTATGGTTGCAAATTAAGTTTAAAATTAATGGATTATGATCCGACAAGACAACTGCAATTTTTCTATCGAACATAAAGATTTCAGTGAGTTTGACATTAACATATAATCTAGCCGTGCATGCCGGGAATGAGGGTGTGAAAAAAATGTAAATCCAGGATCTCCATTATGATTATATTGCCACCCATCTAATAGGCCATGTGTAATGCACATATCTTTCAGTGCTTGGAAGACTCTTGGTTTTCTACCCTGATATTTGAATTCAGGACCAGGTGTCCAATCCCCTGGAAGATGTAGATTAAGATCTCCACAGACGATCAGGGGTAGGGGCCAATGTCTTAGCTCATTAGAAATCTCGGTCATCATTTCTGGTTCATCAGAGACGCTCCCATAGATGGTGCAGAGTGTCATTTTATTTAGTCCATTAATATACAGACATTCAGTGATTGCCCATCTACCAAATCTGTCAGACAAACTCTATTAAATTGGAGTCCCCCCCCCCTTTTGCTAAGATCGCCACCCCCTTAGTTCGGACACCTTGTGTTGAAGCAATAATAAATTTATACCCCAGTGATCCTTCAAGATGCGTTTCTTGCATGCAAACGATATTTGCTTCCATTGACTTCAGCCTTACTGCAACCTTCTGTCTTTTTTTAATATCACTGAGTCCGCAGATGTTAAGTGAAACAATTTTTAGCTTAGCCATATTATTACTAGGTCTTTTCCCGGATTGCTAAATCCATTAGTCATTGTGTCTTTTTCTGTATGCCCCATAGCTAAGTCTTTTCCACCCTTCCTGTGCTCGAAATCCCTTGGTCTTGTGCCCTCCCTTTCTCCCTCAACCCCTCCCTTAGTCCCCTATTATTTATTTTAATTGCTTTTAAACCATCCGCTGACTACACCTTTTCTTGCTGTCTAGAATAAGGGTATTTCCTGGCTTCTGTGTCATTATCTAGGATTGCAGCATATAATCTGTCTAAAGGCACGGTATTCAAATATTAAATAGTTGCTATCACTCTGTCTTGTATGACTTGTTTCTTAGTTTGCTTCCAGCCGAGCCATCTTCAATGAGAGTTAAGAGGATAATCACATGGTGAGAGTGTGCCTTTATGGTTCATGATTCAACAAACTCAAGAACCAGTATTCTAGTTTAGATTTAAGGATATTTAGCATAAAGATGAGGTGCATGGACTGGCACAGTATGTGTTAGTATTCACCACTGAAAATCAACATACATTCTTTCTAAAAAAATGTGGATGCTGGACCAGAAACTGCAGAATCTATGTAGATTTTTGCACACAGGTGCACACATTCAACTTGACTTAATTTGCTTTTTGGCATTTATTTGCTTGAGTGAGTACATTCATTTTAACTCTCTGAGGAAATGTGTCCCACGTCTATCCAAACAATGTTTCATCTTTGTAGCAACCCCAGGCTGTTCTGGCTACTACTTTGCAATTTCCCCTTAATCAGTGATGGGAATTAAGTAATAGGCCTAGGTAAATTCAAGGTACATTTAGGGTAGCAAGACTATGTAGTTAAACATAGAGTTTTAGCTAGGGGTAGGAGCAGACTGAGATAATTCTGTTCCTGAGTAATTACAGCAAAATTATTTGTAATTATGTGTGATTGTGTGAGAAGCATAATCGAGCATTTAGCACTATTTGCTTAGTGCAAAATTTACCCCTCGCATCCGAAATGGGCCTGAGGAATCATTTTGTGCTAAGAAAATAGCACTTAATGCTACAGGGCATGAACAGCAGTCGCCAGCAGCTGCTCGTTCTTCCTTAAGTAATTGTTCCTGTGCTCTTGCAGTAGGATTTTTGCTTCACATTACTGTTAATTACTCTAGCTGACGAAATCGCATAATTTCAAATCACAAGAGTAATGCATAATTACTGAAATTACTCTAATTACTCCAGCATAATTAAAAATCCTCCCAGGTCTAGTTTCATCTTAAACATAGGTTTAGACTTGTATGAGTCAGCTGCTGAAAGAGTTTCATGGTCTAATTCTATTGATTTCAATTGATGATTAATAGATTGATTTATCCCGTTAACGTATGTAGCACACACTATGTAGTAATGTCTCTTGGTGCTAGAAATCCATGGGGCATATTAACAAGGGCATTGCGCCATGGAGCGTCACTTTTTCTGACGTTCCAGTGGCGCAATACATTGCTCCATATTAAAAAAGGGGCGCTAAGCCACTTCGCATGGCTTAACACCGCTTTGTAAATATCGTACCTTTTGACGCAGGTATCTATGTGAAGGGGAGTGTAATGGGGGTTTCTGTAGGTGTTCCACCACAAAACCCATTGATTTCTGATACTGCCACAAATTTACAAGAATCTGTAAATCTGTGACAGTGCCATAAACTAACACCATTGAAAATCAGGCGTTAGAGTGGTGGACTTTCTCATGTTTTTTCCTCTTTCTATGTGCACTTGAAGGATCTAAATGATTGTTTATGTGCAAGAAGGTGTCCCTTCCTGCGCATAACCAATCATCCCTGCAATGAAGACACCCTTTCACCATGGCTCAAGGGTGTCTGCGTTGGCACTAGGCAACTCTCTATAGCACTGGCAGAAAGCAAAACACAGGGGTGCGCATTAATCTTGTGAATACAATTCATCCCTGCATTTTTAAATGACACAGCGCTTCACTGCTAAAATGCCTGCTGCGCCGCGCCAGTTCTTTGTAAATATGCCCTCCTGTTGTCTAATGAAAATCAACAGAATACTGCGGGCTGCACATTCCATAGGACTAACCTCACCCAACCATCAATGAAGAGTCAGGTTTTAAGAACACCGAATTTAAGATAGTTGGTAAGTCTGACTTAGTCTGAAATGGATTTATAGTATCCCACGGCCAACATTAAAAAAAATCAGGAAACAGCGTTTACAACGCTGTCATTACATTGCGCTCCTTACAACACGGTCGTTACAATGACCGCGTTGTTAGAACGCGATGCCTTTACAGCGTAAGTCATTAGATCAACTTGCTCTAGGGGGCGCTCTAACCTAAGGAATACTATCATTTACTATTCCAACACCTTCCCTACTGTTGCGCAGGCTGGAGTTGGAATAGTAAATTATACTATTCCTAAGTCCAGAGTGCCCCCTACAGTAAGTCGATCTAATGACTTGCGTTGTAAAGGTATCGCGTTCTAACAACACGGTCATAGTAACGACCGGGTTGTAAAGAAACGCTATGTAATAGCATGCGATGTAACATGCTATATTCCAAAAAATCCCTTCGACTAATTTCTGACATCGATGTCTTTTGACTTCCTGTTGTTTATTTTCGACTCGATGCAAGTGTTGATAGGTACATCAAAGGGTGAATTTTGTAAACTAGGTCCCTAGTTCCTTTCCAGAGTAGAGCTTGATGAACCAGGCAGAGGGATTTAAAGTGCAGGTAGTCCATCAACTTTTATCAATATAGCTGCCGCCACCCTTCTATGACATAGGGCCAGATGTAGGAGCCCTAATACCGGTCGGTAACGGCCGAATTCGGCCGTTACCGACCGGTATTAGGGTCTCCAGATGTAGGGGGCCTATATTTTACTGATTCTGTAAAGTTACCGAATCGGTAAACTTACAGAATCGGTAAAATACCAGATCGGTATATTTACCGATTCGGAAACACCACATGTAGGTGGCACTCCTAAGAGTGACACAGGCCCTTAAAAATCTGTATTTTACCACCCAATCCTATTGGGTGGTAAAATACCGAATTCAGGTGTGCATGCACATCTGTGCATGCACACCTGTGCAATGTGACACACAGACATGCCCTTAGGGCATGTCTGTGTGCCACATGGCACACAAGTCCGGAATTGGGGTGCTAGAGGGTGTCAAAGTCACACCCCCTGCACCCTTGCAGGATTCGGTATTTACCGATTCTGTAAATACCGAATCTGTATTTCCCATTGATTCCTATGGGCTTTAAGGCCCATAGGAATCAATGGGAAATACAGATTCGGTATTTACAGAATCGGTAAATATCGACTCTTACAGATTCGGTAATTTTTTACCTACATCTGCCTCCTTCCAATTTACCGACTCTTAAATACCGAATCGGTATGAGTCGGTATTTAAGAGTCGGTAAATCAGAATTACCTACATCTGGCCCTTAGTCTCTTCTATGTATTCCCAAGGCCAATCTGATTCCTGTATTTTGTACAAATACCTTTCATGCAATGAACATGCAAGGATCCCTATACATAGATAATCATCGGAGATGAGCATTGAGTTGACAAATGGCCAAGTAGAATAGACCAGAAATGTTCACAGGTACGTCGAAATACCTTTCTGAAGGGGATTAGATACAAATATATAATTTTACCACCTGCTTGAATCAACATACGAATCCTCCTTGGAATAAACCATTACATATTGTGCATGCGGCCAGTTTTTGTCAGTTGATTCAGGATTATGGGGAACACTAAATATCAGCGTGAGACAGATTAGTACACTCCTAAGAGAGCCATTCACATTGGTGTGTCCCAAATGTTTATTCTCCTTGAGAATGACAATCTTTATTTGTAGATAACAAGACATGGAGTCAAATGTAATTAGGTACTAATTTCATATATTGTGGGACCATCAATTATGTATGTCATTTCCCACTGCTGCTCAAGAACACATCAATAGAAGCCAGGAAAATCAGGAAGAAGTAGAGTTTTAAATAAATCTTCACTTAAACACATTTGGGCATCCTAGTCTGTTTTTTTTACATTTATTTTTACAAAACTGAAGGTTGGCAGGAAATAATGCTGATGACTCACTGGCCTTACAAGACTGGTATTCAGGTCTAAATAAGGAGCTGGTTTTCTTCGGAATAAACGCTTTCAAAACATGCTCAATTAAGCAGAATTCCACCAACCAGTAAGCATGTAACAGAATAGTGTTGGAGAAGAGGTAAACGTCAAGTACTACAATAGGATGAAGGAAGAATCCTTAAGTTAGTCTATGGCAAAGTGTGTCCTGCTAAGACAGTTAATATTGAGAATTGTGTGATAAATAAACAGCAGTATGTGTTGAACAAGCTAGAACTTAACACTGAGTGGCTCAAAAGGAAAAAAAATGCAGTAGGTCCCAGAAGGACATTCTTGGCTTGTTTCTCAGAATCATTCTTTTTATGGTGAATGAAAATAACACTTTTCGTCCATTAGAACGTGAAAAATAATTTATAATCCTGTGTTATCAACTTCCCGTTTATTTATCTTAACTTATCTGCATGATTTTAAATAATTGCTAATTACATAATTCATTATAAAAGCAGGACACAGAAATATTAGTCCTAGAGAATGCATTGCCAAAAAGTGGAGTTAACTGCATACCCCAAGGACCCAAACATAACTTCATGAATCTAATGAATCCAACTTCCATTTCCTATATTTTTTACATTCTTGAGAGAATGTTTATCTTTTAAAGAGCTTATTATTATTAATATTATTATTATTATTATTATTATTATTATTATTATTATTATTATTATTATTATTATTATTATTATTATTGTTGTTGTTGTTGGTACACTGAAAAATAACGAAGTACAAGTTCCTTTGCTGAATGAAATAGTATACCAGATACTTCCATGCTTGTGTGAAAACAGTAGCCATTCCAGAATCAAGAGCAGCAACCTAAAATGCTCATAGCTACAAACACTTGATGACAAATACTTAACGCCTTAACCGTTTAGGTTTTTCTACCGTGGTGCGGGTGTTCTACAGAGTGGGCGGGGCTGCGTTCGCCGTTGGCCGACGGCAGCACTGGGGAGCACGGATGGGTTAAGGGCTGATTTAGAGGAGGGCGGTCCTTAAACTTCTGCCAAAAAATGACAGGAGGCTCATCCGCCCTTTCACATTCCAATACCTTATTAGCAGGGTAGAGGAAGACTGCCAGACATAATGGCAGATCTTCCAACATCTGAGACATTAGGGGCCTCGTTTATGAAAAGTGACGCAGCGATACGTCACTTTTCATTGCTCCCTCCTTGCGACATGCTGAATGTGTCATATGTACAGTATGACGCATCATGTCACAAGGAGTTACAGATACGTCAGTATTTCTGACGTATCTGTAGGTGCAAAAATGTAGCATTGCTGGAGTGTGTCACAAAAGTGACACAACTACATCAGTGAGTCATTTCACAATGGCAAGTCCCATTTCAAATGTCCCTGCGTCAGTCTTACTCCTGCTGTGAGGCAGGCGTAAGACACTGACGCATTTGCTTCCTAGAAGTGACGCAGTGAAATCTCATAGATTTCACTGCGTGGCATCTACAAGGCTTACTTATGTCAGAACGCCCACCCTGCATACATAATACCTAGCGCAGGTATGATATGGCCATGGGTTTACAAAGTGACGCATGGTGTGTCACTTTGTAAATATGACGCAACAAGGTGCATTTGTTATGCTGCTGTTGCGGCAGAACAAAAGTGACGCAAGGGCTCATAAATAAGCCCCAAGGTCTTTGCAACCCTGCCAAAAATATTGTCTAACCGATCCATTCGGTTTTTGGCTGAACACGTTGTCACCATTGTTCTTTTTATCATAACTCTTTGTATATGGTTTTGTAAAACAATTATCCAGAGTTGGCAGAACAACAGGGAAAAAACAGTGCATAGGATCACAGATAATAATTATAAGAGGTGTTGTCTGGGCTCGCAATGCAACAATCCTTCCTCACCAGGACAGCCCCAGGTGCAGCACCAAACCATGGGTAATTCTGGGTAGGTTCAGGACGTCGTGCCGTGGGCCCAAAATCTTGTAAACCACCTCTTCTGCACAAATGCACCAGTGCATGCTGCTGGACCATTGAGTCATTGACATCAGTGTATCTGACCCCCATAGTTTCATAATATTCCTTTCAGCTACCATTAGGGCCATATGGAAGAACAGTAATGAGTATTGTGGTATTGTTTGTTTATCCCAGAAGCCTAGCAACACCACCAGTGCATCCAGCGTTATGCCCAATTGCATGAGGGTGATTCATTTGAGCTGCATGTCATCCCAAAAGTGAGTGAGACGTAGGCATGCCCATATAGTATGAAGCAGTGTTCCTGAGAGATTGCATCCCTGCAAGCACCAGTCAGTCTGTATTTTTCCCATTTCAACCAGTGTAGTTCTGGTATAGCATTGTCTATGGAAGATTGTTAATTACACCAACAGGAACCCTGACCTTATCGCTACCTCCTTTGTCTATTGGCATGCGTTGGCCCAGTCAGTGTCAACCCCATGTCCCAACTCTTGTTCCCATATTTCCCTAAGTTTCGTGAGGGCCATGTGCAGTTATTGAAGAGTGTACAGTTGACCTGTGATATTGCATGCCAATGGAGTGGAGTCATCAGCTGCCTTAGCTTAAGGGGGATTCCTCTGCTACACTGATGGGTGTTAACATGCAGCCAGCCAGAGTATGTAAACTGTAGGTACTTGAAGTATTGGGAATCAACCAGGTTGTATTGGGACTGCACCCCCGAGAAGGATAGTGAACCCTCTGGCCAGAGACATCCCCCAATTTGAATATGCCGATTCTGTTCCACCCCCCCCCCCAAAAGCCCATCAATCGGTCCACCTCCAAGAGGGCCTGGGAGTCCCACTGGTCCATATCCAGAAAAACTTAGACCCGCCACCCCAGAGCTGCTGTTGCTGTATGCCAAATATTGACTACAGTGCCTGTTGTGGAGTCTCTCCTAGGCTTGGTGATTCTGCCATAAGATGCTCTTTGATAGCACCTTGGTGTGTGTGTTCTGCTGTCTTTAATCACTGACAGTTCTTTTTGTGTGGCAAACACCCAATCGTTTATTACAATCCACTGGAATACCCCGTGGTACAGCCTTATGTCCGGCAATATAATGTTGCCCTCGCATGGGCCGCTTGTGAGAGTCGTGAGAGCTATTCTGGGCTGAACCCCCATCCAATAGGAGCCTTCTGGTGGGAGCATCCATCCCTGCAAAAAAGCTATCATGTAACCCAACGGGTGTGTTCAGTAATATATGCAAGAATTTGGGGAGACTAATCATTTTATAGAGGGCTGCCTGCCCCTGTATCAAAAACAGGATTTTTTTCCAGTGTTTGGCGTCTGACTGGTGTACTCTATGAAACCTTTTTTCAGGTTCTGTTGTATGAATTTTACCCTATCTCTGGTGAGGTATATACTGAAGCATCGGAAACTGGTGCATGTCCTCTGCAGTGAACAGTCACAAGTCTCGGGTGGCCCCAATCTGTAAGGGGAAATCCCACTAAGTTCTGCCAATTTATGTGCATCCCTGAGAATGGCCTGAATACACCTCACACATAGAGTGTTCTGGCAGTAGATTCTGTAGGATCAGTAATTTAGAGTAGGATATCATTGGCGAAGAAGGAATAATATCCTCCCACTTTGGATCCCATCCTAGGATCCAAATTTGTGGTTTGCATCGAGTCCAGCAGGTCAGAGGTTCAATCACTAATGCAAACAGCAGGGGGAGAGGGGACATCAGTGATATTGTGCCTTTCATCTGTACCCTGGTTATGGGGTCTTTATACAACAGATGAACCCATGACATAAAGTCTGGCCCAAAACCCATCCTGTGGAGGGCTAAAATCAAATAGGGCCATTTGAGCAAATCAAAGGCCTTTTCGGTGTCCAGTGAGCGTATCGATGTATGTTCTCTAATCCCTGCTGCTTTATGCAGAGCACTGTAAAGGTGGCACAAATTTAGCCATCCTGACCTGTGGGGCTCAAAAAAACATTTTGCTGGATCCCCACCGAAACTATAAAAATGGTCACTCATGCACTGGTCACGAGCCGCCTGGACTACGGAAACACCCTTTACACAGGGACCACCGCAAAACTCCAGAAAAAACTCCAACGCATCCAGAACGCTTCAGCCAGGCTCATCCAATCCTATCTCACAGGACGCACCTTTCAAGTCTGGGATGACAGTCACCACTCATCCACCCTCCCACTCACTAGCGGCGTCCCCCAGGGCTCTTCCCTAAGCCCCACGCTTTTTAATGTCTATATGGCCCCCCTCGAGGACGTGGTATCACCATTTAACATCAAAATGGTGAGTTACGCCGATGACACCCAACTAGTCGTCTCCCTGTCCCAGCTGATTGAACATCCTGATAACCTGACCAACTGCCTCATAAACATCCACAACTGGATGAACGAATCATCTTTGAAATTGAATGGGACAAAGACAGAGGTAATGTTACTCGGTAAGCAATGGACAACTATCCCTCCCAAGATATGGCCCGATGTGTTCGGTGAAATCCCCCCCCCCAAATCTGAAATCAAAACACTCGGGGTGTGGCTAGAGCCACAACTCACGATGAAGACCCAGGCTACCAAAACCTCGGGCACATGTTTTGGGCTCATGCGTAAGACTCGTAAAATCCTGCCCCTACTCCCTCCTATGTCCAGAAAGCTCCTTATCCAGGGCCTAGTGCTGTCCCGCGTAGACTACAGCAATCTAGTCTATCTGGGAGCCCCCGAGGCTACAATCTCGAAACTCCAGCGGACACAGAACGCGGCAGCACGTATGATCACCAACACCCCCTCCAGAACATCTGCCAAGCCAGCCCTTAAAACCCTGCACTGGCTCCCTGTTCGCCAAAGGGTGCACTTTAAAGCAATGTGTACCACACACAAGCTCTACAACGGTTCCGGCCCAGCGATCCTCAGCAACATGATTACACCCTATACAGCAACCAGAGTGCTACGATCGCAAAACGAGAATCGAGTCCACATTCCCAGATTCAAAAAAATCCGCACGGGAGGCCGTCAATTCTCCGTTCAGGCGGCCAAGGGCTGGAACGCACTCCCTCTGGCCCTCAGACTGGAATCCAACTTCCTTGCGTTCCGCAAGAAACTTAAGACCCATTTGTTTCCCAAGTAACTCCCTTCGACTGCCGCCCGTCTCAATAGGTTCAAGCTACATAGCGCGGGGATACCCTTGGGTCACCAGGCGCTGTAGAAATCGCTAAAATAAAAAAATAAAAATAAATACTAGACATCCCGCGTAAAGAACACATCTCCGGCCACCTGAAAAACCTCCACTGGCTCCCCGTAAATAAGAGGATTACTTTCCACCTCTTAACCCACGCACACAAAGCACTTTACGAACTTGGACCCGAATGCCTCAACACACGACTGTCCTTCTACACCCCCCCCCCCCGTCAGCTACGATCCTCCAACCAAGCCCTTGCCACCATACCTCGCATCAACAAAACCACCATGGGAGGTAGATCCTTCTCCTACCTGGCAGCTAAAACCTGGAACTCTCTTCCCACTCACCTTCGCCTTACTCAGAACCACCTAGCATTCAGAAAGCAGCTTACAACCTGGATATTCGACAAATAATTCCCCCCCCTCATCCAGCGCCTTGAGACCCTATGGGTATGTAGCGCGCTATATAAATTTTTTGACTTGACTTGACTTGTGGTCCGGGACAATGAGTTTGTCAATGATGTCTTACAGCTGGGCTTTTAGAATATTGGTGATAATTTTCATCTCAATATTTAACTTGGAAATGGGTCTGTAAGTTGCACAGTCCTCCTTTGGTTTTCAGGCTTTGTGTATGAAGACAATATGGGTGGTGCAGAGGTCCTCCAGAAGGGAACCCTCCTCCCAGGCCTTGTAAAACATCCCTGTGAGAGATTCACAGAGATGACAGCAAATGCATTTGAAGAAATCAGGTGGTAGGCGACTGGAGCCAGTGGCTCTACCACTAATGGCTCTATCTTTTTCTCAAGCTTATTCCTGTCTTTAGGAGGTATGGCAGGGATTGGCAGACCCCTTACAAAGTGCATCATTTGTTTAGCCGTCCTGTCACACTGGGTGTGGTATAAATGGCTATGTAATCAGAGGAGGTCTCAGCAATGTCTACGGCTGTATGGGCTATATTCCCCTGTGATGTGCTCACCCCTGCACCCGCCTCCACCCGGCCTCTCTATTGGTCAGCCACGCCAGAAGCTTACCCTCCATTTAGACCACCTCATATAACTTAAAATTAGCGGGAATGGAGTTGGGCCCTTGCTTCACCTGCTGTTTGCCTGTATTCTGCTCTGGCCAGAGCTAGGTGGTTTTGGGAGACCTCTGGACTCGGGCTTTGCAGGTATTTGGCCTCCAACTGCTTGAGGCAGTGCTCAATGACCCAAATATCATCAAATTTCAGATCACATCTCCCCACGGAGGCCACAATCAGGTGCCTTCTGGCGACCACTTTATAGACTTTCCACAGATCCCAGGCAAGGCAATTAACCCTGTGTTTTCTGTGAAGTAGTGCTCTGTAGTTAGTGTCAGTTGCCTTTTGGAGTCCCACGTGTGAAGTTTCCAGGGTACATTCTCCAGGGCACCACCCCGCCTCAGTGTGGCCATTACCAATCAGACAGTTAGGAGAGAGTTATCTGGATTACCTCTCGCCAGGATCCTGGTATCCCTAAATCTTGACTCATACAGAGTTGGCACAAACAGATAGTCTAACCCAGTCACGGGTCGACAGACGACCACCTGAGAAAATAAAATAAATAAATAATTTCCCCTCGTCGTCATCTGTCAAAATCCCCCCGACCGGCCCCACTGCTTTTACCTGCACAGGCAGTGGCTAGTCTAACCTGGACCCCACACACATGTAAGAGTACTGCTGTTCTCCGGGATGAGCCACCTGCCAGGTCCAACAGTCCCAGCAATTTATTGAAGTGGGATAGTTGTTTGTCATCCCTGCCTGTTTGGAGGGAGTAGGAGTATTTATCTAGCTGTGTCTGCATTGCGAGGTTGGAGTCCCCATAAGGAATCAAATTTGCCTCTGGGACCTGTATAAGCCATCTCCCTATTTTTCTAACATCGGTGTTTGGAGTTCCAGTGGAAAATAGATCAATGCGCTATTGTTTTCTCTCCATTTCACTCCCTCAGTGTGGCACTGGAGCAACCCTCAAGGTCGAGCCACATACGTGTCACTCTGTATGCGGGAAATATTTATATGGCAAAAGCTCCACCCTATTGGAACTAGATGTAATACCGTAGTGGGCTAGTACCTTGTATCTTCCCCTACTTTCAACTTTATTCACATATTTTAACCCTTAAAAGTACAAAAAGTGACACTGCAAAATATACAAAAATATGTTTATGCCAGAAAGTTGATTGCTTATTAAAACACCAATGTAGCAAGGCATATCTATAGGTTAAAAGCCAAAAGCAAACATTAGATGAAGTGTTAAAATCCTTACAACAATTCATTATCAGTAATCAAAATGACATAAACAAATTATTAAATCAGGCCAGGTAGAACAACACCCCTCGCAGACAAACTCTTTCTTGTCCCATAACATGCATTGGGAAAGTGTTAAAATCCTTTCAGCAATTTATCTTTAATAGTTAAAATAATATAAGCACATTATTAAGACAGGCCTGGTAAAATACCCCTTACCGTCGATTTCTTCCTAGTTCCTAAAACGGAGTATAAAAAGTTTGCAATCATAAAGCAAACATGGGGGTTTCCAGTGTATTAATTGCTGCAAGGTCTGAGGAGTATGAGGATGGGCTCAATGTTATTAACTATGGGCCCAATTCACAGAACTAACTTAAGACAAAATCCTAAACGTACTATTATTTACTCATTTTGGTATTCACAGAAGGCACATACTCATTTAGGTACTCACAGGAGGCACTTACTCATTAATGAGTAAGTGCCTTCTGTGAATACCAAAATGAGTAAGTGCACTTACTGGTTGTGCTTCTGGCTGCTGGAAAGCTGCTCTAAAATGCTATCTTGACTTGAAGTCTATGACACGCCTCCCATTTGTCCTCATTGTTGGCACTGACACTTCCATATAAGACCACTCTGTAAATGATGGTGATTCAAAGGAAAACCCTTAGCTGTATTTGACATTGTGGTAGAAAGCTCAAGATGTCAGGAACACTTGCAATGTGGTGGCTGGTATTGTGCTCCCACATTATTGGTACATTTTGAGGAACCCACATTGGTTTGCAAAAGCTTCACCATACTGGACTGTCATGTAAGCTGCTCCATTACAGAGATTTTCCCTAAAAGCAGCTGGCTACAGGAACAAAACATCCTCCTCATTGAAGCCATGATTAAATAAGGTGGACCTTTTCTATAGGTGTGGATGTGGAAGTCCACAATGGTGGCTTAATCATTCACCTGTGTCACAATCCAATATTATTAGAATTCAAAAATCGAGAGTCAAGGCCAGATCTAAGACAATTTACATTCCCGAGATATTTACTGACTGACCAGGGCTTTGTTACTTCTCTAAAGAATCATATTAAAGAGTTTATTGAACTGAATATTAATACAGCTAAAATTAATGTAGTTTGGGACGCATGTAAGTGCAGTATAAGGGGGTTTACTCAACAATTCATATACAGACTCAATGCAGAAAACCAGAGAGCTACTAAAAATGCTACTTTAAATATACTTTTATTGGAGCAGAAATTAGCCGACGAAACTAAGCTATTAAATGGAAATATTGACAACATAAGATTCGAGCTACTAAAATTACAATCCTCTCTAAAAAAGACGTTAAGAGATAGTTACTGCGCTAAAATACATAAATATAAACTAAATCAATATGAAGGGGGAGATAGAATAGGAAAAGTACTCGCATTTAAAGTTGCGGATAAGAAGGCGAGAACTAAGATTAAAATGATTAAAGGGTCTGACTTACATGAATATGACCAACCAGAGCAGATTCTTGGCCAGTTTGTTAATTACTATCAGAATTTATACACTTCTGATAATATACCTTCCAGAGATAGCATTACACAATATTTAGATAAATATATGCCTGTACAAAAAGATAATGTCAAGGAAAAATTGGAACTACTTAGCTCAAAAATAACACAACTTGAAATAAATACAGCTATCTTAGCCCTACCATCAGGAAAAGCAGCCGGGGAGGACTGTCTGCCCATGGAAGTATATAAGATTTGTGCACAAGAACTAACACCTTTGCTCGAAAATGTCATTGATTCCATAGAGAGGTTGGGGGAAGTTCCCACATCATGGAAAGTAGCCAAAATAATATTTTTTCTTAAAAAAAAAAAATCACCAGAAGACTGTGGCTCTTATCGGCCGATCTCCCTGCTCAACGCAGACGCTAAAATCTTTTCTAAGATACTAGCAAATCGCCTAGCACCTAATATGCCGATCCTGGTCAACTCACAACAACACGGTTTTGTGACAGGGAGAGATACAACGACCCATGTAAATACAGCGATTACAGCCTTCGATGTTGCCTCAACTACCCTCACCCCACTCGGAATGGTTATGTTAGACGCTGAAAAAGCATTCGATCGAGTGGGGTGGGAGTATTTGTGGGAAACACTAAAGAAGGTAGGCATTCATGGTAAATACCTACAGTGGGTTTGTTCACTGTATGACAGCCCGCAGGCCAAAATTAGCTATGGTGGGAAAGACTCAAGGATCTTTACTATAGGGAGGGGAACCAGACAAGGGTGCCCTCTCTCCCCTTTGCTTTTCGCCCTTTCTCTGGAGCCATTTTTAAACGCACTAACTATGCAAGGAAATATTCACCCTTTCTCACATGGGGGAGAGAGCTTGAAGATCACTGCTTTTGCAGATGATATAGCGGTATTCACCACAGATTTAGTAAAAGCTTCACCTGAAATAATAAAAGAAGCTGAGAACTACGGTAATGTTTCAGGGTATAAGCTCAATGTAGGTAAAACGCAAGTAATAGCTAATTATAAACCCTTGGAATCGATCCCAGGCTTATGTCAAAGCGCGATTTACTTAGGCATAAGATTAGCATCCAATATTGATAAAATCATTGCGCTAAATTATGATTCTCTCTTAAAAGAAATTGAAAAGTCACTCAAAAAATGGCATAAGATTCCGATTAGCTTATTAGGACGCATCAATTTAGTGAAAATGAAAATTTTGCCGAAGGTGTTATACCTGTTTAGATCTATCCCATTGCAACCTAACAAAACCTTCTTTAAAAAACTTGAGGGTATATGTAGCAGCTTCATATGGGCTTACAAAAAAGCGCGTAGGGCGCTGAAATTACTAACATTGTCAATAGAAAAGGGTGGGCTGACATTTCCGGATTTTAGACTTTATTTTTTAGCTACCTTTTTTTGTCGTATTCGAAGTTTGTTAAAAAACGACAGTTCGCTATTCTTTCACCGGCTTATGTTGGGATTGGATAGTAACCAATTTTTGCATCGCTTGCATGATCCGAACTACTTTAAGCGAGTGAAATTTAAATCAGCTAGGCACATTAAAAAAATTTGGGATCAAATAATGACTATTGGGGAAATCTCATTTTACAATGCAGAGCTTAGTTTATGGGACAATCCAGGACTTCCTGATATCTTTTCTGATGGAGCAGGTACCCTTTGGAAGACATACGGCATTTATACATTAGGAGACTTATATTGTCAAAACGGTTTTATGGATTTTGAAGCACTTAAAATCCTTTACAATTTAAGGGATCATATGTACTTTAAATACATCCAGATAAGGGACCACTTGTTCTCTACAATGAAAATTACGAAAGTGATAGAATCAGATATACTTATATGTTTATACTCAAATAAAGTAAAATCAATAATAAGTTTAGGGTATGGATATCTAACACAGGGTAAAAATGAAGACTACACAAAAATAGCTACCAAATGGTCCTCTCGATTGGGTATGAATATCAATCCCTCACAGATTTCATATTCTTTACGTCATATACATTTGATTGTCCAGTCTACTAGCTTGAGACTACAGACCTATAGAACTATTACACAACTGTATTATACACCACAGAGAATAGCTAGCTGGGTACAGGGTAATCAAGTAAATAAGAAAACCAAATGCCCGAAGTGCGATCAAGAAGCTGCAGGCATAGAGCATATGCTGTATTCATGCCCAGCGCTCTTGATATTTTGGAAAGGACTGACAGACATCTTAATTAATAAACAAATTGCAACACCACCACTGTCAGCACAACTGATTTTACTAGATATCCAGGAAATGAATTGTCCCAATAAAGAACTAATCACTATTATCTTTGCATGCGCCAGGTTAGTCATCGCTAGATTATGGATATCTAAAGATATACCAAATGTTTTTGATTGGTGGCTTTTGATGAAAGAAATTAACACTATGGAACTGTCGCTAGCAAGACACAGGGGCCTCAAGGCTCTACAAAAGAAGGAAAAAATTTGGTTAAACTTTTTTGAATCATGATCTATATGAACTAGAAAGAAAAAGAGGTCAGCTCAAATATGGGTTTATTATCTATAAGACTGTATTTTTTTTATTTTCTTTATTACTTTTGTCAAAGTTTAATTTTTGTCAAACCTCTGTATCTAATGTTCTTTGTCCAAAAATTGTCTACTCGATTAATATTGTAACTATTTATATACTTTTCTAGTAGCTTTGTTCTTCCTTCAATAAAAAAGGTTAAAAAAAAAAAAAAGAATACCAAAATGAGTAAGTGCACTTACTGGTTGTGCTTCTGGCTGCTGGAAAGCTGCTCTAAAATGCTATCTTGACTTGAAGTCTATGACACGCCTCCCATTTGTCCTCATTGTTGGCACTGACACTTCCATATAAGACCACTCTGTAAATGATGGTGATTCAAAGGAAAACCCTTAGCTGTATTTGACATTGTGGTAGAAAGCTCAAGATGTCAGGAACACTTGCAATGTGGTGGCTGGTATTGTGCTCCCACATTATTGGTACATTTTGAGGAACCCACATTGGTTTGCAAAAGCTTCACCATACTGGACTGTCATGTAAGCTGCTCCATTACAGAGATTTTCCCTAAAAGCAGCTGGCTACAGGAACAAAACATCCTCCTCATTGAAGCCATGATTAAATAAGGTGGACCTTTTCTATAGGTGTGGATGTGGAAGTCCACAATGGTGGCTTAATCATTCACCTGTGAATCTTTATATTAGGCCATTATCTGAAGTTTAACTGAGGTTTTACATTTTGATACACATAGAGGCATGAGCCAACATCTTAATTTTTTCAAAGAAGTGCCCATCTTTAAAAAAAAATGCTCAAAAGCAGACGACTCACTAGCCCTATATTTATGCAAGTATGATTTCAATATCAATTTTATTCTTAATACTGACAGTAGACATGCCATTTTTCCCCCATCTGAGTCTTACAAATCTTGAGGAAATAGCCTGTTTGCTTTTGCTTTTCAGTAGTTTTGTGAGTATTTTTACGAAATCTCTATAAACTCTAAAAGGTTTTAATTGGCTGTCATTCTAGCAATACATTCAGCTTAATTATTACCTATAAATTCAAATATTGTAACTTAGTGTTACAGGAAAATCATAAGTGGGTTCTGAAGCTGTTCGCTTCAAAATCACGCAGTGACAACTTTGCGCTGATCTGAACTGTCACAGTGCCTTTTGTATGCAGTGCTGATCTGAGGACATCCCTGCACGGCTCGATGAGGACGCGGAACCCGACTGCAAGGTTCGATGATGACACAGTTCCTGCATCATGAGGGGTTTAACACTGATGCAGGATCCCACTGCAAGGCTCGATGGTGAGGCTTCGACCCCATTGCATGAATTGGAACCGAAGCATCAAGTACTCAACTCTTGCTCCATCCAAGGTACCTTTTCAGTGGGCCCTGTGTGGCTTCTGCAGCCTGCCTGCACTTCATCACAGTCAGCTTGAACTTTGGATTTACCCAAGTCTAGCATGACCTCAAGTAAACTTTGAGCGCTATTGACTTTAAAGCACTAGTTTTGGTTTATTTGTAAAAAATTCTCTTATTCTAAATATTAGATTTGTATTGTTTTCATCTTGTTTTTTTTCATACAATTATTCTCTATTTTTATAATCTTTTGTGTACTATTTTTGTGGTGTTTTCATTATGTTACTATGTGTTTGAAGTGCACAAGTACTTTACACATTGCCTCTGACTGTTCTGTGCCAAGCTACCTGAGGGTGAGCACAGGTTATCTTTCAGTGTGTATCTAGCTTATTCTAACTAGGACTGTGGTCCCTACTTGGGCAAAGTGCATAACTCTGCCAACTAGAGACCCAATTTCTAACATGCAGGCCTTCTAGGGTGATCACCTGGGCCTCTATTGCCCTAATATATTATCCCTTACCAGACTATTAACACCATAAAACCTACCTCTTCTTACAGGTTACAGTCTTGCCCTAGATCACTAGCATTCATGACTGGTTTTCAAATTGGGGGTAGTGAGTGACAACATTTTGTTTTTGTGAGGATCTGGGTGTATTATATGGTATGGCTGTGGGACGTATCGTGAAAAAAACTCAAAAAACCTTCATTGGGTCCTGTCAGGCATTCCTTTGAACCACCTTAAGCTCAACCCTGGGAAGCTATGGCTTTTGAGCAGCATGACATAGCAAAGGAATATATTGTAAAGCATTTCACAGTACTATACAAACCCCAGATGCATCAAGCACCCACTCTGCGAATCCTAAATAGCAAAAAATACCGAATCGCTATTTAGAAATCGCAGAAAGGGATGCATCACCAAAATCGGTAAATATCAGCAAATCGCAACCGGCCGCAATCACCAAATGCGAATTCACTAAAATCGCTATAAATTCGCAGAATCGGCTGTTTCCTACCCCCAAATTGCAATTTCGCAATTACCGAAATTGCAATTAGCGATCTCGCAGATTGCGAGATCGTAAAAATGTGAAGTCGCATTTTAAGCACAATGATTACATCACTACCAGGAAGTAGCCTGCTCCGTGCATCATTTGGATCACAGAGCTGGATACAGGAGGAGGCAGAGCACTGAGCTCCAAGAGACACACCCTGCAGTCCCAATACAGGATACAAATAAATACCACAATATCCCAGGAAACTGCAGGACAAAGTGAAAAACCCAGGAAGCGTAAAATCAAATTTTCAGAAAAAGAACTGGAGTGCCTGATAGAAGGAGTCAGCAGGGACCATGACCAACTGTTTGGGAACCTGTCCCGGAAGGTGCCCGAGGCTACCAAGAGGCGCATCTGGGTGCGCATCAAGGCTAAGGTGAACGCGGTGGGAGTCCAGCATCAGTCCATTGATGACCTTAAAAATAGGTGGTACGACCTCAGAGGCCGTGCCAAGGAGCGTATTGCGGTGAGACTGGGGGAGAGACTGGCTACGGGAGGAGGACACTCCACAGTCCCTGAGAACATACCAATGGAGGACTTAGTGGAGGACACCATCAACCCTGCAGCCTGCGTGGGCGTCACTAAACTCTAAGGTAAGAGGCATGCTACTGCGACCCCGTACCCTAACAATGCCCATGCCCCCAGAGCAAGCCATATTTGCAACCCCAGTAATCAAGTTCCTGCTCCTCCCAAACACCCAAATGCATTGTGGGACCTATAGTGTGTCAATGTGCCCTGATAGCCACACACAGCCAAAATAGTCAAGTGAAACAGACCCCTAAAGTCAGTCAGGGAATGCAAACCTGCATGCATGTTGCTATATCCAAGGTGCCTGAATCATATAATTAATCATGCGCTTATCCACATCACAGGTGCTGCAGATGCTGACACGTCTGACAGTGAGATACTCCACATTGCGGAGACACCTGATGAGACGGAGGGAGAGAGCCAGCCAGGCCCAGCACCTGGACCAGCACCTGGACCAACACCTGGACCAGCACCTAGGCCAGCACCTGCACCAAGACACAGGGCCATCCCTGCAGCTACAGGTGGAGCACAACCTCACCACTCGGCACGCATGGCAGTGGAGCAGATCCCACCCCCAGCCAGGAGGCAGACACGACACCCAGCAAGTGTGTGGTCCCACGCAAGCAGCAGGTTGAGGCAGCAGCGCTCTGTGCCCACCACAGCAGACATGGAGCAACAGGCACACAACTTGGGCCTGGGCATTAAGGCTTGGATGCTTGCTGTGCACCGTAAACAGGCACAGCACATGGCAGCAATGCAGCTGCAGCTATATAAAACTGCACGTCCTGACGCTCTCAGTAGCGGTCTCTCCCCACGCTCCCTGCTCTACTCTTGGTATCGTTTGGGCTGCGCTCCTTGCTCTCATCTGAGAATTTTACATCTGCTGGCTGCTGTGTATATTAGCGCTGTATTGCGATAAGCTTTGCCGAATTGTAGAAATAATTATAGCTTTAGCGCTCGCTGTGTTGCTCTGATTTAAAAGTGCATTGCCTGTGTTGTGCTTTGATTATTTGTAGCGCTTTATTCACAAATTGTGTAAGCTGCTTAATTTGGCTTTGTGCCCCAGCCTCTCTCTAGTTTCGTTTTTGCTGCTGCCATTTTGTTGTTGTTGTGCCTTGGAGCCCGTCCCCTACACCTCGCCCCCGCATCCCAGCTGATCCTCCCTCCCACTGACTGCATTGCCCTGCTCCCGCCCTCGGAAGCGCTGTGACCGTCCTGACGCTCTCAGTAGCGGTCGCTCCCCACGCTCCCTGCTCTACTCTTGGTATCGTTTGGGCTACGCTCTGATTTAAAAGTGCATTGCCTGTGTTGTGCTTTGATTATTTGTAGCGCTTTATTCACAAATTGTGTAAGCTGCTTAATTTGGCTTTGTGCCCCAGCCTCTCTCTAGTTTCGTTTTTGCTGCTGCCATTTTGTTGTTGTTGTGCCTCGGAGCCCGTCCCCTACACCTCGCCCCCGCCTCCCAGCTGATCCTCCCTCCCACTGACTGCATTGCCCTGCTCCCCCCCTCGGAAGCGCTGTGACCGTCCTGACGCTCTCAGTAGCGGTCGCTCCCCACACTCCCTGCTCTCCTGCTCTACTCTTGGTATCGTTTGGGCTGCGCTCCTTGCTCTCATCTGAGAATTTTACATCTGCTGGCTGCTGTGTATATTAGCGCTGTATTGCGATAAGCTTTGCCGAATTGTAGAAATAATTATAGCTTTAGCGCTCGCTGTGTTGCTCTGATTTAAATGTGCATTGCCTGTGTTGTGCTTTGATTATTTGTAGCGCTTTATTCACAAATTGTGTAAGCTGCTTAATTTGGCTTTGTGCCCCAGCCTCTCTCTAGTTTCGTTTTTGCTGCTGCAATTTTGTTGTTGTTGTGCCTCGGAGCCCGTCCCCTACACCTCGCCCCCGCCTCCCAGCTGATCCACCCTCGCCCCTCCCCCCCTCCACTTCTCCACTTATGACAGATGCATCTGTGTGCAGCGTCCACACGCAGCGGTCGCGCACTATGCGCGCCGAAGGTGCGCCAAAGGTAAGCCCGTCTATGCCCGTCCGCACCTGGACCGCGCCCAGTGCCAGACCCCCTGGTCCTCGCAAAACCCACTCCTCCCGCATAACGTATGACGCCGCCACCCTCTGTGCCCTTAACCCTGGACGCACACCACAATGCTGCAAAACTGCCCCAGGACGCACCCACGGACCCTTCGCCTGCCTCTCCTGCAAGTTCGCCTGCACCAAGACCCACACCAAATCCTCCTCCTCGAAACACCGCTCCGACTCTAACTACCTGAAGTGCATCCTGCTGAACACCCGCTCGGTCCACAGACACGCCATTGAACTCTGGGACCTACTCGACACTGCATCACCGGACATCGCCTTCCTTACAGAAACCTGGATGATCGCATCATCAGCACCCGACATTGCCATAGCCATCCCGGACGCTTACAAGATCATCCGAAAAGACCACACCAACCAAACAGGAGGAGGCATCGCCATCGTCCATAAGAACACCATCCGAATCACGACCAGCTCCGACGATAACCTCGCTGCCGCCGAACACCTCCACTTCCAGATCCACACCGACCCCAGGACCACACTTAGAGGTACCCTCATCTATAGACCACCAGGAACCCACACACAATTCAGCGAAGACATCACTGACTTCATCACCCCACATGCCCTCAACTCCGAGAACTACATCCTACTGGGAGACATCAACTTCCACCTGGAAAAGAAAAACGACAGCCACACCACCACCCTTCTAGACAACCTAGCCAATCTCGGACTCAAACAACTCGTTGACACCCCCACCCTTGTAGCCGGACATACGCTCGACTCTATCTTCACTTCCAGCAGACACATCTCCTTCGATCACACCACAGCTCTCCATTGGACGGACCACAGCTGTGTTCACTTCAGCTACAAAACAACCACGACCCACAACCCCCCACAACCTATCCCTCGAAGAAACTGGAACAAAATCACCACCAACCAACTCCTCACATCGCTCAACCAAAACCCTCCCGCCCTATCATCGGACCCAAACCAAGCTGCCACCAAACTCAATCAATGGATCACTCACAGCGCTGACGAATTAGCACCCTTGAAAAACCATCAAACCAAACAGGGTAGCAAAAAGGCCCCCTGGTTCAACGATGACCTTAAGAAATCCAAGAAGCTATGCCGTACTCTCGAGAAAACATGGAGAAAAAACACAACCACTGCCAACCTGACCACCTTCAAGGCCGCCACCCGCAAGCACCACCAATTGATCCGATCCACCAAGAAATCAGCATTCAGGGATCGACTCGACAACAACGCCCAAAACAGCAAGGAACTATTCAACATCGTCAAAGAATTTACCAACCCCACCGCAGGCTCAAACGACATTACTCCCTCCCAAGACCTCTGCGATTCGTTATCCTCTTTCTTCCACAACAAAATCGCCGACACACATAACAGCTTTGAGAACATATCCAAAGAACAGTCCACTCCGCCCACCTCCGAACCTAAACCGCACTCTAACAACCTTAGCGCCTGGAACCCAATCACCAGTGAAGACACCATCCGCCTAATGAACTCCATCCATTCAGAATCGCCAACCGACCCTTGTCCTCACCACATCTTCAACAAAGCAGACTCCATCATCGCACCCCATCTCCGTGATGCCATCAACTGCTCCTTCAACTCCGCTACCTTCCCAGAAAGCTGGAAACACGCCGAACTCAGCGCCCTCCTGAAGAAACCCACAGCAGACCCCTCTGAACTTAAGAACTACCGCCCCATTTCCCTCCTCCCATTCCCCGCCAAAGTCATTGAGAAAGCCGTCAATAGCCAGCTCGCCGCCTTCCTTGAATCCAACAATTCCCTCGACACCTCACAGTCCGGCTTCCGAGCCAAACACAGCACCGAAACCACCCTCATTGCAGCGACAGACGACATCCGAACGCTACTGGACAATGGAGAAACAGTTGCCCTCATCCTACTCGACCTCTCCGCCGCCTTCGACACAGTCTGTCATAGCACCCTCATACAACGCCTCAGCAACATCGGCATACAAGGAAAAGCTTTGGACTAAATCATCTCGTTCCTCGCCGGGAGAAACCCAGAGAGTCCGCCTCTCCCCATTCAAATCAAAGGCCTCCGAAATCATCTGCGGAGTACCACAAGGTTCATCACTCAGTCCCACCCTCTTCAATGTTTACATGAGTCCCCTCGCATCCATCGCGCAACAACACAACCTCAACCTCATCTCCTACGCTGACAACACCCAGCTGATCCTTTCCCTCACCAAAGACCCTAACACCGCCAAAACCAATCTGGATGAAAAACAGCCGCCTAAAACTAAACTCAGACAAAACGGAAGTCCTCATCCTAGGATCATCCCCCTCTGCCTGGGACGACTCATGGTGGCCACCGGCCCTGGGCACATCACCCATACCTACAGACCACGCACGTAACCTGGGCTTCATCCTAGACTCCTCCCTCTCGATGACCAGACAAATCAACGCCGTCTCATCCTCATGCTTCAACGTACTTCGCATGCTCAAAAAAATCTTCTGTTGGATCCCCACCGAAACAAGAAAGACTGTCACCCACGCACTGGTAACTAGCCGACTGGACTATGGAATCACCCTCTATGCCGGAACCACAGCCAAATTACAGAAAAACTCCAACGCATCCAAAACGCATCAGCCAGACTCATATTGGACATCCCTCGCCAAGCTCACATTACCGGTCACCTGAAAGACCTCCACTGGCTTCCCGTCAACAAGAGAATAACGTTCCGTCTCCTCACCCACGCACACAAGGCCCTCTACAAACTAGGACCCGAAGGCCTCAACACACCATGTCCTTCTACACACCCACCCGCCAACTACGATCCTCCAATCAAGCCCTCGCCGTAATTACGCGCATCCACAGATCCACCATGGGAGGAAGATCCTTCTCCTACTTAGCGGCCAAAACCTGGAATTCTCTCCCCATTCACCTCCGCCTTACACAGAACCACATTTCCTTCAGAAAGCAACTTAAAACCTGGCTATTCGATAAATAATGAGCCCCCTCCCCCAAGCGCCTTGAGACCCTCTGGGTGAGTAGTGCGCTATACAAATTCCTGAACTTGAACTTGAACTTAGTCTACTCACTGAGAGTGTGCAGGAGCTGACCACAGCTGTCAAGGAGAGCAACCAACTGATGGTGGCGCAGCAGGACATCACCCGCGGACGCCACATGCAGCTGCTCACACGGCTATCAGCCTACACATGATCAAACCACCTGATTGGGAATGCCACTTCTCTGCTCTCGCGCAGATCATTGGCCATATAGATCCAGATGGTCAAATGCTGTGCTGACGTTGCAAGGGCCCTGGAGCAGGTCATCACCACTGTGGAGACCAACAGGCGGGAAACCATGGCAATGCAAGGGGGGGGGTGATGCCAGTGAAGGGACATCTAGCCTCAGCAGCCTGTCTGTGCCGATGCAATCAAAAAGGCGCCGCAGTTCCCGGCCCAACACTGCATCACGATAAAACAATCCCAACGTGGAGGGTTAGAGGCGACAGGGTGCGTCCGGCAGGAGGCGCTAGTTACTAGACATTTCCGGCAGTGCCGTGGTGAGGTAACCACGCATGCCTGCTCATGTTACATGAGCCTGTATGTCTGAATACAGTTGCACTATTGTTTGCTAATTAAAGCACATCGAGAGCTTGTGAATTAAACAAAAGCTTTATTTTGAACACAAATCTTCCTCATGTCAATCATTCATGTGGCTTGCATGAATGCAGTGTTGTGTGAGGTGTATGGGTGCACTAGAAATAGTAGAAATAGTTATGTGTGATGTTTGCGCGGCGCCTGTGACCTTCATCAGGATTCCCCCCATGTGCATGATGCACATGTGCAGGTGGCAGGTTGTCCCCCTCCGACTCACTACCAGACACCTCCACAGGTATCCTCCGCTTGGTTGCAATATTGTGGAGTATGGCGCACATGGCCACGGTGCGGCAGCAGATCTCAGGCCAGTATTTGAGGGCGGCCCCAGTCTTGTGGAGGATGCGGAATCGACTCTTTAACATGCCAAATGTCCGCTCTATCACATTTCTGGTGTGCATATGCGCAGCATTGTACGGCCATTCCTGTGGTGTTGCAGGATTGAGGTATGGAGTGAGGAGGTATTCACAGAGGCCATAGGTGCTGTTACCTGAAGGGAGGAGTAGAGGGTCAGTGCCTGTTATGCGCAGCAACATGGTCTTAACATACTGTATGTGGGCATGTGTACTTACCTAAGAGATGTCCCTCGCCAAATTCACCCCTGGCCAAGCGGGTGTGTATGCCGCTGTGCCGGAAGATGAACGAATCATGCGTGCTCCCCGGGTATTGTGCCACAAAGTCTGTGATGATGGTCTTCATATTGCAGACCATCTGGATGTTGAGGGAGTGGTATGACTTGCGGTTCCGGTACATGTCTTCGGTCTCTGCGGGTGGACAGATGTGAATGTGGGTGCAGTCGATACAGCCAATTACATGGGGGAATTGTGCGGTGTGATAGAAGTCCAGTTTTGTTTGCATTAAGTCCTGTTGGGTTGTTGGGAAGGTGATATAGTGGTGTATCCGGCTCAGCATGGCGTCCAAGAAACTCTGTAGGCAGCGTGACAGTGTACTCCGTGATGTACCTCCTGCATATGCGACTATCCCCTGGAAGCTGCCGGAGGCCAGGAGGTGCAGGCAGCACAGGACCTGTACATGGGTGGGCACGGCATTGGTCCTCCGTGTTGGGTGCTGAATCAGGGCGTCAAGGTCTCTGATGAGCTTGTTAATCATTGCCCCATTGAGCCTGTATTTGGAGTAGATCTCCTCTTCAGTCTGTCCCAGTAGTGTAATCCGCAGCCGGAAGATGCGCTCCTGGATCCTGCGTCTGTTCTGGGCTGCAGCCTGGAGCCTCAGCCGCCTTGCCACGATGTAGAGACCTGGCATTGTGACTTTCCTCATGCTCCTACTGAGTCTCCTTAAGTGTGTTTGATTTACCCAACACCTTTTTCTTGTTAGGCATTTTTTTTCACCAATTGGACTTCATGGTTACCACCTGGTTTGGCTTCTCCTTAAATTGCGACTCTTATTTAGCGATTTATGGTATTTTCGCAATTTGCGATTTATGATGAATGGGAATAGCGATTTATTAGCGAATTCGCAATTTGATTGGGAATCCGCTATTGATTTCGCTAAATTTGTGGGTAATCTCTGTTAAGGAATCGCAATGGGGGTTTCCACATGGTTTTGCGATTCTTTGTTTTGCGATTTCGCTATTTGCTGCTTTTGTACTAGATGCATTGCGGAAGTGGGAATTGCAATCGCAACCGCTGTTTCGCAGCGATTGTGATCACAATATCGCTTGATGCATCTATGCCAAAGAAATTAGGAAGCCACACAACATGAAGGAAAGAAGAAACACATTTATAAAAATAGAATGCATTTTTATGATTTTTGTTGGTTCAAGATGAGCAGAATCGAATGGAGGGTTCTGTTGATAAGATTTATCCAAGAATATATGACTTTTAATTCCAACCACAAACAACCATTGGTCAACAAAAAGTTTGTAAACTTTTCAAAAGTTTGAGAAAGATTGTACAAATACTCCGGCCTGGCTTTGGCGACCAACTCTGAAAATATGACAGTCTAGGGGGCCAATGTGGTATATTTTAACATTTATGTGGCAAATAGAAAATCTTTCAGTCCAGTTCCAGCCTTTACAATTTGACTGCCATAGGCTATAAAGGAGTGGTCCTGATGGTGGGCATGCAGGATGAAGAGAAGGGCAAGGATTCTATGACAGTGATGAGGTTGACAAGGGTGCCTTTGTGGTGGTTTCTCAGTCAACAGGTGATGTGGGGCATCATTGGCCACAGAGGTCGAGGTCCCACAAATTTCTCTTTTCCGGGGTTGAAGGTCAGCAGCACCTCGGCTTTGGAGCTTCGGCTACCACGGTTGAAGAACAATACTTTAGTGGGGGGCTGGTGTCCCTTTAGAGTGGCCAATCTGAACTGTTGTCTCCAGCTGTCTGCCTAGACATTTGGCAGCCACTCGGTGAGCTACCGCCATTTGCCCATCAAAGATGGCTTTCCCTTTGCAGCTTGCCTTTTGGGCTAACACCTGAGGGGTTTCCTGCTCAGGAGAGGTGACACCTCTGCTAGCGGCATGCAGTGCTTGGTCATTTCCTGTAGGTTGTAAATACTACTCCCCAGGTGGACAGAAAGCTGTCTGTGAGTTCCAGTCCATGGGAGGCTTCCGGACGATTGGGGCACAGTAAACGATGCTTAACTTTAACAGTGATAATAAATCCAATCTGGGCATCAGGTTAAGTTTAATTTCATGATTGATTTGATACCTTGCAGTGCCCAGTTAGGTAGTCCCATTCAGTAGTTAGCTAGGCTGGGGTGCCAGCTGGCAACCCTGTGTTAGCCAATGGGGTTACCAACCTTTCCCCAGGAAAGTAACAATTTTTGCTATTAAATCATGTATAGATATATATGCCCAACATCACAATATGCAGCTCCCTGTCACTGAACTTTATAGGCCTTTCTTAAGGGAGGTTTACATATATTGTTAAAGTAAGTGGTGGCTTTGCCATTGGCTGCAATTATGCATTATGAGGTGCTATCCCACTTGGCGTGCATATTGTAGCAGCAGCTTTCCTGCTGCTCTGGGGAGAACTGCACTGCCTGGTTGGAGGCCCCTTGCCTCGTCTCCACTTCTCCGGGGGCCCGGTCCCGCCTGGGCACCACGCATCCAGGTGAGTTTGGAGAGCAGCACGGGGAGCCCAACTCCAGCTGCTCGTGCCAGCTCCCCAACTGGCCATCACCCTTGCATGCTGCTGCTGGAGCTAGCTCTTCATTCTGGTCTGCCTGCTCCTGTGGGCAGACACAGATGATGCACCCAGTTGGGCGGGGCCTCAGGGGAGTGCAGCAGCACTCCCTTCTCCTTCCTCTTCCTGTGCAAGCCCTTTTAAAAGAAATTGGATGGTGCTGGCAGGAAGGAACTTCTGCCCAATCCTGCAGCAACAAATCACCTCTCTGACCCTGCTCCCTCCTTCCTGCACAGGTCTCTAGGATACTTCAAAATGTCGTCATCCAGGGATGTCATGCCACATGGTCTCTGAAAAGCCCACAGGCTGACTTCATGGCCCAGACCCAGAGCAGGCCTGGTGCCTGGCACTGGGTGACATCTGCTGATGGATACTGCAGCTTCATTCCCATCTCTCTCTCCTGGAGAGAAGACCTTTGCCCTTGGTAATGCTTGCAGTGACGGGCTAGGCCTCTGATGCTACAGCTTGGGGAGGAAGGTAATATATCCAGCCTGGCAGGGTCACACCCGGCCAGGCTCTGCTTATGAGCTGAGTCAGAGGAATATGACATTTATGGATGACCCATAAGCAGTACAGATATGGCTTTGGACTCAGCAGAATACTTCTTTTTACACAACTAACAGTGTACTTTAGTTTGTACCTGGAATTTGTAGGACCTAGGGAAGTGAAACTACCCCATGTGGTCTCTGTCTTCATAGGAGAGTAATGGAGTGTTCCTACAGTGAAACAGTAAAGCACACTGACTTTCCCTTACATGTGTCTCCCCACATTATAAAACCTTGTCCATGTCACCACCCAAATCTGCATAATTCCTGCCACACCATTCAATCTGTTCCTGCTCCTGGGCTGAGCATGAAGGAATCTCCCCGCGCAGCCCTTATATGGGTGTCCACCTGTGTGCACACGTGTCTACATGTAACCAGTCTGGGGCCCCTTACCCTTGCTGCAGCACAGCGGCCTTCTCTCACAAGCCAAACACTGGTGAAATCAACATGCAGTCTATTTCATAATGAGTCCACTTTGGGTGAGTCCCAGCTTACGAGGCTCTCCCACAGTTAAAGCTCAAAAATTAGGTGCTCAAAAAGTGAAAAATCTGGTGGCTCAGATGGTCAGAACCAACTTCTAACAATGATGTTTTGAAAAAAAGCTATATCTATGTACAACCACTGGCGACTTTGGTGGGGAACATCCTTTACAACGCAGATGTTACCCCGTGCTACCATTACGACGCGTTTCTTACAACGCAAGCCGTAACCACGACTTGCGCTGGAGGGTGCTCAAGGACAAGGAATAGTTAATTTACTATTCCAACACCTTCCCTACTATCCACGGGGACTGGTGTTGGAATAGTCATCGGTCTCCTGAGGCGGAAAGCCGGGAGCGCTAAGACTTGTTTTTAAAACTTTGTGATACTGTGTACTTTATTCTCCACTTACTTATTGCACTCTTGGCACTCTGAACAGCGGTAGCGCTGCAACGACTCCCCCCATCTCCATCGCCATTTTCGAGGGCGAGGCGCGTCCTGAGACACGCCCCCTGTGCTGGCCACGCCCCCTACCAGGCGTATAAATAACGCGCCAGTCGCTCTGCGACTCAATGACATCGGTCTCCTGAGGCGAAAGCCGGGAGCGCTAAGACTTGTTTTTAAAACTTTGTGATACTGTGTACTTTATTCTCCACTTACTTATTGCACTCTTGGCACTCTGAACAGCGGTAGCGTTGCAACGACTCCCCCCATCTCCATCGCCATTTTCGAGGGCGAGGCGCGTCCTGAGACACGCCCCCTCTGCTGGCCATGCCCCCTACCAGGCGTATAAATAACACGCCAGTCGCTCTGCGACTCAATGACATCGGTCTCCTGAGGCGGAAAGCCGGGAGCGCTAAGACTTGTTTTTAAAACTTTGTGATACTGTGTACTTTATTCTCCACTTACTTATTGCACTCTTGGCACTCTGAACAGCGGTAGCGCTGCAACGACTTCCCCCATCTCCATCGCCATTTTCGAGGGCGAGGCGCGTCCTGAGACACGCCCCCTCTGCTGGCCATGCCCCCTCAACGCCCTGACTCCCCCGCATAAATCATGTGCCTGGGCAGGACGCGCAGCGGACGAGCGCAGCGGGAGCGCCTAAGGCAAGCCCGTATGTGCCCATCCGTGCCACGGCCGGGCCCAGGGCCGGTCACGCTGCCCAACCTACGGTACGTACAAATCAATTACTTACCTATACCCGAGCTGATCTACTTGCTCTAAATCACAATAAAAATCACTGTCTTAACATTATCAATGCCGAGACATGGTTAGGACCCGCATGCTGCCACTATTGCAGAACTCTCCTCACTCCGGAAAAACAGTTACCTAACATGAATAACGCAACCTCGCTTCGAGGAGCCTTGATCAATGCAAGGTCAATTTGCAAAAATGGGGAGCACATTCATGATCTCATTACGGAAAACGACATTGACATGCTCCTCATAACCGAAACATGGCTGAAACCATGGTGCAACCCGATCATAGCCCAAACTGTCCCCCAAGGATACCTCATTCAGAGGATCGACAGACAAGAACTCAGAGGTGGTGGCCTAGCCATCATCCATCAAGATTCACTGAAATGTAACACCATTGAACTCTCAGACGTAAAAGGGGCAGAAAGCATGGGTTTCTACATCCAACTAAATGAGGAAAATACCTTCGCGGGAGCCCTCATCTACCGCCCCCCAGGACCCCAAAACGGCTTCTTCGAAAGTTTCGAAGATGCTCTCAGCACTTTCACCTTAAAATACGCAAACTTCACAGTTTTGGGTGACCTTAATTTCCACCTAGACAAACCCAACGACCCCAATACCATATGGCTCAACGACTTAACAAACATCCTAGGACTGGAAATACTGACCAAAATGCCCACGCACAAAGCAGGCCACATACTAGACTGCATTTGCACCAATACCAAAACCCTAACTGTCGAAGACCCGCTGATCCAAACATGGACCGACCACTGGCTAATTCCTTTCAATCTAGCCACCAACAAGAAAAGGTCTAATACCGCCAACCTAAAAATCGAAGTCCCTATGCAAAAAGACTGGAAAAAGTTTGCCAGCTCACCAAATCTCCTGCTCACCGCAGAGAAATCTAAACCATCGCTATCTGGAGACACAGAATCCGACTACAAAATATTTTGCAATTGGATCTCAGAGTGCTGTGGTCCGGCCAACTCAGAGAAAGTAAGAAAAAAGCAGAATAGAAAATCTGCACCCTGGTTCTCCCCCGAACTAAAAGCCAAACGTAAGGAGATCAGAGCTCTCGAAAAGAAATGGCGTAAAAACTATGATCCAAAGGAAGCTCTTGTCTACAAAATCGCTAGGAAAATATATCACTCTATGATAAAAAACGCCAAAAAAGACCATTTCCTTCAAAGAATTAATCGGTCCAACAATAACCAGAAACAGATCTTTAAAATTGTTGACGAGTTTATGAACCCCAGAATCCTCAGGCAAGAAATACCACCCTCACTAGCTCTCTGTAACGACATAGCTGACTATTTCGAACAGAAAATACTTAAACTTACCACAGACTTCCCTGACCCTCCTGAACCCCCCCCCTATGACGCAACGCGACCAATTGACAACAAACCTCAGCTGAAAAACTTTACTCACATCAGTCTCGACGAATCCCGACAAGCAATCCTCTCCAGTAAATCAGGCTCCCCGTTTGACCCATGCCCCCCAATGCTGCTCCACACTCTGGTGGACACAGTAAATCCAGCCATAAACTCCATTATAAACTCCTCTTTGGCCACTGCATCCATTCCGGCTGAATGGAAGCTCGCTGCAGTCAAGCCTCTGCAGAAAAAGCCCCTACCTGACCCCACTACGCTCTCCAACCTTCGCCCCATCTTGTTGCTCCCACTACTGTTCAAACTGACCGAAGCTGCAGTTAATAAACAGTTGACTAAACATCTAGAGGAAAACCACCTATTTCATCCTAACCAGGCTGGTTTTAGGGCCAAACACTCCATGGAGTCAGCCCTCCTACATACTGTAGAGACCCTCAAGATGGCACTAGACCAAGGGAAAAAGGCCGTCCTGATCCTGCTCGACCTGTCGGCGGCCTTTGACACGGTCTCACACCCCGTGTTGATAGGCCGCCTGACAGAGTCAGGGCTAGCAGGAACCGCCATCGAATGGCTGAAAAACTTCCTAAGCCATAGGAGACAAGTCACCATGCTAGGAAACTACTGCTCGGATGAAAAAATCATAAAAACAGGGGTACCACAAGGCTCAAGCTTGAGCCCGGTTTTGTTCAACCTTTATATGACCCCCCTGATTGAACTCATCACATCCTTTAACATCAGCACGATATCTTACGCTGACGACACCCAGCTCATCCTAGTACTGGATAACAACTCCTCCAAAGCGGAGGAAAATTTAAGAAACTGTCTGACGGCAACCTTTAAATGGATGCGAACGAACCATCTCAAATGTAATTCAGGTAAAACTGAAATCCTCCCTTTCGGCCAAAACAACCTCTTTTCCCCCACCAATTGGTGGCCTCAAGACGCCGAAATCCCCCCTAACACCATCACGTCGGCCCGCAACCTTGGGATAAGGTTTGATGAAGCCTTATCCTTTAAGCAACAAGCAGGCCCAGTGGCAGGGTCCTGTTTCAATATCATCAAAGGTCTTAGAAGATTCTTCGACCTCCTTCCCCTAACAGCTAGAAAGACTGTGGCAGTAGCCCTCATCACATCCCGCTTAGACTACTGCAATAGCATCTATGCAGGCTCAAACAGAGCTGTTCTGCACAAGTTGCAGATGGTTCAAAACGCCGCCGCCCGCCTGGTGCTAAGACTACCCAGGAAATCATCTGCCTCAAAAGCACTCAAAACCCTGCACTGGTTACCCATCCACAAAAGAGTGCTATTTAAAATCCTGCTCATCACGTTCAGAGCCTACCACCAGTCAGGACCGACATACCTGTCCCAAAGGTTTGGAAGATACACTCCCTCACGGTCACTCAGATCATCTAACCTAAACCTACTCGCAGTCCCCAAGTTCAGACTAACCACAAAAGGTGGAAAATCCATCGGAGTACTTGGAGCCAAAGCCTGGAAGAAGCTCCCACCACAAATGCGCCTGATCCATTCCGAAAAACTGTTTCGTAAAACGCTCAAAACATGGATCTTCAACATCGAAGACTCACTCTGCTTAGCGTTAATCTAACCTTACACTTTATTCATCGACCAGGATCTATGAATATGATCTACCTTAAGCAGCATCCCCCCTTCTTCTTTTTCGGGACAGTGATGTCTAGCGCCAAGATGCTCCCTGGAGTGTAAGTGCGCTTTATAAAAGCCTATTCACATTCACATTCACAATAGTAAATTAAACTATTCCTAAATCCGCACCCTACAGCGCAATTCGTGGTAACGACTTGCGTTGTAAAACACGCGTTGTAACGGTACGCGTGGTAATAGCCCACGTCGTACCGTCATACATCCGACTTTGGTTGGCAGATTTATTGTAACCACCTATGCTGCTACGTCCAGCTGATAATCACTGTAAACAATGATCTCCTACAATCCCTATGCAAGCCTTTTAACTACCTTTTGAATCCGTTTCTGAGTAGATGACCACTTACTACCTTAAATTAACTTCATCACCCCCAAGATGAAAGTGCTCCCAATCACAAGTAAGTGAACATATGGGATGCCTCCCTCTGGCCCTCACCCTTAGGAAAGTGTCCGAAACCAGTGACGTCAATGAGAATCCTGGACTACCTCTGTGATTAAGATGTCAATATGCAGAAATAAATCACCAACACCACCAGGCTCTGTTTCCTCCAAATTCGCATTAGTAGACATATCTTTCCTCTTTTATCATTTCCACACAGGATAATGGTGGCCAGTGCATTCGTGTAATCCTGCATGGACCATGGTAACTCAGCTTATAGCAAAAAAATCCATTGTTCGGCTACAAAAGATGCACAATACCTTTACCTGTTAGGATGGTTTACAACCTCAATCAATCAATCAGGGAATTGTGCAGCCCGCTACTCACCCGTAGGGGTCTCAAGGCACTGGGGAGGGGGGTGCAGCTCCGGTGAGTCGGAGAGCTAGGTCTTGAGGGTCTTCCATAAGATGTGCAGGGTGGGGGCGCATCTGATGTTGATCTGGAGCTCATTACAGGTCTTGGCCGCGAGGTCGGCAGATCAGAGGATTTTCTTGGGTACATGGAAGGAGATTCTTACATTCAGATATTGGGGTTTGGTGTTGTGGAGGCATTTGTAGGTATGTGAGTATCTTGAAGGTTACTCTCAACTCGACGGGGAGCCAATGGAGGTCTCACAGGTGTTGGGTGATGTGTTCGTGTCGAGGGATTCCGA
Source organism: Lissotriton vulgaris (assembly GCF_964263255.1). Taxonomy (NCBI): domain Eukaryota; kingdom Metazoa; phylum Chordata; class Amphibia; order Caudata; family Salamandridae; genus Lissotriton; species Lissotriton vulgaris. Next base: position 934,685,772 of record NC_141699.1, read on the forward strand.
GGATGAGTCCGGCTGCAGTGTTCTGCATGTTCTGGAGCTTGCGGAGCAGAGATTTGTTTGATCCTACCTCAAAACAAATGACTGAGTCTCTGATTATTTAGCCCCATTGCCTGGCTGTCAGTTTAGAAGCAAATTCTATTAAAACCACCTGCATAAAATCTTCTATGATCAAAGTGTCTGTTTCTGAAATGTGAAAAAATGGGTCCCTGCAGACACCTTAGATGTGCCAGAACAGCTATCTTTAAGGTTCCTCATACTATAATATAAAAATGGGGTGCAAACTGAAGGACTGGGTTATTTAAGACCCAGTGGTGCCAGGGGACAACACCTGAAACCTTCGTGGGTAACCTGCTCCGGCGTACGAATGACAGAGACACGGGACACTTCCTTCGGCGTCAAAGATTCGAGGTTTATTTACTGCAGGGAACACAGAAGTCACAGGAAGTACAACGAATGTAGGTTCAAGGAGACTGCTTCAAATTGCTACTGAGGATCGCTCCTTTTATACAAATTTCTCCCATAAGGTTGCATGGTACACAAAGGTTTACAACTCGGTTCCCATAATTATCCCCGAGAGGGGTCACTTTGGTCACTTTGATACATCCAAGGTCCGGGGCATAAGTGCGGAAACATTTGGCGGATCCCAACTGTAAAAACCCATCTTCCCATCATTACTACATTCCAATCGGCAGTAAAACAGATCGAAGACGGAACAAGATCAGGTGCAGAGGAAGATGGAAACAGTGGGGAGGTTGAAAAGGGTGTAAAAGGGGAGGTATCAGGAAACACGGGCTACAGGCATCAAAGGGACGTGCCTAATGAGATGCACGGCTGAGACAATAGACCGGCACGGCAAGATGAGCCTCGTGCGGGGCCATCTGCCTTACAGTATCATCCCCCTCGTCATAAAGACACTTTCAAAGAACATGTGTCTTCCGCGGATGTCTTGGGAATCCCAGGGTCGCGAAACGGACAACGTCCGTTCGCTGGCTACTTGAGGGCAAGAGACAAAATGGATGCCGTATCTAAGATGGAACCCGTGGGTACAGATGAATACCCATGTAACAAACGAACGGTTTAAGTTAGCACAGCGAAACTGCGCACACTTACTAAACTCGTCATTTGCGGTTCGTAGATACCAGACTCGACCATATTCGTGCGAGTCGAAAACACCACTTACAATTGTCACGGAACCTCAGACGCTCCTTTTGCCCTCATGTAGGCAAGCACTAGTCGGAATCATACTCGATATTCATCAAACCATCTAGATGTTGCTGCAACATAGCTCTGTCCAACCGAGTCCCCTTGGTAAGAGGTGGCTGTCTTATACACGTTGTAGCGCAAAGGCCACATAAGGCAGGACCACACTGCACACAAAGGCAACACGTGAACAGGAACGCCACAACAACTCCGATGATCATCAGAATCTTCCAACCCCAAGTCGACATCAGGCCCCAAAACCACCCAAGTAGCGTCCAATCCCCTACATCCACGTGTATGGATTCAGAGATCTTATGCAACTTTGAGATGGCTTGATAGACGGTCGGAGCGTTATCTGGAATGAAAATACAGCAGCTCGAATGGATCACCTTACATACCCCACCTCGATCTGCTAAGATCACGTCTAAAACCATACGGTTTTGTAACGTCATAAGTCTATCCGCCTGAAGTTCTGTGGTGATATTACCAAGGGCACTGGCAGTAATATTAGCTGTCGATTCCACCACTCGAGTCAACTGTCTCAGGTTCCTACTATTAACCATAGGCCCCCAAAACGGGAGGAAACCCTTGAAAAAGTCTCCTGCCTCTTGACCGGCAGTATCCTCTTCGCTAATTACGCCTCTCACAACTATAGTTTTGTGATAGTCTGCGTCTACAGTGAACGTCGGAGGCAACAGATTTGCGATAAAACATGAGCCCATAAAGTCAGAGGGCAACCATGCATACGCACGATCATGGCAAACAAAGTGTGTACCCTTGGCAGCCAGAAACACAGGGGACGAGACCATCGGCAGAATGTAATTCTCGGTGCAAGCACTCTCTCCAAGTCGGGCTTTCGATCTTCGGCCACGACCCATTAGACAAAAATTACCAATGTGGGGTACGACCCATATCGGAGGCGAGCTTTTAAGCTGTTTTTCACTCGTGAGCGCACTGTACTCGACCTTACTCAGAACCCTATAGGCTTGTACCTCTTCCTCTGGGATGAGCGACGGCTCATAGATATCTCTATCTAAATCTTCTATCACTATGGACAAAGGCTTTTGATACGAGCCAGAGCCAAAGTAGGGAGAACGTGGCTCTCGACTGGGGTAAGAATCTAGTGCGCTTCGAAACATTGTTTGGAATGCTCGAGCTGAACCCTGGGAACTATACGGTAAGACCAGATATGGAATTCCCTTATCCGTGGTATGTGGCATCAGTCCACACACCCAACAATTAGTAGTATTAACCACTAACTGGTGCTGATGAAGGAGCTGAATAAAGGAATTATTTCGAAATTCTGCACGTCTAGCCTGCTCGTGTTCAGGTAGGATATGAAAAGAATGAGGGGATGCAGTGGAGGTAAGTTTAGAGTCAGAAGTAGGAGTAGGTATGGCAGAAGGTAAGAAGTACGACATCATGTAATACACCCCACCCGCCAATAGTGCAGAAACAATCAAAAGCAATACAAACATTTGAAACATAAAACATTTGGTACGAGTAAGTTGTTGTAGCTTGAACCTTTGCGCCTGAGCTTCTTCCAAGTCCATCAGCTTCGAAAACGCCATCCCCTATGACCGTCCGCAACGTTTCTTGACGCACTTCGTTCTGTGTAGCAGTAGTCAATCCCTAGGAGTTCCCAGGAACCGACGGTCTTTAACCTAGCGTCAAGACCTACTAACCAGAAGGAAGTACACGCGTGGCCCTACGGCCTTTATTTATAATGTATATGCAAAATGTCTCTCAACTGTGGAAGCAAAAATACATGTGGAACGAAACTCAATATATATACAAAAATAATTACAATGATACAGGTGTTCAGACTGATCGTGGAAAACGGGATAATGCAATTGTCAAGGGACAGAACAGAATCTTTTATTTGTCCTAAGAGCTAAAACGCAAAAAGTATCGAGTTTTCCCAGGACGTGTATGTTCATCAAACAAAGGATCCGATGAGGGAACAGAATCCTGTTGATCAGTCGAATGTTCTGGTCTCGAGTCTTTTGATGACAAATGTTCAACAGTGTCTTTCTGCTGCACTGAGGATTCTCCGACAGGTTGTGCGTTGCTAAAAGGTACAAACGCCGGCAATCCTTCGGATTCAGCTGAAGCAATGCCCCTCCTCACCCACGAGTCTGCCGGTAAAGGAATAGGAACTTTCTTCGTATGGGTGGCATGCACCCAATTTTTTCGACCCTCTAAACGGACGGCAGTTCTCGTGGCAAGGAGGACCTGGTAGGGTCCAGTAAACCGGGGTTCCAAATTCTTCTTGCGGGCAAAATTTCTGGTTACCACCCAGTCTCCAGGCTGGAGCTGGTGGCCTGGACCCTCCGTCTGCGTTGGCAATGCTTCGTTAACCTGTTGGTGAATTAACCTCAGTTTAGCAGTCAGATCATGAAGATAGTCAATCAACATTGGATATTCAAGACTGGAGAACACACCCGGTCTAGGGACCCCCCACACATTCGCAGGACGACCGAACACTATTTCATAGGGACTAAGCCCTACTCGGGAGTGTACGGTTGCCCTAGTTGACAATAAAGCTAAGGGTAAAGCATCAGGCCACGAAAGACCAGTCGTAGCCTGAATCTTCGCTAGCTTCAGTTTAAGGGTGCCATTATACCCTTCAACCAAACCAGCTGACTGGGGATGATTGGCGCTATGGAATTTTTGATTAATTCCAAGGCCCTTACACACACTCTTCATCACACTCCCCACAAACTCACTTCCGTTATCAGACCATACAATCCGAGGCATTCCATACCGAGGAAAGTATTCCTTCAGTAGGATTTTCGCAGTCGGCAGGGCAGTATTGTCTTTAAGAGGGTAGGCTTCGATCCATCGGGAGAACGCGCAAACCACAACTAAAACGTATTTCAGGTTGTTGCATCTCTCCATATGGATGAAGTCTAATTGGATCACCTCAAAAGGACATGAAGGGGAAGCAAAGTGGCCAGGAGGAGTTGGGGTTCCCTTACCAGGATTGTACAACATACATACCATACAATTCTTAACCAATCGTTCAGCACATTTCGTGATACCATCATTCTTCCACACATGGGACAGCAACTTACAAATACCTTTCACACTAATATGTGCTAACCCATGCGCCATTGTCACAACAGCCAACACATACGCATCCGGTAACATCCATCTCTTATGTTCCGACAAATCAACCCAACAACCATTCGCATCCAACTTTACCGTACTTTCTTTCCACTTCATCTTTTCAATGTCGGTGGCCTCATCTTGAATCGCTTTCACACTCTCGAAAGTGTCCTCACACATACTAGTCTCTGTAGGCCACCTAACCGAACTTGTCACATACATTCTAGTGCTAAGGTTCCGGGCAGTCTCCTTAGCAATCTCATCCGCAAATGCATTACCACGACCAACATCATCCGTCACCTTACGATGTGCACTACATTTAACAATCGCTACCTGCTTAGGCAACGTAAGTGCATCCAAAAGATCATTCACAAGTTGTCCATGCTGAATCTTCGTACCATGCGACGTCATAAAACCTCTCTCTCTCCACAACCGTCCAAAGTTATGAGCGACGCCAAACGCATATTGGCTGTCGGTAAACACATTCACACGTTTCCCTTTCGCTAACACACACGCTCTAGTTAGAGCGATCAGCTCTGCAGCCTGAGCAGAGTTCTGATTCAATCTCGCAGTTTCCACAACAGTATTCAAAGTCACAACAGCATACGCAGTAGTCACATCACCATTCGGCAATTTAAAACATGAACCATCCACATACAAAGTTCCGTCTGGATTTTCCAAAGGAGTGTTTTTAAGGTCCACTCGACCTTTTGTTTCCTCTTCAGTCCTCAGATAGCAGTCATGGGCTGCTATTTCATCTGACTCTGTGCTAATTGGTAACAAAGTCGCCGGATTCAGAACATTGCAACGTTTTATCTGAATATGACTTGCCAACAGCGTCAACTCGTACCCAGACAACCTCGCACTCGTCAAGTGCTGAGTTTTCGTACGATTCAAAAGAGTGTCGACCGCATGCGGAACCATCACCGTAAGCATATTATCCATGACCAGTCCTGCTGATTGTCGGATGGACACCGCAGCTGCCGCTGTTGCTCTCAAGCAACTCGGCAATGCTCTAGCTACCGGGTCCAAGCTCGAGGAAAAATATGCACATGGACGTTGCTTACCACCAAAAGGTTGCGTTAGGACACTCAAAGCACAACCTTCCCTCTCGTGAACATATAACGTAAACGGCTTGCTGTAGTCAGGGGTACCTAACACAGGAGCCGAACACAATGAGTCACGTAATTCAGAAAAACTTTTCTGACATTCTTCCGTCCATGGTAAAGGAGTTGAAACATCCTTGCACGTAAGAGCCACCAATGGTTTCGCTAGCAATGAAAAATTTGGAATCCATTGCCTGCAATACGACGTGATACCTAGAAAGGCACGCACATCTCTTTGGGTTGTTGGCACAGTCATTCGTGCAATTGCTGCAATTCTCTCTGGGGTCAGCCGTCTTCCCTCCTTTGACAATAAGTGACCTAGATAGGTTACTTCTTGACAACAATATTGGAGTTTAGAAGGTGACACTTTGTGATGTAAGTCACAGAGATGTTGCAGCAACGACACCGTAGCAATTTTGCAAATGTCCTGAGTATCCGCAGCCACCAATAAGTCATCGACATATTGGATTAAGGCCGCACCAGCCGGCAACGAAAACGCATCCAGTTGACCCTTCAAGGCTTGACTGTAAATCGATGGACTCTCACAGTAGCCCTGAGGAGCGCGTTTAAACCGGAAGCTGCGACCACCAAGAGAGAAACCGAAAAGGTCTCTGCTTTCTTCGGCAATCGGAATGCTAAAGAAAGCATTCTTCAGATCGATCACCGAGAACCATGATGCAGAAGCTGGAATCAGAGTCAGTAGCGCCGTGATGTCAGGCACAACAGGGAACTGAGGAATCACAATTTTATTTACCTCCTGTAAATCGATAACAAAGCGATAAACAGGTGGTTTTGAAGGATCAGTACGTTTTAAAATAGGCAGTACAGGGCTGTTGCACACGTTTCCCCGCGTCTCTTCAATAACATCTTTCTCGATTAGATCATAAATGATCGCTAACAGTGCTCGTTCACCATCAAGGGAGATTCGATACTGGGGAATACGTGGCAACCGTACATTTGATTTCAGCTGAACAACATAAGGGGAGATGTCAAGCAGGCCCACATCATTGTTACCTGTCGCCCACAAAGATGCAGGAAGAGAACTCAATTCCAGTGGAAGCTTATCGAGAGACAAGTACATAGGAGAGACAACCCTCTCTCCTAACGTAAGCTTTACACCCGCAGGAGAACAATACAAAGTTGCATACAAACGTTTTAGCAAATCCAGGCCCAAAAGATTTTCACCACAACCGGTAGTTAAAATCAACGGAGCTTCCAGCTCACGAGGCCCAATTGTAAGGGGCAAAGGGCGTGAAACTGGATTGCTAACAGGGGCGCCAGAGAATCCAACGGAAACATTGGTTAAGCCAGACAAAGGTGCGGCAGGGAGTTTCGAATGCATTATGGAACTTTTCGCTGCACCAGTGTCCAACAGAAAAGGCTCAACGACGCCCGATGTAGCAACTGCGACGTAAGGCCCTCTCTGATCAACCGGAACTGATACCACTCCCTCTCCTTGTCTATGGCTGTCCTAGTAATTACTGTCGTCATTTTCCTGATCGACGTAATAATCATCTACATTGTACTGCGCAGATCGTCCTTGCGATGATCCGCGTTGATCAAAACAGTTATTGGAATTTGATGAATTATCTCAACGATCATTTTGAACACCACGACCCCTACCACGTGATGTCTGCTGAGAACCACCACGACCTCCTCTAGATGAGTTACCACTGTTACGATCGTTTAGAACGGGACAGTTGAATTTTAAATGACCCTCCTGTCTACAATAGGCACACTGATTGTACCCTAACGAAGATCTTTGGGAAGAGGAGTCATTTCGAGGTTGTGACCTATTCGATTGTGACTGCGGCCTATTTTGCTGAGGAGCGTTCTGATTGGAACGCGGAGGATAGGCCTGCTGCAACAACACTTTTGTTTTAAGTTCTTTCGTCTTTTTATCAGCGCGGTCGTTCTCCTCTTTTTCTCTGTTCTCATAATACTGTGCCGTAGCCAATATTTGAGCCGAGGTAGAAACGGCCCACGCACTCTCAGAGTTTTTTAATTTATTGCTCAAATCGGGCAATAAGTTAGAGACAAATTTGTCCACGAACAACCGTTGACCACCCTCAGTACCCATATCCTGACCACTATGATCGATGAATGCCTCCTCAAATCTCGTAAAGAAATCAGAGACACTCTCGTCCTTTTTCTGTTTACAAGCTGACAATTTGTCCCAGTTCACCCTCATAGCTGGCATAAGAGTTTTCATTAGCGTAATTATTCTCTGAGGGAGAGCAGCAATCAACTGCTCGGGTTTAGCACCACCAGTTTGCAACCCATCCGCCGCTATAATGGCAGCCCAATCACCACCTAATTCGTTGGCATGATTTTCCTGACGAATCTTAGCCCATACCGGTTGCGGTACGACATTGCCAAACAGCATATCAATATCGGCAAGATTCATTATCGTAGCGTCTACAAGCTGCGACAATTCTTTATAGTACCCTGCAGGATTTTTGCGAGGGTCAGGCAAAGATTGCTTCACCTGTAACACTTCCGATCGTTTCCATGGGAGATGTATCCACACTCTCTGGAAATGCGGCAGAATATTAGGAACAGCGGCATTATCACCGGGCATCCACACTGGTGGAACTTCGCGCATGGGAAACTGACCGAACGCATCTAACTGACTTTCAACATCCTCAACGAACAAGGCCTGAGGTATAGGAGTGGGACGGAAAGATAACAACCGCTCAACAGCACGTCGAACGTTAGTATCCACTATCAGTCCGTTCGAGAACTGAAGCTGTAGATCAGACAAAGCGGTCAACACATCATCAGGTGCATCGGCCGATATCTGATCACGCAGAACCTTGCACATTTCATCGAACACGTATCTTTGTGTCGGTACATTGAATTGGCAGAACGTATTAAGTACAGCACGTGGAGGATTTCTAAGAGGGTGCGTCATCCAACCCATCGCCATATTATATAGCGCAGCACGTTCCCTGTTACCGGGAAGCTGACTACGTCTTTGAAGACCGTCCGAACCAGCGGACCCAAGAACAGGACCAAGAGAATGGAAAAAACTAGCCGCAACCGGAGGAGTACGACTTCGAGTAGACGGAGAAGTATAGCACAAAGGACTAACAAGAGAAGGGGTAGGAACAGAAGAAGCAACAGGGGTAAGTAAAGCAGGAGCAGTAGCGGGAGCAGGAGTATGTGGAAGCGGAGGAGCAGTGGGAATAGCAGTAGGCAAAGGAGCGGGAACAGTCGGAAGAACGGGTGCAGGTTGAGGAACAGGTTGAGGAACAGGTACAGGGGGAGCCACAGGAAGCGCGGTACCCTGTACATACGGAGGTGGCGACTTCCTAAGATAAGACATTAAAGGATCCTCAACTGATTCTTCCTTCTTATCCGACTCCGTTGGCAAAGCAGGATAGCATTTGTCTATGGACATACGCTGTAGCCTATCAAACACTTCCTTTTCCTTATCCTCCTTATCACGCTGAAACTGCTCTGCTTTCTTTACAATGGTAGCAACACCATCTCTCTGATTACGTTTAGTCTGTCTGATCTCTTTCTGTCGGGCTTCTTTACGCCACAACCGAAAGGCATCAAACATGGCCGGCCTTGACTTCTTCTCAAACAATTTAGTCTCAAGATTATCTAAGATCGTCGTCTCAAAACTACCATGAGGTGGCCAACTAAGGGCACCATCTTTTTTGGTATAACGAATCCAGTAATCATTAAAAGTAATCGGGCCTAGCCCGTGCTTACTGTAGAGCTCATAAGTGGGAGTTCCAACCGGAGGTATCGGACATGAGTCCTCCAGTCGGGAATCCGTACCACAACGTCTGAAACAACTAAACAAAGTACTGCGACCAGGCATCTTGCACACTAGCCGAGTTTCACAAACGTCAAGGGTTACGGGATTTACCAAGTCCCTGCAAAGAGCAACAACCCTCGGTCTTTGGCGGCTGCAGTCGTCAAATATCACAACAAAGTACCAAGAACCACAAATGCAATGGAACCATGCAACAACTAAGCAACCACAACCAAGAACTCTGGGAGCGACCCACAAATACTTAACTCAAAGATCGATGGCGTCACCAGGAAGGCCCGTCAGTCGTCTCGCTATACCAAGGTCTACGCCAGGCGCCAAAACAGGTCTACAGTCAGGGCAGCAGTCCGTCGCAGCCGTCAGGAGGCGGGAATCTTCGCGGGAAAAGTCTTCGGGCCACTTGTTTCGACAACAGGATCGATGAAGCGGAGTGCACTTTCCCTCGGAGATTTCACACGAAGTTCCTCACGATCGTCGGGCATGGACCGGTACCACTGATGCAGCCCCACGTTGGGCGCCAACTGAAGGACTGGGTTATTTAAGACCCAGCGGTGCCAGGGGACAACATCTGAAACCTTCGTGGGTAACCTGCTCCGGCGTACGAATGACAGAGACACGGGACACTTCCTTCGGCGTCAAAGATTCGAGGTTTATTTACTGCAGGGAACACAGAAGTCACAGGAAGTACAACGAATGTAGGTTCAAGGAGACTGCTTCAAATTGCTACTGAGGATCGCTCCTTTTATACAAATTTCTCCCATAAGGTTGCATGGTACACAAAGGTTTACAACTCGGTTCCCATAATTATCCCCGAGAGGGGTCACTTTGGTCACTTTGATACATCCAAGGTCCGGGGCATAAGTGCGGAAACATTTGGCGGTTCCCAACATTAAAAACCCATCTTCCCATCATTACTACATTCCAATCAGCAGTAAAACAGATCGAAGACGGAACAAGATCAGGTGCAGAGGAAGATGGAAACAGTGGGGAGGTCGAAAAGGGTGTAAAAGGGGAGGTATCAGGAAACACGAGCTACAGGCATCAAAGGGACGTGCCTAATGAGATGCACGGCTGAGACAATAGACCGGCACGGCAAGATGAGCCTCGTGCGGGGCCATCTGCCTTACAGTATCATCCCCCTCGTCATAAAGACACTTTCAAAGAACATGTGTCTTCCGCGGATGTCTTGGGAATCCCAGGGTCGCGAAACGGACAACGTCCGTTCGCTGGCTACTTGAGGGCAAGAGACAAAATGGATGCCGTATCTAAGATGGAACCCGTGGGTACAGATGAATAACCCACGTAACAAACAAACGGTTTAAGTTAGCACAGCGAAACTGCGCACACTTACTAAACTCGTCATTTGCGGTTCGTAGATACCAGACTCGACCATATTCGTGCGAGTCGAAAACACCACTTACAATTGTCACGGAACCTCAAAACGCTTTTTAATCCCATTGCACTTTTGTTTGAAATTCTATGATTTTACAGATTCGACTAATTCTTCCCTTCACAAACTCAGAAGAGCTTTTATGACCGGACTATACCCTAGGTAACTCCTTGCCCACTATCTTCCTTGCCCTCAAGGCATTGGGAACAGAACCAAGAGACTCCTCAAGAGTGTTCATTTGTGCTTAACAAATAAACCTAAATAAATAAATAAATAAATAACTGAAATGAAAGATTGGTTTGGTTTCATTTCTTGGATGAAGTGCATAACAACATACTGATCTATCACTTGTATAATGCAAGTTGCTGCTTTGTAATTCCCTTTTCCTCAAAATACATTCTTCACTACCTTGTGAACTCTAGAGAACATTTATTTTGTATAATCTAATTGATATTCTCTGTATCTCTGAGTTCTATACTAAACCGTCTCTTAGGTTCGCCTCATGTACTTTTTCCCCACGTGTTCCTTTCCATTTTCTAAATAACGTCAGTAACCCTCCACAAATTAAAAACTATTGTGATTTGATCAATCATTGCATGCACCCTTCTCTACCTCACACCATGAACTACATTTTCTTTGAACAGCTAAGGATGGATGCAACAAATCCCTATGAGATTCGAAAGTGCCTGCATCTGTCTCAATTAAACTATTTTAACTATAATGAGATGCTAGTGTTATGCTATTATACTACAGCAAGGAAATAAGATTTCAGTTTTCACTTGGACTCACTTCAGAAGTGGTCAAGACACACAGAATTCTGGATGACACCCCTAGTGTGTAAATCAACCCAAACTCCTTTTAGTCACTGTTTTAATCAATATCACCCAAATGTATTTTAGTGCGCTAGGCATGGTATGTTCTTGTCCTAATAGTCCCTCGTCGAATGTTTTACCTCTACTCACAAGCCTGTCTGGACACTACCTGTTATTGGGTTTATGAGTGACACTCTTCAGCAGGGCGTGCCATGCAGAAAAGCAGCTCTGGATTAGATCAATTTAATATGATGTAGCAGCCATTTAACCGATGGCGTGATGTAACACTGATTTTCAGATATATCCCAGACACGTTGACCTGTCTTCCATTGCATTGAGGTCCACTCAGTTGAAAGCAGCATAGAGTCCGAACAACGAAATACATTTAGCTTTCCTTTTCACTCTCATGCACAACACTCAGACCAACACACATGCACACATACACACGAACATACGCCCACACACGCATGCGTGACAGCAAAAAAGGTGTACTCGTGCTCTTTCAGTCATGTTGCTGAAAGACCTACATTTTGTTCGAGTTCAGACGTGGGTGAAGTTAATATCAAACTGAGAGAGAGAGAGACAACTTTGTTTATTTAGACCATAATCTTTAAGCAGTACAAAACACAATCGGGATCCAGATAGTGTAGACAATCTAAATTCTATAACAAAATAAATAATTAAAATACTATACAAGTTAAAAGAAGGTTGCACCCTCGGAAGCATACTATTCATAAAACACAATTTACAAAGATCTCTAAATTCCTAAAAAAAAAAAATTCACTTTAGTGGAAGAGCCTTAAAAACATTTAAGATCAATGCCCCTCCTTCAGTTTCTCCCTTACAAATGCTTTTGTGGCCTTCAGGAATTTTCCCAGTCCTATTGCGATTTCCAACGACGGCATATCTGTAAGTAAAAAAAACGCTTGGGCGCGTAAATTTATCTTATGTGATAAAAATATTGGGCGTATTGATATCAAACTGAAAAGTGACTCTTTGTCCTCTTAAAGTTTTAAAGCAAGACCAATCTTTTTGTGGGAAACCACAAATAACTGTTTCTTCTTCCTCAAGTGTATTTTTATTTATATTCAAAGTTTTTCATCAATTGAATTATTACATTTTGTCTCTTTTCATCCTTTGCCGAACACAGAAGCACCCCAGACGACAAACTCTGGCAGTCTTTTGTAGTGCACTGTAACTTCAGCAATACAGTCTGTCTGCTACATGATAAACCCTCTGTTGTTGAATTACACATTTGTTTTATAAAACAGTGCATTACTGTACATTTGTCATGCCTTGCATTGCAGAGAATATATATATATTTTATTTAAGCATCTAAAAGAACTTTTTTCAGACTGATCATAACATGAAATTCACTCTCCAACCTAAAAATGAGCAGGTCAGTACATAATATCAAATTAGTATTTTGTAGATATGCATAATCATGTTACCTCACATGATACTATGCAGAAGCAGATATTGAGGGTTTGCATTCAAATTTGCCCAAGGGTTGGACACGTCAACTCACCAAATAGTAGCATCCAGGGATGTTCAAGTGATCCGCCACACGTATGTGCTAAACATATTTTCTCATCTGGTGATATTGTTGATGTATTTCTTTATTTTATAAAGTGACGAACATGCCATGCAAGTGAACCGAAAGAGCTTGACACAATCAGAGGTAGAGCCTAATTTGTGAAATAACAATAAGTCCAAGGGCCAACGGTTTTTGCTCAAAAGCCTGCACCCGGCGCTGACGACGGTCAGGACTGAGGAATACCAAAGCAGTGTAGTCTTGATTCCACCTCATGCTTCTTTCTTTCACCGCCTCACCTCCAGACAATCCCTGCCCATTTATTTCATGCTTGTGGGTTATTTTTCATTCCTCTTTTCTCCCTTTGTCACTCTTTTTCTGTCTTCCTCTTCCTTTCCTCAGTTTGTCTCATTCTTGCTCTGGGTTACAGTATGATGTGGAAAAGTAAAAGCGGAGACCCCCAAAACTGTTTGTCAGTGGGCCCCATTTGAAACCACCACCTCAAATTAAAGACTTTTTTAAGGGCTACTGAGCATTAGTGCAAACTTTCTGTAGATCGTTATTAATTATTAGGCAAAGATAGTCATGCAGTGTCCTGAGACTAGCTGAAGGGCCCAGGTCCCTCCTTTCAAGCAGTGATCACAGCAGGTTTAATGAAGGAAATTCCTATATACTTGTATATAGTAATTTCTAGTGCCATCTTAAATGTAAATAAATAGAGCTGGGCTCCAGGGATGGTGCCCAAGGCTGTGTAAAAGTGGGAAAACGTATCTCTAATTGTAATCATATTCTTAATTTGTAAGTACCTGATATAGCAAAGCTGCATGACAAAGTTGCCTCTAGGCAATACAAAATTAAAATGTCACAGGAAATAAGAATCCTGTATTGCCTTGAAGATGGCGGCCAAAGACTTGAACTGTATTACCCAAGAGAGTAAGTTCCATTTCCGAGAGCCCATGTAAGCCACAGTGGGATCTCCCTTTTTATCTAAATGATGAGGGTGTGAAGACACTCTCAGGCTTCAGGAGATACATGAAAACATTCTTACATGCTAACATCAGGTGTATTGTATAGGTGCAAAAAGCTGGCAAAAAATATGCTTCACAGGGATGTATGACATTACAACGCATACTTTTACAACGCATACCTTACAATGCATTTTTTACAAAGCAACATCCATTACAACACATTCCATTACAATGCATGCCATTACAACGAATTTTTAAAAACTACCTTCACAACGCATTCCATTACAATGCATACTACCTTTATAACGCATACCATTACAACACATACCATTACATTGCATGTATGGTAAGTATTGGATAGTGTAGGGGTAAAAATTACTATTCTAACTCCAGATGGGTGCAACAGTAGGGTAAGTGTTGGATAGTGTAGGGGTAAACATTACTATTATAACTCCAGGGGGTACAACAGTAGGGTAAGTGTTGGATAGTGTAGGGGTAAAAAATACTATTCCAACTCCAGGGGGTGCAACAGTAGGGTAAGTGTTGGATAGTGTAAGGGTACTATGCGTTGTGATGGTATGCGTTGTAATGGTATGTGTTGTAATGACTGTGTTGTAATGACATGTGTTGTAGTGGTATGCGATGTAGTGTCATGCGTTGTAATGGTTGCGTTATAATGGCATGCGATGTAATGGATGTTGAGTTGTAAAAGTTTCATTGTAATGGTAGTGCGTTGTAAAAGTTGTGTTGTAAAGGTTGTTTCCCCTTCACAGTCAGAACTAATGTAATAACATAGGGTATACTATGTGTTAGGCTTCCCAGCTTCGGAATGGTGTGCAGCAATGAACCTACGCTAATGTGGAGGAAGTCAGAAACGGTGACCTTCAGGTTGAAAACATACCTGGAAAAGGTACCAGGAAGCTAAGGGCAATTAAAGTAAGTGTGAGACTGACAAGAGTTATTACAGGAGTCCGCATGGAGTAAGCAAAGGCTTTATTGGAGACACCACAGACCAGAGAGACCAACCGGCGACCGTTGTCAGCTGTTCGCATTCCAACTGTCAACACATCATAACACTCAACAGTATCCTCCTTCAGAGGGTTCCTTTCCACAGTAAGAGGAAGGGGGGTATCATAGGGAGATACCACACACACCCTCTTTTAAAAAACAGAAGTGATGCAGACAAGAGGAAAGCAAGGAGAATAAACAATGTAGGATTAAGAACTGATAAATCATAACGAAAATTACAGTGTGAGAAATTCCATAGAGAAAGATTAAATGACTCGATTTAAGCTCTAGTATGACTGGAATTATCTTATGCAAATGCAATATTGGAAACACTTTATTGGACCGAATTGATTAGTTATATGTTCGAGAGTGATAAAAAACGTAGGGCTTCATTTATGAGGCCATGCGTCACATTTACGCCGGCTGCGCGTCACTTTTTGTGACGCACCAGCAGCGTAAAAAATGTGCCTTGTTGCACCATATTTACAAAGTGACGCATCTAGGTAGATGCGTCACTTTGTAAAGCCCTGAGCTACATTATACCTACGCCAGGTATAATGTATGCAGGGGGGGGGGCGTTCTGACGCAAGAAAGGGTCATGGAAGTGACGCAGTGAAATCTATAAGATTTCACTGCGCCACTTCTAGGACACAAATGCGTCAATTTCTTACACCTGCCTCACTGCAGGCTTAAGACTGACGCAGGCCCTTTTACATGGGGCTTGCCCCATGTGAAAGGATACATTGCTGGAGTTGCGTCACTTTTGTGACACACTCCAGCAATGCGTCATTTTTGCGACATACAGATACGTCAGAAATACTGACGTATCTGTAACTCCTTGCGCCATGATGCGTCATACTGTTAATATGACGCATCATTGGAGTCGCAAGGAGGACGCAGTGAAAAGTGACGCATCGCTGTTTTCATGCAGCGATGCGTCACTTTTCATAAATGAGCCCCTTAGTTCACTCATGCAATGGAAACACATGAGATAATAAGTTGGGAATAGCACTATAAAAGAATGATATGACGAAGTTCCCATTACAGAGTGACATAGGGCCTAATTATGGCTACGGTGTTCCATAGAACCACTGTGGCCATGGTGGCGATCCTGCCACCCCCACACTGTAGCACAGTGCGCAGCATTACGAGTGTGTTGGTCAGACTGCCAC
The DNA here is from genome assembly GCF_964263255.1 of Lissotriton vulgaris. Taxonomy (NCBI): domain Eukaryota; kingdom Metazoa; phylum Chordata; class Amphibia; order Caudata; family Salamandridae; genus Lissotriton; species Lissotriton vulgaris. The sequence goes on from NC_141699.1 coordinate 934,701,860, forward strand.
AGGATCGCTGCAACCGCTGGGGATCCGTGATCCCACATAGTGGTGCAGCAGTCAGAGGCTGCAATATGCAGGTAATGCAACTGCGGCACTGCCTAGCATATTACGACTTGCCTCCCTGCCATCCTTTCCATTGCAGTGAGCCCACCATAGAAAGGGTGATGGATAGGCAAGTGAGATTGCCTCTTTGCATGGGGTGCATGCAGGGGGGCACATATTGTGCCTCCCTGCATTTTTGCAACCCTAGATGCTACACGAGAAGAAATGCCCGGCATGGTGTATTTCTTTCAGTGCAAGAACATGCTGCTGTATGCCCATGGCAGTTCCTTTCTGAGGATCTTCTTTGAGGACTGTGGGACTGCTGCAGCACCATCCACCCGATCTGGAGTCCGGTTGGAATCTAGCAGGCGGTTTGGCGATGGGTCTGTTAGTCCTCCAGTGGAGCGCTTTCGTGGCGCTCCACGTGAGGACCACCAAACTCGTAATTCAGCCCATAGTCTTTCAAATACATTTGTGGTTTAACTAGACATGTTGTCACCGTATACGGGGTGTCACTTGTACAACACGCACCAGTGCTTCCCCCGTACTTAGTTCTCATAAATCTTATCAAACTAACCGTTACTCTTCAGGTTACCCAGCGGTTTGTAGGTATTGTCCTTGACCACTGAATGGTCCAGTTTTGCTACTCTGCTCACGTTTCATATCTTCTCGGCTTCCGTCTTTACTGCATTGCTAAATAACTTAGGCACTTTCATAGATTTAAAAAAGTTCGACCATTTGTCACTCCCCACTGGGCATTTAATTTTTACCCAGCCACCTACTCTCACATCAGTCATCTTGGTGTAAAAGTCTTACGGTCACATGCATCATTGCACCCGTTTGCGATTCCTAAATTGCAAAAATTAAGGAATCGCAGTTTAGAAATCGCAAACTGCACTGCATGACCAATTCGCATTTATTTTTGCGATTCTGTATTTTTCCTTAATTGCGATTCACAATTTGCGAATCGCAATTAAGGAAAACCCTTCCCATTGATTCCTATGGGCCAAAAGGCCCAAAGGAATTAATGGGAAAGCATTCACATTTTGCGAATTTCAAATTGCGATTCGCAAAATGTGAATGCAATTTCAAGGGTGCAGGGGGGGGTCCAAAGAACCCCTCCCTGCACCCCTGAAATGTAACTTTAAATGCAATTTACACACACACATGCCCCAAGGGCATGTGTGTGTGTAAATTAAAAGTTTCAAAAATACAATTTGTGCATATTTGAAAGTTTTCGGTAAATTAGCATGAAGTTCAACTTCATGCTAATTTTCCACTTCCAAATTGCGAATTCGCAAATACAAAATGATAATGCATTGCATGTAAGAAATCTGAAATTGCGATTTCTTAAATGCAATCGCAATTTTAGAAATCGCAACATGGTTGCGATTCCTAAAATTGGGAAATGCATGATGCATTCCAAATTAGTCAATTGCATTCGCAAACGGCCGAAAATTGCGATTCGCACCGTTTGCGAATGCTATTGACTTTGATGCATGTGGGCATTAGAGTCTCTTTTCTCTCTGTCTCTAAGGTTGCTTAGTGTGAACATCAGTCCGGCCCTTCTGCCAAATAGTCCAGGATGGGACAAGTATCGAATTTTGCTTTCTGAACCTCAGCAGCTTATAAGTAGTTCTATATGCGGTTTGGTGTGGTATAAGTCAGAAATCTCTCATCCTTCTAAACATTTCTTTTTTCCAACACACATTCTTAGCTTTAGCAAGATGGATTCTTTCCTTTAGAGTTTAGTCTCAGGGTGGAACAGTGCTAAATGAAGAGGTTTAATACCATTGCCTTCTAGAAAGTCTTGCATCTCCATGGAACACAGTTGAACCCCATTGTCAGAGAGGATTGTTGAGGATAAACCTTCTCTTGCAGAGATTTGTATTAGGAAGTTTATGATATTTTTCGAACTGATATCAGATAGAGTTTTTATCTCAGTTGACCTGGATTATAGATCAATTAGAACTTCAATATACGGAGTGTCTACTTCACCAGTCAAAGGATCGATTATGTCAATGGCAAGATCATTTGCACTGTGCTACACTGCACTTCACTGCGCTCCACTGACCACCTCCTGATGTGCGTGCCACAGGTTCACCAGTGTAGAATAGGGGGTCGCTCCTTCAAAGCTCAGGCCCCTGTGTTATGGAATTCTATCCCATTGGCTGCCCGAAGTACTCACGATCATTGGGCATTCAGGAAACTGATTAAAACTTGGTTTTTCTCCTCTATCTAGCCTCATTTCTTCTGGTCACTCGTCCGCTAGTGCTGGGACGCCCTGTTGCTGGTGCAGCCATGCACTTTATAAATGACCCTAACATAACAGAACATCCCAAAACTTCTCCAGGAGCCTATGAACATGCTTGGGAGATCTCCTAGTCACCAGGAGTTCATCGCCTTCATTGTACATTACACAATCTCTGATTAACCTTTGCATTTGGTTGTCCATACCTGGCCACCAAAAATCCAACCTAAGCCTTTCTTTTGTCTTATAGACACCAAAGTGCTTTAGCAATGAGTTTCTCCCGTGCTCTCTGAGGGGGAATCGATTTGGTGCCTCTGAATAAACAACCCTCCTATACAGATGGTTCATCCTTAACACACTAAAAAGGCTTGATTTCATTCTTTTCCTAATCCAGATAGGTCCACCCATCAATAATGCACTGTTTCCCCTTGGCTAGGATTTCGTCAATCTCTAACTTCTTTTTGCATTTGTTTCTGTTAATCACACCATCTGTTACCACATAAACACAGGTTGCATCAGTTTCCTTCTCTTCCTTCAACTCTACATCATTACCAACAGACATTCTGCTCTCTACCAACCTAGCCAGTCATCTGCCCTTTTATTAAAACCTGGAATATACTGGTCAGGGAAGGTGAATTTTTGTAAATTGACAATACACCTTCTGATCCAACTGAAGATATGGAATCCAGACACTTTCTTCAAAAATCTAATTCAAAGGCTTATGTTCCGGCCTGGCCTTGAATGCACTTCCCCACACAATATTCCTGAATTTGTTCACTGCCCAGTAAAAAAGCTAAGGCTTCTTTCTCTATCACTGAACAGTGTGCTGTAGCACATCTTAAAGATCTTGATGCAAAAGCAATAATTTCCTCGCCTTCTGAAGTCTCTTGTGGCAAGACAGAATAAAGACCCTTTGTGCTTGCATCTGCGGGGAGAAACAACATTTGGGGAACTATGTGTTCCAAGAGACTCTGGGGCTCTGGGGGTGGCACTTGTGACCAGCAACACCTGTGAGGCCAGGAGCTCTATATAGGGCTAGGAGAAGTCCCACTACATGGAGGAAACAGTGTTTGGGGGACTACATGTCCCAATAGACTCTGAGGCTCTGGAGGTGGCCAAGTATCAGCAGCACCTGTGAGGCCAGGAGTGCTATAAAGTGCTAGGAAGAGTCCTGCTGTGCGGGACGCGACTGGGAAAACCCTGGACGAAGGGCAGGTCCATTCTGCACGGGCCAGCAACTGGAGGAGGCTGGGCCATCCCTCTTTCATCTGTTATCTGGCTTCCAACATGGGTAAGTGAAAATAAACATGGAACCCTGAAAGTGACGCACTCAAGTTCCACGAAAATGTGCTTCAATTATCTCAATCCTTACATCAGCAGTGGGAACTTTATCTGAAGAGATCCAGAATGTGGAGGAGAAGCTGGGCCTAGGAACAGATAAACCTTTGCCCACCATCAGTGAACAATCTGCGAGGGATATGTTGGAGGGGCGGGTTCATGAAGTCATGCAGTCTGTTGTGCAAGGGGACTTGGCAGTAAGTGAGAACTTATCAAAGAAAGCCACCCCAGCAGAGTCCAATTTTGTAGTGGTCTCACCATCCCTTGAGAGGGTTTCTCATCCCAAAAAAAGAAAGAAAAGTTCCTCTAAAGCTAGGCTTAACTCTGGGGGATCGATTTCAGGAACCAACAAGGAGTTTCTAAGGTCGCTGCAGATGAGATTCCACCCCAGCCAATGACAACGTTCTTGTCTCTATGGTTGTAACTTTGTGCGGTAACCACATTCCAGCATTATTAGAGCCCATCTTTAATGTTTGATATGAAAAGGTGGTGACATTTTTACAGAGTACAATGGAGGGGCTGAAGGTGAAGTTGGGGGCTATTGAAACCGCACTTGTTGATCTGACTGCTTTGTTATCTGACAACCCCAGTAGAGTTTTGCTCCAATTCCTTACTGGCCCCCAAGGAGATCAAAATGTCTCTGCCATTTATCCTGGGCGTGTGTCAGGTACTTACTCCTGCCAAGACCCAGATAAGGCCTTGGGAGCATCTCACAGTGTTGGCATTATATCCAAGGTGTGCCACAATACTTTAGCCCACTCATCTATATCAGATGGAACACTACCTCATCCCCACCCTTGTTTTCATTGTCTACTAGGGCTCCTTCTCTTTATTCTAATAGGAACCCACAAAGGTCGAGAAATGTAGCCCTCCTGAGTTGAAAGGGTCAGTGAGTAACACCTTTAGAATACAACCCCCCCCCCCCCGAAGCAACACCACAGGTAGCTGTATTGGTGGGTGTTCCCACGTTAGGAGAGGGGACAACAGAATCCACTTTTGAGCTTATTCATAAAGCCAAATGTTGGTGTAACAAAGGGGTGGGGGTTGGGGCACATGATTCCTCATATATCATCATGGCTAGATGAGTGTGTTAGGTGGGTACAAGGAGGAAAGTAGTAGAAAGGGATTGTATTGTTCTCAATTTTGATTTACCCTGTATAGCAGGGGGCCTGTTTTATAAGAGGCTGAACATAATCCCTGGGGGTACCAGAGTGTTGCAGCTTGTTTTTTTTCTATCTCTGAATAAGCCTTGGTGGCACAGGGATGGTTAGATTTTCTCTGAGAGGGCCATTAGCTTAGGATAGAGGAATTCAGGGAGCCCCCATTAAGCTGTCAATTAGTTTTCAACTGCTGAGCCACTTGGACATTAATGATTGACTGAGCTCCAAATCTATTCCATTACCACAAAAAGAGCCTGAGAGAACACCCTAGTTTGACCAATTAAGCGCCTAAGACAGATTCCCAATTGAATGTGCTCAGCTGGAACATTGTAAGGTTGAGTAGTTAAAGAGATCCTGAGAGGTGGCTTAACATTTCACTAGACCCGCACATAGTGGGTCTGCAAGAAACCTGGGATACGGATTACAAGTTCTTTCGAGGTGATGTTAACAGTACGATTGATTGCATCATACCCACTGATATTTGGGTAAGTCACTTTCAGGGCATATACGGAAACCCCACGGAGGGCCCTATTCCCATAGTGGCACCTACTAGTGACAATTATATCTTGGTATTTACTGAGGAGTGTCTGAGGCTATATCATATATGTCAAAGGACAAAGCGCCTGGCCTAGACGGTGTTCCTGCAGATTTATATAAGACAAAACTTCTAATTTGCAAGAAGAGGCCTTCCATCTTAGTGGTTAAGGTCTATTATCGTACCAGTATTCAAGAAAGGGGCTAGAGCATATCCACAATGCTACAGACCTATTTCGCTTATTTACTCAGTATTTAAGGTGCTGGGTAGAGTAATCTGAGCTAGGCTGACTGACTGGTTAGAGTAACAAAATGTAATTTCCAACTTACAATATGGGTTCAGGCCACTGAAAATCACCATTGATCAGTGCCTTAACTTGCAGTTGGATATTGGGAAATTCACTATAGCTACGATTCTCTCATTACACTTGGCCGTTATGGTTTAACATCCACTTTTGACCAAGTGTATAGGTCTAAATGATGGCTTCTGTTGATTAACTTGGGTGTGGATCATAATGTAGTTAATTTCCTACATGAGCTCAATGTAGGCGTTACAACTACTATGAGATATAACCAGACTGGGAGTCTCTCCATAAAGGAATATATGGGTGTTAGACAAGGCTGCAAATTTGCCCCACTTCCATTCACTTTATATATAATAACTCAAGGCCAAATCTATGGACAGCATTTAAAGATATTCCCTGGTGGACACCCAGATAATTCCTGAGCTCCTTTATTCAGATGACACAGTGCTATTAGCCAGGAAGGCAGTAGGCCTCCAGCGTCTGCTAAGCTCTTTGACAGAATTTAATAACTCGCTAGACTTGAGTACCAACGTTGCTAAATCCCACACATTAGTAATGAGCCAGAGAAACAGAAATCAGAGAAGTCAGTATGGGGATGGTGTTTTCCCAAGGTGTCTGCTTTTACTTATTTGGTGGTTCTGTTCAATGATAGGGTTTCATGGGCCCCACTAAGAAAAGAGAAAAAAAATGCTATGTCTAAAGCTTCAGTCGCAGTTTTTAACTTTGCCAAAAGATTAGAGGCCAAACCAGTGCAAGCCCTCCTGAAAGTCTACAAGGCATGCATTGGGAGTGACATTTGGGGCTATAAGGATCCTGTGGACCTGAAAATGGTGGAGAACAATTTTTTGAGAAGTGTGTTATCTGTCCCTCAATCTGTATCCTCCTATGTTGCTCATTAGGAGTTGGGGATGGGGTACATTTCTGATCTGGTAGTTCTATCTCCATTGTTGAGTTGGATTAGGATCTGGTTTAACCCAGATCTGGATTTAAACCAGACAATAGCTAAAGACTGTCTGTCCTTGGACAGGGCAAATATTATTCCAAGGTTCCATCATATTAATACCTTAGCATGGAAACTGGGTCAGCCCAAATTGTTTGCATCCCCTAATTTAAGTGTTAAGAGAGATCTAAACTGGGCAAAGAATTCTTTTTTTACAGTCATGTCTGCAGAGTGAGAAACAAGGGAGCTCAATAAACCCACCTTTTAGGCCTATATATTATTAAAACCATGTCCCTCAGTAGAGCTCTATTTAGTCGAGTCCATAACACTCTACCATCGCTTCCTCCTAATGAGGTTTAGATTTAATCTACTATATTGGTTACTTGACGTACCATAGGGGTGACACAAGGTGGAAAAACTGGGCCTCTATACTTGTGACAGCTTTTCCCCATAGAACACAATGCATTTTATGATGGTTTGTGGCCACTTTTGCTCACTTTGGCAATGTTACATAATTCCTTTACTGAGAGGAAAAGGCTTTCTGCAAGTGAGACCAGCTCTATTTTTTCTCCAGGTGTTACCCAATCCTCTGGAATGTTTTAGCGTTGCAAGTTTTCTGGCAGCTGCAGTTAGAAACAGGAGGAGAGATGCTGTGTAATTGTGGGATATTAACTGTCAAGTCAGATTTGTTACTGGGGGAGACACAAATCGTTTTTATATGTAAACTGTTTTTATATGCATTCCCATTTTATTCTGTGTGCATTTTTGGTTTCAATTAAACAAATAAAGTATATCCTGACTGCCATTTGTGGTAATTATACTTTTCTACCTGGCACAAAACAACTTAACATGGGTGCATTTCTTAAATTGTTTTGTAAATCCTGAAACTCATTTTCACACGTTTCATCCCAATGTACATCTGCCCTAGCTTTCACCAGTGTCCTACCCTGAAAGGTCCTGCTTGCAATATTTTAGATGCATTTCTATAGAACTCAATCATCTCGAGGAAGGATTTGAGCTCATCTTTATTCTTGGGAAGAGGCAAACTTTACAATAGAGTTCACTAACTCCTCTTTATGTCTCTTCATCTGACTAGTCTCTCTTCTCCTCTCTCTGAATCTTGGTGCCTAGACACCTTTGGGTAGTAGAGAGATCTACAATCTAAATTTCATCCAGTTTAATTTTACTGACTTTATTCCATAAGTGTGTAATTACTTCACATGCAATTTTGAATTTGTCAGTCCTTACAGTCATCTCATACTCTCAAAATTTTCTCAGCACCCTATTAACTCTTTCGTCATGTTTTGCTTTGTTGGTGTGGGACACTAGAACATCATCCTGATAGTAGAAGATCCCAAGTACAGCACTTAGTCAAGATGCCATGGCTTTCTGAAAAACGGGTGCCACTGACACCAAACCAAAGGGCGTGCATTTGAATTTGTATGTGCCTAAGGGTGTGATGAAGGCGGTGAGATCCTGTGAGTTCGGGGTGTAAATTTACCTGCTAAAAAGCAGAGGCTAAATCCAGGGTGGTGAAGACTCGGGCCCCTTTGAGTGCTGTGAAAATCTCTGAAATGGTTGCAAGGGAAATATATCAACAATCACTTCTGTATTAAGTGCCCTCCAGTCCGCACAAAGCCTTACTTTGTTATCAGCCTTCCATGCATCCACAATGGGTGCCAGCCGTTCAGTGGCTTCAACAGGTTCTATCACATCTTGCACACATAACTTTTCAATTTCATCCTTGACTATGTCCAGTAAATTAACAGGTTGTGTTTGGACTTTCGAAACTACTGAAAATGTGTCCTCTTTTAATTTTTATCCATGGATATATGCATATATGTTTTGAAGCACCTTAGTTTTCCACAAAAAACATCAGGGTTTTTACTTACAAAATATCTGTGTTCCTGAACAGTTTGTACTTGAATCTGAGGACATGCGTTAGGGTCCAGATATATGCCTAAAATCTTTTGGATGGACCCACTTAGGATGTTGACCCCATTGACAGAGAGATACATTTTATTTTTAGCTTCTCTGTACTTGTCTCCTGAAAATACCCCTTCATTCTGATAGGTTGTCCCCCATACCCACCAGATTGTATGTTCATCTCATTGTTCTTAAAACTTTTAATAATATTTTCACAGCAATGATGGGCAATCTAAAGCATGAATCAAACATTGCTTCAACATTCACTTCCTCGATTTTCACCACGTCTTTGTGCTTTCCATCATCTGAATTGCTCATCTGTAGTATTATCTCATCAACTGCCTACGACACTTCAGGATGTTTGTTCTTCTTTACAGTTTTCTGACTTTTAAGGCATGCTTCAAAATGCCCATTCTTACCACACCCATTACAAGTGGCTCTCCATGCAGGTCATTCATTCCAGTTGGCCACATGGTCTGTCATAACACACCTATAACATTGGCTTTAAAACATATGCTCATTTGTTTTATTGGAATCCTTATCCTCCCTTTACTGCATTCACCCTAACCTTTTCATAACCCATCTTGCTCTTTGCTTCGGCTGTCGATTATGTCACGTACATTAGCATGTTCTCCACGTGCATAGATACAATGAGAACCTCAATTAAAGGGGGGTCATCTTTGAGCCATTGTTCAACTCTAATTGCATCAATGTTGCATGTTAATAAAACTTGGTTGATTATGCATTTGTCTACTGATGCACCAAATTAACACGTGGCAGCTTATTTCCTTAGAACTGAAATACATTCCTCAACAGTTTTCCCACCCATTTGAACTCTTTTACCGAAAAGGTAACTCTCTAAAATGGTACTTATTCACAGTACAAAATGGTTCTCTAATTTCTTAATACAAATTTCAAAAGCATTCAGAGCCCTTGAGCCATCATTACTTAATTCTGGTAAGGGTTCCAATATCTATTGGCCTTCTTCCCCCAAAACATGTCGCAGGAGACAATAATGTAATTGGTAAACACTTTCAACCATTTACTGCAAGTCATTGGTTGGTCACTCGGGTTCATCATAAAAGGAGTGGTGGAGTGATACTCTGCATTATGGGGCCGATTAGGATAGCGGTGAATCCGCATCCTCTGGGCCAAGGGAAGCCACCGCCAGCCTGGAGGATGCAGATTCATCGCCGTGGCCACAGAAAACACCCACCGCCAGATTAGGATGGCGGTGGGATTGCAGTGGGACCAGCGGCGGACCGGGGTGTGGAAGGCTATTTGGTGGCGGTGGCGGCAAGACAATGTCAGCCAAATTAGGATGTGCATTTCAACATGCTTTTCCACGGCGGCTTTTCCGCCGTGGAAAAGCATGTGGTCTTTGGTGTTTGCCTGAACAAAGCGGCAGGCACCGCGCGGTGCCTGCTGCTTTGTGCTCGCAAATGCTGTGCATGCATTTTTAACAGTGCGGCGGGTGCAGCTTGAAGCTGCACCCGCCGCAATGTTAAGAATAGAGGATGTGACTGCCACCCTGGCGGTCACATCCTAATCTGCACGGAGGGACCGCCGTTGACCCTGTGGACGGTCCCTCCTACTCTATGGTGGCGGACGGACTCAGGTCCGTCCACCATCATAATGGGCCCCTAAATCTCTCTAAACTGGGATACACATGCATTTCATGCCAAGTGTCGGCCCACACAGTTCCTTTATATATATTTTTTTAACTTCGGCACCCCACAATCAAATAAAGTTGAAGTCATTTTACCTCACCACCACTCGGAAGCTCACTATGATCTGGGACACAGCTTGTTGGGGTATCTTATAGCCTTATCCCATCCTTTTGGCCAGTGTGAGATGGGCAAGAATGATCACAGAAGTCTATACAGGATAAAAACAGGCTTTAATGGAGACACCCCAGCCACAGTCCAGAGAGACCAGTCAGTGGCTGTTGTCGGCTGTTCGCATTCCAACTGTCAAAACATCATAACTCAGTATCTTCCTTCAGAGTGGTCGATTCCAAAGTAAGGGGAAGAGGAGAATATGATAGTTAGCTACTTCAGTAAGCCAAGCTAAATCGTACTCTACAAAGAAGTCAAAGTTCAAGCAAAAAGTCAGGTAACCATAGGAACTGAACAAGGAGCCCATGGAGATCTGCCCTGATTTCTTTAACTGTCCTTGGAATGGGCCAGGGCCGTAGGTCAAGACTTCTTTCTTTACTTTATTACTCATGGGGAAAGGGGCATGCGTGGGCCTCCCCCCTGAGCTCATCCCTGCACTCTGAAGCCTCATTTTCCTGGGGGCCTGTGCAACAAAGAAATTAAAATAATGGAGACCTGCTAGTACCATAGCAAATCAGCGAGGTCCCAGAATCCCAATTCCCTGGGACACAGAAAGCAGTGAGCAGAAGAGCACACACTGTGAGATGCTCACCTGCACCTCATGAGTGTTGGAGTACTAGTGCACCGTGCTCAAAAACTTCCAGTGTATGCTTCACATGATCAGAGCAGGTTCACTGACAGAATATCGATGTACAAAATATTGTTGTTAAAAACATCCATGAAAATATATCGAAAGCAAAAATATCTACTCCCTATACTTAAACAGGTAAGTAAAAAAATATCGGGAACTTAGGGGGTCATTAGGATGACGGGCGGACTTTGTCTGCAGGTCCGTCCGCCGCTGACACTCACACGCTGCATAAAAATATAGCCCAAGTGGGCAATCAATTGTATCACCATGTCAAGAATGTAAAGTACATTTGTGAATATTAAAAAGTGCCACCACCCTTATTGTTAAAAAATTGCCAAAAGAAAATATCTAAAATAGTACAAAATTGTTCAAAATACATTAATATATTTACAGCAGCAGCAGGTAAAAAATTCATAATGTTAGAATGGATACTGTTTGAATATATAAACGTTCTACAGAAATATCTATAGGTATGTGTATATATCTTTGCTAGAATTAAGACCATTTGGGGTATTCGTATCCATCTCTAAGATATACTTGGTTTCCAGCTTTCTGAACTTACTGTCACGGTTGCCACCTCTTCCTAATGGGGGAATAAAATCAATCAAATAATACTTCAGTTCACCAGAGTTGTTAGCATGCTTATCACCGAAATGACGGGCAACAGGATATGTTATATCAGTACAGGACCCCAGACTACAGAAAATTAGATCATCCTGGAATCAAGAAGGAACCTCTGCGAAGGAGAAGGCTGGAAGATTGAAGAGGAAGGACTGTCCTGCTGTGTGTTTATGGGCTGACCTGCAGTTGCTTTGTTGCCAAGGAGAAGGGAAGGCCTTTGTTGTTGCTTTGTCCCCTTGCTTAAAGAGATCTCCAAGGGCCTGAAGAGAGCTGGCCTCCTGTTAAGAAGTCCCAGGAACAAAAGGACTTCACCCCCAGCTTCCCCCTGAACTCTGCTGAGAGAGTTCTGCCTTCCTAGAATGCTGAATCTGACTGAAGGGCATCTGGAAGTTGTTGCTTGCTGTTTGGGAAGCTGGACAAGGAGAAACAAAGACAATCTGCAATTTTCACGCATCGCTCGCTTGCGGAGCGCATCCCCGACAGTGCAAGGAAATTCCCTCCGCCGCGAAGAACGAGTTTGTTGCAGCGCCTGTTGCCACTACAAGAATCGACGCACCGTTCGCTTACGGAACACATAGCCCGTTGCAGGAAGTTTCCTATCGCTGCGAGTATCGCCCGCAGAGCCTGTTGTCGCTGGGTGAAATCGTCGCACTGCTTGCTTGCGGACCGCATCACGTCGATGTGAACATCGCCGCAGAGCCATCGCTTTGAAGGGCCGCAAGAGGAGAAGATCGACACTGCGCTGAGCATCGCCGCCGCACCTGAGATCGTCGCCGCCCCGGAGATCGTCGCATCGTACCTTTGCAAGACACTTCCTATGGAACCTACACACCGGAATCCATACTAGGTATTGCCTCCCTCCCCATACAGACCGGATTCGTCGCAACATGCCTGCTGCGTCCAGCTGGGCTGTCGCATCGCCTTCCCAGGGTCTCAGGAGTGACGCATCGCTTGTTTTTCAATGCTGCAGCTTCATTTTGGAACTTTGTCGCATCTACAGGTACTTTGGGCTAAACGTGATGCAACTGTGGATTATTGTGACGCAAACCTTAAGTACTCTATTAAAATCATATTCTTGAACTGTGTATGTTGGATTTTTGTCATTTTGGTCTTGTGTAGTTTAGAGAACCATACTTTATTTTTCTAAACTGGTGTGGAGTCCATTTGGGGTGTTTTCACTGTGTTACTATGAGTGTTGGTTCAAATACTTTACACATTGCCTTTGATAAGCCTGTCTGCTCGTTCCAAGCTACCAAGGGGGTGAGCAGGGGTTATTAAAAGAGTGTATCCCCCTACCCTGACTAGAAGCACTGGTCCCTATTTGGACATTGGTACCTACCTCTGCCAACTAGAGACCCCCAGATCTAACAGTTCAAAATTAAAAACAAACAAAATACTAACAACAATTTTTTTTAAAAACAAAAATGAATACAAATACATATAAATGTTAAAAATAAAAATACAAATATATTTAATATTTTAAAACAATCTTATAATGTTAAATACATATGATAAATACCTACATATATTATCCTACATAAAATAAAATAACAATTTCAAAAAAATATTTCATTACAAATTATTTAGAAACAAACATATTAATTATTACATAAATTAACTATTTTTATTTTCTACCCTATAACACCACACAATTCACAAAATTAATCTAAATTAAAAAAAATGCACTTCCATAATTAACATAATCAATTACCAATTAAAGACATATTATTAATTAAAAAACAATATAAAACTCAGAAAAATTAATTACGTTAATTAACTTCCCACACTGTACCCCTATAATCCCCACAGAGCACAACAAAAATTATTCTGTAAAAAAATGTATCACAAAATTAAACTTATTTTCAATTATATCCTCGCTCTCCCGCACGCTCTTCAACCTTTTCATAGAACCACTTACTGCAATCCTCAAAGCTTCAAACATCCAATATCACATGTACGCGGATGACACCCAACTTTACATGAAAATCTCGTCCCCTGAATATATCAAGTCACTGAATGGACCCTTACATAAAGCACTAAATTGGCTAACCTGTAACCACCTCAAATGGCCTTAAAACGGAATTCCTTCTCATTTCACCAACTAGGCAAACCCCCATTGTTGAGAAATATCTAACAAACCTCTCAGCTCTCAACTGCACTCCACACATCATTGACTTCACAAATCCACTTGGAATTGTGCTACATAAGAACCTAAACATGCAGGATCACATCAGAGCATCTGCCATTGGAGCGAACTACCAACTGAGCATCCCAAGAAAACTCAAACCCTACCTTTCCCATGATGACTTCAAAGCTGTTGTTCAAGCACTAGTCATTTTAAGACTAGAATACGGCAGTGCTATTCTATGAGGGCTTCTGAAACTCAGTTTAGCCCCCCTTAGAGCATCTCTGAATGCTGTGACTAGACTCATCACTGGCTCTAAGAAAACCAACCACATCTCTCCGGACCTGAAATCACTCTTCTGGCTTCCATTTGAATCAAGGATCCAGTTGGAAATTGCATTTATGACTCATAGAGCACTACACTTCAACACTCCTCTTTACCTAGCAAATAAGCTTGAATTATCAGGAGGTTCCCGGCCCTCTAGGAGCACCAGCACACTGCTGCTCAAGCCGAAGAAATGTAAATAAATGAAAACCTACAATCGTACATTCTCTGGTAGTGCCCCAAGAATATGGAACTCCCTACCAGTGGAAACAAGACTGATTCCTTCAACATTTGCCTTCAAAAAGGAAGTGAAAGCCCTACTGATGATCACTGCACTGAACAAGAAGTTTCTCCCTTCTTGTATCCTTTCTTGTTTAGCTGATTAATCTGTTATCTTTGCTTTTGCTACGGCCTCAAGTGGCACAAGCTAATATGTCATTATGTTCCTGGTGTATATTTTTCTACTTTGTCTGCCATAGCTAGCTAACTATGTCTTCCACTACTCGTATGTTAAGCGCTCTGATACCCGCTTGGGTCATGTTCGCGCTATACAAAACTTTACAAATAAATAATAAATAAAAAAACTAATAGTATTTAACAACTAATTGTAAACTGGGTAAAATTAATGTATTTCCCTCCCTTGCTTGCGGACCGCATCACGTCGATGCGAACATCGTCGCAGAGCCATCGCATTGAGTGGCCGCGAGAGGAGAAGATCGACGCTGCACATCGCCGCCCCACCTGAGATCGTCGCCGCCCCGGAGATAGTCGCATCGTACCATTGCAAGACGCTTCCTACGGTACCTACACACTGGGATCCATACTAGGTATTGCCTCCCTCCCCATACAGACCGGATTCGTCGCAACATGCCTGCTGCGTCCAGCTGGGCTGTCGCATCGCCTTCCCAGGGTCTCAGGAGTGACACATCGCTTGTTTTTCAACCTGCAGCTTCATTTTGGAACTTTGTCGCATCTACAGGTACTTTGGGCTAAAAGTGATGCAACTGTGGATTAGTGTGACGCAAACCTTAAGCACTCTATTAAAATCATATTCTTGAACTGTGTATGTTAGATTTTTTTCATTTTGGTCTTGTGTAGTTTACAGAACCATACTTTATTTTTCTAAACTGGTGTGGAGTCCATTTGTGGTGTTTTCACTGTTTTACTGTGAGTGTTCGTACAAATACTTTACACATTGCCTTTGTTAAGCCTGTTTGCTCGTTCCAAGCTACCAAGGGGGTGAGCAGCGGTTATCTAAAGAGTGTATCCCCCTACCCTGACTAGAAGCACTGGTCCCTATTTGGACATTGGTACCTACCTCTGCCAACTAGAGACCCCCAGATCTAACAGTTCAAAATTAGAAACAAACAAAATATTAACAACAATTTTTTTTAAAACAAAATGAAAACAAATAAATATAAATGTTAAAAATAAAAATACAAATATATTTAATATTTTTAAAAAAACCTTATAATATTAAATACATATGACAAATACCTACATATATTATCCTACATAAAATAAAATAACAATTTCAAAAAATAATATTTCATTACAAATTATTTAGAAACAAAAATATTAATTATTACATAAATTAACTATTTTTATTTTCTACCCTATATCACCACACAATTCACGAACTAAATTTAAATTTGAAAAAATGCACTTCCATGATTAACATAATCAATTACCAATTAAAGACATATTATTAATTAAAAAACAATTTAAAACTCAGAAAAATTAATTACGTTAATTAACTTCCCACACTGTACCCCTATAATCCCCACAAAGCACAACAAAAATGATTCTGTAAAAAAAGTATTACAAAATTAAACTTATTTTCAATTATATCCTCGCTCTCCCCCACGCTCTTCAACCTTTTCATAGAACCACTTACTGCAATCCTCAAAGCTTCAAACATCCAATATCACATGTACGCGGATGACACCCAACTGTACATGAAAATCTCGTCCCCTGAATATATCAAGTCACTCAACGGACCCTTACATAAAGCACTAAATTGGCTAACCTGTAACCACCTCAAATGGCCTTAAAACGGAATTCCTTCTCATTTCACCAACTAGGCAAACCCCCATTGTTGAGAAATATCTAACAAACCTCTCAGCTCTCAACTGCACTCCACACATCATTGACTTCACAAATCCACTTGGAATTGTGCTACATAAGAACCTAAACATGCAGGATCACATCAGAGCATCTGCCATTGGAGCGAACTACCAACTGAGCATCCCAAGAAAACTCAAACCCTACCTTTCCCATGATGACTTCAAAGCTGTTGTTCAAGCACTAGTCATTTTAAGACTAGAATACGGCAGTGCTATTCTATGAGGGCTTCTGAAACTCAGTTTAGCCCCCCTTAGAGCATCTCTAAATGCTGTGACTAGACTCATCACTGGCTCTAAGAAAACCAACCACATTTCTCCGGACCTGAAATCACTCTTCTGGCTTCCATTTGAATCAAGGATCCAGTTGGAAATTGCATGTATGACTCATAGAGCACTACACTTCAACACTCCTCTTTACCTAGCAAATAAGCTTGAATTATCAGGAGGTTCCCGGCCCTCTAGGAGCACCAGCACACTGCTGCTCAAGCCGAAGAAATGTAAATAAATGAAAACCTACAATCGTACATTCTCTGGTAGTGCCCCAAGAATATGGAACTCCCTACCAGTGGAAACAAGACTGATTCCTTCAACATTTGCCTTCAAAAAGGAAGTGAAAGCCCTACTGATGATCACTGCACTGAACAAGAAGTTTCTCCCTTCTTGTCTCCTTTCTTGTTTAGCTGATTAATCTGCTATCTTTGCTTTTGCTAAGGCCTCAAGTGGCGCAAGCTAATATGTCAGTATGTTCCTGGTGTATATTATTCTACTTTGTCTGCCATAGCTAGCTAACTATGTCTTCCACTACTCGTATGTTAAGCGCTCTGATACCCGCTTGGGTCATGTTCGCGCTATACAAAACTTTACAAATAAATAATAAATAAAAAAACTAATAGTATTTAACAACTAATTGTAAACTGGGTAAAATTAATGTATTCCCCTCCCTTTACCCCTATAAAAGAAAAACCCACACACAAAAAATATAAACAAATACACTCATTTAATATCAATTAATTGATTAATAATAATGATCAACTAATTATTAATTGATTAAACATAAATTACTTCCCACCCTTTACCCCTATAAACCCCACAACCCACACTTAAAATTAATTACACAATTTCCATATTTAGTATTCAAATAACTAATTCATATTAATAAACAACTAATTAATAATTAATTACAAATACATAACTTCCCGCCCTTTACCACTACTCCACAAATCGCACAAAAAATGATTTAAAAAATGTCCATAATTAATTTGCAATCAATAATTAATATACATTTTCAACTAATTATTAATTAATTACACATGTATAACTTCCCAGCCTTTACCCCTATATACCCCACAACCTGCATCTAAAAGTGAGTACATAATTTCCCTAATTAATTTTCAATAAATAAATAAATATGAATTGACAATTAATTATTAATTATTCAAAAATTATTTCCCACCATTTACCCCTATAAACCACACAACCTGCACCTAAATCAAACTACACAATTACCATAATTAATTACCAATGAATTAATATTAAATAACAACCAAAAAATTATTAATTGCAAAGAAATTACTTCACACAATTAACACTATAAAATCAAATTTACATAAATATTATTGAATAAAAAATATTCATTACTTTATTATAATTAAATTACTTCCCACCCTATTCCCCTATAAACCCACATCCCGCTACGGAAATAAAAAACTCAAAATGTTATTAAAATAAAATTATTAACTTAAAAATGTAACACATATATACTTTTACAAAAAAACATACATCACATACATTTAAATATAAAATAAAATGTATAACACTAATTAATAAATTGATATTTTAAACAACTATATTTTTTCAAACGATAGTAATATTTTTGAGAACGATATTTCTTACTTCAAATTCGATATTCTTGGCCATGATATTCTTGCTGTCGGTATTTCTGTGTCACTATATTTCAAACTCAATATTTGTGTAGATCGACATTTCCAAAACGATATTCTGTCTGCATTCCCAGGAGCAATTCTCTCTTGTGCTCCAGCCAGTTAGAACAGCACGGTTGGAGCAGCACACACCAGATGCCTACTGAGAGCAGGTAGCCATTAGGTCTGGGGGGTTCTTAGAGCCGATCCTAGACCTATTTGTTTGCTTTCTATTTTGCGTGACCAGCAGCCGAGGCTCATGACGGACCACCATCACTCAGACTTTTCCTGATTGCTCATGTAAGGGGTGGGTGGGTTGGTGGGGCGGGGTGGGTGGGAGGAGGGCACAAAGAGATCACTCAGGGGAAAAATCCATTTGCATCACCAACACGCATGCGTATTCACACTTTTAAGCACGTTTACAAGCCTCAAACATCGTAGAGAAACAGCAAAGGATCTGTATCGCTTCCTACTTTCCTTATACCCATTTCCCAGATGGCTAATGTAGACTCACTGCGAATTGTCTCAGTTAATATCTGTGGATTGAACGAGTTATCTAAAGGGCAGAAGGTGGCTCAAGGACTGCGGTCCCTTTAGGGGAACATCATATGCTTGCAAGAAACTCAAGTAGAAAGTTCACAAAAATACTTATTAGACACTTTAGGGTTTAAGGTGGTTGGTGCCACGACACAGGGGGCCAAATCAAAAAGGGTTGGGATCATGGCAGAAAGAAATAATCCCCGAACCAAATCTGATCCATTAGGGAGATGAGTTATTACTGAGTTTCTCTCCCCAAAAACGTTTCTTTCACCCTCTGTTCAATTTATGGGAGCAACGCCGACGACCCAGAGGTTTTCAACCAGCACAATGGCCTACCCCCATTATTTTATGCGGTGATCTTAATATCCACTTACCCTGTACCTGGGAGACCAATAAGAAAAAGAAGTATAAAGGTAGGAAACCCCTAGTTTTCCAAGCCCTAGCCAACCTCGTTCAGACTCACAGCTTAAGAGATGGCTGGGCTAGTAAAAACCCCTCTCAGCCGGATATACCTTTTTTTCTGCACCACACCAACTACTAGTTAGATTAGATTACTTTTTTATTTCAGCCTCACTTGCCAATAGCTGTACCATCGACATCGCACCCCGCTTCGTGCCCGACCACAACCCCCTCATTATCAACATTAAGGGGCTTGGGCAATGGAAGGAGGCTACTAAATGGAGCTTCGAGAAAGTGTTACCATACGATGCCAGATATCTAGCTCACATGCAGGGATGGATCCAGGAATTCCTGGAAATAAATATTGGCTCTGCCTCCCACATGATTGTATGGGACACCCTAAAGGCGGGGATCAGAGGTGAGAACTTAAGGTTCTCAGTTCAGAAAAACAAAAAATAAAAACTTCTAATTAGTGACTTACAGGACAAATTAAGAAGAGTAGAAACCAAACTAGCTAAAATGATCCACGCAGGACAAGATATCCAATCTGTTCAAAAAGAGGTAGTCCTTGCCAATGCTGAGATAGGGGCTGTCTTTATGGAAAAAATTGCAGCAAAATGGGCAGCCACAAGTGAAAAAAACTACGAGTGTAGTGACAGTATTGGGCATCACCTTGCCATCAGGACCAGACAACAGGCTACCAGCAGTGTAATACGCGCAATAAGACTCCCTTTCGGCACGGAGACCAAAGACCCCAGGTCCATACGGAGGGAATTCCAAGATTACTACTCCAAGCTATACACTGACGAAAACTTCTCTGCCGGTGACACTACTGAGAGTGAGATCTCTAACTGCCTTAGTGAGATTGAACATAAGCGGCTTAGCCCAGAGGACAGCGAGCCATTAGATCTTACCCCAACTTGGGAGGAAATTCTGGAATCCCTTACTAGTCTTCCGGACAGGAAAGCCTCAGGCCTTGACGGTATCCCCGTAGAATTCTATAAAATCTTTGCCCCACAAATTAAAACAATCTTCACTGAGGTAGTTGCCTCCATCTTTGGCGGGGCCTATCCCCCGGCCTCTTGGGCGTCTTGGGCAAGCGCCAGAATTTCTATCTTCCCAAAAAAGGACAAATCCCTCTGGACATGAGCTCCGACAGGCCCATCACTCTTATCAATTGTGGCTCCAAAATCTTTTCAAAGGTATTAGCCTCTAGAATCTCCCAAGTAGTTGAGTCTCTAGTCTCGGAATGGTAGCACGGCTTCATTCCCAAGAAAGGGACAACCGAACATGTCAGGAGGGTGATCTCCCTGTTTGACGCTGCACAGGCTGCCGGAGACCCGATGTCACGTACTTTACTCGATGCCGAAAAGGCTTTTGACCGAATCTCCTGGCGATTCTTGTGGGGCGTTATGAGCAGGATGGGATTCAGTGGAAAGTTCTTACAGGCAGTACAGGCACTCTACTCTAAACCAACGGCCTGTGTTACTATAAACGGCCAACTCACCGACCTCTTTAACATCTCTCGGGGCACCAGGCAGGGCTGTCCCTGCTCCCCTCTGCTGTTTGCTCTCTACCTAGACCCATTCATGAAAAATGATAACATCTCCCCAGCTAGCTACCAGCATAATAACAGTCAAATTCTGGCGTATGCCGACGACCACGCCATCACTTCCCCTGATCCTGCTAACACCATACTAGCATTAGAATGGGAGGATCAGAAATTTGGGAGATTATCCGGATACGCTCTGAAGAAAAATAAAACGCAAATTATAGTAAACAACGAAATGACTTGGACTGACGACAGGGTTGTGCCCAAAGCTAAATATCTGGGGGTGCTCATTTCATCCAAACTAGAGGAAATAGTAACAGACAATCTGGTACCCCTTGCTGCCCAGACTAAGAAGGCTCTAAAACAGATTGACAATTTGCATCTAACGCTAGTTGGCAGATGTAACATTATAAAAATGACATATTTCCCGAAACTGCTCTACTTTTTCCGTACTATACCCTTAGAATTCAGCAAAGCTAACTTGTGTTTGGCGCTGGCTTTATTCCTGTCATTTCAGTGCCTCGGTGTCTGGTGAAGAGCAAGTGCACGTAGCCAAATTGTGTTGTGCGGTCTTCCTGCTGCCTACAAATCTGCTGTATACTAAGTGAGAGAAAACGTTTAAGGTAATTTACACTTTTGACTCTGTTCATGTCGTTCTCAAGAAAGGATTGCCTACAACTGTCTGTGATGTAGTTCACCATTGGTGGTTCATGAGGGGTTAATTTTCGCCGTCCTCTCATTCAAGAAAATGCTTGGTGTGACTTTTATTCCTCATCACTTGAAAGTTGTAGTGTTTAGCGCTTAAAGTCTTGGATTCTCTGGCAGTTAAACCGCTGCTTTACGGTTTGGAATTCTAACGATTTAACTGTGGCACCTTGCGCAAGATTACCTGAATTCCTTGTCGCGTGGAGCCTCTGAGTCATCGTCATTGTTGGTAGGCAGTTTTCAAAGCTGCTGAAGGACGCTTTGGAACCCATACGAGAGGAGAGCCACTCGGCACTGCGTACCACAGCGTGCCCCCATCAGAATTGCAGCAGAGTTATTTCCTGTTGTTTTACATGCAGCACATAATCACCGGAGTTTCGAGTTTCCAGAGTAAACCTCGTTTATTTTTATTTTTATCATTCCCAGCTAACCACGGATGTGGAATCACACCGGGGACATCGTGGAAATGAAGTGAAGAAGATGCTTGGCGCAATTCTATGTCAGGACAGGAGGCTCCGATTATGCTTAGTCTCATTTCTTTACTGACACATAGCAGCCAATCACAATACAGTAAAGAAAAAACAGAAAACAGGGCAACCATAGAGTACACCCATAGTATATAAACAGTCTCAGAGGTAACCACTTCCTCTTTCTTTGCTGCTCCGCAGCCAGTTAAGTCTATTTATATTTTCATGCTAATGCTATTGTGACTGTTGTTATATATTTACTTGTGCACTTGCCTTATCTTGCGCTTCTTACAGCCTGCGCGCGGCTTGTGCATGCTTTAATTGCCTGGTTCGCCTTTCGGTGCCGGTATTTGTTAGTCCGACGTCCGTTTCTCGGCGCGTTTGTTGGGAGCGCGTGGCTCGCCTCCCAGTGCCTGGCCGTTTGTGCCGGTCGCTTTTGGTGGAGCGGGAGTAGGGGTCCGCGGCTCGTATTGAGAGCGCGAGCGCTCTCGAGCCGGTGTTGTTTCAGTGGCATTGCAGGTCGCGCATGCGCGCTGCTTTATTTCCGGCTCGAGGCGTTTCTTCACACGCCCGCCTGCCGGTTGAGTGAAGGACCGCTGTTTTCTCTGCGCTCAGCCCACAGCCCTGAACTTTTGACCCCGCTTGACGCCGGAGCTCAGGAAAGAGCTTCGGTTGTATCTATTTGTGCATAGGCTCTGCCTAGAGTGTTTTGACGGCAGGCTTTCTCCCTCCACATTTGAATTGTTTTTCTTTACTCGAGTTTTACCTCAGTGAAGCCTGCTTTTGGGGTCACACTCCCCCATTACTGGTATCTCTGGTACCCCATATATTTCTACAGTCTTGTGGGCATTGACTTTTGCACGTTGTTGCAATGGCTGAATATTATGAAGAGGAGGAAGACTGTTATTATGAGGAGGAGGAAGATGCTTCTCTTGAGTATGACTTAGTGGAGGAGTTGGATAAAGGTGTTCAGCATTCCGTCAACAAGGCTCTGGTGAGAGCCATTAATCCTCTTAAACGACATCTTAGTGAATATGCCGTTCAACAAGGCTGGTTGCCTCCTTCGCATAACTCCGCAAAGTCTCCTGCTAACCCCCACAAATTGGATTTTCAGAGACTGGCGAAGGTTTTATCGTCTGACAAATCCAGGTCTTCTATTTCTCTTGGTGCGGAGGAGTCAGACCATGGTCAAGCCTCTTCAGGTCATGACTCTCCTCCTAGGAAACGTCTCCGCAAAGAGCATTTTGTTGACGCCCTTGAGTGTCCCCCCCTTCTCAATTTTGAACCTGAGGACATTATCCACCCAAATTCCACGGCATGGCTTCCCGCTCCAGCGGTAGCAGCTTACCTGGAGGCGCATGTTCGCCAACCTTTTGACGCGTCTGTTCGCGCTCGGCTGCGCTCAGAGTGCCCGAGGCCTGACCTGGCAGACCATATTGCTGAAACACCGGAGGTGGACCCTATGATGGTCACCTATCTTAAGAAATATTCTAAAGACCCCAAGAAGGGCTTGGACCGCTCCTGGCGGTCTTGTCAGGACAAACTTATGGACATGTTGGGTCCCTTATCCAAGATCCTGGACCTTGGTTTCAAGGCCAAGGAGGCCTCGGCGACAGTTAACCCTGACGAACTAATCGAGTGGGCACAAAGAGCTGTGTGTATGTTTGGGAACGTCAATTGTGCCATATCAGCAGAACGTCGACGTTCCATTCTCCTGAAGCTGGATCCGAAGTTGGCAGAGCTGGCCACCTCTGAGGCGGGTCTGGAGGCGCAGGGTCTCCTTTTTGGCCAACCATTCCTAAAGGAATTAACTAAGTTTGTTTCTGCCTTTAGTGGCATAGATAAGGCACAAGCCTCCTTGCGCCGGGCCATGCGTCCGGTTTTCAGCAAGGCCGGACGACAAAGGGGACGGTCGTTCGGCCGCGGTTCTCATCAGCAGTCCCAGAAGGGTGGATCGCAGCATCGTGGTGGCCAATACGACTCTGGCTACTCCACCCGCGCCAACTTTTACCCTTCCAGAAAGGGAAAGGGCCAGTATGGAAAAGGACGTTCCGGTGGTCATCAGGGACAATACCAAGACTCCCACTCTACAGGTGAGCCTGATTCGCGCATGCGATGTGATGTTGGGGGGTCGCATTCAATCTTTCCTGCAGAATTGGCGCATGCTCTCCAGCGATGCTTGGGTGCTACAAACTGTTCAGGGGTTCAGAATAGAATTCTATCACCCGGTGCATCAGTCTTGTCCCCCTCCTTGTCTAAGTTTTTCTCTTCAGGATCAGGTTTGTCTCTCAGAGGAGATAGATTCTCTACTACAAAAAGGGGCGGTGATTCCAACCACCCGTCATCCGAAGGGGTTTGCCAGTTCTGTCTTTCTGGTCGAGAAGAAAGGGGGCGGTGCTCGTCTTGTTCTCAACCTGAAAGACTTCAACAGCGAAGTAGTCTATCGCCATTTCAAGATGGAGGGCATCCATCTGTTGAGGGATCTCCTTCGAGAAGGGGATTGGATGGTCAGGCTGGACCTCAAGGATGCTTATCTTTCGGTCCCGATTTACAAACCTCATCGCCGTTTTCTCCAGTTCCTCTGGCAGGGAGTCTGGTACGAGTATCAGGTTCTCCCGTTCGGTCTGTCGTCAGCACCATGGTGCTTCACAAAGCTGTTGAGACCTGTGGTGGAACATCTTCGGTCATTGGGTGTCAGGCTGATTATTTATCTGGACGATATTCTCCTTATGGCGGATTGTCCTCTCAAACTTCTTCATCATCTGGAATTGTCCATCACACTGTTACAATCTCTGGGGTTTCTCATCAATGTCCAGAAATCGGTTTTGGTACCAGCCCAGCGTATCGATTTCCTGGGTTTTCAGATCGACTCGGTTACTTGTCAGCTTCTCTTGCCCAACCAAAAGATGCGTTATATCAAGAGAGAGTTGACATCTGTTATTTCCAGACCGACTGTGTCATTGAGGTCGTTGGCGCGTGTAGTCGGCCTCCTGGCGTCCTCCATTCAGGCGATTTTTCCGGGTCCCCTTCATTACAGGGCGATGCAGCGCCTGAAGATTCTTCATCTCCGGAAAGGGCTCAGATACTCCGATCAGATTCCTCTTACGGAGGAGGTCCGGTGGGAGATGCAGTGGTGGTTGGACCACATGGAGGCCTGGAACGGCAGGGCCCTCTTCGGTGTGTCTCCGGATCTGGTGATAGAGTCCGATGCCAGTCGTTGGGGCTGGGGAGCCCGTTGCGGCTCGGTCTCGACCGGGGGTCGTTGGTCCCCTCAGGAATTGAAGCTTCATATCAACTGTCTGGAGCTCCTGGCGGGCTCATTTGCGATCAAATGTTTTTCTCCTCTACAGACCAGTTGTTGTGTCCTTCTCCGGATGGACAATGTCTCGGCAGTCCGCTATGTGAACAAACTGGGCGGGACCAGGTCCAGAATCCTGGCGGAGATCGCCAAAGATTTTTGGCACTTCTGTCTGCAGAACAAGATCACTGTTATTGCGGAGTACCTCCCGGGATGCCACAATCAGATAGCGGACTGGCACTCCAGGCACCTTCGGGATTTCAGCGATTGGAGGCTGCATCCCCGGGTCTTCCGTGCTCTCCATCGGCGTTGGGGTCCTTGTCATCTAGATCTCTTTGCCTCACGCCTCAATGCGCAACTACCGCATTTTTACAGTTGGAGACCGGACCCTCAGGCTCTGGCCACGGATGCCTTTCTCCAGCTGTGGCCAGCGACCCTATGTTATGCCTTCCCTCCATTTCTAATGATTCCCAGGGTATTGGCCTACTCCAAACGATTTCAGACGGATCTGATTCTGATTGCCCCTCTCTGGAGGGCTCAAGCGTGGTTTCCGGTCCTTCTAGAAATGTGTTCGGCCCCACCGTTTCTCCTTCCCCCATTGTGGAATCTCCTGTTGGACCCTCTCGGAGGTCCTCATCCCCTGATCCTCTCAGGCTCCCTTCCTCTTCTCGCGTGGAGGATCTCGGGGAACGCTGGTCGCTCCCAGGCCTTTCAGGCGACGCTTCCAAGCTCCTTAGTGAAGCCTGGGCTCCCAATACTCACAAACGGTATAAGGGGTCTTGGAAGCGTTGGTGTGATTGGTGTTCACAACAACAAGTTGATCCCGTTTCAGCAGATATCAGCATGATTGTTAATTTTCTGGCTTCCTTGGCCACCTCTGGTCTGGCTTATTCGACTGTTAACGGTTTCCGGTCTGCTATTTCGGCGGGTCATGCCCACATAGATGGGAAGCCCGCGGGTGAACATCCTTTTGTTTCCAGGTTACTTAAAGGAGTTCGATTTGCGAAACCTCCCACCCCTAAGTATGTTACTTTGTGGGATGTTTCTGTTGTCCTCAGATTTTTGGAGGCCTGGCCTCCCAATGCTTCTTTATCCCGCAAGCAACTTTCCGCGAAACTAACTATGTTGCTATGTCTGGTTTCTTGTAAGCGCGTGTCGGATGTGCACGCTTTGGATCTGGCAGGTCGCTGCTTCACTCCTGAAGGTGTTTCCTTTCGTCTCTCCAGACGTACCAAATCTAATACACCTTCTATTTCTTATCCTTCTTTTCCTTCTCACCCCAACCTTTGTGTGGTTCAATGCCTGAAGGATTACGAGGTGAGTACTGCTTCTTTGCGCTCAGACATGCAGGGTCCACTGCTGATTGCATTACAAAAGCCTTTTCGACCTGTTTCTCCAGCTACCTTGGCGCGCTGGGTGCGAGGGCTTATGTCTGAAGCTGGAATTGATGTTTCTGTGTTTGGCGCGCACTCTGCACGTGGAGCGATGGCGTCCAAAGCTTATTCCATGGGCGTAACTCTGTTTGATATCATGAAAGCTGCAGATTGGTCATCTGCTTCTGTGTTTAAAACCTTTTACTTTAAGCCTATCGATAGTGTTGCTTCTGTGGTGGTAGATCAGCTTTAAACAAGCATAATCGGAGCCTCCTGTCCTGACATAGAATTCAAAATTTGCAAACATTCGTGACAAGAATTTTCAATTCTATTAAGGACTAGGAGGCGAGGATTATCCCACCCGTTATATATGCATGTATCTATTATGTTGTTACTATGCATTGCTTCATGGATTTTCTCCTAATGAAATGTAATAAATGCTTTGATATTTTCTTTACCCACCCTTATTTGCTCATGATTACACAGGATGTGTATTACGGCTTTGTATCTTGTTTCAGGTTCTGATCCCAAGTGAGGTTCCTCCGGCTCAGCCCTTATGGTCGTTCTGCTGCGAGTTTCTGCTCCTCGTTGGCCTGCTTCTGTTCCTGTGGCTCTTGGAAGTTCCTCCGCCTCCACGTTCAGATTTTGGTCCTTTCGATTGATGTCTTCCTTGGTTCGGATATCTACTTAATTCTTCTTACTGGATTTTGGACAAAGAAAGAGGAAGTGGTTACCTCTGAGACTGTTTATATACTATGGGTGTACTCTATGGTTGCCCTGTTTTCTGTTTTTTCTTTACTGTATTGTGATTGGCTGCTATGTGTCAGTAAAGAAATGAGACTAAGCATAATCCTCGCCTCCTAGTCCTTAATAGAATTGAAAATTCTTGTCACGAATGTTTGCAAATTTTGAATTCTTCACATCTCGTCCTGCAGCTTGACGATTTCTTTAATAGTGCCTTTTATGTGCCTCCCTGTTTTTTGTGATGGGGTGAAATACTCTGTTACGCTACGGAGCTCTTTCAATTTGAAGCTCCAGATGCTTTTATTCATTTTTCTGCTCCATGCTGGAAACTTAAATCCCCAGAGGAAAGTGTATTCATGCAGATATGCGTCTATATGGCCCTTATAAGCATCTCACATCTATGAATCCCATAACTGTCAGTTTTCAGAGACACTTTCACCCTATCTGGATAGAGGCAAGTCTTAATTTTTTACAAAGATGGGATTTGACATTTATTTGAACTGGCAGTCCACGTGGTTGTTATTTTTCAAGATTTGCTGTATGCTATCTCTTCTAGTTTGTTCACTTACAAATGTTGGTTTGTGTCACAGTATCACAGTGATACACACACCTATTTAAAAAAAATAGTTTAAATTGTTTAGTGAAACATGATGGCATATTATCTTTCATTGCTGACATAATGTGTTTAGGAATTTTGAGCACACATTTTTAGGGTTCTATTTTCATTTAACGTGTGTATACTACACACTTTTCAATTCCCTACATAGGGAGGACTTAGGGCCAGATGTAGGTAGCCCTTTACCGATCGGAATCGGCCGAAAATACCGATTTTCGGCCGTTTCCGATCGGTAAAGGGCTATTGAGATGTAGGGGCACATTTTCGGTAATTTTACCGAATCGGTATCATTACCGAATCGGTAAATTTACCGATTCGGTAATATGTACCGAATCGGTAAAATAATTACCGATTCGGTAATATTTACCGATTCGGTAAAATTACCGAAAATGCAATGTAGGTAGGCAATGTACCTTCTGCACATGGCTTACAGAATCGGTATTTTACCATGGAATACAAATCCATGGTAAAATACCGATTCCGGTGTGCATGCACATGTGTGCATGCACACCTATGCTATGTGACAGGCAGACCTGCCCTTAGGGCAGGTATGCCTGCCACATGGCACCCACGCCTGTTTAGGGGGTGCCAGGGGGTGTCAAAGTGACACCCCCTGCACCCTTGTGAAATTCGGTATTTACCGATTCGGTAAATACCGAATCGGTAAAGCCTATTGATTCCTATGGGCTTTGAAGCCCATAGGAATCAATAGGCTTTACCGATTCGGTATTTACCGAATTTGAAGCCCATAGGAATCAATAGGCTTTACCGATTCGGTATTTACCGAATCGGTAAATACCGAATTTTACCGATTCGGTAAAAGGGAACATCTGGATTCCCTACATACCAACCCCTCACATTTACCGAATCTTAATTACCGAATCGGTAAAATTCGGTAATTTTCGGTAATTAAGATTCGGTAAATGTTACTTACCTACATCTGGCCCTTAGTGCTTATTTTCAGGTATTATAACACTATATTTTACACCCTACATAGGGATGGGAATGGGTACTAGCCCCATTAGCCCACATATATGTGCCTGTTCACATTATTTTACCCTACACTGGGATGGGAATGGGTTCTAGCCCCATTTTCCCATATACGTGCCTACACAGGCCATTCACGGTTTTCACCCTCACAAAGGGCACAGTTACATACTGTCTTTACCCTCACACAGGGATGGGAATGGGTAATAGCCCCATTAGCCCACATATATGTGCCTGTTCACATTATTTTACCCTACACAGGGATGGGAATGGGTACTAGCCCCATTTACCCATATACATTTGCCTACATAGGTTACAATTTTTACCCTACAAAGGGATGGGAATGGGTTATAGCCCCATTTGCCCATTTACATTTGCCTACATAGGTTACAATTTTTACCCTACAAAGGGATGGGAATGGGTTATAGCCCCATTTGCCCATATACATTTGCCTACATAGGTTACAATTTTACATTATAAAGGGATGGGAATGGGTTATAGCCCCATTTGCCCATATACATTTGCCTACTTAGGTAACATACAAATTTTAGCCTTACAAGGGCACTGTAGCTAGGGTCACAGCCCTTTCTACTTTTACACGAGTATCCTCACACAGGGAACAGTGTTATGGGTTATAGTCCCATGTATATTTACATTTTACCCTCACATAGGGCTTATTATGGGTCACAGTCCCATTTACAGTTTACCCTCACACAGGGCTTATTATGGGTCACAGTCCCATTTACATCTTACCCACACACAGGGCTTATGGGTAACAGTCCCATTTACATTTTCACCCTCACACAGGGCTTATTATAGGTTACAGTCCCATTTACATTTAAATTTTTACTCTTACACAGGGCGCATGATGGGTCATAGTCCCATTTGAATTTTCACCCTCACACAGG
Organism: Lissotriton vulgaris; assembly: GCF_964263255.1. Classification (NCBI taxonomy): domain Eukaryota; kingdom Metazoa; phylum Chordata; class Amphibia; order Caudata; family Salamandridae; genus Lissotriton; species Lissotriton vulgaris. Next base: position 934,731,523 of record NC_141699.1, read on the forward strand.
GTGTGTTATGGGTTACATTCCCATTTACATGGTCACCCTACATAGGGCTTCACATGGGTTTCAGTCCCATTTACAATGCTCCTCACATTCTTGCAGAGGAGTAGAGGACGGTCATGGTTGTAGTCCCTCTGACTGTTATTGTCTATTTACATTTTGTAATTTTGCTGTTTTAAATAACGCAATACTACACTTACGTCGTATTTATTATGTTTATAGGAAACAGAGGGAAGTTGTAGTCATACTGTATGTATCTACTTTGCCTTTTCTCTGTTTTTCTATTCGTCCAGCTTTCCTCGTGGTGTCATTCTCTTTGTCATCCCTGGTTTCTGGATCTACACTTCTTGTTGTCGTCTTTTATCTCCAGCCTTCTTTTGTTCCTCTTTTGATTCTTTTCTTTCCTGTTCTGGAGGAAACCTGTTACCCTACTTTCCTGTGTCTGTGTGTAGGCTGGTGTTCATTCTCCGTTGTGCCTTGTACTTTCTTCCCTTCCTGCCTGCCTGGCCAGTTGGTGCGTTTGGGGATTGGTCCTTGGTGCGTGTGAGTTCTTCTGCCCCATGTTGTTTCCTTTTTCTGATTACTCGTTTTTCCCTCATCTTTTCTATGTCTGTGAGTCGGTTTTATCTCTATCGGTTTCCGCTTTACTCTTCTCTTCCTCCTCCTCATTTTCTTCCACCCGTCTCTTCACGCTGCTTTGCTTACACCTTTCTTTGTCGTTGTTTCTGTTTCCTCTGCTATTCTTCCTTGCTATCTCCTCCTTGGTTCTCTCTCACCAGTTGTTATTCACGTATTGGTTTAATGCTTCTGTTTGAACGAAAGGGGATATGTAGTATCCTGCATATTATACTGTAAGGTGTTTTACCAGCCCTGCTCTGCCAGTGCCTGTGCTCTGTCTCATTAGATTGTTGGAGTCTGATGATGCCTCTGAATGTTGGGACTGAGTGAGGCAGTGACAGTTGGTCATGGGCTGAGCAGCTGACAGGCAGCTCCTGGTGGGGCTCTGATCTACCACTTATCAACATGATGTCTTGTACTTTACTACTTGTCATTTTAATGAATAAAAGATCCTGAGATACAACCTTCCTGAGTGGACCTCCTTCACTACACTAACCTGCTTAAATTCCAGCAAATCTTCACTCAGTTTATATGGGCTTACTCCCAACCCAGGCGAGCCTTAAAACAACTATCACTGCCAAAAGAAAGAGGAGGCTGGTCCTTTCCCAACATTGTATTATACTACTGAGCCTCAGTGCTACAGTATAGTTCGGAATTAGTGAGAGAACCTACTATTTCCACAGCACCCGGGCTCTCTTCACCCTTTCAACTCTTACTGGGCGAACAACATTGGGGATGTCTACCTCGCGAAATCTCATTCGGATACTACAAGCACGTACGGTTCAAGACTCTAATGAACTCCTATAAGGTTTTCCGCAACATCGGGAAAATCTTTGGACTTGGTAGATTTAACTATTATTTTCCCACTTGTAATAACAATAATTTACCAGCTATCTTTGGAACTTCCTACTTCTCTGACTGGCACAGGGCTGGAGTAATGAAACTAGGGGACTTGATTACCAGTGAGGGACTCAAATCTTTTGCAAGTCTACAGTCCAAACTTAATCTTTAAATATCTCACCATTTATGATTATCTCTCCAGGAAGGTTGGGAGCACTGCTCAGTTTTCAGAGATCTAACTTATACACACATTGCATAACACCACAACCCCCGCATCGGATGCATATACAATATGCTTAACAGGCAAACCCCAGACGATCTCAAATCCATTTCTAACAACTGGCATACAAAACGTAATACCTCTCAAAGTATCTTCTATAACTCCTTAGCCTTATCACAACAGATTTTACTTTCCGCTAAACTGCAGGCACAACATTTTAAAACTATTTTCTTTCTGTACATGACACCTAGCAAAATCATTAAATGGGGAGCGGGTAAAGCGACGTTGTGCCAACGGTGCTCGGAGGTTGGGGCTGATTCAATACACATCTTTGCAAACGGCCCAAAACTCTCCCCTACACTCCTCAGAGTACAGGACTTGCTAAGCGAAGTCATAAATCCACCAATCTCCTTAAACCCCACAACCATTCTATTGGGCACCCAGTCCGACTCTCCTGGGATCAAAGAAGAAGGACTGGTCTTTATTGCAATGGTAGTATGGAGGATCTGTGTCTCCTCTGGCTGGCTAGACGCCGATTCCCCCACCTTCTCTTACTGGCTGGCTAGGTTAGCAGCTACTTTTCACCTAGAATAAGCTGTTTATGCTAAAAAAAGGCGCAAAAGTCGGAAAAAAGGCTTGTAGGTCTGGGAAAATGTTTATTTCTGGATAGAACAACAGGGGCACTCAGGTTAGAATGCTCCATAGGGGTCCTTCTGCAGCATGTTGGATGCCCTCACTGGGCCACGTTGCTCGATAACGTTTTTTTTTGTTTGTTTTTTTTGTTTACCCCTGGGCACTCTTTGTATCCTCTTTTGGTTTTTCTCTCCTCTTTCTTCTTCTCTTCCTACTGCTTGTCCATGCTGTTGCCAAACTCGACATTCTTCTTCTTGCTACTCTTTTTTTCTCTCTCTTCTTTCGCTTTTGCGTCTGCTTCGGTTAAAAAATGTTGTGCCTCTTAATCACGAGGGGTGGGGGGTTGGGAATAATAATTGTTTGTACATCTTTATTTCTTACGGTTGTCAACAATTTTTTTTTTTTTTTAAAGTGCTTACTTCACAGGCCCCCAACAACCCCTGCAAGTGTGGATGTCCATGGGGGGGCGGGACCCCCTAAAAATAATGGGAGGCCATCAGGATTAAGACAGCGTACAATCTCACTATTTAAATACGTTTTTCCCTGGCCAGTAGCACCCTGTGAGGGCTTTGTTTACATATTTCATATACATGTAGTGCCACAAGGAGGAGAAGGGTAACCACCAATGTATTTACAAGGTACTCTGGTACATTTCAAAAGGCTCAGCACTCCCCCCAGTAATGTTTCACTTGAAGTACCTGTATAGTTCTGGGGATATTACAGTTGTGACACCAGGAAAGATTTTCCCTGCAACAAAGCACTCTCACAGCTTGAGTTTTTTAGGTATCTCTAGGGAATGCAGCGCATGCGGTGCTTCGCTAGCAAGCCTCTATTGTTGCCACTTTGGTGCTGGAAGGGAGACAGGAGATGGCACGCGCGGACAGGAGATGTGCACTCCGTACGCGTGCACATCTCCAGGCCCCGGAGGCCGGCAGCGCGCGCATCGCGCACGTTCAGTTTCCCTCCCCCAGTTGGCTCCACTGAGCCAGCTTGTTTGTTTCCAGAGTTGTCGTATACCATAGGGTTTTAATTTTGTCAGGCTGAGTTCCCTTTGAAACACATGTAGTGGTACAGGTTTCATCTTTTAACAGGATCTGCACCTTCATCTTTTAGCTTTAAGACATCATACAGGCCGGTCTATGGTCGCACCAAGAAAAGAGCAGATGGATACTTTTAAAGAAAAGTGATTTATTTTCATGGTTTCTCTTTGTGTGTCCTGTGGAAGGCAGAGGCTTTTTGCATTTTGATTTCCCCTCCACATCAACGTGACAGACAGGCAGGCAGGCCGGTCCACTCAGTAATGGGCCTCAACAGGATAATTTAGTTTTCCTTAAAGCAATTGTCAGGCAAAACAGCAGGAAACTCAAAGACGGTGTAGCAAGACTGCGATTCCCTTGGTCCTCCAGCCGCCCTCGGCAGCACATTTCCTGCTGCTAGCTTTTTGCATTTGATTTGCCCCCTAAATAGCCTATCTGCAACCGAAGGGAAGGGCGAAGGTGGGGTTGAAGAACAGAACTGAAGGGGAATTAAACGTTGTACCCCAAACATTCATCTTTAACCAGGGCTAGAAGGGCACCAATGGAGCAGCAAGGGTGTCGAACCCTAATGCAAGCATGGGAAATTGGCCCCTCTAGTGGCATGCAGAGTGGTAGAATGATCCATAACTGGAGTGCAGATGGTCCCTTAAAAACAAAACGTTGGCGTTGGTGCCACTATCCAAAAAATCCACCATTGACACCTGCACCCCTGGAGACCACTGCAGCACCAAACCCCAGCAATATAAGTGGAACACAACTCCCTCCTGGCTGCTGTCTGTCATATATGGGGTAGCTGCTGTCTTTTTTCTATCTGCTTTTGGTTACATAGCTGCTGTCTTTGCCATGTTATGTTGCTACTATCTATATTATGTTATAGTTTGTTGTTGACGTTAATTTTGTTATGTAACTGCTGTCAGTTATATTATTACATTATGTAATATATAGTTTCTGTTATGTTACATAGCTTCCCTTTATATGATATTTGCTGTATGTTATTGGGCATGTTATGTCATACCATATTGCTGCTGTCTGTCTTATGTAGCTGTAATGTTATAGTAAGTAATATGTAGAAGCTGTTTGTTACAGTATGGGTTTGCATTCTATGTTATGGTGTTCTATGTTGTGCAGCTACTGTCTATGTCAGATTGTGCTTCTGTCCATGTTCTATATAATGACACCCCCTTATACTATGATGTTACATCTGGTATAGACGGTGTTATTGTGATCATAGAGCTCAGAAACCAGTAGGGATGAAATATGATGAGAGGGAATCACCAAATATATTTACATCTACCTACCTACAGTGCTTCTGTTTCCCCGGCAACCCCACCTCAACTCCACAACACAATCGAAGGGAAACGAGCATGCCCTGGTAGCCCAAAATGAGCTAGCAACCCCGTCTCCCATGACTCAAACCACTGAATTGTCAAAGCAGCATCAAGCACCCATATGTTAGGAGCAGCAAGGTATACTTCTTTTGTCAAGGTGCTATACTTCAGAAGTAGTGGATCAGCCACTCACCAGCTCAGCCCAGTTAAGATTAGATTTGTCTCGTAGGCACATGACAGGACAGGTCCAAGCAATTGGAGGACAGATGCTGGTGTGTTTTAGGCACTGGAGTATTTCCGATTGGGTGGGGGCATCACCTCTAAGCATGCAGCTGTATTTGTGGCTTGCGAGCACAAGCGAGTGCACATTTTTGTCCCTCCCCCGCTGTTGCACACTTCAAACTTCAACTGAGCCCCCTGGAGTTATGTTATGTTATGTTATGTTATGTTATTAATTCATTTTTATAGCGCACGGCTACTCAAAAAGAGTGTCCCGGCGCTTTTAAAGGAGAAGGCAAAAAAACTGCAACAAAATAACATAACACCAAATGAAAAACTAAAAGAGCAGAGAGCCAAGAATTAAAGAGAGAACGGCTACTGAGTAAAAAGCCACGTTTTAAGGCCTTTCCTAAAGGCCAGCAGGCTAGTGGCTACCCGCAGGGCCAGCGGCAAAGAGTTCCATAGCTGGGATGCCAGCAGTCCAAAAGAGCGCCCGCCAAGGCGCGCTTTCTTTACCCGAGGGACAACAGCAAGGTGCAGGGATTCCGACCTCAGAGACCTGGTCGGATGATAAAAGACCAGCCTCTTTTGGAGGTACTTAGCTCCCTCCTTGTGAAGAGCTTTATAGACCAAGGTCAGAGCCTTAAAGGCGATCCTCTTGCGGATGGGCAACCAATGTAACGTTACCAGCAGGCCCGAGGCACTGGCACGCCTACTGAGGCCGAAGATTGCCCTGGCCGCGGCGTTCTGTACCACTTGAAGGCGCTGCAGCAAGTACTCTGGAAGGCCCAGGTAAAGAATGTTGGAATAATCCAACCTGGACCCAATCAGAGCCTGAACTGTCAGCGTCCTATGTTCCACGGATAACAAAGGAAGGAACCTCCGCAGCATCCTAAGGATGCCAAAGCACATGCCCGACACCCCCAGGATCTGAGATTTCAGGGTTAACCTGTTATCCAACTTCACCCCTAGATTCTTTGCAACCTGAGAGGAGCAAGATGGAGGGAACATATCCCGTGGCCACCAAGTCTGCCAGTCAGGCTCGGTGTCACACCCAAAGAAAAGTACTTCGGACTTGTCGGAATTGCACTTAAGGCTGTTTAGATGGAACCAGTGAAAAACAGCCCCAAGGCAATCCCGAATACTCTCCCCATCAAAGTCGCCTCCTCTCGTACAAGAGAAGAGGAGCTGGGTGTCATCCGCATAGGATACGATCTGGGCACCATGCGACTCCACCAGTGCCGCCAACGGGGTCATAATGATGTTAAAGAGGGTCGGGCTCAAAATAGAGCCCTGAGGGACCCCGACTCCCAGAGGCGGCATCACGGCGGAATCAGGCGGGACCCAGATCGTTTGCCGGCGGCCGGCAAGAAAGGAAGCAAACCAGTCGAACACCGTCCCCCGTATGCCTATCTCGCGAAGTCTTGCGAGAAGACCATCATGGGGAACGGTGTCGAAAGCCGCCGGAGTGAGTCTATATGTGTATTTTGTGTATTTTGGTCATTGGGGCAGTGGGTTGTAGGGGGGATTGATAGTCAATATGCAGGCACGATCCACTCAGCCTCAGTGCTTCGGCACCATGCTCGATTCTGACATGTGTCAATGCAACCGCGGCATTGTTCCTGCCACACTAAGTTAGCCACCTCACTCCTCACCTTGAAATAGGTTGCAGGCTACAGACAGACAGTACGATTGGGATCCAATATGATGGAAAGGCAGGCAGTGGGCTACTGCCTACGACCCTCACAGGGCACTCGGGCCGAACATGTGCCCGCTGCAGCCTCTCCCAGCTCTCCCCTCAGTAGGCCGCAGAGTTGACAGTTCAACCCCTCGGCATCACCTCACACTATAGTCCACCAGGAAGTCAATTGGAAGGGGCCAGTCCCACCGCGGTTCAATCCAGTCCATGCAGGGTAATTCCGCTCCTCCACCCAGCACTGATTGCATTCAGATGCAGCAGCTATTAGTATGCATCTCACCTGTCATTTTGTGCATAGCTCGCCAGCATCCGCTGGCTGAGCCGCAAGCTCATAGTCGCCTTATATGGGCACAGTTTTCACTTACCTGGGGGCAGCTAGTAGCTCTCAGTGCTATCTAGGCCTCTCCCATCTTACAATTTAGTTGTGATGTCGTCATTTAAGGCAAGATAATGACTGATTTGAGGCCAGGACAGCAGGAGCCTAAATTCAGTGCAGTGATCTTGCTCACCGGCTCTCTAGCACCCCCCTGGTCGACCTCACTTTCTGGTAGCTCCTACTTTGTTCTTCTTCGGTGGCAACAAAATCTGTTACGTGGTCCTTCGCCAAAGGGGCATCCGACCTTCTGGAACGCTCGCCTGCTACAGCCTCCTGTCATCCCCTGCTGGAGTTTTTCACCTTCCTAAAATGTAACAAAGTCCAATGATAGAAATCATCATTGCGACTTCATCTAGCGGCTCCCCAATGATGATGCTACCTTCTTAGACATCGCCTGCAGACTTACCCCACTGAATTATACCTTTTCGAAAACAAAATTGCAGAATTTCTTCTAAGTCCAAAGGTAAGCGCTGACCGGTATCAATCCACTTCTTGTTTTTCAACTGCACTCCATTGCGGTTGGCCATATTCTTCAACTTTGACCTGGTGTTGCATGACCAAATAACAGAGGTCGGCGCTGTGATCTTTTAGGTGCTAGATTTTCAATAAAAACTTTAAAGATTCCTAACTCTGATTCTACTGATAGTATTTTTGTCATTTTGGTGTCAAACAAAATTACTAAAATGTACTGTCTTGTGTCACGTTATCCAGGGTTTAACAAAATTACTAAAATGTACTGTCTTGTGTCAAGTTATCCAGGGTTTAACACAGGCTAATGTAGTGACTTGTTGTGGTTCTTGCTGCCAGGAACTGTGGATGTTGTTTGTACTGGGTTCACCCCTCCATTGAACAAACAGCCCCGTTTCTAACAGTGCCCAAATATGACCTAATGCTCCATCCTTCACCAGGTCATCTTCAATTGCTCTTCACAGGTTACAGCTCTGCAGTCTCTGTCCTAGGACTCAAAATCCAGCAACCCAGTCGCCATATTTCTAGTGCTAGTAAATGCCCGCCCACCCCACTCCTGAAGCAGCTGTGCATTTCCTTTCTCTCCCATTGAAAAATAATTTTTAAATGTGATAAATACAACCATGACTAAAATTCTACAGCCAGGTATTGACTAATGAACCGCAGGTTAAACCTGCTGAAGACTTTCGGGGAAAGATGCCTGGTATTTACCATAACAGGTGAATTTTGGTGCAGTAAACATCTGATAAAACATGACACAGCGACATCAGATTTTATCAGGTGTGGTAAATATCACACCAAATACTGGGTGACTTGTAATGAGTGCCTAAGTCAAGTCTTGATATCTGGCATTGCAACAGAATGAAGTGACCAGATTCATGGGGGCTGACACTTGCGATAACTTTCCCCAAACACACAATGGACAATTGACTTATTATACAGATGGAAGGAGCATAATTACAAAGAGAACAAGAGCAATATTAAGTGTGCTAAGAAGAACTAATGAGATGTACAGGAGGTTGAAGACCATACACAGTCACATGACCATTACATGAAATTTTATCTTGCAATTAGTAGTCAGGAATATGTGTACATAAGACTTCCCCCATTCACCCAAGAGAAAGCATGACTCCAGTTTTGCAATCACTCCACTGTACCTCTAGCTAGAGAGGCAATGTACAAGGCCCTCCGCATTGCCCGCATAGCCTCACAAGGAAAAGAAACACTATATCTACAAGCTAAATATAAGACACACAAACAAACATTGTACTCCAGGCTTGCACCACATATCATTGTACTACCTAAGCATAAACATACAGAGGAGGCACTGCTTTCTCACTAGAAGATGTCACTAGAAGGAGCCGCCATTTAAAGCATCCAGGAGCATATACACTGCAGAAGACAGTTAAAAACATGGTTCTTTCCAAAATAACTACATTGTCCCACATCCCTAAGACAGAACTTGGAAAGACGATCACACCTTCAAGTTCAATCTTCAGCTTGCCAACAGGAGATGGGACACAACTAAACTAGCAAACGTCTTTCTACATGCAGGTACAACGGAATGACTGTTGGTCCGCCGCATATTATATGGGTACGTCAATTCATGTACAACATTTCCAGCCCACATTAATACTAATACCTTAACACTCAGCAGTCAGCGGCCAACTGTACCTCCCTCCTCTTACACTCTGTCACTTACTGTGGGTCAATCAGATGACTTTCATTTTAATTGAGTCCCCCCTGCGGCTCCCAAATAACTATTAACTATGATTGCTGCTTTACATCTCACAATGAAAGGAAGGGGTCCCAGTACTCAAGGATCAATTTTACAAGACAGACAATAAAAATAAATCAATCAAGAAACAAATCTGGACACATTGTTTTAATCACAATGTGAACGTTCAAAATGAATATATGAATTATCTCAACACATAAACACAGTTTGCGTAGTGCCCCAGATAAAAATGGAAGAGGGAGGGGAGTGATCCTGTGAGGAAGTGGTGGAGGAAAGAAGGAAGTTTTGTAGTGACAATTAAATCAATAAATATACAGCATTTGTACATGCTACACAGTGTGTGTAGAAATGTTAGACCACAGGGTTCAATGTATTATTCAAACATAACAGCATACTCCACAGAATTCAAATAATGAAGGCGTTTAGGGCGTGGAGTTGAGTTCTACGAGTAGTTGTCGACGTTTCGACCCCCTGAAATGCAGGTAGAATTGCTATCCTTGCGGTGGGGTCTTCATCAGGACAGGGGTGGGGACACACCTGTTTAATATAAATATATAAATTATATAAGTTAATACTGGGGAATGAATCCCTGTATTATTTCAAATGAAAAGCACATCATTATTAACCTGTGATGGTAGAGAACACACTCACTAATGTGCCACACACTTAGGCAGTATATAGTCCAGCATCAAAAAAGTCTAATTGACTGAATGGATGAATATATAGACTAAGAATGAAGCTGTACTGCTCCAGTTGATTAAATCTAACGATTTGTAAGGAAAAAATGGAAAAAATTGGAGTAAAACCGGTCCGAAGAAAGCAGCAAACGGACAATACTATATCCACTGACTATGAACAAGGGGCAAGACATAGTAGTTGCTCAGTGTCAGTAAATCAAAGGAAACTCACCAAGAAACAGTAAAAACTGGACCGTGGAACCGACTAGCGGCTTGGCCCGGAGCAATCGTCAAGGCTGATAGAACTGTTAATATACAAAAGTGCGGGCGTTTTAGATAGGCCAGAGTCCACATCAGTAAGAAGTAAAGTCAGAAAATGCGAATGGGGAACTTACCATGAATAGATATCACGGCGACCCCAATTTAATTAGATGACATCGTCCCAGGTAACAGCTATTTATATCAATGCTGGGGAGTGTGAATCAGAGACCACAGTTTAGCACATAATAGGTGAACTATGCCGCAACAGAAATGACGAGTTAAACATGGGTTTACACTCACCACAAATGCGTGATCATATCATTAAGGGGTCTGGTCCAATCACAAGGGTGCCTCGTAGGATATTCTGAGGGTTAAAGGAGGGTTGCGGGATTAGCATGGGAGAGGTTTCGCTCAGATCCACCAGAAGGAGACGATTTGGTGGATTAACTCACCATAAAGGCGCGATCAGAATCCAATAATGGGGGGTCCACCTCGGTCGGACGGAAGGCTTCTAAGTAGAGACTGTGAAAGGAGACGGGAAACATTGATGTAGAGCGCCCATCCTAAGGTAATTACAAAAAGCATCCGTTTGTTGGAGAAGATGCTTACCGGTAACGGAATGAATCTCGTCCCGCCGGCGGCCGAGTTCGCAATGGCGATTCTCGGTTCCGGGTTTGGAGCTATCCCCATGGTAACCGGATCACGTGGTGCAAGGCACCCGTTTAAACACAAAGAAAAGACTGCAATTGCGGTCAAAGTGCGATAATACTCTTAGTTAGCCACTGATCAGAGATCTTTTGCTAGCACAAGAAATTAATTATGTTAAAACTTTCAGGGATAACCATAATAATTTCGGAAGCATATTACCACAATGCACAGGGTCATAATTATATACGTGTGTTATCCAATGCTATATACCGGTGTATATAAATCATTCTTATCCCAATAAAGATTGCCCTGGGGTCATTCAGAAATAACACTTAAGGAGGCAGTATATAACATTTTGAGTAGATTGTTTCACAATTAGATCATTCGAGAGCAACACGATAGGAGAAGCATCTTAAGGTATTTTGAGTGGATGGTACACTAGTAGATGCGATTAAATTCGACAATTATACCAGACGTGGCGTACCTCTCTCATGAGGGTAAAGGCCACATATCATTAGATAGTTATAGCGGCATGACCAGACGTGGCGTACCTCTCTCAAGAGGGTAAAGACCACAGATCATTTAGTAACCACCTGGAATGACATCAAACATATATATGTAAAGTAAAGGCGTCCATACTGTAAATAGATTGACAATGTTCCCTACACATAGGGGTAAGGGCCATCCAGAATCTTATTCCAAGTTAAGAGTTATTCAAATCACATACTACTACACATATGGTAAGAGCTACAGATAAGTCATATATGTCTTGCAGAGCTACATTACATTAAAATCAGAGTGGCATACTACTGAACACAGAGAAGTTATATGTGTCTTGCAGAGCTATATTGCATAGAATTTAGGTGGTTGATAGAGTGGCTAATTGTGAGAAAGAGCTATCTTGCTCATTAAGCCCGTTCTCAATTGAATCAAACCTTAGCATCCACTTTAGCTCCCGAATGTTCAGAATATCCGCGATATTCCCACCCCGGGGCCCCAAGGTGGCTTTCTCAAGGATTACCCATTTTAGACTCTCCGGTGTATGACCGGCTGTGGAAAAATGCTCAACCAAAGGTGCACCTGGTGTTAGGCACCTAATTCTGCTCATATGCTGAAGGATCCTGGCCTTCGCTTTCTGTTGCGTCTGACCAATGTATATCATTGGGCAAGGACACAAGATGGCGTATATAATGTTTGATGAGTTGCAGTTGGTGTGCGTTCTCAGTGGAATTCTATGATCATGGTAAATGAATTCCTTCGTTTGGATAACACTGTCGCATGCCTTGCACTGACCGCATCTGAAGTGGCCCACAATGGCGGGTAAGTTCCAAAGAGTCGCGACCGTGGGATCATCTCTGGTCTTTAAGAAGGAACGAACCACATGGTCTTTTACACTACGTGCCTTCCTGAAGGCATGTAAAGGTGGATCAGGTTGCCTGATGTCATCTGATATCAAGTTCCAGTGGTGATTGATAATACGTTTAATTTTGTTACTCTGGGTGTTGAAAGTGGTAACACATACAATCCTTTCTTGCTGATAGACTTTGTCAATTCTGGGGGTGAGCAACTCCTCTCGAGGGTAGAACCATGCTCTTTTTCTTGCTCGTTTAAGTAGTTGTGTAGGATATCCTCTACTCAGTAGTCGCTGTTTGAGTTCTTCTGATTCGGTGAAGTAATGGTCCTTATTGGAACAATTCCTGCGAATACGCAGGAATTGTCCAAACGGTAAGTTATCTCGCAAAGCTCTGGGATGATGACTGTTATAATGTAATAATGAATTCCTTTCGGTGGGTTTGCGGTAAAGTGTCGTTAGCAAGTGACCCGAACATTCGTAGATGGTGAGATCAAGGAAATTGATTCTGTGGTTGTCTGATTCAATCGTAAATTTGAGATGTCCCGATTGATTGTTAAGCCAACCAAAAAAGAGCGTTAGTCCTTCCAAGTCTCCATTCCAGATTAGCAGGATGTCATCTATATACCGCATCCAGAGACCGAGCTGGTCTCTGAATGGGTTAACTGGGTTAAGAATAGTATCCTGTTCAAAAGCAGCCATGTACAAAATGGCTACATCAGGAGCAAAGGGAGCCCCCATTGCAACTCCGGAGGTTTGAATATAGAATTTGTCCCTAAAAATGAAAAAATTCTTTGTCATGGCTATACGTAATAAACCAACAATGAACTCAGTTGGTACTTGGACTGGTGCCGGGCGTTGGTTCAGGCAGCGTGTAATAACCGTTAGCGCCTCATATTGCGGAATCGATGTGTAAAGAGATACAACATCACAGGTGGCAAGTCGTTGTTTTGAGGGGTCAAATGTGAAATTCTCAATAATATTGATGGTGTGCATAGTGTCACGGAGATATGCAGGAGTGTCTTCCGCCAAAGGTTTTAAGAAGAAATCGATATATTTGCCAAGCGGCTCAAGCATGGAGCCGCAACCCGAGACAATTGGACGACCGGGTGGGGCCACCATGGACTTATGAATCTTTGGTAAAGTATATATGGTCGCTAGGCGTGGATACTTCTTGTTCAGAAAGTTGAACTCCAGTTCTGATAGAAAACCTTGTTCAAGGCCAGCTTGGGTTAACTCCAGGATCTCATTCGCAATAGTTCTTGAGGGATCTGATCTCAGTTGCTGATAGCTAGTTCCATCATTCAATTGTCTGAGAATTTCGGACTCATAGGTGGTGACATCCTGTACTACGATTGCTCCGCCTTTGTCGGCAGGTTTGATGACAAGTAGGTCGTTGTTGGCAAGTGATTGTAAAGCCATTTTTTCATTCCTACTGATGTTGTACTTGACAAATGGTTTAGTTCCCAGTAGTTGTAACACATCCCTGATGACAATGGATTCAAAGGCGAGAATCTTATGCGACATAGTGCTATTAAAAGGAACAAACATGGAAGGTGGTCTGAGCCCAGTAATGGATGATGATACGGAAGATTCGGAGTCGCGGAAGAAGTATCTTAACCTGATCTTCCGAAAGAATTGAAAAAGTTCCGTACGAATCATGAATGCGTCAGGGTTGTTGGTTGGAACATAGGATAGTCCTTTCCCTAATACCTTGATCTCATCGTCGTTGAGAGGTCGATTAGATATGTTTACCACCGGGCTGTTCGCCGCCGGTGGTGCCCCTCCGAGAAGTCTGAGTTTAGGGTAGGTCTCATAAATGTTTACCACCTGTAGGTTTTGTTGCGGGTCACTCGTTCTCCGTGCTGAGGTTCCGCCTGGAATTGCACCTGTTTCTGCGGTTGGCCACGACCTCCATTCCAGGTGTTGGTGCCCTGCTGAGATCCACGCTGCTGGCCGCGCTGCCAGTTGTTGCTTCTGGCGCGCGGTGGTCGCCATGACCATTGGCGTTGCCCTAAAAAAGGGTTGTACTGATGCTGCTGGAATTGTGCGGAGTCAGGGTAGTACTGCTGGAAGCTAGGGCCAGGTTGTTCCTGTTCACCCTCAGAGCTATAGGAAGAGTCTGAGAATGTTTGGTATTTTCTTCTGCCTCTGTATCCACCTCTTCCCCGGTTGGTAAATCTGCCTTGTTGGTCTTGGCGAAAGTAATCCTCCTGCAGATAAGGATAAGTTTTTTTCTTATCGTACAGTCTGATATCACGTGCTAATTTTTCAAGTTTACGATTCTGCGTTGTCAAATCGAAATCTTTAAGAGTGGCTTCAAGATTGGTCAAAGTTTCTTTGGCACTGGCGAAGTTGGCATCTGCCGCTATTTCAGCTTTTAGGGTCTTTATTTCAGCCGTAATCACCTTGATCTGGTCCGCAGCAGTTTCCACGCCAAGGACCATCCAGTGACGGGAACAGTTATTTGCCACGTAACTGAACCCTTCTCTGAACTTGGGTACCTCGACAAAGATTGCCGGTTCAATCTTAATTTGCAGCCCAACAGAGATTATATTTTCTTTTAGATATTTGGTTAGGAGATGCCCATGCCACCGGGTACGGACCAGTTTTTTCTCCAGTCTTTCCAAACGAGTAATTTTATCCTTTAGTGAAAAGTCAATAGAGGGGATGTCAGATGAAATAAATATATTATTCGGATCTTCAAGAAGTTTATCTATATAATCCTCAGAAAACGATAGAAGTTCCCTTTCTACCATGATGTGCAGAGGTCAAAATTAATTAGACATAGAATGAAACCTCGCAGACCAGCGTCTGCACGAAGTAGGGTATTGATAGGGGGTTGTACCCAAATAGTGTCCCTGGGACCTGGGTGATCAATGTAATGAAAGGAAGGGGTCCCAGTACTCAAGGATCAATTTTACAAGACAGACAATAAAAATAAATCAATCAAGAAACAAATCTGGACACATTGTTTTAATCACAATGTGAACGTTCAAAATGAATATATGAATTATCTCAACACATAAACACAGTTTGCGTAGTGCCCCAGATAAAAATGGAAGAGGGAGAGGAGTGATCCTGTGAGGAAGTGGTGGAGGAAAGAAGGAAGTTTTGTAGTGACAATTAAATCAATAAATATACAGCATTTGTACATGCTACACAGTGTGTGTAGAAATGTTAGACCACAGGGTTCAATGTATTATTCAAACATAACAGCATACTCCACAGAATTCAAATAATGAAGGCGTTAAGGGCGTGGAGTTGAGTTCTACGAGTAGTTGTCGACGTTTCGACCCCCTGAAATGCAGGTAGAATTGCTATCCTTGCGGTGGGGTCTTCATCAGGACAGAGGTGGGGACACACCTGTTTAATATAAATATATAAATTATATAAGTTAATACTGGGGAATGAATCCCTGTATTATTTCAAATGAAAAGCACATCATTATTAACCTGTGATGGTAGAGAACACACTCACTAATGTGCCACACACTTAGGCAGTATATAGTCCAGCATCAAAAAAGTCTAATTGACTGAATGGATGAATATATAGACTAAGAATGAAGCTGTACTGCTCCAGTTGATTAAATCTAACGATTTGTAAGGAAAAAATGGAAAAAATTGGAGTAAAACCGGTCCGAAGAAAGCAGCAAACGGACAATACTATATCCACTGACTATGAACAAGGGGCAAGACATAGTAGTTGCTCAGTGTCAGTAAATCAAAGGAAACTCACCAAGAAACAGTAAAAACTGGACCGTGGAACCGACTAGCGGCTTGGCCCGGAGCAATCGTCAGGGCTGATAGAACTGTTAATATACAAAAGTGCGGGCGTTTTAGATAGGCCAGAGTCCACATCAGTAAGAAGTAAAGTCAGAAAATGCGAATGGGGAACTTACCATGAATAGATATCACGGCGACCCCAATTTAATTAGATGACATCGTCCCAGGTAACAGCTATTTATATCAATGCTGGGGAGTGTGAATCAGAGACCACAGTTTAGCACATAATAGGTGAACTATGCCGCAACAGAAATGACGAGTTAAACATGGGTTTACACTCACCACAAATGCGTGATCATATCATTAAGGGGTCTGGTCCAATCACAAGGGTGCCTCGTAGGATATTCTGAGGGTTAAAGGAGGGTTGCGGGATTAGCATGGGAGAGGTTTCGCTCAGATCCACCAGAAGGAGACGATTCGGTGGATTAACTCACCATAAAGGCGCGATCAGAATCCAATAATGGGGGGTCCACCTCGGTCGGACGGAAGGCTTCTAAGTAGAGACTGTGAAAGGAGACGGGAAACATTGATGTAGAGCGCCCATCCTAAGGTAATTACAAAAAGCATCCGTTTGTTGGAGAAGATGCTTACTGGTAACGGAATGAATCTCGTCCCGCCGGCGGCCGAGTTCGCAATGGCGATTCTCGGTTCCGGGTTTGGAGCTATCCCCATGGTAACCGGATCACGTGGTGCAAGGCACCCGTGTAAACACAAAGAAAAGACTGCAATTGCGGTCAAAGTGCGATAATACTCTTAGTTAGCCACTGATCAGAGATCTTTTGCTAGCACAAGAAATTAATTATGTTAAAACTTTCAGGGATAACCATAATAATTTCGGAAGCATATTACCACAATGCACAGGGTCATAATTATATACGTGTGTTATCCAATGCTATATACCGGTGTATATAAATCATTCTTATCCCAATAAATATTGCCCTGGGGTCATTCAGAAATAACACTTAAGGAGGCAGTATATAACATTTTGAGTAGATTGTTTCACAATTAGATCATTCGAGAGCAACACGATAGGAGAAGCATCTTAAGGTATTTTGAG
Organism: Lissotriton vulgaris; assembly: GCF_964263255.1. Lineage (NCBI taxonomy): Eukaryota > Metazoa > Chordata > Amphibia > Caudata > Salamandridae > Lissotriton > Lissotriton vulgaris. The sequence goes on from NC_141699.1 coordinate 934,748,472, forward strand.
TGGATGGTACACTAGTAGATGCGATTAAATTCGACAATTATACCAGACGTGGCGTACCTCTCTCATGAGGGTAAAGGCCACATATCATTAGATAGTTATAGCGGCATGACCAGACGTGGCGTACCTCTCTCAAGAGGGTAAAGACCACAGATCATTTAGTAACCACCTGGAATGACATCAAACATATATATGTAAAGTAAAGGCGTCCATACTGTAAATAGATTGACAATGTTCCCTACACATAGGGGTAAGGGCCATCCAGAATCTTATTCCAAGTTAAGAGTTATTCAAATCACATACTACTACACATATGGTAAGAGCTACAGATAAGTCATATATGTCTTGCAGAGCTACATTACATTAAAATCAGAGTGGCATACTACTGAACACAGAGAAGTTATATGTGTCTTGCAGAGCTATATTGCATAGAATTCAGGTGGTTGATAGAGTGGCTAATTGTGAGAAAGAGCTATCTTGCTCATTAAGCCCGTTCTCAATTGAATCAAACCTTAGCATCCACTTTAGCTCCCGAATGTTCAGAATATCCGCGATATTCCCACCCCGGGGCCCCAAGGTGGCTTTCTCAAGGATTACCCATTTTAGACTCTCCGGTGTATGACCGGCTGTGGAAAAATGCTCAACCAAAGGTGCACCTGGTGTTAGGCACCTAATTCTGCTCATATGCTGAAGGATTCTGGCCTTCGCTTTCTGTTGCGTCTGACCAATGTATATCATTGGGCAAGGACACAAGATGGCGTATATAATGTTTGATGAGTTGCAGTTGGTGTGCGTTCTCAGTGGAATTCTATGATCATGGTAAATGAATTCCTTCGTTTGGATAACACTGTCGCATGCCTTGCACTGACCGCATCTGAAGTGGCCCACAATGGCGGGTAAGTTCCAAAGAGTCGCGACCGTGGGATCATCTCTGGTCTTTAAGAAGGAACGAACCACATGGTCTTTTACACTACGTGCCTTCCTGAAGGCATGTAAAGGTGGATCAGGTTGCCTGATGTCATCTGATATCAAGTTCCAGTGGTGATTGATAATACGTTTAATTTTGTTACTCTGGGTGTTGAAAGTGGTAACACATACAATCCTTTCTTGCTGATCGACTTTGTCAATTCTGGGGGTGAGCAACTCCTCTCGAGGGTAGAACCATGCTCTTTTTCTTGCTCGTTTAAGTAGTTGTGTAGGATATCCTCTACTCAGTAGTCGCTGTTTGAGTTCTTCTGATTCGGTGAAGTAATGGTCCTTATTGGAACAATTCCTGCGAATACGCAGGAATTGTCCAAACGGTAAGTTATCTCGCAAAGCTCTGGGATGATGACTGTTATAATGTAATAATGAATTCCTTTCGGTGGGTTTGCGGTAAAGTGTCGTTAGCAAGTGACCCGAACATTCGTAGATGGTGAGATCAAGGAAATTGATTCTGTGGTTGTCTGATTCAATCGTAAATTTGAGATGTCCCGATTGATTGTTAAGCCAACCAAAAAAGAGCGTTAGTCCTTCCAAGTCTCCATTCCAGATTAGCAGGATGTCATCTATATACCGCATCCAGAGACCGAGCTGGTCTCTGAATGGGTTAACTGGGTTAAGAATAGTATCCTGTTCAAAAGCAGCCATGTACAAAATGGCTACATCAGGAGCAAAGGGAGCCCCCATTGCAACTCCGGAGGTTTGAATATAGAATTTGTCCCTAAAAATGAAAAAATTCTTTGTCATGGCTATACGTAATAAACCAACAATGAACTCAGTTGGTACTTGGACTGGTGCCGGGCGTTGGTTCAGGCAGCGTGTAATAACCGTTAGCGCCTCATATTGCGGAATCGATGTGTAAAGAGATACAACATCACAGGTGGCAAGTCGTTGTTTTGAGGGGTCAAATGTGAAATTCTCAATAATATTGATGGTGTGCATAGTGTCACGGAGATATGCAGGAGTGTCTTCCGCCAAAGGTTTTAAGAAGAAATCAATATATTTGCCAAGCGGCTCAAGCATGGAGCCGCAACCCGAGACAATTGGACGACCGGGTGGGGCCACCATGGACTTATGAATCTTTGGTAAAGTATATATGGTCGCTAGGCGTGGATACTTCTTGTTCAGAAAGTTGAACTCCAGTTCTGATAGAAAACCTTGTTCAAGGCCAGCTTGGGTTAACTCCAGGATCTCATTCGCAATAGTTCTTGAGGGATCTGATCTCAGTTGCTGATAGCTAGTTCCATCATTCAATTGTCTGAGAATTTCGGACTCATAGGTGGTGACATCCTGTACTACGATTGCTCCGCCTTTGTCGGCAGGTTTGATGACAAGTAGGTCGTTGTTGGCAAGTGATTGTAAAGCCATTTTTTCATTCCTACTGATGTTGTACTTGACAAATGGTTTAGTTCCCAGTAGTTGTAACACATCCCTGATGACAATGGATTCAAAGGCGAGAATCTTATGCGACATAGTGCTATTAAAAGGAACAAACATGGAAGGTGGTCTGAGCCCAGTAATGGATGATGATACGGAAGATTCGGAGTCGCGGAAGAAGTATCTTAACCTGATCTTCCGAAAGAATTGAAAAAGTTCCGTACGAATCATGAATGCGTCAGGGTTGTTGGTTGGAACATAGGTTAGTCCTTTCCCTAATACCTTGATCTCATCGTCGTTGAGAGGTCGATTAGATATGTTTACCACCGGGCTGTTCGCCGCCGGTGGTGCCCCTCCAAGAAGTCTGAGTTTAGGGTAGGTCTCATAAATGTTTACCACCTGTAGGTTTTGTTGCGGGTCACTCGTTCTCCGTGCTGAGGTTCCGCCTGGAATTGCACCTGTTTCTGCGGTTGGCCACGACCTCCATTCCAGGTGTTGGTGCCCTGCTGAGATCCACGCTGCTGGCCGCGCTGCCAGTTGTTGCTTCTGCCGCGCGGTGGTCGCCATGACCATTGGCGTTGCCCTAAAAAAGGGTTATACTGATGCTGCTGGAATTGTGCGGAGTCAGGGTAGTACTGCTGGAAGCTAGGGCCAGGTTGTTCCTGTTCACCCTCAGAGCTATAGGAAGAGTCTGAGAATGTTTGGTAGTTTCTTCTGCCTCTGTATCCACCTCTTCCCCGGTTGGTAAATCTGCCTTGTTGGTCTTGGCGAAAGTAATCCTCCTGCAGATAAGGATAAGTTTTTTTCTTATAGTACAGTCTGATATCACGTGCTAATTTTTCAAGTTTACGATTCTGCGTTGTCAAATCGAAATCTTTAAGAGTGGCTTCAAGATTGGTCAAAGTTTCTTTGGCACTGGCGAAGTTGGCATCTGCCGCTATTTCAGCTTTTAGGGTCTTTATTTCAGCCGTAATCACCTTGATCTGGTCCGCAGCAGTTTCCACGCCAAGGACCATCCAGTGACGGGAACAGTTATTTGCCACGTAACTGAACCCTTCTCTGAACTTGGGTACCTCGACACAGATTGCCGGTTCAATCTTAATTTGCAGCCCAACAGGGATTATATTTTCTTTTAGATATTTGGTTAGGAGATGCCCATGCCACCGGGTACGGACCAGTTTTTTCTCCAGTCTTTCCAAACGAGTAATTTTATCCTTTAGTGAAAAGTCAATAGAGGGGATGTCAGATGAAATAAATATATTATTCGGATCTTCAAGAAGTTTATCTATATAATCCTCAGAAAACGATAGAAGTTCCCTTTCTACCATGATGTGCAGAGGTCAAAATTAATTAGACATAGAATGAAACCTCGCAGACCAGCGTCTGCACGAAGTAGGGTATTGATAGGGGGTTGTACCCAAATAGTGTCCCTGGGACCTGGGTGATCAATGTAATGAAAGGAAGGGGTCCCAGTACTCAAGGATCAATTTTACAAGACAGACAATAAAAATAAATCAATCAAGAAACAAATCTGGACACATTGTTTTAATCAAAATGTGAACGTTCAAAATGAATATATGAATTATCTCAACACATAAACACAGTTTGCCTAGTGCCCCAGATAAAAATGGAAGAGGGAGGGGAGTGATCCTGTGAGGAAGTGGTGGAGGAAAGAAGGAAGTTTTGTAGTGACAATTAAATCAATAAATATACAGCATTTGTACATGCTACACAGTGTGTGTAGAAATGTTAGACCACAGGGTTCAATGTATTATTCAAACATAACAGCATGCTCCACAGAATTCAAATAATGAAGGCGTTTAGGGCGTGGAGTTGAGTTCTACGAGTAGTTGTCGACGTTTCGACCCCCTGAAATGCAGGTAGAATTGCTATCCTTGCGGTGGGGTCTTCATCAGGACAGGGGTGGGGACACACCTGTTTAATATAAATATATAAATTATATAAGTTAATACTGGGGAATGAATCCCTGTATTATTTCAAATGAAAAGCACATCATTATTAACCTGTGATGGTAGAGAACACACTCACTAATGTGCCACACACTTAGGCAGTATATAGTCCAGCATCAAAAAAGTCTAATTGACTGAATGGATGAATATATAGACTAAGAATGAAGCTGTACTGCTCCAGTTGATTAAATCTAACGATTTGTAAGGAAAAAATGGAAAAAATTGGAGTAAAACCGGTCCGAAGAAAGCAGCAAACGGACAATACTATATCCACTGACTATGAACAAGGGGCAAGACATAGTAGTTGCTCAGTGTCAGTAAATCAAAGGAAACTCACCAAGAAACAGTAAAAACTGGACCGTGGAACCGACTAGCGGCTTGGCCCGGAGCAATCGTCAAGGCTGATAGAACTGTTAATATACAAAAGTGCGGGCGTTTTAGATAGGCCAGAGTCCACATCAGTAAGAAGTAAAGTCAGAAAATGCGAATGGGGAACTTACCATGAATAGATATCACGGCGACCCCAATTTAATTAGATGACATCGTCCCAGGTAACAGCTATTTATATCAATGCTGGGGAGTGTGAATCAGAGACCACAGTTTAGCACATAATAGGTGAACTATGCCGCAACAGAAATGACGAGTTAAACATGGGTTTACACTCACCACAAATGCGTGATCATATCATTAAGGGGTCTGGTCCAATCACAAGGGTGCCTCGTAGGATATTCTGAGGGTTAAAGGAGGGTTGCGGGATTAGCATGGGAGAGGTTTCGCTCAGATCCACCAGAAGGAGACGATTTGGTGGATTAACTCACCATAAAGGCGCGATCAGAATCCAATAATGGGGGGTCCACCTCGGTCGGACGGAAGGCTTCTAAGTAGAGACTGTGAAAGGAGACGGGAAACATTGATGTAGAGCGCCCATCCTAAGGTAATTACAAAAAGCATCCGTTTGTTGGAGAAGATGCTTACCGGTAACGGAATAAATCTCGTCCCGCCGGCGGCCGAGTTCGCAATGGCGATTCTCGGTTCCGGGTTTGGAGCTATCCCCATGGTAACCGGATCACGTGGTGCAAGGCACCCATGTAAACACAAAGAAAAGACTGCAATTGCGGTCAAAGTGCGATAATACTCTTAGTTAGCCACTGATCAGAGATCTTTTGCTAGCACAAGAAATTAATTATGTTAAAACTTTCAGGGATAACCATAATAATTTCGGAAGCATATTACCACAATGCACAGGGTCATAATTATATACGTGTGTTATCCAATGCTATATACCGGTGTATATAAATCATTCTTATCCCAATAAAGATTGCCCTGGGGTCATTCAGAAATAACACTTAAGGAGGCAGTATATAACATTTTGAGTAGATTGTTTCACAATTAGATCATTCGAGAGCAACACGATAGGAGAAGCATCTTAAGGTATTTTGAGTGGATGGTACACTAGTAGATGCGATTAAATTCGACAATTATACCAGACGTGGCGTACCTCTCTCATGAGGGTAAAGGCCACATATCATTAGATAGTTATAGCGGCATGACCAGACGTGGCGTACCTCTCTCAAGAGGGTAAAGACCACAGATCATTTAGTAACCACCTGGAATGACATCAAACATATATATGTAAAGTAAAGGCGTCCATACTGTAAATAGATTGACAATGTTCCCTACACATAGGGGTAAGGGCCATCCAGAATCTTATTCCAAGTTAAGAGTTATTCAAATCACATACTACTACACATATGGTAAGAGCTACAGATAAGTCATATATGTCTTGCAGAGCTACATTACATTAAAATCAGAGTGGCATACTACTGAACACAGAGAAGTTATATGTGTCTTGCAGAGCTATATTGCATAGAATTCAGGTGGTTGATAGAGTGGCTAATTGTGAGAAAGAGCTATCTTGCTCATTAAGCCCGTTCTCAATTGAATCAAACCTTAGCATCCACTTTAGCTCCCGAATGTTCAGAATATCCGCGATATTCCCACCCCGGGGCCCCAAGGTGGCTTTCTCAAGGATTACCCATTTTAGACTCTCCGGTGTATGACCGGCTGTGGAAAAATGCTCAACCAAAGGTGCACCTGGTGTTAGGCACCTAATTCTGCTCATATGCTGAAGGATCCTGGCCTTCGCTTTCTGTTGCGTCTGACCAATGTATATCATTGGGCAAGGACACAAGATGGCGTATATAATGTTTGATGAGTTGCAGTTGGTGTGCGTTCTCAGTGGAATTCTATGATCATGGTAAATGAATTCCTTCGTTTGGATAACACTGTCGCATGCCTTGCACTGACCGCATCTGAAGTGGCCCACAATGGCGGGTAAGTTCCAAAGAGTCGCGACCGTGGGATCATCTCTGGTCTTTAAGAAGGAACGAACCACATGGTCTTTTACACTACGTGCCTTCCTGAAGGCATGTAAAGGTGGATCAGGTTGCCTGATGTCATCTGATATCAAGTTCCAGTGGTGATTGATAATACGTTTAATTTTGTTACTCTGGGTGTTGAAAGTGGTAACACATACAATCCTTTCTTGCTGATCGACTTTGTCAATTCTGGGGGTGAGCAACTCCTCTCGAGGGTAGAACCATGCTCTTTTTCTTGCTCGTTTAAGTAGTTGTGTAGGATATCCTCTACTCAGTAGTCGCTGTTTGAGTTCTTCTGATTCGGTGAAGTATATTTATATTTATTGATTTAATTGTCACTACAAAACTTCCTTCTTTCCTCCACCACTTCCTCACAGGATCACTCCCCTCCCTCTTCCATTTTTATCTGGGGCACTACGCAAACTGTGTTTATGTGTTGAGATAATTCATATATTCATTTTGAACGTTCACATTGTGATTAAAACAATGTGTCCAGATTTGTTTCTTGATTGATTTATTTTTATTGTCTGTCTTGTAAAATTGATCCTTGAGTACTGGGACCCCTTCCTTTCATTACATTGATCACCCAGGTCCCAGGGACACTATTTGGGTACAACCCCCTATCAATACCCTACTTCGTGCAGACGCTGGTCTGCGAGGTTTCATTCTATGTCTAATTAATTTTGACCTCTGCACATCATGGTAGAAAGGGAACTTCTATCGTTTTCTGAGGATTATATAGATAAACTTCTTGAAGATCCGAATAATATATTTATTTCATCTGACATCCCCTCTATTGACTTTTCACTAAAGGATAAAATTACTCGTTTGGAAAGACTGGAGAAAAAACTGGTCCGTACCCGGTGGCATGGGCATCTCCTAACCAAATATCTAAAAGAAAATATAATCCCTGTTGGGCTGCAAATTAAGATTGAACCGGCAATCTTTGTCGAGGTACCCAAGTTCAGAGAAGGGTTCAGTTACGTGGCAAATAACTGTTCCCGTCACTGGATGGTCCTTGGCGTGGAAACTGCTGCGGACCAGATCAAGGTGATTACGGCTGAAATAAAGACCCTAAAAGCTGAAATAGCGGCAGATGCCAACTTCGCCAGTGCCAAAGAAACTTTGACCAATCTTGAAGCCACTCTTAAAGATTTCGATTTGACAACGCAGAATCGTAAACTTGAAAAATTAGCATGTGATATCAGACTGTACGATAAGAAAAAAACTTATCCTTATCTGCAGGAGGATTACTTTCGCCAAGACCAACAAGGCAGATTTACCAACCGGGGAAGAGGTGGATACAGAGGCAGAAGAAACTACCAAACATTCTCAGACTCTTCCTATAGCTCTGAGGGTGAACAGGAACAACCTGGCCCTAGCTTCCAGCAGTACTACCCTGACTCCGCACAATTCCAGCAGCATCAGTACAACCCTTTTTTAGGGCAACGCCAATGGTCATGGCGACCACCGCGCGGCAGAAGCAACAACTGGCAGCGCGGCCAGCAGCGTGGATCTCAGCAGGGCACCAACACCTGGAATGGAGGTCGTGGCCAACCGCAGAAACAGGTGCAATTCCAGGCGGAACCTCAGCACGGAGAACGAGTGACCCGCAACAAAACCTACAGGTGGTAAACATTTATGAGACCTACCCTAAACTCAGACTTCTCGGAGGGGCACCACCGGCGGCGAACAGCCCGGTGGTAAACATATCTAATCGACCTCTCAACGACGATGAGATCAAGGTATTAGGGAAAGGACTATCCTATGTTCCAACCAACAACCCTGACGCATTCATGATTCGTACGGAACTTTTTCAATTCTTTCGGAAGATCAGGTTAAGATACTTCTTCCGCGACTCCGAATCTTCCGTATCATCATCATCCATTACTGGGCTCAGACCACCTTCCATGTTTGTTCCTTTTAATAGCACTATGTCGCATAAGATTCTCGCCTTTGAATCCATTGTCATCAGGGATGTGTTACAACTACTGGGAACTAAACCATTTGTCAAGTACAACATCAGTAGGAATGAAAAAATGGCTTTACAATCACTTGCCAACAACGACCTACTTGTCATCAAACCTGCCGACAAAGGCGGAGCAATCGTAGTACAGGATGTCAAAACCTATGAGTCCGAAATTCTCAGACAATTGAATGATGGAACTAGCTATCAGCAACTGAGATCAGATCCCTCAAGAACTATTGCGAATGAGATCCTGGAGTTAACCCAAGCTGGCCTTGAACAAGGTTTTCTATCAGAACTGGAGTTCAACTTTCTGAACAAGAAGTATCCACGCCTAGTGACCATATATACTTTACCAAAGATTCATAAGTCCATGGTGGCCCCACCCGGTCGTCCAATTGTCTCGGGTTGCGGCTCCATGCTTGAGCCGCTTGGCAAATATATCGATTTCTTCTTAAAACCTTTGGCGGAAGACACTCCTGCATATCTCCGTGACACTATGCACACCATCAATATTATTGAGAATTTCACATTTGACCCCTCAAAACAACGACTTGCCACCTGTGATGTTGTATCTCTTTACACATCGATTCCGCAATATGAGGCGCTAACGGTTATTACACGCTGCCTGAACCAACGCCCGGCACCAGTCCAAGTACCAACTGAGTTCATTGTTGGTTTATTACGTATAGCCATGACAAAGAATTTTTTCATTTTTAGGGACAAATTCTATATTCAAACCTCCGGAGTTGCAATGGGGGCTCCCTTTGCTCCTGATGTAGCCATTTTGTACATGGCTGCTTTTGAACAGGATACTATTCTTAACCCAGTTAACCCATTCAGAGACCAGCTCGGTCTCTGGATGCGGTATATAGATGACATCCTGCTAATCTGGAATGGAGACTTGGAAGGACTAACGCTCTTTTTTGGTTGGCTTAACAATCAATCGGGACATCTCAAATTTACGATTGAATCAGACAACCACAGAATCAATTTCCTTGATCTCACCATCTACGAATGTTCGGGTCACTTGCTAACGACACTTTACCGCAAACCCACCGAAAGGAATTCATTATTACATTATAACAGTCATCATCCCAGAGCTTTGCGAGATAACTTACCGTTTGGACAATTCCTGCGTATTCGCAGGAATTGTTCCAATAAGGACCATTACTTCACCGAATCAGAAGAACTCAAACAGCGACTACTGAGTAGAGGATATCCTACACAACTACTTAAACGAGCAAGAAAAAGAGCATGGTTCTACCCTCGAGAGGAGTTGCTCACCCCCAGAATTGACAAAGTCGATCAGCAAGAAAGGATTGTATGTGTTACCACTTTCAACACCCAGAGTAACAAAATTAAACGTATTATCAATCACCACTGGAACTTGATATCAGATGACATCAGGCAACCTGATCCACCTTTACATGCCTTCAGGAAGGCACGTAGTGTAAAAGACCATGTGGTTCGTTCCTTCTTAAAGACCAGAGATGATCCCACGGTCGCGACTCTTTGGAACTTACCCGCCATTGTGGGCCACTTCAGATGCGGTCAGTGCAAGGCATGCGACAGTGTTATCCAAACGAAGGAATTCATTTACCATGATCATAGAATTCCACTGAGAACGCACACCAACTGCAACTCATCAAACATTATATACGCCATCTTGTGTCCTTGCCCAATGATATACATTGGTCAGACGCAACAGAAAGCGAAGGCCAGGATCCTTCAGCATATGAGCAGAATTAGGTGCCTAACACCAGGTGCACCTTTGGTTGAGCATTTTTCCACAGCCGGTCATACACCGGAGAGTCTAAAATGGGTAATCCTTGAGAAAGCCACCTTGGGGCCCCGGGGTGGGAATATCGCGGATATTCTGAACATTCGGGAGCTAAAGTGGATGCTAAGGTTTGATTCAATTGAGAACGGGCTTAATGAGCAAGATAGCTCTTTCTCACAATTAGCCACTCTATCAACCACCTGAATTCTATGCAATATAGCTCTGCAAGACACATATAACTTCTCTGTGTTCAGTAGTATGCCACTCTGATTTTAATGTATTGTAGCTCTGCAAGACATATATGACTTATCTGTAGCTCTTACCATATGTGTAGTAGTATGTGATTTGAATAACTCTTAACTTGGAATAAGATTCTGGATGGCCCTTACCCCTATGTGTAGGGAACATTGTCAATCTATTTACAGTATGGACGCCTTTACTTTACATATATATGTTTGATGTCATTCCAGGTGGTTACTAAATGATCTGTGGTCTTTACCCTCTTGAGAGAGGTACGCCACGTCTGGTCATGCCGCTATAACTATCTAATGATATGTGGCCTTTACCCTCATGAGAGAGGTACGCCACGTCTGGTATAATTGTCGAATTTAATCGCATCTACTAGTGTACCATCCACTCAAAATACCTTAAGATGCTCCTCCTATCGTGTTGCTCTCGAATGATCTAATTGTGAAACAATCTACTCAAAATGTTATATACTGCCTCCTTAAGTGTTATTTCTGAATGACCCCAGGGCAATCTTTATTGGGATAAGAATGATTTATATACACCGGTATATAGCATTGGATAACACACGTATATAATTATGACCCTGTGCATTGTGGTAATATGCTTCCGAAATTATTATGGTTATCCCTGAAAGTTTTAACATAATTAATTTCTTGTGCTAGCAAAAGATCTCTGATCAGTGGCTAACTAAGAGTATTATCGCACTTTGACCGCAATTGCAGTCTTTTCTTTGTGTTTACACGGGTGCCTTGCACCACGTGATCCGGTTACCATGGGGATAGCTCCAAACCCGGAACCGAGAATCGCCATTGCGAACTCGGCCGCCGGCGGGACGAGATTCATTCCGTTACCGGTAAGCATCTTCTCCAACAAACGGATGCTTTTTGTAATTACCTTAGGATGGGCGCTCTACATCAATGTTTCCCGTCTCCTTTCACAGTCTCTACTTAGAAGCCTTCCGTCCGACCGAGGTGGACCCCCCATTATTGGATTCTGATCGCGCCTTTATGGTGAGTTAATCCACCAAATCGTCTCCTTCTGGTGGATCTGAGCGAAACCTCTCCCATGCTAATCCCGCAACCCTCCTTTAACCCTCAGAATATCCTACGAGGCACCCTTGTGATTGGACCAGACCCCTTAATGATATGATCACGCATTTGTGGTGAGTGTAAACCCATGTTTAACTCGTCATTTCTGTTGCGGCATAGTTCACCTATTATGTGCTAAACTGTGGTCTCTGATTCACACTCCCCAGCATTGATATAAATAGCTGTTACCTGGGACGATGTCATCTAATTAAATTGGGGTCGCCGTGATATCTATTCATGGTAAGTTCCCCATTCGCATTTTCTGACTTTACTTCTTACTGATGTGGACTCTGGCCTATCTAAAACGCCCGCACTTTTGTATATTAACAGTTCTATCAGCCTTGACGATTGCTCCGGGCCAAGCCGCTAGTCGGTTCCACGGTCCAGTTTTTACTGTTTCTTGGTGAGTTTCCTTTGATTTACTGACACTGAGCAACTACTATGTCTTGCCCCTTGTTCATAGTCAGTGGATATAGTATTGTCCGTTTGCTGCTTTCTTCGGACCGGTTTTACTCCAATTTTTTCCATTTTTTCCTTACAAATCGTTAGATTTAATCAACTGGAGCAGTACAGCTTCATTCTTAGTCTATATATTCATCCATTCAGTCAATTAGACTTTTTTGATGCTGGACTATATACTGCCTAAGTGTGTGGCACATTAGTGAGTGTGTTCTCTACCATCACAGGTTAATAATGATGTGCTTTTCATTTGAAATAATACAGGGATTCATTCCCCAGTATTAACTTATATAATTTATATATTTATATTAAACAGGTGTGTCCCCACCCCTGTCCTGATGAAGACCCCACCGCAAGGATAGCAATTCTACCTGCATTTCAGGGGGTCGAAACGTCGACAACTACTCGTAGAACTCAACTCCACGCCCTAAACGCCTTCATTATTTGAATTCTGTGGAGTATGCTGTTATGTTTGAATAATACATTGAACCCTGTGGTCTAACATTTCTACACACACTGTGTAGCATGTACAAATGCTGTATATTTATTGATTTAATTGTCACTACAAAACTTCCTTCTTTCCTCCACCACTTCCTCACAGGATCACTCCCCTCCCTCTTCCATTTTTATCTGGGGCACTACGCAAACTGTGTTTATGTGTTGAGATAATTCATATATTCATTTTGAACGTTCACATTGTGATTAAAACAATGTGTCCAGATTTGTTTCTTGATTGATTTATTTTTATTGTCTGTCTTGTAAAATTGATCCTTGAGTACTGGGACCCCTTCCTTTCATTACATTGATCACCCAGGTCCCAGGGACACTATTTGGGAACAACCCCCTATCAATACCCTACTTCGTGCAGACGCTGGTCTGCGAGGTTTCATTCTATGTCTAATTAATTTTGACCTCTGCACATCATGGTAGAAAGGGAACTTCTATCGTTTTCTGAGGATTATATAGATAAACTTCTTGAAGATCCGAATAATATATTTATTTCATCTGACATCCCCTCTATTGACTTTTCACTAAAGGATAAAATTACTCGTTTGGAAAGACTGGAGAAAAAACTGGTCCGTACCCGGTGGCATGGGCATCTCCTAACCAAATATCTAAAAGAAAATATAATCCCTGTTGGGCTGCAAATTAAGATTGAACCGGCAATCTTTGTCGAGGTACCCAAGTTCAGAGAAGGGTTCAGTTACGTGGCAAATAACTGTTCCCGTCACTGGATGGTCCTTGGCGTGGAAACTGCTGCGGACCAGATCAAGGTGATTACGGCTGAAATAAAGACCCTAAAAGCTGAAATAGCGGCAGATGCCAACTTCGCCAGTGCCAAAGAAACTTTGACCAATCTTGAAGCCACTCTTAAAGATTTCGATTTGACAACGCAGAATCGTAAACTTGAAAAATTAGCATGTGATATCAGACTGTACGATAAGAAAAAACCTTATCCTTATCTGCAGGAGGATTACTTTCGCCAAGACCAACAAGGCAGATTTACCAACCGGGGAAGAGGTGGATACAGAGGCAGAAGAAACTACCAAACATTCTCAGACTCTTCCTATAGCTCTGAGGGTGAACAGGAACAACCTGGCCCTAGCTTCCAGCAGTACTACCCTGACTCCGCACAATTCCAGCAGCATCAGTACAACCCTTTTTTAGGGCAACGCCAATGGTCATGGCGACCACCGCGCGGCAGAAGCAACAACTGGCAGCGCGGCCAGCAGCGTGGATCTCAGCAGGGCACCAACACCTGGAATGGAGGTCGTGGCCAACCGCAGAAACAGGTGCAATTCCAGGCGGAACCTCAGCACGGAGAACGAGTGACCCGCAACAAAACCTACAGGTGGTAAACATTTATGAGACCTACCCTAAACTCAGACTTCTCGGAGGGGCACCACCGGCGGCGAACAGCCCGGTGGTAAACATATCTAATCGACCTCTCAACGACGATGAGATCAAGGTATTAGGGAAAGGACTATCCTATGTTCCAACCAACAACCCTGACGCATTCATGATTCGTACGGAACTTTTTCAATTCTTTCGGAAGATCAGGTTAAGATACTTCTTCCGCAACTCCGAATCTTCCGTATCATCATCCATTACTGGGCTCAGACCACCTTCCATGTTTGTTCCTTTTAATAGCACTATGTCGCATAAGATTCTCGCCTTTGAATCCATTGTCATCAGGGATGTGTTACAACTACTGGGAACTAAACCATTTGTCAAGTACAACATCAGTAGGAATGAAAAAATGGCTTTACAATCACTTGCCAACAACGACCTACTTGTCATCAAACCTGCCGACAAAGGCGGAGCAATCGTAGTACAGGATGTCACCACCTATGAGTCCGAAATTCTCAGACAATTGAATGATGGAACTAGCTATCAGCAACTGAGATCAGATCCCTCAAGAACTATTGCAAATGAGATCCTGGAGTTAACCCAAGCTGGCCTTGAACAAGGTTTTCTATCAGAACTGGAGTTCAACTTTCTGAACAAGAAGTATCCACGCCTAGCGACCATATATACTTTACCAAAGATTCATAAGTCCATGGTGGCCCCACCCGGTCGTCCAATTGTCTCGGGTTGCGGCTCCATGCTTGAGCCGCTTGGCAAATATATCGATTTCTTCTTAAAACCTTTGGCGGAAGACACTCCTGCATATCTCCGTGACACTATGCACACCATCAATATTATTGAGAATTTCACATTTGACCCCTCAAAACAACGACTTGCCACCTGTGATGTTGTATCTCTTTACACATCGATTCCGCAATATGAGGCGCTAACGGTTATTACACGCTGCCTGAACCAACGCCCGGCACCAGTCCAAGTACCAACTGAGTTCATTGTTGGTTTATTACGTATAGCCATGACAAAGAATTTTTTCATTTTTAGGGACAAATTCTATATTCAAACCTCCGGAGTTGCAATGGGGGCTCCCTTTGCTCCTGATGTAGCCATTTTGTACATGGCTGCTTTTGAACAGGATACTATTCTTAACCCAGTTAACCCATTCAGAGACCAGCTCGGTCTCTGGATGCGGTATATAGATGACATCCTGCTAATCTGGAATGGAGACTTGGAAGGACTAACGCTCTTTTTTGGTTGGCTTAACAATCAATCGGGACATCTCAAATTTACGATTGAATCAGACAACCACAGAATCAATTTCCTTGATCTCACCATCTACGAATGTTCGGGTCACTTGCTAACGACACTTTACCGCAAACCCACCGAAAGGAATTCATTATTACATTATAACAGTCATCATCCCAGAGCTTTGCGAGATAACTTACCGTTTGGACAATTCCTGCGTATTCGCAGGAATTGTTCCAATAAGGACCATTACTTCACCGAATCAGAAGAACTCAAACAGCGACTACTGAGTAGAGGATATCCTACACAACTACTTAAACGAGCAAGAAAAAGAGCATGGTTCTACCCTCGAGAGGAGTTGCTCACCCCCAGAATTGACAAAGTCGATCAGCAAGAAAGGATTGTATGTGTTACCACTTTCAACACCCAGAGTAACAAAATTAAACGTATTATCAATCACCACTGGAACTTGATATCATATGACATCAGGCAACCTGATCCACCTTTACATGCCTTCAGGAAGGCACGTAGTGTAAAAGACCATGTGGTTCGTTCCTTCTTAAAGACCAGAGATGATCCCACGGTCGCGACTCTTTGGAACTTACCCGCCATTGTGGGCCACTTCAGATGCGGTCAGTGCAAGGCATGCGACAGTGTTATCCAAACGAAGGAATTCATTTACCATGATCATAGAATTCCACTGAGAACGCACACCAACTGCAACTCATCAAACATTATATACGCCATCTTGTGTCCTTGCCCAATGATATACATTGGTCAGACGCAACAGAAAGCGAAGGCCAGGATCCTTCAGCATATGAGCAGAATTAGGTGCCTAACACCAGGTGCACCTTTGGTTGAGCATTTTTCCACAGCCGGTCATACACCGGAGAGTCTAAAATGGGTAATCCTTGAGAAAGCCACCTTGGGGCCCCGGGGTGGGAATATCGTGGATATTCTGAACATTCGGGAGCTAAAGTGGATGCTAAGGTTTGATTCAATTGAGAACGGGCTTAATGAGCAAGATAGCTCTTTCTCACAATTAGCCACTCTATCAACCACCTGAATTCTATGCAATATAGCTCTGCAAGACACATATAACTTCTCTGTGTTCAGTAGTATGCCACTCTGATTTTAATGTAATGTAGCTCTGCAAGACATATATGACTTATCTGTAGCTCTTACCATATGTGTAGTAGTATGTGATTTGAATAACTCTTAACTTGGAATAAGATTCTGGATGGCCCTTACCCCTATGTGTAGGGAACATTGTCAATCTATTTACAGTATGGACGCCTTTACTTTACATATATATGTTTGATGTCATTCCAGGTGGTTACTAAATGATCTGTGGTCTTTACCCTCTTGAGAGAGGTACGCCACGTCTGGTCATGCCGCTATAACTATCTAATGATATGTGGCCTTTACCCTCATGAGAGAGGTACGCCACGTCTGGTATAATTGTCGAATTTAATCGCATCTACTAGTGTACCATCCACTCAAAATACCTTAAGATGCTTCTCCTATCGTGTTGCTCTCGAATGATCTAATTGTGAAACAATCTACTCAAAATGTTATATACTGCCTCCTTAAGTGTTATTTCTGAATGACCCCAGGGCAATCTTTATTGGGATAAGAATGATTTATATACACCGGTATATAGCATTGGATAACACACGTATATAATTATGACCCTGTGCATTGTGGTAATATGCTTCCGAAATTATTATGGTTATCCCTGAAAGTTTTAACATAATTAATTTCTTGTGCTAGCAAAAGATCTCTGATCAGTGGCTAACTAAGAGTATTATCGCACTTTGACCGCAATTGCAGTCTTTTCTTTGTGTTTACACGGGTGCCTTGCACCACGTGATCCGGTTACCATGGGGATAGCTCCAAACCCGGAACCGAGAATCGCCATTGCGAACTCGGCCGCCGGCGGGACGAGATTCATTCCGTTACCGGTAAGCATCTTCTCCAACAAACGGATGCTTTTTGTAATTACCTTAGGATGGGCGCTCTACATCAATGTTTCCCGTCTCCTTTCACAGTCTCTACTTAGAAGCCTTCCGTCCGACCGAGGTGGACCCCCCATTATTGGATTCTGATCGCGCCTTTATGGTGAGTTAATCCACCAAATCGTCTCCTTCTGGTGGATCTGAGCGAAACCTCTCCCATGCTAATCCCGCAACCCTCCTTTAACCCTCAGAATATCCTACGAGGCACCCTTGTGATTGGACCAGACCCCTTAATGATATGATCACGCATTTGTGGTGAGTGTAAACCCATGTTTAACTCGTCATTTCTGTTGCGGCATAGTTCACCTATTATGTGCTAAACTGTGGTCTCTGATTCACACTCCCCAGCATTGATATAAATAGCTGTTACCTGGGACGATGTCATCTAATTAAATTGGGGTCGCCGTGATATCTATTCATGGTAAGTTCCCCATTCGCATTTTCTGACTTTACTTCTTACTGATGTGGACTCTGGCCTATCTAAAACGCCCGCACTTTTGTATATTAACAGTTCTATCAGCCTTGACGATTGCTCCGGGCCAAGCCGCTAGTCGGTTCCACGGTCCAGTTTTTACTGTTTCTTGGTGAGTTTCCTTTGATTTACTGACACTGAGCAACTACTATGTCTTGCCCCTTGTTCATAGTCAGTGGATATAGTATTGTCCGTTTGCTGCTTTCTTCGGACCGGTTTTACTCCAATTTTTTCCATTTTTTCCTTACAAATCGTTAGATTTAATCAACTGGAGCAGTACAGCTTCATTCTTAGTCTATATATTCATCCATTCAGTCAATTAGACTTTTTTGATGCTGGACTATATACTGCCTAAGTGTGTGGCACATTAGTGAGTGTGTTCTCTACCATCACAGGTTAATAATGATGTGCTTTTCATTTGAAATAATACAGGGATTCATTCCCCAGTATTAACTTATATAATTTATATATTTATATTAAACAGGTGTGTCCCCACCCCTGTCCTGATGAAGACCCCACCGCAAGGATAGCAATTCTACCTGCATTTCAGGGGGTCGAAACGTCGACAACTACTCGTAGAACTCAACTCCACGCCCTAAACGCCTTCATTATTTGAATTCTGTGGAGTATGCTGTTATGTTTGAATAATACATTGAACCCTGTGGTCTAACATTTCTACACACACTGTGTAGCATGTACAAATGCTGTATATTTATTGATTTAATTGTCACTACAAAACTTCCTTCTTTCCTCCACCACTTCCTCACAGGATCACTCCCCTCCCTCTTCCATTTTTATCTGGGGCACTACGCAAACTGTGTTTATGTGTTGAGATAATTCATATATTCATTTTGAACGTTCACATTGTGATTAAAACAATGTGTCCAGATTTGTTTCTTGATTGATTTATTTTTATTGTCTGTCTTGTAAAATTGATCCTTGAGTACTGGGACCCCTTCCTTTCATTACATTGATCACCCAGGTCCCAGGGACACTATTTGGGTACAACCCCCTATCAATACCTTACATCTCACAATGGCTGTTGGACTTGTCCCTTTGTGTAGGGTCATCCCTGTACTTTTTGCCTTCTTCCTCTATTATTTCTGACCTGTTGTTGGCTGTTTTATGACTCTGGGCACTTGACCTCTGCTGATCAGTGCTAAAGTGCATATGCTCTCCCCATTGTAAATTGATGTATGGATTAGTGAATCCATGATTGGCTGATTTGGTTTACTTGTCAGACCCTAGTACAGTGCATGCCCTAGTGTGCGTGGCATGTCCTAATAGTGAATTACAGCCATTTTCGTTTTTCACTATTTCAAGGCTACCTGTTCTCCATAGGCCAGAATGGGCAGTTAGATTAGTACATCTTATAATCCTAACTGACTGAGAGAACATGGTAGAAATTTGAGTTTAGTATGCTTGCACTCAGAATGATAAAATACATCTTTTAGTGAAGTTGGTTTTAACATTCTGTGTTTGAAAATACCACTTTTAGAAAGTAGGTATTTTCTTGTCTAACTATCCAAGCCTGCTTCTGCTAGGTTGTGTATTCCTTGTCTGGAGTTTGAGTGACAGGGCTGGGGGATTCCAGGAGACAGAGTGAGTCAGCCCAGTGGTGAATAGAGATCTCTGCATCTAGATGGGAGGGAGGAGTTGCACCTGGGACCTGAATAGGACTGTGCCTTCCCTCTACAATGCTGGCTCCACCTCCTGTGAAAGGAAAGAGGAGTCATGTAAACAGAGTGCTCCAGGACTGACCAGAACTGGTTTGGACAAGGCAAAGGCCCCTCTGCCCTAGAGGACAAAGGATTTTGGGGTATAAGTATTTTGACCCTGAACCCAAGATTTGAGATCACTTTTGGACAAACAAGAAGAAACCTTTGCTGAGGAGAGGAACCTGAAGAAACTGAGGAGAGACTATCCCTAAGCTGAAGTGCTGCTTGGGGGACTGGCCTGCAGTGGTTGCCTTACTTCTAAAGAAAGAAGAAGAGACATTGTGTTCACTTTATTCAACTTGTGAAGGATCTCCAAGGGCTTGAGAGAAGAACTTGCGTCCTGCTGAAGTCTCAGGGACAACAGACTTCAACCCCCAGCTCCCCAGAGTTCTTTAGAAGTGCCTGCTGCTGTTTTGGGCCTTCTGAGGGACTGCGTGTCGCAAGTAGCTGGAAGCTTCTTGCATCGAGGAAGAAGTGTGTCCCCATCGCTGCTGCTGCCGTCGCATCCTGGATGTCGCCGCTGTCATATTTCACCGCATCAAGAGAGGCGTCTTGCACCAGAGAAGAAGCGTGTCACTATCACTGCTGCTGCCGTCGCATCTTGTATGTAGCGCCTCACATCCACGGAGAAGCGTGCAGCCCTCGGAGCTGTTGTTGTCGCATCACGGGAAAAGGGTGTCACTGCTGCAGTTGCCGCATCGTGCGGAAGCGTCTCGCAACGTAGAAGAAGAGTGTCGCCGTCAACACTGACGCATCGAGTCGAGACATCTCGCATCATCGGAGAAGCGTGCTGCAACTACAAGAGAACGACGTCTTTATTTCTTTGCACCAAAATTTCAAAGCATCACCATTGTTGCAACTCTTTCGTTGCCCTGCGTGTCGCATCTTAAGGTACATTGACTCAAAGTGTCACATTTTAAGAACTAAAGAGAACTGAGCTAATCCTACCATTTTAAGAATAGTATTGTGGATGTTGGTCGTTTGTGGTCTTGCGTTGTCTATATAAAGAATACTTATTTTTTAATATACAACTTGTGTGGTGTCCATCTGTAGTGTTGTCACTTGATTACTGTATGTGTTCACAAATGCTTTACAAACTGCCTCTGAGATAAGCCTGTCTTGTAGTGCCAAGCTACCAAGGGGGTGAGCAGGGGTTATTTTAGGGGTGTACCGTATTACCCTGACTAGAGGCATGGGTCCCTATTTGTCACAAGTACCTACCTGTGCCAACTAGAGACCATCAAATGTAACAATGGCACTGATATGGGATGACAGTAACAAATCCAATCCCAACGGACCTCTTCACTTTCTTCTCTCTCCAGCCATGCCAGCTCAGGACCAAAACTATAAACAAAGTTTCAGGTCGGGAGACCCAGTGTATTGATCTTCTAAGTAGTCTACGATCATGAGACATACCATGAAGGGGCTTGCAGCGCTGCTCAAAGTTGTCAGCATACTGAAAAGCATACACTGCATGTCTGTTTCTCATGCCTCATCATTCACCACACTTCTTAGCGATGCATCCGAGACCACGATAACCATGCCCAACCATTGGGCTTAGCGCTGCATCCTAGAAAACCATAACCAGGCCTCAGTGGTCATCACGCACGACATGGAAAACACTTCCCACATATGATCACGACAACCTTCCATCCACACACCCTACGTGGCGTAGCTTGTTATCCGTCTAGGTAGGCACCTCAGTGTCCCATGTGGTGGTAGTAAATGTTATATAAATGCTACCATATATTAGTTTCAACCCGACAACTCTAGGCTCCCAGGGGCAGATTTATAAGCCCCATTTGCCACATTTACGCTGCTGTTCCGTCACTTCTGTGACGCCGGAGCAGCGTAAAGCATGCCCCACGTTGTGCCTTATTTACAACGTGACGGATCTAGGTTCATGCGTCACGCTGTAAAGCCCTGCGTTAGGTTTCATGTGGGCGTTCCGGTGCAGGGTGGGCGTTCCGTCGCAGGAACTTCTTGTAAAAGTGACGCAGTGAAATCTTCAAGGTTTCACTGAGTCACATTGACGCCCCTGCTACGTCAAAACCCTGCGAATGCTTGAAGCAGGAGTAAGGAGTGACGCAGCATGTTAGACATAGGGCGCCCCTGAGCATTGCTAGAGCGCTTGTCGCGCTTGCGACATGACTCCAACAATGCGCCGCCCTTACGCCACAGGAAGCGACACGCATTGCCCCGTCCTTGCGCCACGTGCGCCGCATTGTAACTGCAACGCATTCGTGGAAGGAAGGGAATTGGGTGTTGCATTATTTCTGGCACATCCCTGCTGATTTGCAGAGATGCATCAGAACTCGTAAATTTGCCCCCTTATTCCTTATTTGGATGACCCGTGAGTTTGCATATAGTCCAGTAGTAGTAAATGTACTGGCCGGTTATCTTTAGAACTTTGTTTTTTTTTTCTGATAAGCTACAGAGTCGCTCTTTCCTGTCGGTTTCTTCTACACGACTTACACAATCCTCATTTTCCTAGAAATAAACACCCTCAGCAGTTAAATGACAGCAATAGGGCACGTGGCCTGTGAGTAAAACGATGCCTGTCGAGATGTAATGTGTTAAGAAAAGTTTCAAATCCAATTTCTTTCAAATTAGCCCTATCGCTTTAGATTGAAAGCCTGCTCACCTTTGGGGCGGGCGACGTGTAAAGGAGACGTGAAGGTTGCTTTGATGGTCTGATTATTTCATTGATCAAAAAATTACATATAAACCCATTAATTGTGGCCTGTGTCCTGGGGCCAATTTCCTGCCTGGCCGTGTGAGGAAATCTGATTACACGATGTGGCTGATTAAGCAGGTGTCTCTGGGCTTGGGCGAGCTCTGAGGGAAAGAGGGGTGGGTGGCAGGAGGGGTGGAATATTCCTAGCTCCACGGCGAGTTTTTATTTCTGTTTTCATGGTCGTGGGACGCGAGGTCCCTCCCTTCGTGGAGAATGGGAGAGGATGGGGATCCATCTGGTAAACAAAGCCCGCAGTATAAATGTGGGAGTCGCCCTGTCACTAGGCGACAGAGATAGAGGACAGATAACGTGATGCGGGCTCGGATCCACTGTGGTAGACACAGACTGAGCAGAGGAAGGGAGGAGAGAGAGAAACACATTCTAACTTCTTGGCAGAGTTTAGCCGCTGAAGCTCGAGTTCTGTTTCTGCCTGACTAACGCTGCCAAGCAAGCTTTGTCATTAGACAGGAACACGCTTTAGGTCCACGAATGTATACAAAAGAAGCCAGGCTTATTGACCATGGCGAAGTAAGTTAGGGATTTGTGCATCGGCGTCGAGAGTAACATTAGCGCGCCTTGACTGCTGAAGTGTTAATGTAGGCGCTGTGTCGCTTTTAATACCGCAACAAAAGTGTAGTGCACAGATTTAGGAAACTATCTGGACCAGGAGAGAGGCTGTCGAGGACTACGCTGCCGCTCCAGCTGCGGTCCCAGCGGCTGCGCCTCACCACCACGCCTTCTCCTCAGCACATCTGTAAGTATTTACAGTCCTGTGTGTTCTCACTCTCGAATGCTGCTCGTTGACGCTCAATCACTGCACTCCCCTTCGCTTGCTTGGACACGGTGCCTGTGAAGCTGTGAACGATTTGGGTGCATAGCTCCTTTTACAACCGTCACCTTGGTAACCACTGGTAAGTTTTATGGAAGTAACATTTATGTAGCGCTTTCTAGCTTGACGTGGCGCTTGAAGCGCTTTGCTCGCAACATTGTTACTCGCTTGCAGATTCTTTCATTCAAAAAGTTATGGGTTGGAATTGTGTCGCACAGTGAGTGCAATAGTCTCAACCGCGCGTACTATAGTAAGCAAATATATACCAACGTGGCAAAAGAGATGCTTAAACTTGGAAATAAGAATGTATTGTAAATATGTTTTCACTTACACACCACGTTGTGACTTTTTATAGTGAAAACATGTTCTTATTATGCAACTTCTACGCTTTGCATATTTGGTGTTTCCTCGCTTTGTTATGTCTGTGGGTCGAAATGTGTCGCTCAAGAAATAACTTTTTTTGAGATACGGTCGTAACAGAAACAAATATTATTTGACAATGTACAGAGCTTCGCTGTCTTTTGGCTAGATTCGTCCTATAGAAATGCATATACATACATAAATACAGGCAATACATACATACAATTTGCGTTTACTGAACTGCGTCACGTTTCAGCAATTTGAAAGTACGCCAGAGCTTTGAGCTTTGAGCAATGTTTCGAAGGCGGGGAGCAGCTAATAGACTGATTTGCTATTTTCATAAAAATATGTTTTTTCTAATGAGGATGACAGTTTATAAGGTTAAGTGATAATGGCCAGAAATTACAAAGCATAGTGTTATGGGGGTGTTTCTGTGTTAAAAACATATTTGCATGCAGACATTGACATACATTTTGCAGTGTGAAGCCAGCCACATTGGGGGCGCTGCAGCAAAGTTGCTGCTCTGCCTTGCGTCAAAGGGAGAGAGAAATAAATGCAGCATATCTAATAAGATATCTCTCCCCCAGTGCTGGCACACTTTTGGCAGTGGGCACCCTAGTGCAAGGGTGTGGGCATTCTCTGAAGCATAGGTTTTGTACTGGAAGGGGCCACTTCTAATACAAGGATTATCTTTTAAGGCGTTTCTCACTTTGTATGTGTGCTGTACAATGAGGCACATATGAAAAGTTGGGAAAACAAGGAGAAACAAAAAGTATTCTGCTCATTAACCCCTCCCATGCTCGTGACGGAATCGTTCCGTCAGGAGCCTCAGGTGGGCTGTGCTGGTGACGGAACAGTTCTGTCACAGCCCGCTCACCGCGCCTGCGCTGCACGAATTCCACACCTGCGCTGACGTTCTAAAGAGCGGGCGGGCCGTGACGGAACCGTTCCGTCACAAACACAGCTCACCCGCAGGTCGTGACGGAGCGGTTCCGTCACGAGCACAGGAGCGTCGCGCGGCCCCGCCTCCCCCTTGGCGCTGCGGCGGAATAGCCGCCGCAGCGAAGGGGTTAATTTTACCTCAGGGAAGCGCAATATTGTCCCTCAAATTCCTGTCTACCAATGTTTGTATAGAGGGATTTCTGTCAAATACATGGGTGATTGTATGGAAACTCCCATGCACCGCCCATAGAACACTCCCTTGACACAAAGTAATGCAAAGTAATTTGCATTACTTTGGGCTCCTATCCAATGCAAATCTTGATTTGTGTTGGATAGTAAATCCCACCCCAACCCCATTGCAAGGGCTTGTGTCCCAAAAGAGACACAAACTCTGCACAAAACATTAATAAATCTGAGCTCTTAGATCTTAAATTAAAACATAACTGGAGATGGAAGAATCTAGCCCCACCATCAGGAATTCAATACTAATTGATCTGAGATGCACTAAAGACCTTGTTCAATTTTGCAAAGGGCTAAAAATGCACGCCTCTAAAATCTGCGTAGGTTGACTTGATTCACCTACCACTTGCTTCTCTTTTCTGATCACAGAGCCTGATTCCCAGAGGTGAGATTATAATTTTCTCCAAGTTTACTATGTTTTTTACTATTCATAAACTCTGATTTAATGGTAAGTTTATGAGTGCAGAGACTTTGCAGTTTTGGAGCGGAGAGCTCCTCCTATCAAAAGATAGGACTGCCCTATCTTTTTCTGTGCAGAGTTCTCCGCCCGACTGCGGAATCTTTGCAGTCGTAAATTTACTATTAACTCAAAATTTGTGAATAGCAAAATAATTGTATACATGTACAAAAGTGTACATTTACCTTTGTGAATCAGACCCTTTGTATTCCTTTTTAATCTCTCCTCATCAACTCTGCTTATCTACCCACCTACTCTACCCTTTCTCTTCTTGTGAACTTTAACTCTTTTCTACTCCAGGCCTCTCCCTCAAATGTCTCCATTCAGACGTCATTTACCCAGTCTTATCCCCTACTTGAATTCTACAAACCCATTCTGCTTTCCTTCAGCGCTCGCTGTCTTCGCATCCTACTTTTTTTTGCCTTACCCCCTCATCTAAACTCTTGACTCCTTTTGTCTTGAGGACCCCAACTTGAAGGTTCTCCCTTATTCCGAATTTCCTAAGCCATTTTTTAAAACCACTGTCTCGGTCTTTTCCTCCTTCCTTAGTCTCTCCTCTCACGCCCCTCTGTCCACCTCATCCCCTTGGCATTCAGCCTGCTGTGTTCTTCTTTTATTTATAATTTTCTCTCCTCCATTTACATCTTGCTGGTGATTTTTAACTGTTGTCATTATCTTTACCAGCTAAGCTCTGCTCTCATTAAATGTGTCTGTTCTGCATAAGCTGCTTGACACCTTCTCTGTTGAGTTGTGATGAATAAAAATGAGAAATTAATGAAAATACAATACATCTCTGACTGGTGTTCTTTTAAAATTTAGTAAGGGGGTGGTAGATGTAACCTTTACATTGTTAAATAAACCTTAAAATCTGACGTTGTACATGTAAAGATTTGAATTTATGCAAATACGTTCCCCAACGTGTTCTTGTGAAAAGTAAGCTATGAACAACAAAGGATTATGGGGCTGTATTTGCAGCTTTTTGCTGCAATGCAGCTCTGTGAGCTGCCCTCTGCTGGTGACTCTGTACATTGGTTGTCTGAACTCTTATGGACATGGCAGCCCTGGGTGATAACATTAATTAGAGTTTAGCTGAATTCGAAAGTGCCTATCAGATTAGCCCAACTCAAGTGTAAATATTTTATCAAATTTGGAACAATGATAGACTGGGGCGAGCCGATTTAGATATACAATATTTGACCTCCATTCGTCCCAGCTATATTATGTACAATAGCTGAATTTGCACAATCATTTTCTCCGTACTTTTTGTGCAATATCACACAATCATGTGAACATTCGCAACGATTGACTATAAACATGACATGGAGCCAAATTAGCCAACTGCAGATGTTGCTGAAAGATTGCTAATGTATTGATCAAACAAATATTTTTGCTCTGGTATATACTCACTAAAATGTAATATCGTATATAAGATCAAAATTATAGTTGGAACTACCAGCAAATTTCATCTAATAATGCATCAAATTATTTTTGTAATGAGAAATGTTTGCAATTAAACAGTACAGTATATCAAAATTAAATTCACAACCTTCTTAGCTGCTGTGATACCCGCATGCATCCATCTCAGCCAAGATTCATTGGCATACTAGGTGATACATGGCAGATCTGGGGCTCAAGACTGGATGTATGACGGTACGACGCGGGCTATTACCCTGCGTACCGTTGCAACGCGTGTTTTACAACACAAGTCGTTACCACGACTTGCGCTCTAGGGTGCGGATTTAGGAATAGTTTAATTTACTATTCCAACACCAGTCCCCGTGGATAGTAGGGAAGGTGTTGGAATAGTAAATTAACTATTCCTTGACCTTGAGCGCCCCCCAGCGCAAGTCGTGGTTACGACTTGCGTTGTAAGAGACGCGTCGTAATGGTAGCGCGGAGTAACATCCGCGTCGTAAAGGATGTTCCCCCTCAAGACTCATTGTCAGAGAACATACATTGCATAAGTGCTATACATTTTTGCTCTAAGATCTGCACTGATTTTCAGAAGAGAAAAACTAATGCACGATGACCAATTAGAGGAGTATTTTCAGCAGTCAATCAAATATTGCTTTGCTCTTCTTTGCTCTGGCCAGTCAGTGCATGGATTGTTGAAAAAATTGCCATGTCTTGGTGTTATTCTATGTAATTTGGTCTTATTTACTTTATTTGCAAGTCTCGTGATTTGGCAACCATTTTATGATTGTCAGTATCACTTTGAAACTGAAAACAAGTGGCACCCTTTTAGCTTCCTTGGTGTTGCTAGAAGCACAGGATACATGTATTAACAATGATGTCTTATTGCACACAACTTAAGCGGTTCATGTACTCGAGGCACTACATTTATGTTAGTGGCAAAGAATGCCACTGGGAAACAGTTTCAAGCACATCTATGACCTTCGACTCCGAAAAGTAACAGCATGAAAATCTGCAGACACTCTTCCTAAAGGCAAAAAAAGGATATGGCTAAGGGAAAAATGTAATTGTGTTAAGAATGAAGGAAAACAAATATATAAACCTAATTGATAATAGAGTTCAAAGTGTAAAACACTGGAAAAACTAACTTCTAAGGGTTGAAAAACAATGTAATTAGTCTAACACGGACTGCAAGGAAAACTGTAGAATAAAAGAAGACAGGTGTCAAATCTAATATAAAAGGCAAAACAAAATGGAACTATGTGTGTAAACTACACATACAAGACTATAGACACTTCAAAAGATTTTTGGGAAAACTCTTGAAAATCCATCATAAATAACAAAACAGTATATAAGCTCATGTTTTTAGTGTCCACTTTAGTGTTGTGTGTGTAATACTATGTTTACCCAAGTGCTCCTAACTTTGGCAGATAAGGTAAAGTCCATAAAGATAAGTCTATTTTTCAGGGATCTCCCAGTTTGGCCAAGGGGGTAAGTCACTTTAGAACCCAACTCTTCTGGATCCACCATCAGTTACACGGCGACTTGATCACATCAAAGGGTAGATTGTAAAAGAAAAGTAGTATACCAAATGTAAAGTGCATTACTCTCAATCAATCAATCAATCAGGGAATTGTGCAGGGCGCTACTCACACGTGAGGGTCTCAAGGCGCTGGGAGGGTGCAGCTCCGGTCAGTCGAAGAGCCAGGTCTTGAGGGTCTTCCTGAAGATGTGCAGAGAAGGGGCACGTTTGATGTTGATCAGGAGCTTGTTCCATGTCTTTGCCGCAATGTAGGAAAAGGCTCATTCACCTGTTCTGGCTCAGGCTCTGCAGATGTGCGGGGTTTTGGTGAGGGTGAGGGCGGCGGATCGGAGATTTCTCTTGGGTTACTCTAATTGCAACACAACAATAACAACGCTAAAAACATAAGATAACAGAAAGTTTTTCAAAGTTAAACGTTTGGCAAGATGGTGTATTAAAAAGACGGCATACTTAACATGGTAAATATTGTTATTGAATGTGCTGTACAGTATATGATTTGAACTATTCACTATGTGTGTAGAAGGGGAATATAATTTACTACAGAGCGCAAAGCAATAACTTAACACAAAGTAAAACAACAACACACCAAAAGTTAACAAAAAACACAACAAAATCCGACAAAAATCACAACCACAACACCACTTAGCAACAACATACTACAACACCAGAACACAGAAATGCAGCACAATCTAACACAACACAACACAACACAGTCACAAATTTGGGTTATGTTGTTATTTTTTACTTGTGGAGTATTGTCGTTTGTTGTTGTTTTGCTGTACTACATTGATTTGTGCTGTTACGCTGTACTTTTGCCTTCTCTCTATTGCTGCATTGTTGCATTTTGTTGGTGCGTATTATTGTGCCGTGTATTTGTCATTGTGTTATTGTAGCATTGCCAGGTTGTGTTGTATTGTGTGATTTTGCTGTTTGTCTGATGTGCATTTTAATGTGGTGCTCTAGTGCTGCTGTTCCTCAAAGGCAGTCTGCTTGAATTTCTACAATTATTCTTGTCACACATTACCACCTCTAGAAATCTGCTTTCTCAAGGGGGTGAAAGGTGTTTGCATCAAGCACTGCCTTACTCATCAGCTAGGATCTTTAATAGCATCTGCAAAAATGCTTTGTGATCTGGACCTTGGTTGTGTAAATGAAAATGTTCTTAAAAATCTGCTTTTACAAGGAGGTGAATGACGTTTGCATCAAGCACTGCCTTACTTAATAGAAAGGACATTTAATAGCACCATCCGAAATGCTTGGTTCTCTAAAGGAGAACTTTCTTCCTGGTCTACATTCAAAACAAGTGTTGGAAACCACCAGGAATCTCGCGTTAGCTGCCTGTAAGAAGCATCTGGCTTGATCCATGTCCTTCTGCTGAAAGATGCGCAAGAGCTAACCCCACCGACAATTAAATGTAGTTGAAACACTCCAAGCAAATTCTCAGCGGCATACATGTACAGATGGCACACAGTTATATGTGTAAGTGCTTAGCAGACATTCATTCACATTTGCTAACTTTTTTACTCTTTTTCTATGTGCGGAAAACATTTTTTCAAGAAGAAAAAACCCTTCTCTCGCTCTCCCACAAATGTTTTCGGAAACAAGTGCTATGCAGCTCACCCTCCTCATCCTGGCTATATTTTATCATTAGCCCTTGACAGTAGTAAATTTCCAACTGTTTCCAGATAGAAGTCAGAAATGACACATTACATTATTTGGGATGTTTAGAATACCGACCAACTTGCACAGTTATTGTTGTTTAATATATTGGTGTCATTGTATATAAGAAGAAAACAATTTACCATAGTAAATTCATGTTTTGTGAACTCGACCAGGGTCAGACTTGGACAGAAAATAGGTCTAGGTACCAAATTAAAAGTGGTCCCCATTAGCAAATAAGATAGCTAAAAAAAAGTGGCCCACATTTGGAAGTCAGGATCAATTTAATCTTATAAAGGACAAGTTGTATAGTTGTTTTGTAAGATATGTGAGAATATATGTATGTGAGCTTCCTGCAACAAAAGGAACAAATGATGGATGGAATGCTGAACAATGCAAACATTTACCCCCAGTCAAAATGATATGGGTTTAATCCATCATTATTTTGCTCACAATGCAACCCCAGTTTAGACCCAGCCATATATCAAATCAGTCTTGACCCTGTGTCTCATGGGAACAGTTCACCCAAACTGCCAAGCCAGGTCCTCCCTGGACCAGAAACAAGCATCCTGGAACCAGTTTCAGGGCATCACCCCTCATCAGCCAGGCTAGCTTAAATTCAGTAGCGCAATGAGCACGGAACCCATGTCTGGGGATGCCCTTCCCACCTAGTGTGTCAAAAGCAAGAGGAACAAAATGATGGACGGAATGCTGAACAATGCAAACATTCACTCCCAGTCACAAAGATCTGGGTTTAATCTACTGCTCTTTTGCTCACCACGCCGCCCCAGTTTGGACTCAGCCATATGCAGATCATTCCTCACCCTGTGCCTCCCAGAAGCAGTCCAAGCCGAACTGCCTAGCCAGATCCTTCCAAAACCAGAAACAAGCATCCTGTGACCGGTTTCGGGGCATCACTGCTCAAAAGCCAGGCTAGCTTAAATCCATTTGTACAGTGAACACGGAGCCCATGTCTGGGCATATCATTCCAACTAAAGCAAAAGGAACAAATTATTGACGGAATGCTGAACAATGCAAACATTCACCCCCAGTCACAACGATCTTGGTTTAATCCATCATTCTTTTGCTCTCCACACCACCCCAGTTTGGACACAGTCATATGTAAATCAGTCTTGACCCTATGCCTCATGAGAGCAGTTCAGCCTGAACTGCCAAGCCAGGTTCTCCCTACACCAGAAACAAGCATCCTAGGACCGGTTTTGGGGATCATCGCCCATCAGCCAGGCTAGCTTTAATCCAATGGCGCAGTGAGCACAGGACCCACGTCTGGGCATATCCTTAGTGTGACAAAAGCAAATGGAACAAATGATGGACGGAATGTTGAAGAATGCAAACATTTACCCCCGGTCACAAAGATCTGGGTTTAATCCATTGTTCTTTTGCTCACCACGCCACCCCGATTTGGACTCAGTCATATGCAAATCAATCTTTACCCTGTGCCTCATGGGACCAGGCCTGCCCGAACTGCCAAGCCAGGTCCTGAATGGACCAGAAACATGCATCCTGGGACAAGCAATGTTTGTAGTAATTTAAATGAAATAAAGCGTAACAACAGGCCTAGCAGACCATAAACTGGCCCACAAACTTCCAACACACTGACATGTAAGACCAACACTAACTAATTGCCCTATAGGCCAGTCTCACCCTGAATTTAACATGGAATTGTCCACTCTTAAATCATCCTATTTGTGCACTATGGATTTGTGAATGGAGCCCTTAGAGTTGATTACATTGCTGTGACATCTAGGATTTACATAGCAACAAAAATCGGGTTAATGTAGGATGGTAGTGATAACACTGGAGGGAAACATTTGTGTAGTTGAGCAAGCAGTTAACTTAACTACTGATATTACACTGTGGTGTGGATCCTGAATATCAACTGCAGAATATCGCGAGACATTACTATTGCACACACAATATCAAGGGAAAAAGAATATTCGAAGGTAAGGATGTATAGATGTTCTATACCTAACTCCATATATATATATATATGCTGCATACACATGCGCATTCTCAGATCGACCTATACAAATCAAAGGTCATTATACTTGTAAAACTGAGTATGCTGTGTATATTTTGACCTGTATATGTGGTTTAAGATACGTCGGAAGCACGAAACTCCCAGTGCAGGCAAGAATTTTACAAAATCTAAGAGCCACAGTGAATTCTGACCCACATATCCTGTGGCCCGACACGTTAAAATGGAACATGGAGGTAATCTCAATGTTCTTAGCTATTACGTTATAGACCATATTCCCCCCAGTAAAAGGGGAGGGGATAGAGAGAAACAACTCCGCTGGTTGGAAACTAGCTACGTTGTTAAACTGGATACCAAGAGTCCACGGGGCTTAAATATTTGCGAAGACCTTCACCACTTCTTAGTATAGTCCTATAATATGGGTATTCAGACACTACACAGAATCCTTTATTATATGAGATATTTAATATGAAATAAAAACTTGTATATATTGTATAATAATATATATATTTAAAAATTTCTTATTCAAATGAATAAAGGTCTTAAAATGTGTTTATTTATTTTTTTATACAGTGTTCCTATTGTACTGGATACTGTGTAGCAAATAAATGAAATCGATATATTTCCTAAAAACCTTAGACAGGATAGAGAACCTAATATGTTCTAATGTAAGGGTGCTAGTGCCATTCCCAGAATTTTAATGGCAATAGTTCTATTGAAAATGGGTGGTGTTTTAATATTGGGTCTAATACTAAATTGGTGGCATATATGAAAACATGAAATCATCTGTGATTCTAATGAATTAGTATTGGTAAATGATTATGTATTTGTACAGTTATCAACCTAGATTAGATATTGATTGTCTACCTCCCATAGCCTTGACTCCCCCTCCCATATCAATTATGTAAAATATGGAAAAAAATGACAAAGTTTCCGCACTTCCGGCTGGAAGATGTGATGATGACATTTTAAACACAAACGGTTTTATTTAAATTGTTTGCACTATGCACTTTCTTGGGTGTTTGCCATGAACATATGAGTAATGAACACGACGTACTAGCATTATTATTATAAAGTGAAATTAATTGAATGCTTATAAATGTATTGTAATTTCAGGGAAAATGACCATCACTGTATTTTTGTCTTCCCTCAGAACAACTGTTAAATTTGACTCAGGTAAAAACATATAGACATATTTCATTACAAAAGTACAAATGTTTAGATGTTTCGAAATGTAAACCTATAGCATTTGGGAATCTGTTTTCTATTAACTTTGTGTTGTCGTATGTAAAGCTTATCTAAAGTACATCATTTGTTTTCATGACAAAATAATGGCCAATCACGTAACTTTGGGGTTTGTTTTAAAAAGTAGGAGGGTTTTTTCACATATTACACCAGCGAGCAAGGCGTCAGGGAACGCCGAAACGCGTTTGGTTAGGGCACTGCAATGCACTTTTAAAGGATTGATTAAATAAAAGATTTGCGGCTGCAAAACGTATTCAGCGTCCATTTTTCTCTCACTTCGAAAGCGCCGTGGAAAGAGCGGCGAGGAGAGTTGATTGTCGATATATATATATATATATATATATATATATATATATATATATATATATATATATATATATATATATATATATATATATATATATATATATATATATATCCTTAAGGAACAATGATGTGGAGTAAGAATAGCACATCTATACTTCTTTATATTCAATTATGTTTCTAAACTTTGTTCACAATATTAATGTGCCACAATATTCCCATATTCAATATCCCACACTGCAGGTGCAAATATTTAACATTATGAATCATAGTTCTGTTCATATGGGGATGTAGAACCATCTTGGTTTCTTTATTTCAAATAAGACATTACATAAAAAGCAAGCAATGCAACGAGCAAACATTCACATCAGTCCACATTTAGTTTCCTCCTTACTGTGCGTGCTTCCCATCCATCATTTGTCCCCCCTACACAGTAAAACCTCCCTCTCCACTTTAATGTTGACTCTCGTGACCACTCCAACCCCAAGCGAATATGTAAAAATATTTATCACATCAACTTTTTTTTTAGCGAGCCTGATATCTGCTGAGAAAGCAGCCAGGGGTTCCTGATGTCAACTGTAGTGAAAACAGACGGCTGTTTCTTTTTCCTTGGTTGTTGGTTTGTTTTCGCACATGCTGAAATCACTCAGTTCCCAGCTCTGTTCCCAGATGACTTTTCATCCCCAGGGACTCCTTTCGGCCTCTAAAAGAAGATCCTCGAGCCACACTGCAATTGGGAAACTTGTTCCAAAGGGACATTTCACAATAATGTAGGTAGAACTAACTTGTTTTTTTCCATTGGAACCCAATGGACTAACTTGGTTGCGGGGAAAGTTCTGCATTAACTATGTAGCTCAAAAAGGATATTCTTCAGCCTGGGGGTCGAAGAAGGAGTTCTGTGTATTATGGGAAACGATAATTCTCCTTAGCTGCCATAATGACCACAGTTGTTGTAAAATAACGTATGGAGTATAGACAGCGGTCTCTTCCTCTGGCATTTCAGAACAGGCATTGACAAAGTAAATAGGTCTCGCTTTCTGTTATAAGTAACTTTCGTAGAAGCAAATCACGTAATGAAACACCACCTTGGGCTACAATAATATGGAAACTGGGAGTAGGGCCCTTTTGCTCAATACAAAGCTCATCTGTGTCCTTAGAGAAGAGTGTTATGAAATGGAGCAAGAAGATCAAGGGGCCCATTAGGATGTCGGGCGGATCGCCACCGCCATGCGGGCAGTGGCGATCTGCCCGACATCCTTTGCCGCCCACCACCCATTTCCCCCCGCCATATTAGTATGGCGGTGGGGACCGCGGCGGACGGAAAGACCGTCCGCCGCTTTTCCGCCCCGGTCGCCTTGCGGCCGGGGCGGAAAATGTTTAATATGGTGGCGGTATCTATTAGGCACTGCCAGTCATAATATGATGGGCTTTGGGGAATGCCTTTCTGTGGCGGCATTGCACGGTGCCTGTCATGTTGTGCTTTGAAATGCACAATGTGCATTTTTACTATTGCGGCGGGCTGCACTTTCAGCACCGCCCGCTGCAATGGTAAAAATACAGGTTGCGCCCGCCAGTGTGGTGGGTGCATCCTAATGGCCAAGGCGGAACCGCCGCTCCAATGGTGGGCGGTGCCGTTTTGCACGGGGATGGCGGGCGGGCCAGTCCGCCTGCCATCCTAATGGACCCCCAAGCATGTGCTACAAGAGGTAAATTTAAAAGACTTATTCAGCAAGGAAGCCCATTTGAGATACTTTTATTTTTTAAAGGGCAGTATTTCCATTCCATTTTTAAGAAAGCCTATGTATGTTCATGTCTTCACTTTGTGAACAAAAAAGCTGTAAAGCAACCTATATGCTATCAGTCCATTCAGCAGAGTAAGAAAAATGAAAGCTGCAAGCGTGGGTACTGACTATAACTATGGGTCTTATTTCAAGTTAGGCGGATTGGATAGTATGTCAAAACATGGCAGATACCTGTTCTGCCGTATTACAAGTTTCATAGGCTATAATGCATTTGCAAGGCAACCGACTGGACATTCACAACATTTGTGATGGATTATCCTGTCCACAAAAATGCTAAAAAAGGCTCTGTTTCTTATGAAAAGCAAAGCATTCCACTTTCATAACACCATTGTTGAACCTGGGCTTTTCTGCAGAGTATTACCAAAATGTTTGCCTTCCTCCTCCTATTTTTCATTTTTTTTTTTTTTTTTAATTCTTTTTATTGCAAGTTTTTCCCATATTTTACATTACAGACAGGGCACGACAAATGGCATATACTTTACAGATATCTAATCATTAAAGAAAAAGAAAAAGAAAAAAGGGAAAAGAACAACAGAAATACTACAGAAATATATACGAGAGAAATTAGGTAAAGAATACAATATTTTGTACATTCAATAGATAACAAGAATTCGTAGGATTTTTTTTTTATTTTATTTTTTTTTTTTTTTATCATATTCCTTCTAACAAAGATATCTGACTGCGGTCTTCAATCCAGACTCTCCTCTTTCCATCGTGTAAGAGGTCCCCAAATCTCTTTACCAGTTTTCCTACGCCTTTTCCCCTTTCTTGCATAAATTTCTATCTCCAGATTATATATTGAGAGCAACTTTGCCAGCCATTGGTGATATGATGGAGCTTTAGGGTCCAGCCATGCCGATGCAATTGTAAGTCTTAATACTGCCATAGCCATAAACAAAAAATATTTCCATATCTCACCAGGTCTACAGCTACTTTGTTGATGTCCCTCCCCTTCCTCTTTTACCCCCAAGAGTATAATTGAAGTTGTAATAATCAGATCTATTCCTAGATTTTGAAAAAAACCCTCGATACTTTTAATCAGTGGTTGTAAGTGAGGGCATGTTGCAAATATATGTAGCAGATCTGCATCAAAGTCCCCACACCTAAAGCAATTAGTTCCCGTTATACCACCCCACTGAGCAATTTTTGCAGGAGTATGATATAGATGAAATAATGTTTTATAATGTTGTGCCTGCAGGGGCGCAGAACACAACAGTGTGCACCCCATTTCTAAAGAAGTATCGAAAGTTTCCTCACCAATGTTCAAGCTAAGCTTCCATTTGCTTGACCATTTCTCTATATCATCCTCTCTTGAAGCTAATAATTCTGCATACAATCTCTTGATAGTACAATCCTCCCCTGCCTGTATCACTTCCATAATTTCATTTTTAGTAAATCCTAGCAGGCCACCCTTTTTGTCATGCAGAAAGCTCCTAATTTGTAAATATTTAAAAAATTGCCTTTTATCCAGTGCAAATTTAGTTTGTAAATCCAAAAACTGGTAAACTCCCTGTTGTCCCATGATATCACCAACCTTTCTAAGTCCCTTCCGTTCCCATTCTCTCAATATACTCCCTGACGTGATTTCCTCAGACAAGTTCGGATTTCCTTTCAGCCTTGTATAGGCATTATATCGACCTAACCCAAATTTTTTTGTAAAAGCTTTCCATACTGTATATGCAGCAATGAGTGTCTTGAATCTTGTTCTCTTGTAGTAACTGGGTTCAGTGAACCTCAACAAGGCATTTTCCGCTTCTGGTCCCAGCAACAGCCCGTATATTGCCAGTGAGCCCAACTCATTCCCTGCTTCATATTCTCCCCCACCCATCAAACCCAACATATTCTGAAAAGCTGCTGCCCAATAGTAAAACCTTAGATCTGGCAATGCCCATCCACCCCTCTCCCTTGGCAAAACCATAAACCTGAGTGCTCTCCTCGTTTTCCCCTTCGACCATATAAACCTATTGATCATACTTTCTATTCTCTTGAAAATATTGTTCTCAAAAAATAAAGGGATAGCTCTAAAAAAATACAAAAATTTTGGCAGCACCAACATTTTTATCACATTAGTCCGCCCCAGGATTGTTAAGTGCAAGTTATCTATCCTGTCTAAGTCCTTCCGTACCTTATTTATTAAGGGATTTATATTTGCTTCAACTAAGTTATCTAATTCCGCCGATATGGTCACCCCTAAGTATACTCCAGACTTAGTTACTCGCCCATCTATACATGGGGTGTGGGAGTTCTTAATGATCTGTGTCTTGGTGATGTTCAGTTTATAGCCTGAAATTCTTCCAAATTTCATAGCTTCCGCTTCTACTTGGGGTATAGCCTCCGTCGGGTCTGGTGTAATAACTGCAACATCATCGGCATACGCTAATATTTTACAATGGCCCATCCGAGTAAATAGGGGTTTTATTAAGGGGCTTGCTTCTATTTTTCGGATTAAAGGATCCATATACATTGCAAATAACAATGGGGAGCAGGGACAGCCCTGTCTTGTGCCTCTCCTTATCGCAAACTGTGTGGTAACCCCTGCGTTCACCCTAACCGAAGCCGAAGGGTTTACATATAGCGCTTGTACTGCCTTAAGAAAGCCCTTTTTAACTCCTACCCTTTCCAGTGTGAACCACAGATAGTCCCAGGAGACCCGATCAAATGCTTTTTCCGCATCTAGTAACATAATTGCAATCGGGTCCCCTGAGACTGCTGCAGCATCAAACAATGTAATCACTTTGCGCGTGTGATGGGTGGTACCTCTCCCGGGTATGAAGCCATGCTGATTTTTACTCACCACTCTATCTATAATCATGGCATATCTTGTTGCTAATGCTTTAGAAAAAATTTTTGTGTCCGTATTCATTAGCGTAATGGGCCTGTATGAGCCTGGTTCTTCTGGTGGTTTCCCTTTTTTTAATATTATAACTATCTCGGCACCACCCCATGTCTTAGGTATTGAGTCCCCGCTTTGTGCTTTTAGCATTGTCATAAGCATGTCTATTTTTAAAACCTCCCAGAACACTTTATAAAACTCTATTGGAATCATGTCCGGGCCAGCTGCTTTTCCAGATGGTAGGTTTGCTATAGCATTTCTTATTTCTTCCTCCACAAAGGACTCATCTAGCCCATCTGCGTCCTCATCTGTAAATCTATCCATGGGAATGTCATGTAAATAATCCCTAATTTTCCCAGGGTCAGTTTTTATCGGCTCCTCATATAGCTCCTCATAGAAAGATCTAAAGACTTCCCTAATTTTTCCCGTTTCTACGTGCGTCACACCAGAGGGGTCCTTAATCTCCCTCACCCTACCTAATGCTTCTTGCTGTCTTGTGCGAACTGCTAAAGTTCTTCCTACCGTTTCACTAAACTCATGGCATTTTTCCCTTTTGCTAATATAAATTTTTGCAGCTTTTCTAGCAATCTCTCCTTCGGCTTCACTTTTCACTTTTAACAGTTTCAGATATTCATTTTCTACAGGGGTTCCACTCAAAATGCATTGCTCTAGAGCCTCCTCAGCCTTCAACACTAATTCCGCTATCTCTGCATTCTTCCTCTGCTCCTGCTTTCTCCTATATAAACTGAAGCTTAAAGTCTCTCCCCGTACCCCCGACTTGAATGCGTCCCAAACTACCCCCACACTGGTGCTACCCCTATTATTCTCAAAGAATTCTTTTATCCATGCCTTCATATGTTCCACATATTTTTCTTCTGATAGCAGTGCTCTTTCAAAGGTCCATTGAGTAGTCTGCATAGTAATTTTTTGCTTTCTCACCGAGAGAATTAGCGGGTTATGGTCACTTAAAACTCGGGGAAGCCTATCCATCCTAGATACTGCTAAGATCTCATTTGTAGCAAAAAAATAATCCAATCTCACACATATTTTGTGTGGCGCAGAATAATATGTATAGCCCTTATTTCCTATCATTTTTTTCCCCCATACATCATATAAAGCATTGTTTTTAACTAGTTCTTGAAGAGCTCGACACATCCGCTTTTTCCTGCCACAATAACTACCTAATGAGTCTAAACCCAGACCGTCAGCCCCATTGATATTCAGATCCCCAGCCATTATAATTTTTGGAGCCCAAGTAGCCAGTTCCACATCCAGATACTGGAAGATTTCCGGGTCATCCTCAGTCGATCCATATACACTTATTAACGTTGTCCACTCCCCATCAATCTTACATTCCACCATCGCCCACCTCCCCCATTGGTCTTGTGCCTTTTTCCTAACACAAATATTTTTATCTCTAGTTAATATAGCCACACCCCTTCTTTTGACATTTTGATGCGAAGCCACCAGGACCAGAAATCCCAATTGGTTTAAAAGAAACTCTTGTGAGCTCAAGACATGTGTTTCCTGTATAAAAATAAAGTCCACATTCATTTGCCTTAGTAATATTGATACCTTAAGTCTTTTTTGAGCTTCATTTAGCCCACATACATTCCATGTAACGTATTTCGTACCCATCAATGATTCTCTATGGTTCTGTTATATACCCAGTTACACTTATATTCATACTCAAACTTTGACACTTTGTATCTTTTTGTTCTTATGCTTCTATTTCTTTGCAACATAACACCACTTATCTCATACTTTCCTATGTCTGTACCTACTTTGTCTTTTTCTCTTATCTCTGTATTTGCTTTCAATAACAATTTTATAGATTTTTTCTGTCTTTTCTGTTTTTTTTGCCCTGCCGTGCCCTGTTCCTCCCCACCCTCCCCCACCCCAAGACTGCACCCCTCCCCCCCTCCCTCCCTACTGGCAAAGAGGTCAATTGTGACCTCTATTTGACAGCCGATACCCACCAGAAGGCCTCTCCGCTCCCACCCTCCCGAGGTGTCATTTTAAACAATCTATATCCTTAATGTCCTTAATGTCATTTCTTGTACTGCTCCACCCTTATTTTCTTCTTATATTCTTCTTACATTTTACATTTTATTATTTCTTTTTCTGTGTAACCATCTCAGTTTGTCTAATAGCTATTGCTCTCTCATTTTGTGCCTTTCCCTCTCTTTGTGCTTTCGTTTCTTTTAAGTAGCTCAGATATTCTTGTGCCACTACCTCTGAGAAAAAAACTCTGAACTGGCCGTTGTGGCCAACTTTAAGTCGGCATGGGAACATTAAGTACACTTCACACCCCATATTCTGAAATGGCGTTATTAACTGCCTCATTCGCCACCTCCTTTCCACAGTCGTGTGGCAAAAATCCGGACGGGTGAAAAATGTTATACCATTATGTGAGCGCTTAGCCGTAGGCTTCGCTTTTTTAATTATCTCCTCCCTTAATAGGAAATTTCCAATATATACTAAAATAGCCCTTGCTTTCTGATTTGTACCTTTCTTCTGTGTTAAGGGAAACCTGTGTGCGCGCTGCACCTCTTTGTCCCAATCCCACTTATCAAGTTCTGGGAATGCTCCCTTTAGCAACTCAACAACAAACCCCCTTATGTCCGAGGCTTCTTTCTCTTCATCAACACCCAAAATTCTTATATTATTTCGCCTCTGCCTGTTCTCAAAGTCTTCAAATTTCCACAGGACATCAGACGTTGTTTTTTCTTGATCATCCTTAAACTCCTGCAGCTTTACCACTTCCTCCTCCACTTTACCAGTCCTCTCCTCAACCTCCGCCAGCCGCTCAGCCATTTCTGTATACAGTTTATCCACCTTCCGTAAAGACCCTTGTATCTTTTTATTCGCCAATTCCGCTCTTTGACTCTCCTGGCGAGCCTCTCCCTGAATCTGCTTTAACGTTGAAAACAGAAGCTCAAAATTTGCCGCATTATTATTTTCCTTTATCTGTGGGCGTATGTGTGTCTGGGGGTGTGATCTATTTGGCTGATCAGAGCCTCCAACTGCACCTTCCGGATATATCTGTGAGGTTAGTACATGATCCCAGTCCAGCTTTTTCGCCACCCCGGATTGTGTTGCGCTTCCTCTTTTCTTTGTTCTTCTAGAAGTTCTCCCCTTAGCGCTCTTTTTCCTACTCAGCTTAGACCCCAAATTTCGTTTTAGTATAGTGTTTAGGTCTTGTGTTGGCTCAGACTCTAATTCTGATGTATCTGAATCTGTTGCACTTTCTGCGCTAATATCTGTTTTGTCAGAGGATAGATTGGGAGTCAGGTCATCTGACCCCTCAGATTCGAGCTCCTCCCTATCGTCGTCATTCCCAGTAAAAAAACAGTCATCGCTGGGTGAGCCAGCCGCTACCGGGAGAGCCACATCTTTTCCCTCCATATACTGATCATCTACCCTTCTGACGATTCCTTCGGAGCTATCCTGTATTCCTTCCACATACTTAATGGTAGCATTGTCCTTGGTAGCCCCCTCATCTTTCCTCATAGTAGTATTTGCAACAATCCCATTTATATCAGCGGCACCGCTCATACCGCTCATAGTGCTAGTCATAAGTTCAGACATAGTTGTTACTCCATTGTTACTGTCCAGCTGTGACCGAAGTTCTTTTAAATCAGTAATACCTTTATTAGCGCCTTTATCAGTACCAAACGCGCCCTCTCGCTCCTTACCAGCCACTGCAGTCGGCAGAGATACAGGCCCCGTTGCCCCTCGGGCGATCAGTACCCTCGCTCCATCCATTTGTTCAGGGACAGCCATCAGATGTTCTGCCTCCTGGGGTGCACCAAACTCCGTCAAGCCTGCCTGGATTTCGTTCCTATTTTCTCCCTCCAAGACTAGCGATGGTAACAATAAATTCGGGTTCTGCTCCTTACTTAC
Source organism: Lissotriton vulgaris (assembly GCF_964263255.1). NCBI lineage: Eukaryota > Metazoa > Chordata > Amphibia > Caudata > Salamandridae > Lissotriton > Lissotriton vulgaris. The sequence continues at coordinate 934,790,304 of NC_141699.1, forward strand.
TGCCAGACCGGCTTCCTTAAGATCCCCCGCATACTCAGCATTCTCGGCGCATCCCGTTATCACAGCCCAATCCGAAGCTTCACTAAGATTGTCCCGCACTTCCGCCTGTCCTTCCGCCTGACCTTGACCGGCCGTCCAATTAGGAGACTCCATTCTTCCTCCACCAATAGGATTATCTGCAGGCACCGCCGAGGGCTGTAATTCGTCAGATTCTGCTACAAACATTACTCCAGGGATTTGCTCTGTAACCTCCGTCAGAGCAGTACAATCACCACTCGAACCAGGTATGCTGGGGGTGTCCCCCGTTCCGAGCCCAGGGAATGTTTGAAACAAAGTTTGTTGGCGAAAGGATATTTCTTTTGTTTTTGCTAAGCCTGCTTCTATATTCCTGCCGGCGCCTTTCTTTAGCGCCTCTCTTTTTTTTCTCTTCTCTGCAGCCTTGTCTTTGTCTTGTTTCCTTCTCTCCGCCACAGAGATTCTTGATTCCTCTCGATCCTTTAAAGTCTCCCTTCTTAACTGCACCCTGCGTCTTGTCCTTACTTTTAGGGCCACCGAAGGGTTCTCAGTCTCACTAAATAACAATTCCTCTTCCTCTGACATATCCTTGGTGGCTCGTGTCAGGTTCAGAGGCATATATTTCTTCTTTTCATGCCAAGACTTCCACGCTCGCTGTATTGGAACTCCTATTAACAGCCGCAGGTTCCAATATTCTTTCTCCAGGTACTCCAAAGCTTGTGCAGCAGACCACTTAAAACCCCTGGCCCAAGCCCAAGCTGGTAAGGTCATAAGCATGCTCCAATGTCACTTTTTCCGATTTTCTTCCACATCCACATCCATATAATCGGTGTGGCAGCAACCTTTTTTTCACCTCTCTGTGCACTTCATTCGTCAGGGTTTTGCAGTTTCTAACAGTACATCCAATCTCGAATTCACTTGAGATCCGTATCACCTCAGGAGAGTGGACAGGAGCTGCTACCTCCTACGGACCGTCGGCGGCCATCTTGCCATCCCTCCTATTTTTCAAACCCTCTTTATTCTGACTTTAGGATTCTGGGCACTTTACCACTGCTAACCAATGCTTAAGTTCATATGCTCCATACTCTAAGCGAGGTAACATTGGCTTATCCACAATTGTCATATTTAATTTACTTGTAAGTCTGTGGTACAGTACATTAAAAGTGCCCACTGCCAGTAAATTAAATGCTACTCGTGGGATTGCAAAAAACACAGTTGATGGACAGAATGTAGAACAATGTCATACATTCATCCCAGTACAAGGATCTGGGCCTAAATCCATTGTTTTTTTGCACTCCACACCACCCTGGGTTAGACACTGGCTATATGCAAATCAGCTCTGACCCTGTGCCTCATGGGAACAGTCCAGTCCGAACTAGACCACTCGTGGGATTGCAGCACTGATTGTGCCACCCACTGAGTAGCCCTTTAAACATGGCTCAGGCCTAGCATTGCAGAGACTGTGTGTGCAGCTTTAAACTGCCATTTTGACCTGGCAAGTTAACCCACTTGCCAGGCTCAAACCTTCCCTTTTATTACATGGAAGTTACCCCTGAGGTAGGCTCTAGGCAGCCCCAAGTGCAGGGTGCAGTGTACTTAAATGGTAGGATATGTACTTTTCGGTTTTATATATCCTGGTAGTGAAAAACCTGTAAATTACTTTTTCACTCATGCAAGGCCTCCCATAGCTTAACATGGGGATTGCCTTAAAACATCTTTTAAGTGTAACTTCCTATTGGGAGCGTATGGACTCACAATTTAAAAATACATCTTTTGTTAAATTTAGTTTTTAAAGTGGTGGTCTGAAAATGCCAATTTTAGAAATTTGGCATTTTCTTACTTTAACAATTCTGTGCCTCTGCCTGTATCTGAATACATGTCTGGGTTAGGATGAAAGCTGGGCTTTGTGCATTCCCTCTGGACAGCCACACAAAGGGAGCTGGGGTGTGACATTTGCATCTTGATGGTCCAGCACCAGGCTGATGGACATTCCTGCTGCAGATTAGGAGTGAGGGGCTGACATCTGCACCTTAATAGGGCTGTGCCTGTCACTGCTCATAGAGCTGCATACTCCCTCTAGTGTGTCTGGAGCCAAGGAAGGAAGCGCAGCGAACTTGTGAGGATCAAAGCCCTCATTTGTGGTCTATCCAACTTCAAAGACACATTTTGGTATAGGTGCTAGACCTCTGACACCCCCCAAAACTAGTTCAGTTTGGGGTCCTGAGAAGACTGTGCAACCAAGGGGAGCTATGATGTCAGGAGGGACTGCCACTTTGCCGCTTGCTTTGCTCTGTTGGCCTGCTACCTGCTGAATGCTGTGCTGCCAGGAGGGACTGCCACTTTGCACTTTGCACTGTGCTCTGTTGTGTTGGCCTGCTGCCGCCTGTCTCTGCAGGGTTTGGGATGATCAAGATTCCGCTCAGCACCCTCTCCATTCTCAAGGGAACTCCAACTGACTATTGGCTTTCCCACTGTTGTAGAAGTCTCAGGGCTTTAAAAGGCTTATCTGTACTCAGCCCGAGCACTTCCTGCAATCTGATCCGCATGGTTATGCTTCCAAAACAAGTTTGCCACGAGCTGTGCTCACGTCCTACAGTTCAAGTCTACATGCTATGCTTTAAACTTCAACTTCACCCCAAACTGGGCTCTTTGCATCCTTGCAGCAGCTACATCCCCAGCATTTTGAGCACATAAGTTGCGCCCATACAGCGTGGTCACTGCCCTGTGTCACGGCATGTCAAGGGTGGGCTAATAAGGGCCTGATGCTGTTTGAGATGTCATCAGTGATTTCATCAGTGATGCCACTGGCCATGTCATGAGTGATGTATTATGTGAGGTCATAAGCAGTGCATTGTGGGTCATAAGTTATAATTAGTTCAGGTAACTATAACATCTGAAATTCTATGATTGTGTACAAGTGAAATCTGTGTCTAACTATAACATCCCTCTAACCGTTGCTTTTTTCAGTCAATTTTTATGTTTTTATAAATTGTATTTCCTAACTATAATGTCCTTTTAACTTTTTGTTTTTTTTCCGTGAATTTTTATAGGCTTTTACATTTTGGTTCCCTACTATAACCTGTAAACTTCGAGAATGGGTGTGTACATGGCTGTATAGGTCAGTAACTGCATGTATGAACTGCTGTATGGGTTTGTGAGTGGGTGTTTGAGTCCCTGTATAGGTCTATGAGTGGATGTGTGAGTGGCTGTATGGGTCTGTGAGTAGGTGTGTGAGTGCCTGTGTGGGCCTGTGAGTGGGTGTGTGAGTGCATTTGGGGGTCTGTGATTGGGTCTGTGAGTAGCACTATGGGTCTGTGAGTGGCTGTGTGGGTCTATGAGTGGGTGGGTGAGTCCCTGTCTGGGTTTGTGACTGGATTTGTGAGTGGTGCTATGGGTCTGTGAGTAGGTGTGTATGTGGATGTTTGGATCTGTGAGTAAGTGAGTGCGTGACTGTGTGTCTGTGAGTGGGTGTGTGAGGTGCGCTATGGATTTTGCATACTTGCAAATTAGTGATTATGCTTGTTATGGTCACCAGTCCTTCTTAGACGAAGTCACCACTATCACAGCAAATACATTTGTATTATGCTCACCCGGCCCTCCTGTGAGAGGCCTTCCGGAACAGCATGCAATCTTCCTATTCCACAGCTTTCTCGCAGTTCTTATATCATGGGTACTTTGCTATATAACTATCCCAGGACTTTTTGAATGCTGTTACTGATTTTAACCCACACAAGAATAAAACAACCTTATATTTCCCTGCTTACAATTTCAGGCATTGACCACATATCGTTGACTGTAATCAACATATTTCCTGTTGGAGATGAGACCTCAAGAACAGAACACAGTTTTCTTCAATGAGGTCTTGCTCATTATAAATGTGTGGTTGAACAGCATATATATCTACCTACGCTCCATAACATTTTACTTGCTCTTCAGCCTTCTTGGCAACCACTTAAAAACTATCGAAGAGAGGGTATCTTCTAATTCAAAGATATATCTTTTATATGATGCATCTTCAGCACCTTGTAAAATCCCCTTGTTCTTTTCCACCCCAAAGGCATTTTTACCACTTTTTCTCTAAATTAGGTTAATGTGCTATGATTTTAATTGTATTGGTAGTGTACACGTTTACCTACACAGACTAACTTTAGAGGGTTTTAGAAGTCTACCTAGTATTTTCCCTGGTGCCAAATGTTCAATTACAATTAGGGAGTAGGCTATTTGGTGTATGACGTGTAGAGACGGAAACTTGTTTTATTCTGTTCTGTGTATTATCATGCTCCATGCACCATGGGAAGATTCAGTCCTTAGGAGCTTCCAAGGAATACCAAATACTACCAGAAAAAAATATTTGTTCAGGATGTCTGCCCTCTGACACAGCCTGTGGATGAATTGATTGCCTTTGGTGCCCTGTCAGTCTGGTCACTGTGCATGTCCACTGTTCATCCTATTATTGTATTTCAAATTGTAATGTACCTTTTAAAATGTGGTTGTATAAATGTATTTTGTATGCATCTTTTATGGTCTTAAGGACCGAAATAAAGAACTTTTGGATTGGATTGGATTGCCTTTGGTGCCCTGTCATTCTGGTCACTATGCATGTCCACTGTTCATCCATGTTGCATGGGACGTTTTGATGCTTAGAGTATGATGTCATAAAGTATAGTTATGCAATTGGATTTGTTGGTAACAAAGGAAGATATAGCCCAAAGAGCTCACAGTGCAATGAAATCATATTTCTTAAGAATCCAAAGACAGAGAGGAAGGACAAGGCCACAATAAACTCCTCTCTCTATTATCTTATTTGATTTGCTAGGCTAGGTACCTAAGAAGCAAGTCTTTCTAAATAAGGCTTTGTATCAAGACCTGCAACCTTTCTAGTGGCTCTGTGAGTTCTCTTTGCAGTATACTTAATGTCTGAAGTGTGATGATAAGAGCATTCAGTATGGCGTCCCAAATGGTACCAGTACAATGGAAGGTAGCCAAAGATGGAAAGGAAGAAGAAACCTGCAATAAAGGGCGTGCAAAGCATTTTAATAAATGTACGAAAATGAAGGAGAGGCATAATCTGTCCCTCACAGTGCTTCCTTTTAGTGAAATGATTTTGTAAAAGAGTTATAAAGTGAATCATTACAATACCATAACAAAATGCACAACAATGTGCAATAAAAATATGATTAAACATCTTCATCACAGATTAGTATATAGTGGGTGAGTCAAGATGATTGCAGTCTGGATCTTTAGTATTCATAGCAAACAAATAACAATATCTTCTGTATTGTACACACACAGCGCAAGCTACACTGAAATACTGGTCCATGCAAAATGACCAGTTCCAATGAATAAACTCCTATTAAGCACCACCACTCACTTATCCTTATTATCACACTGAGAACCAACCTGAGAGATAAAGGCATCCCTTACTTAGCATTAGACAAAACGAACATAAAAGGGAACAAAGTAATACTGTCTAGGACACATGCCACCTGTTAGACCTGGCACCATTGGCGTGGGTTTGCCCTGTATTTTTGCCTTTGCCTCCTAGATGCTTTGGGCACTTTTTCACTGCTGTTCAGTGCCAAAGTGAAATTGCCCCCTTTGTAAATTGTTGTTATGGATTGGTGATTCCATGATTGGCATATTTGATTTACTAGTCAGTCCCTAGTACAGTGCACTGTATGTGCCCAGGGCCGGTAAATCAAATGCTGCTAGTAGGTTTGCAGCATTGATTGTATCACCTACACAAGCAGCCTTGCAACCAGGTCTCATGCCTGCCATTGCAGTGCCTGCGTGCAGTCTAGTACTTCCATGTTGACCTGACAGGTGCACCCACTTGCTAGGCCCTAACCTTCCCTTTTCTTACATGTTAGTCACCCCTATGGTAGGCCTAAGGTACCCCTGTGGTCAGGGTGCAATGTATGTTAAAGGTAGGAAATGCCCTGATGTGTGTGGCATGTCCTGATAAGGAACGACTGCCAATTTAGTTTTTCACTGTTGCGAGGCTATCTGTTCCCATGGGATGGAATGGAGAGTTTGCTTACAACATCATATACACCGAACTACCCCTGGGAACAAGGTAGTAAAGTAAAGTTTAGTATGCCTGAACTCAGAATGTTAAAATGCATCTTTTATTGAGAATGATTTTTACATTCTGTGTGTAGAAATACCACTTTTAGAGAGTAGGTATTTTCTTGCTTAGCCATCAAGCATGCCTCTGCTAGGATGTGTATTGACCGTCTGGCTTTGGAGTGACAGGGTACGGGGATGTGCAGTGGTTCCAGAGAGTCTGGATGAGTCAGGGCCGGGCTGAATAGACCTGGGCTGCATTTAGAGTAGGGGGCAGGGATTTCCTTTCACCTGAATGGGCCTGGTCTGCTTTCCTAGCCTGCTTTCCACCTCCTGCCAGGAAGCTGCACCAGAGAGGAAATAACTGGTTTTGACTGAGCACAGGGCTTCCCTGTCAATAGATAACAAAGGATTTTGCTGTAGAAATATTGGGGCCCAGACCCCAGATCTTTAGGCCACTTCTGGGAATCAAGAGGAACCTTTGCCAAGGAGAAGAGATGGAGAAACTGAGGAGGAACACTGCCCATGTGCGTTTGCTGTTTGGGGCTAGCCTACAGTGGCTACATTCTTCCAAGAAAAGGGAAAAGGACTTTGCTGTTTGCTGTGTCCCCTGCTTGAAGATCTCCAAGGGCTTAAAAATTAGCTTGCCTCCTGTTCTGAAGTCTCAGGTACACAAAGACTTCACCACCAGCTCCCCTGAACTCCCTTGATGTGAGTTCTGACCTGCTTAGAGATGTCTGCTGTTGTTTTGGACCTCTGGAGGCTGTTTGCCGCTGGGAGCTAGATAGTAACGCAACTTGGAGAAGCATGATGCATCCGCACCTGTTTCCGACGTGTCGCCGAAGAAATCGTCGCAGCGCCTGCCCGCGGCTTGAGATATCGCTGCACGCCACATCTAGTGCACCAATCTCCGAAGTCCAAGATCACTGCACCGATTCTGATGCACGCCCTGCTCTGTGGCTGCAAGAACCCCCTGATCTTCCTTGATCAACATATCACATCGAGGCACCAAGTCTGTCGCATCGCTGGGGGACACAGAAAGAAACCAATGCATCCCCTCCCCATGCAGTAAGAAACTGACGCATCACCTCTGCTCCGGTAAGGAACCAACGCATTACCTCCCCTGGGAAGCAGTAAGGAACTGATGCATCACCTCCCCTGGAGCAAGGAACCAACGCATCACCTTCCCTGAGTGTGAGGAACCGACGTGAACCGACGCATTACCTTCTATGCGACTCTTTTTGTTTGTGTGCGCAACGTCTCCAAGGTACATTGTGTGAAAAGTGTTGCATCTGTAATTTGCTTTGAACTGAACTATTTCTACCATTTGAAAGGCACATTTTTATTAAAGGAATTGTGGATTTTTGTTGTTTTGTTCTTGTTTTGTTTAGATAAAGATTACTTATTTTCCTAAACTGGTGTGGTGTCTATTTGTAGTGTTTTCACTGTATTACTATGTGTGTTCACAAATGCGTTACACACTGCCTCTGAGATAAGCCTGTCTGCTCATGCCAAACTACCAAGGGGGTGAGCAGGGGTTATTTTAAAAGTGTATCCCCCTTACCCTGACTAGGAAGAAGGGCCCCTACATGGACAAAGGTACATACCTCTGCCAACTAGAGACCCCTATTTCTAACACCACTTTTAAAGTGAATATGAGATGAAAATTATCTGCTACTCCAGAAGAGATATTACAGTACATCCTGTTTATTATTATGAGCTCCCATTACCACACATTCAGGAATTCAGGGCATGAGGTAGAATTTGGTCATTAGGTTTCTTATTACAAACTTGGCGGACATCCCCATTCAGCATTAAGTGCCTTATATCCTATAGCACACGTAATGAATGGGACACAATATCCATTAGGTTGTGATAGAGTAACCTGAACCGCAAATTCTAAATCAGGCCCCCGGAGTTTTGCAGCAAATGGCTCAAAAGACGCTCCCTTGCTCGGCAGAGTTGTTCTGGCACTTCACAAAGAATGCGGGCAACTCTCCATTGAAGCCAACATAGAGACTCTCATTCAACAATTGGTACAGGGCCAACAAAAACTGGAATGGGCCCTCGAATGATGGATGTCCTCTGCAAAGGCATTTCAGGAAACCTTCCAAGACTCTATGAAAGCCAAGATAGATTCTCTGCATAAGGTGGCTGAGGATCAATCCAGCTCACATCCAGCTGATCTGGAATACAAGGTACACCATCCATGGGACCTAACGTTGAATGCAAAATATGTGGACGGAGAGGACCCTGATGCCTTTATGCTGAACTTTGAAAGGGCTGCAGGGGCCTGTGTGTGGCCCCCAGCAAAATGGCCTTTTTGTCTTATCCCCCTTCTAACAGGGAAGCACAAGAAGCATATCAGGTTGCCAATGCCTATGGGAATACTCATATGAGGAGATACAAATGAGGACATTATGAACAAGATACATTTAGAGCAATACTTGGATACTCTTCCTCTTGCTACCTAAAAATGGTTATGCCAACACACCAACTTCACACTATAACAAGCAGTGAAGATGGCCACCACCTACTCTAGAGGCTAATCCAGGTTTGCCTCTGAGGAGATAGAACAAGGCCATTGCCAGATACACCTACATGGTCCAGGAAAAGCCAAAAAAAGGGCCAGAAAATACCCAGTGGACAAGTTGAAACCCAAACAACAGAAACCTGAATTCCCAAACCAAACACTCAGAGAGTGTTTTGATTGTGGGGGACTGGGGCCACATCACCTGATTCTGCCTTCTTAGGAAGACAGGAGAAAAGCCCATGGAGATCATCTATACCCCACAAGCATGGTCATTGCTTCTATGTAAGTCTCCCAAAAAACACTAATGAGTTGTAGCCCTCTTAGATTTGGGGTGCAAACAGTCTGTGTTTCAAGGGGATTCAAAAACACCCATTCCAGATCCTTGCAGGGAGATTCGCACACATTTGGTATGCACAACTCGATATGAAACCTTACCTTATAGGCCACTTGGCTGTTACTACCACCGAGGGCCAAGTTGGAAATATAGAGTGCGGGTATTATGTAATCTCCTGGAGGACATCATTTTAGGCTCCGATAATCCTGACTTTTTGGATATGTTTATGGCTAACATGAGGCAAATCGATCCAAGACGGGAAACAACCATTACAACGCATGCCATTATAACGCATACCTTTACAACACATGCCATTAAAACGCATTATAAGGTACGTAATGGAGTTTTGTTTAGTTTTAGGGTGGGTATGGGCTTGGGGTAGATGGGAATAGTAATGTTTACACATACACTACCCAACACTTACCCTACTGTTGCACCCACTGGAGTGGGAATAGTAATTTTTACCCCTACACTATCCAACACTTACCCCACTGTTACCCTAAAAGTATTATGCATTGTAATGGTATGCAGTGTAATGGAATGTGTTGTAAAGGTAGTTTCTAAAAATGCGCTGTAATGGCTTGCGGTGTAAAATCATGCGTTGTAAAGGTAGCTGCAATTTAAAACCTGTGCTGTAAAGGCATGCGTTGTAATTGTTTGCGTTGTAACATCATTTATTCATCCAAGACAGAAGAGTTTTGTGACCCCCTTCCCCAGGAACACACTACTCAGTTTGGAACCACATTACAGAATGCATGGCATGAGAATCACATACGAGATAGCTAATACCATGTTATCATAAAAAGGGACTTTTGTATCGGATCAGTGATAAGAGAGGAAGTTTTACCTCATGAATTCCGTGAGCAGATCATGTTCTTTTCTCACTCCCATTTATTGGCCGGACTCACAGGAACACATTAAACTATCCAAGCTGTTCTACACCATTTCTACTGGCAAGGAATTTACACGCCTATAAAAAAGTATTGTCAGCAGTGTGAGATATGCCAAAGTAAAAACTCATACCAGACCCCTTCCATTTCTCTCTAACCCCTCCCCATCATAGGGAAGCTTTTCAAATGTATTGGGATGGATCTAATTGATCCTCTCCCAAAATCCAATAACGGTCATCAATATGTATTGGTTATCGCTGACTACTCAACTCGATATCCTGAGGCAATAACTTTACGATCTCCCACAACCAACAACATGGTCTGCTGTTAATCGAAGTATTCAGCAGAGTGGGATTCCCAAAAGAGATCCTTACAGATCAAGGGACCCCTTTGCATGTAGATTAATGCAGCATATCTGTAAGCTTTTTAACCTAGCCCATATCAAAATATCAGTATAGCATCCCCAAGCCGAGAAATTAGTGGATAGATATAACGGCACCTTAAAGCTCACCTTGAAATAGATGTTAACAAGTGAATGGAAGAACTGGGAGCAAGTACTGCCATTGGCCGTCTTTGTTATCAGAGGGCAGGTCCAAAGCAGCCTGGGTTGTTTCTCTTTTGAGCTGTTATATGGTTGACAATTCCAAAGCCTACTAGAAATGACATAAGAGGTCTGGGAAAAGGTTACAGAAGAGGAGGCTAGCTATCTACTAGAGTATGCCAACCAACTATGAGCCCGAATCTGTAAGTTACAAGAACTTGCTCACAGAAATCTTGAAAGAAATCAAAGAAAACTAAAGACAGTGCATCACAAGGGCAAGAAAAGGCGCATTTATCAGGTAAATGACTAGGTGTTAGTATCAATGGCCACTTACCAGACAAAAGTAAAATCCAAACGGAAAGGGCAATATAAAATAAAAGCCAAAATTGGAAAAGTCACATATGACCTCCAGATGACTCCCTGGAAAGAGCAAACTTCCTTGTAAATATATACTAAAAAAGTTGTTAGGTCCCCTTCCAAAAAATGTCCAAGTCCTCCAAACAGAGAATACCTGTCCCAGTATCCTGGAACAACGACTGATTAATGAAGCCTTAATGCAGAAACAGATAGAGGAGCTTCTGCCCATCCTAAAGCCTCTTTCCTCCATATTCTCTGTTAGTCCCAGTTAGAAGAGCTTGGCCAAACAATTCATAACCTTTCCAGAAGGAGTTGTGGTCAAACACAAACCCTACTGATTACCTGCTGCTCATAGGGATACATTCAAAAAAAGAAGTAGAAATTATGTGAAGAATGGGAGTTGTACAACCATCCCAGAGAAATTGGCCATCTCCCATTGTCCTAGTGCCCAAACATGGTGGCACAATTGGATTTTGTATTGATTTTGGAGCTGTGAACCGGAATAGACAAATTCATTGAGAGGCTAGGTGAGGCCATGTTCATCATCACCTTTCAACTCACAAAGAAGTACTGGCAAGTATCCTTTAGACAAGAGGACCACAAAAAATGCTTTCTGTACTCCCTCAGGGTTGATTGAGTATTGGGTTCTACCTTTTGGACTTCATGATGCACCCCCACCTTCCAGAGGCTTATAATTAGGGTTCTACAGAACCATCAGGCAAACTCCTTAGCATTCCTTGATGGCATTGTTATTTTTAGCCCAACCTGGGAACAACAACTTCACTGTCACAGAGTCAAGCAGGAGTCGAAGAGGACTGATTTGCACATCAATGCAAAAATAAAAAAACAGACATGATCCAGCAAAGTCAAGTACTTGGGGTATGTTCGGTAATTTGATGATTGAACCACAAGGAGAGAAGATATGAGCCATTACCGACACACTCCTTCCCAGAACCAACAGCGAGGTCAGGGTCTTTGTAGGCCTCCTGGGTTATTATAGGAGGTTCACTCCCCAATATGCAGACAATGCTGGGCCCCTGACAGATCTTCTTAAAATGGGCATTACCACTGAGGAAATACAGATTACTTCAGACAAGCCTTGCAAGACCTCAAGCAAGAACTCACCACTAGTCCTGTGTCAACTTCCCTGGATTTTTGTAAAACCTTCATCTTACAGACTGATGCCTCAGACGTAGGACTGGGGGCGGTCTTTTCCCAGACTTAGCAAAAGGGTCTTCAGGTTCCCAATCTATTTGTTAGTCGGAAAGTATTTCAACGCAACCAAAAGTACCCTGTGATCGAGAAGGAATGCCTAGCTATAAAATGGGCTGTTGAGAAGCTGAGGTACTACCTAAAGGGTTAACACTTAATCCTTAATTTAGATCACACCACTCTGACGTGGATGTGCAACAATAAATCCAGCGTTTTAAGGTGGTTCCTATCATTTCAACCCTTCTGGTTTGAGGTTTGCCATTGGAGGGGTAGTGTACAGGTAATGCAGACTTCTTACCTCGATTCCCTCTTTTCACTGAGCCGAAAAATCCTGTGGTGGGGATATGTCCGGCATTCAGGAATCTTACGCCCAACCACCTATTCTTTATTTTCAGCCAAATACTCAAGGTCCGGCCATAGCAAGAAGGACACCTGGAAGTCCCTCGCCTTCACAGTTGTCCCAGAACTGGGAAACTGATGATCTTCGCAGGGATTGGACATGTCAGGGAAACAAAATGGAACACAGCCCCTTTAAGAATGAAATTCAGGCTGGTAGAGAGTGTGATTGGGAGAGAGGCAGAGAAGACACTGATGTGACCCCATGGAGAAAGGCTGAGAATCTAAATACAGGACCCGGGGTGGTGGAGAAATTGAGAGCCTGGTGGGTCCCAGAGGGAGACGGAATCTAGGAAGGACCATCCTCGGGGGAGCCAGAGAGTACAGAAAAGCCAGGAGCGCACCCGCACCACTATTCACCTGCCATGCTTCTTGAGGAGCATGGCTCCCTCAGGTATGGGCTTGTCTCCTGGGCAGGTATGGGAGGTGCGAAGGAAGCAGGGGGAGACAGAGCACTAAACTTTCTGTGCACTGGGGAAAGGTGTTTGTGGAACTTTTGAAGAAGGGACTCCTTTAATTAGTTAACCTGAGTGGGCTTTTGGTATTCTTTTTCCTTAGCTGTCGACCCCTAAAAACACAGCAACATTAAATGGTAATTTCCTTCATCTAGAATAGCAATGTCTGAGAAGAGGTATGTACATGATGACGGGAGCACTATTTCTATAGCATGAAGCCACAGATGTAGAACCCCCACAACCAATACTTCAAATGTTTATGCCCTTAGAAAGGAATCTGGCCTGAGCTTTTCTTCTTTTGAAGGGCCTACTTCAGAAACTGTGGTCCCAACTTCCAACCAACCTAACAAGGGAGAAACAGAAGACCTCGGATGTCAGGGACTAAACAAATTATTCTTAAATCAAGGAGTTAAATAAAAGACGCACTGATACTGTGTCTGTCTGATACATCTCTTGCCATTAACACAGAGTTTTGTTCAGAGGAGCCTGCCTCAAATTAAAATCTCATTTGGTGCATAGATGTTATATTTTAAAACTAACAATCATACGAAAACCCTTTCTTTGTGCTCTTTTAGCTTGGCAGAGAAAGGCCCTGTTGTTAAAATCCTGAACACCATCAGTGCAAAGGAGGCAAATAGTTCAGTTCATCCTTTGCTAAGGGAACACCCAACCCCGTTATCACTCTAAGACAAACAGTAAATTCACATACAAATTTTATGTTACAGCTCAGTAAATGAACCCCATACCATGCCATTGAAAGTTATTTCCAGTTAAAATATTTTTTGGGTGAGTAGTACCAAACAGAATTCCTAATTCCATTTGGTATGCACAGAGCTAGTGCTAAATGTATACGGGGACCACTGTATAGAGTGGAGGTTTAGGTGATGGAGAGAGTAAGGGAGGGAAAGGGAAAGTTATTTAAACCAGGGGACATTGTGAGCCTTATCTATGAAGGCCTACGTCACTTTAGCCCCACAGTTGCATCACTTTTAGTGATGCAGCGGTGGGTTAAATAATGCTCTTTATGCCTGCATCAGGTATAATGTATGGAGAGTGGGCGTTCCCCTGCAAGAAAGGGTCGTAGAAGTGGGGCAGTGAAATCTATGACATTTCGCTGCGCCAGTTCAAGGACACCAATGCGTCAAAACCTTACACCTGCTTCATGGTAGGCATAAGAGTAAATCAGGCCCTTTCACTGGGGCTTCCCCGTGTGAAAGGAACATTGCTGGAGTTGCGTCATGCTTTCAACACAGCTCCAACAATGCGCCACTTTTGTGCCAACAGATACGCCAGCAATACTGAAGTATCTGTCATTGCTTGTGACATGATGCATCATACTGTAAACATGATGCATCATTGGTGTCGCAAGGAGCTAACTGAGAAGTGTTGAACTGCTGCTTTCACACAGCGATGCACCACTTCTCATAAATGAGGCCTTGTATGTGCCGCCCTGTCAGAAAAAAATGGGAAAGGAAGCTTTCCCGCTGCTACAGTCAAAGCCTCATGTTATTTTGCCAGGTGTCATTACTGAAGAATAAAGCACAAATCTATCCAACTCTAATCCACCCAATCTACCCTACTCCACTCTACCCCAGTCTACCACACTCCAGTACTCATTCCAATCTACCCACTCGAGTCCACCCAATCCACCCTACTCCGCTTTTCCCTAATATACTGCACTCCATTCTACTCTACCCTATCTACCCCACTCTACTTCTTCACTCTAATCTACCACATGCCACTCAAATCTATCCCACTCCAGTCCAATAACCAACTCCACCCCACTCAGCCCCACTCCAATCTACCCTATCCTGTGTCAACTCAAACTACCCTACCTCAATCTACTGCATCCAATCCTCCCCTCTCCAATCAACTCCACTCCAGTGTGCCCCAGATCTGTTATTATTAGTATTGGTAAGCCTATAAAGCGCAATGGTTACTCCAACCAGAGTTTCCCTGTGCTAGGACAAACAGAACCCTAACAGCCCTCCCCAGCTGCCCCAAACGTGGGCATCCAAACTAGGTGGAACCCGACCACTACATTCCTCCCTGGGAAGAACGGAAGAGCCACGTTTTCAATTTTTTACGAAACAAAGACTCCGACTCAGTTGTCCTAAGATCCACTGTAAGCTCATTCCAGGCCTTAGCTGCCAGGAAGCCAAATAATCTTCCGCCCAGCTGCGCCTTAGGCACCCTGGGCACAATCACTCTTGCGCTACCCAATGATCTTAGATAACGAGCAGGCTGGTGAGCTTTCAGGAGAGGCCATAAGAAGCGTGGTCCCCTCTCCCCAAGAATCCTGTGACTAAGGCATAGCGCCTTAAAGGTAACTCTAGCCCGAATAGGAATTCAATGCAGTACCTGTAGGGCTTCTCCCACCGATGCCCTCCTTGGAATATTCAGGATGAGCTGGGCTGCAGCATTTTGGACTTTCTGCAGGATGTTTAGATTCTTAGCCATTACTCCCATATACAGGACACTGCAGTAGTCAAGGCGAGATGTAACCAATGCCTGTACAATCAACCTTTTAGCATTTAGGGGAGAAAGTCCAAGATCTTACGTAGCACCCTCAAAATGCAAAAACACGTCCCAGCCACAGCTGATATCTGCGAGGAGAAGGAGAGACCATCGTCGAACCACATTCCCAGATTTTTCACCTTGGCTTTCAGCACTGGACAAGTTCCCAGTGCTTCAGGCCAACAGAGTTGTCTCCAGAGAGAGGGCTGTTTTCCAACCACCATCACCTCTGTCTTCCCCGCGTTTAGCTGAAGACAGCTCAGTCTCATTCAGTCCATAAGTTCCCCAAACAGGTTCTAAAATCAGTAGCTCTTTCGGGTTCCTTCTGTTCCAGAGTCACAACTAGCTAAGTGTCATCAGCATATGACACCAGCTGAATTCCTTTTTTCAAAACGATATCTGCAAGTGGGCGCATATATATATTAAAAAAGGTTGGGCTGAGAGACGAACCCTGCGGCACCCACTGGAATCAGAATCAAGGCCGCAGTCCTACCCTCATCAGCCACAGCCCTCAATACTTTGATCGCCTGCAGAAGAGCAGACTCCGTACCATGCATAGTCCTGAACCCGGATTGGGTATCGTGCAGGAACCGCCTTTCTTCCAGAAACTTCGAGAGATGGCCATTCAAATGTTTCTCAGCAATTTTTGCCACATAAGGAAGAAGAGATATTGGCCTTAAATTTTCAGGAAGAGCAGGGTCCAATGAAGGTTTTTTCAACAAAGGAACCAACATTGCATGTTTCCAATTTCTAGGGACTTGACCGGTTCGAAATGATATGTTCAATAGCAAGGTGAAGACAGGGGCAATAATTTTCTTTCCCAACAGCAGAAATTTTGGAGGGATCAGGTCTAAAGGAGACCCAGATTTTACCACCTCCATCAGCCTGGTAACCTCAGCCTCCACCAAAAGAGGAAGGACAAACATGTCCTCAGGCCCGGAGTATCCAAGCCCGTTGCAGGAGCATAACACCTACTGCTTTCTGGAAAGGTGGCATAGATCTTAGCAATCTTATTAGTAAAAAAGTCAGCAACCTTATTACAGTAGTCCCTAGAGGCAGGAAGCGCAGGTGTCACTCGTTCCAGAGAGGGCAGCTGCTTCACTACCTGAAAGATGGCCTTTGTTGAATTTTTAGCTAGATCAATTAGCCCAGAATAGTATTCCCTACGCACTCTCCTGATCTGACGATGGTATAGCTAAAGCCTTGAGATATTTCTGTCTGTTCTCGTCCTTGTAGCTCTTCCCCCATTGGTGCTCAAGATGCTTACAACTACTTTTTGTTTGCACCAAATCTGCCGAAAACCACTTCGCAAAGGCAGAAGGGCACCCACTTTTACATTTGTTTTAACAGAATCAGGGAGTTCACTGCCTGCAACATCCAACTAGATATTACATTATTGGCATTCAGGATGTTGTCCGCCACCTCCGAGAGGCTGTCCACCAATGCTCCTTCAAAGTCATCCTGAGTTAATAACGCCCATTTCCGAACCAATGCTGGTTTTGAGCAGCTACCAGGGAGGGCCTGATCCGGCATCAATAAGCTAAAAGATTGTAAATAGTAGTCTGACCAAGCTACAGAAGTAGGCAATGAGGCAGCTGTCCCTGCACAATTACTACTCCATTCCAGTCTACTCCACACTAGTCTACCCCACCCTAACCCAATCTACTCAACTCTAATCTATTCTACTGCAATCTACCCCACCCCATCCCTATCTACCCCACACTACTCTATCCAGCTCTACTTAAACCTACTCCACTTCAATACGCCCGACTCCACTCTAATCTACCCCAATTTGTCACTCACCAATCTACCCCCCAATGTCCCCACCCCAGTCTAGCCCACCCCAAGCTACCCCTATCTACTCAACTCCAATCTACTTCACTCCACTGCAATCTACCTCACTGTCCCCACTTCACCACACTTCACCGCACCTAGCTACAATCTACCACATCCCACTACACCCCACTCCAATCCACCCACTCCACTCTATACTGCCCACTCTACTCCAATTTACTCCAATCAAAACTACCCTACTCCAATCATTCCTCTTCAATCTACCCCACTTCTATCTACCCCACTTCATTCCAATCTACCCTACTCCAATCTACCCAATTGATCTTATTCCACTCCACCCTAATCTACCCCACTCCACCCATCTCCAATCTACCACACTTCACTCTTTACCAATTAATCTCACTCCACTTCAATCTCGACTCAACTCGAATCTATCCAATTCCACTCGCCCAATTTACCCCACTCCACTCTACCCCGATCTACCACACTCCAATGTACCCACTCCAATCTACCCACTCCAGTCCAACCAATCCACCCCACTCCACTTTTCCCCAATATACTACACTCCATTCTACTTTACCCAATCTGCCTGACTCCACTTCACTCCAATCTATCACATGCCACTCAAATCTACCCCACTCTGGTCCAATAACCCACTCCACCCCAATCCACTCCACTCAACCCCACTCCAATCTACCCTGTCCAGTGCAACCCAAACTACCCTACCTCAATGTTCTGCATCTAATCCTTCCCCTTCAATCAACTCCACTTAACTCTACCCCACATTACTCATCTCAAATCTACTCCACTCCAATCTACCTCACTGTAATCATCAACCCACCCCATACCAATCCAACCCACACCATTCTATCTGACTCAATTCCAACCTACTCCACTCCAACCTACCAAACACCAAGCCAATCACCACAATCTACCCCACTCCAATCTAACTCATTCCACCTTACCCCACTCCACTCTAACCTACCCCAACTCACTCCAATCTACCCCACTCCACCCCACACCACCAGTCAACCTCACTCCACTCCAATGTATGCCTCTCCACTCCATTCTACCCCACTCCACTCCAGTCTACCTCAATCCACTGCACTCCAGTCTTATCCAAGCTATCCCACTACATTCCAATCTACCCCAATATATCCCACTCCAATCTACCCCAATCTACCCCACTCCAACCTACCCAACTCTACGCTACCCCCACTCCATTCGAATCTACCCTACTTCACCTGGAATCTACTCCACTCCATTCTACCCCAATTCAATCTACTCAACTCCCCCACTCCAATCTAGTTCACTTCAATCTAGCCCAATCTACTACACAACAGCTTCAGCACTCAACCGACAAACGCAACGACCGAACCACCGCCCCCCACAACCACCCTCCGCGCCTGGACTCCGATCAACACCGAAGACACTGTCCGCACGATGAACTCCATCCACTCCGGATCTCCGACCGACCCCTGCCCTCACCACATCTTCAACAAGGCTGACGCTGTCATCGCACCCCACCTGCGGGACATCATCAACACCTCCTTCGACACCGCCACCTTCCCGGAGAGCTGGAAGTACGCCGAACTCAGCGCCTACTCAAGAAGCCATCGGCCGACCCGACCGACCTCAAGAACTACCGCCCCATCTCGCTGCTCCCGTTTCCTGCAAAAGTCATCGAGAAGACCGTCAACAAGCAGCTGGCCGCCTTCCTCGAGACGAACGGATCCCTCGACCCCTCGCAGTCTGGCTTCCGGGCCAACCACAGCACCAAGACCGCCCTGATCGCAGCCACCGATGACATCCAAGCGCTGCTCGACAACGGAGAAACAGCGGCCCTCATCCTCCTCGACCTCTCCGCGGCCTTCGACACTGTCTGCCACCGTACCCTAGTACAACGCCTCAGCAACGTCGGAGTCCAGGAGAAGGCACTGGAGTGGATCATCTCCTTCCTCACCGGAAGGACACAGAGAGTCCGTCTCCCTCCGTTGAGATCTGAAGCCACCAAAGTCATCTGCGGCGTCCCTCAAGGCTCCTCGCTCAGTCCAACCCTCTTCAACGTCTACATGAGCCCCCTCGCAGACATCGCACGGCAGCACAACCTCAACATCATCCCCTACGCCGACGACACCAGCTGATCCTCTCCCTCACCAACGACCCCGCCACCGCCAGAGCCAACCTTCACGAAGGGATGAAAGAGGTAGCCGAATGGATGAAGAACAGCCGCCTGAAACTGAACTCGGACAAGACGGAAGTCCTCATCCTGGGATCCTCACCCGCCGCCTGGGACAACTCCTGGTGGCCCCCCGCCCTAGGCAGCGCACCCAAACCAACAGACCACGCACGCAACCTGGGCTTCATCCTGGACTCCTCCCTCTCCATGACCAGACAAGTCAACGCCGTCTCCTCGTCGTGCTTCAACATCCTGCGCATGCTACGTAAGATCTTCCGGTGGATCTCCACCGAGACCAGGAAGACGGTCACCCAGGCCCTCGTCACCAGCCGTCTGGACTACGGCAACTCCCTCTACGCTGGAACCACCACCAAACTCCAGAAGAGACTCCAGCGGATCCAGAACGCCTCAGCACGACTCATCCTGGACATCCCCCGTCGCAGCCACATCTCCGGACACCTGAGAGACCTGCACTGGCTCCCGGTCAACAAGAGAATCACCTTCCGTCTCCTCACCCACGCACACAAAGCCCTACACAACCAAGGCCCAGGATACCTCAACAGCCGCCTCAACTTCTACGCTCCCAAACGCCAGCTTCGATCGACCAGCCACGCCCTCGCCGCCGTCCCCCGTATCCGAAGAGCCACCACAGGGGAACGGTCCTTCTCCTACCTCGCCGCCAAGACATGGAACTCCCTCCCCACCCACCTCTGCCTGACCCAGGACCACCTAGCCTTCAGGAAGCAACTCCAGACCTGGCTGTTCGAGCGGTAGCGGACCCCCCTCCCCCAGCGCCTTGAGACCCTCTGGGTGAGTAGCGCGCTATATAAATGCGATGATTGATTGATTGATTGATTCATTCTACCCCACTCCACCTCACTCCAATCAACCCCTTCCCAATCTACCCCAAACTACGCCAATCAGCCTCATTCCCCCAAACTACCCCACTTCACTCTAATCTACCACAGCCACTCAAATATATGCCACTCCAATACAATCTAACCCACTCCTTCCCAATCCCTGGCACTTAATCCCACTCCATTTGACCCTCTGCCAACTCCACCCCCAATTAACCTTCTCCAGTCTACTGCATCCAACCCACCCCTCTCCAATCAACCAAACTTCACTCTATCCCAATCTACTCCACTCCAATCTACCCCACCTTAACCCAATATAGTAATCTTAAATCTACCGCACTGCAATCTATCCCACCCCAACTCATCTCAGTCCATCCCACAACACTCAATCCAACTCCACTTCAACCAACTCCACTCCAATCTACCAGAATCTACCCTACTCCTATTTATCTCACTTCAATGTATGCCACTAAACTCCAGTCTATTCCACTTCACTCCAATCTACCATACCGTAACCCACCCAATCTATTCCACTCCAATCTACCCCACTCCACCCTTATCTACCCCACTCCACTGTACTCCTCTCCACTCCATTATGCCCCACTCCACTCCAATCTCCCCAATCCACTGCACTCCACGCTTCCCAAATCGACCCCCTCCACTCCAGTCTACCCCATTCTACTCCAAGCTACCCCACTTCAATGTACCCCAATCCACTGCGCTCCAGTCTTCCCTAATCTACCCCACTCCAATCTACCCCAATATATATATCACTCAACTCTACCCTAATCTACCCCATTTCAATCTACCCCACTCCACTATACCCACTCACCACTCCAATGTACCCTACACCACTCCATTCTACTCCACTCAACTCCAATGTGCCCCAATTAAATTTGCCTTACTCCCCCACTCCAATCTACCCAAATCTAGTCCATCCAATCTACTCCACTCCACCTTAATCTACCCCACTCTACCCAAATCTGCCCCACTCCACCTCTCTCCAAGCTACCCCATCCCAATCTACCACACACCACTCCAATCAACCCCACACTCCAATGTACCCTATTCCACTCTCTCACCCTTCAAACCACTCTACCCAAATCTACCACACTCTACTTCACTTCAATCTAACCCACTCCAATACATCTACCCCACTCAACTCTTCCCCAATCTATCTCACTCCACTCCAATCCACCCTACTTCAATCTACCCACTCCACCCCTGTCCAATCTACCCCCACCCACTCCACCTGAATCTATCCTACTCCATTCTACCCCTCCACAATGTACCCCACCCCAATCTACCATACTCCCAGCTACCCCTATCTACTCCAGAACCCCAATCTACCCCACACCACTCAATCCAACTATACTCCAATCTACTCTAATCTGCCCCACTCCAAAATACCCGCCCCTATCTATCTCACTCCAATCTATCCACTCCAATTCAATCTGCCCCACTTCACACCAATCTACCCTACCCTAATTCACCCAATCTGCCTATCTCCAATCTACCCCATTCCACCATACCCCACTCCCCCTAATCTATCCAACTCCACTCCAATCTACCCCACTTCACTCAAATCTACCCGACTATAATTTACCCACTCCACTCCAATCTACCCCGATCCACTGCAGTCTTCTCTTCTTCCAATCTACCCCACTCCACTCCAATCACCCAACAATCTACCCCACTCCACTCCAATCTACCCTCACTCCACTCCAATCTACCCTCACTCCACTCCAATCACCCAACAACAATCTACCCCACTTCACTCCAATCTACCCCACTCCACTCCAATCTACTTCACTCTACCACAATATTTTCCACTCCAACCAAAACTACCACAATTTACTCTACCCCACTACATTCTATCCTACTTCAACCTACCCCAATCTACACCACTCTAATCTACCCCACTACTCTCTAACCCAATCTACCTCAAGTTTCAAGTTTATTTATTTATGATTTTGGAACTCCTTTGAGATCCACATAAAAGAATTAACAAATGTAATACGGTAACATATAATCAAGAGCACAATACAATGAGAAATAGACGGTTTAAACATAAAATAGACATTTGAAACCTTTTAGTATATCGCTAATAAACATTTTAAAAATTATACAATTTAAAACAGAACATTTCATTTGGAGGGTTGTGAATAGCATCAAGGAAAGTAGTAGCTGAAAGAATACTCAATTAAAGACAAATAGGTTTTAACCACTTACGCCTATGCATCATTAGGGCCGGGCACACGAAGATAACATGATGCATATCCTGAGTATTGATATTACAGAAGTCACATAACGATGAGGAGCCATACCATCTGGACATAAGAGAGTTCAAAGGAAGTAAATCCTGCCTCAATAAAAACAGTAAACGCCGGACTCCGTGAGGGAGATTCCAAACAACATATGGTTGGGCTTTCCTCATTAGACAAGAGTCTATGGCTGGAGTAATACCTTTCTTAGCTATACAGGCCTCCCTATCCAATCTAAAACCTAATTCCCAGGAGGCCAACTTCAGGGTAGATTTCAGCTGATATGCCGATAGAGTGAATAGAACTGATTCATCCAATTGCAATTTACCTCAATACACCTCACTCTGCCCCAATCTACCCCACTCTACCCCACCCCAAGCTACCCCATCCCCATCTACCCCACACCTATACAATCTGTCCACTCCCCCACAAAACCCCACTCATCCCCAATCTACCCCACATTACTCTATCGAACTACACTCCAACCTACTCTACTTCAATAAACCCTGATAATAATCTACCTGACTTCAAACTACCCTAGTCCTATATATCTCACTCCACACCACTCCAATCCACTCTGCCATAAACAACCCAATCCTTCCCACTCCAATCTACCCCATTCCACTCTACCCCACTCCACCTTAATCTACACCACTGCAATCTAACCCACTACACTACACTACAATGTATCACTCTCCAATCTACTCCACTCTACCCCAATCTACTCCACCCACCGCATCCCAATGTAATCTACCCCAATCAAATCTGCACCACTACAGCCTACTCCACTGTATCTCACTCTAACCTACTCTACCTCAATCTACCCACTCTACCCCAATCTATCACAATCTACTCATCCCCAGTCTACCCCACCCATCCCAATCTACCCTACACCAATCCAATCTACCCCACACCACTCCAATGTACCCCACCCCCAATATACACCACTCCACTCAAATCTACCCCCACTCAATTCCATTATACCCTACAATAATCCACCCAACCTACTCCCCTCCGGCCTACACCACTTCGCTTTAATCTGCCCCAATCCACTGCACTCCACTCCACTCCACTCTTCCCCAATCTACCCCACTCCATTCTAAACCAATATTTCCCATTCCACTCTACCCCAATCTACCCTACTCCTATCTACTCTATTCTAAATTACCCCAATATACTGCACTCCACTCTACCCCACCCCACCCAAATCAACCCCAATTCAATCTACCCTACTCCAATCTACCATGCCAATCTACTCAAGTCCAATATATCCCACTTCACTCCACCGCAGTCCATTCTACTCCACTGTACCCCCACTCCACTTTATACCAATCTACCCCTCTCACTCCAACTCAATCTACTCCATTCCACCAGTGGCGGATCACAGAGGGAGTGCTGCGGGCCGTGGGGTGGGGCGGGGAGAGGCACGGAGAGGGTAGTGGAGTCGGACATACGACAGCAAGGAGTAAAGTAAGTAAACAAATAAATAAAACGAATTACCTTGCACTCTCTGCATGGCCGAGTTGTCTGTAGCACCCCGCTCTCTGGGGCAGTAGCCCACCACAATGCACCACATCACAGTGGCAGTAGCAGAAGGCGTGGATCTGTATCCTTCCAACACCAAGACTTTTAACTATACCCAAGGCACAGTTACTCATCACATTTCGATTTTACATAATTCTAACCTGGATTAGAGTGGTATTATGCCTCTGCACTGTAATGCATGGCTGAGATGTTTACCCACTACGCTTCATCCTCTCAACATAAAATCACACATTGTGCTGTGTCCAAGTGGTTTTAATCCACTACAAGCTATTGCATCCATGAACACCCAGGAATCTACATTGGTAACTAGTGGCGTGGCAAACCAGAAGCAACAGCGAGGAAGTGACATTTATTGAGCTAAATCTGCAATATTTTGCAGCTGCTAGTCAGTCTTGCAGTTTTATTAGCAGGAGGACAAGTTGCATAGTGGTTTTTGCAGGAGGAAGTCCTACTAACCAATTACATAAAATGAATATTATTGCAACTTAAAAAAAAGGTGACCCATAAGCATGGTTGCACTGCACAAGGAAAGTGATCCTCTTCAATGTGTTTCTGCTGTAGGGCATGGGCAGGCGCCAGCCTACTGGTCTTGCAGGGCCTTTGGGCACTGTGCTCCACCCAGATGGAAAAGACAGAGAGTTTCCATCAGTCTGCACTCAGCCTACCATCCCATGCAGTCAACAGTCAATGTTTCAGCATAGTACTCTCTTGACCGGCTGCTACCAGAGCCGCCACCATGCATTGCCTGGAAGAGCCTATCATGGTAGAACATGCCTCAATGGAGCTGAGGAGAAAGAAAGAGCCAAAGGCAAGAAAGTGTATTAAAAGATGAGCCACATCACAGAGCTCATCGATGCTTAAAAAAGTGCAGAAACGTGGAAATAGCGTCACGTCCGCTGCTTTTGTTTCTCGGGGAGTCATTTTATTTTACTGAATCTGGCGTTTAGCATGAATACGACACTGTATTACCTATTTAAGGAGCCCTGTCAGTTAATTTATTTATTTTGGTCCGATAAAAACACCACTCACTTATATTGTTTTATTTTACTATTTTTTTTTTAACCAGTAGAGCAGTATTTCTTTTTCACTGTTTGCAGTTTTCACAAGTAAACATTCTTCAGGTACTAACCAAATGTGACTCTTTTGAGCACAGCAGTGGAGTTTAGTTTGTCACACAATCCCGATTAGAGGCCTTAACCTTTCCCATTCAGCAATCGTCCATCCGGGTTTGTCTTGGAAACCCTGTGCCCGCCTCCTCCCCAGCCTGACCAGTTTGAGGGTTAGAGCGTCCTTCTTTAAGGACTGGTCTCTATGATGCCCGGAAAAAAACAGTGGCAGCGCCCTACCAAGTCTGTTGAGTCCCAACCGACCAGGACAAAGTGATCACAAGCGGTGTGGCAATAAGGTGACAGGTCCGATCTCTTCAGTCCTCTGCCCTCCTGCTGTAGTTCTGAGACAAGCCTGCACGGTTTGTTCATGATTTGTCTTACCACCTCACGGCGCTAGTAGGAATGACATCACTACATCTGGTGTGATATGTCTGTGGACGTACATAGAAATCACAGCTGGGTGCGCTCTACTCCTAACCCAAAGGCTGTGGATAGATCGCAGCCTGGAAGTATTAGGAGCGACGTTCACTTTGTTTGTAGTGGCCAGTGATCCAATTATTATTAATATTATTATTAATATTATTATTATTATTATTATTGTTATTATCTGCATAGTCATTACTAATAATATTATACACATGAATATTATTATTACAATGTTTGGGAATATTACTATTAATATTAATATTATTATTATTATTAATAATAATAATAATAATAATAATAATAATAATAATAATAATAATAGTAGGGGCACTAGTAGTAGCAGTAGTAGTAGTGCTAATTGATTTATTTGTGGGGCACAGACGACACATGACAGAATCTGGCATAAATATTTAAAAATAACAAAGTGCCACAAAAACAGAGATTCAAAAGTATAAGCAGTATTATTAAGAAGCTGACATCTAATTAGTTGCTGAAAGAGGACTTGTTAAGCGCTTTTTGAAGTTTAGAAGTGTGCCTTTATACTTAAAATCTAGGGACACTGAGAGGCATATGTACAAGCCCCTATCGCCACCACAACGTCCCTTTTACCAATGTTGTGGTGGCGATAGGGGTTTAGCCTTTTTTACAAGGCAGAGTTAAGCCACTTAACATGGCTTAGCGCGGCCTTGTAAATAAGACCCCCCTTCACGCTATGGTTAGCGTGAAAGGGGTGGGCAGTGGGTTTTGCGGTGGGTGTTCCACCGCAACACCCATTGATTTTGACACTGCCCCTATGTACAAGGGCAGCATACAGAAGAGGCAGTGCCAAAATTAAATCCAGGTAAAACCTGATCTTAAGTTGGCAGAACGTGGAGAAATGCATTATTTCTTCCGTTTTTGCTTTTTCTGTGTTTGCTGACTTGTGCAGCGCACATGGAACAAGCAAAATGCAGTGCGTTGTTTATGAGCAGGGAGGTACCCCTTCCTGTACATAAGTAATCTGTAAAAAAAAAAAATGTTGTGGCTTTCATGTGTGCTAAATGAAGCAGCACACATAAAAGTGACAAAATTGCATTTTAGGATTGTTTATGTGCTGTAAGAGACACCTTCCTACACATCAACAATCCTTCCTTGCACGCAGACAACCTTGCACTATGGTGCAAGGTTGCCTGCATTGGCACTACACTGCTAAGTGTAGCGCCATCGCAGGCGGAAATGCAAGGCTGTACCATATCGTTGTAAATATGGTGCAGCCTTGCGTGTCAGAAGTGGTGGAGTGAGGCGTTAAGCCATGACAGCTAACGCCTCACTCCGCCACTTCCTTGTATATATGGCCCTGAGTTCCAGAGCTGTGGACCAACCACAGAGAACTTCCGATCTTCCTTGCACTGGAGTTTAGTTTCTGGACTTTAGAAAAGGTCTAGGTTGGTTGATCTTAAATTGTGACAAGGAAAATGGAGAGTTTCCTGTCCCACAAATAGGTTTCTGCAAGTCCCTTAATTTTTTTTTTTTTTTAAATATATTTTTATTGCAGGAATCAGTACAACAATACAGTAACGACCAGCATCATATTATAGCCAACTCTTCCAAGATATAGCCCACCGACCCCTTTCCATAGTATTGCTATACAGCCAAGCGGCCCGTGTCCTTGGGGTTGGGCGGTGAATGTAGCTGGGGTCAGTAGGATGCTGAAGCTGGTCCGGATAACACACTGTCCGTCATCTGCTTTTCTAAACAAACCCCTACCCCCAAAAGATACCCCCCCCCCCAACTACCAGGCATTATGAAACCCCCCCCCCCACCCTCAGCGCCAGGGAGTTTATCACTGTAGGATCCGCTGTTTGACCCACGGGGAAGGAAATAGTGCTGTTAATGCTAGTGTCTAATGGGACTCGGGTCTAGTTGCTTCTTCGCTTTCGGAGTCGCTGGGGGTACAATAATCCCTAAGGGCCTGCACCAGCGTTTCCCAGTCTAACGCGGCCTCCTGCGCCTTCTCATTGTTTTGCCTCCAAGCCAACTGATATCGCAGCGCGCTCTCACCCGCCGCCCATTTCAAAAGTTCACCGTGCCATCTGCTGCCCGTAGGACCAGCACGTGCCTTCCAGTTCCTGGTCACCTCTCGCTTAGCCAGTAGGAGCCCCAGGTCTATAAATTTACTGGTGATTTTATTCCGGGGGGTATGGGGGAACCAGTGCAGTAGCGCTACCGCCGCATCGAACGATAAGTGCCTCCCCGTCACCTCTTCTAAAGTCGCCGCCACCTCCTGCCAGTAGGACGTTAGCCCGGGACAGGCCCATAGCATGTGTAGGAGGTCCGCCTCCTGAGCCGGGCATCTAGGGCATTCCGCCGAGGCTGTGGCAAAATAACGCCTGATCTTAACCGGGGTCAGGTACGCCCTATGGAGAACATAGTAGTGGACCAGTTGGAAACGGGCACAACGTGTACCCTTCCATGCTCGCCTCACCAGCTGGGACCAGGTCGTTTCCGGGATCTCCTTACCGATGTCCTCTTCCCAGCGGGACTTCAGTGTGGTGAGAGGGACCAACCCCTCGGTAATCAGCCTGCCGTAAAGGCAAGTGACCGCCTTCTCTGTTCCCGCCGACATCATCACATACTGGCACACCTGAGACAACTGAGGTTCCTCTAGTCCGTTTTGCCAGTACGCCTGGATCACTCGCACAATGGCCGAGTGCAGCAGAAAGTCGCCCCGGGGAATCCCAAAGCGGTCTATGAGACCCTGAAAGGACAGGAGCACTCCGTCCTCATACAGGTCTCCGACGAGCTGTAAACCCGACTCCTCCCAGTCCGCTAGACGCGACCAGTCTCCTCCATGGGGGAGGGCCGTCAGCATCCCCAATGGTATTTCAGGTGCATATGGGGTCCGCAGGTGACCCCTGTTATGAGCCCGATTCCAACAGAGTCGGATAGTCCGCTCCTCCATCGACAGGTCCCGAAGGACTAAACGCTGCCGCAGCGCGATAAAGGAGAGGACGTGTCTGGCTATACCCGTCCCTCTACCGTCTTCCGGGCCTCTGAACTCCCTGGCTATCTCCTGGGTGTATGTCTGGAGCTGCGCCGCCAGATAGTACTTCTCAAAGTCCGGCACCGCGAGCCCCCCTTCGTCCTTCGGCCTCATCAGGGTATTGAGGGCCACCCGCCGCCGGCCCGTGCCCCAAAGGAACCCGATCACCAAAGAACGCAAGCGGCGAAACGTAGCCGGCGGGACCCAGATCGGCAAAATCCGAAAGTAATACAATAGTCGGGGGAGCGCCACCATTTTGAGCAGGGCAATGCGCCCTGCCACAGAGAGCGGCAGCGTGGCCCAAAAATCCATGCTGCCTCGGAGTGCTCGTATGCAACGGGCGATGTTTCCGTCTAGGAGGTCGGGTTGGTCGTGGTACACAAATACCCCAAGGTATTTAAAGCAGTCGGGTTCCCACCTGATCTCTCTACTTAGCGCCGGAGCGGGG
This sequence comes from Lissotriton vulgaris, assembly GCF_964263255.1. Taxonomy (NCBI): domain Eukaryota; kingdom Metazoa; phylum Chordata; class Amphibia; order Caudata; family Salamandridae; genus Lissotriton; species Lissotriton vulgaris. The sequence goes on from NC_141699.1 coordinate 934,819,264, forward strand.
ACACCCCTACGCATCGGGAATAGGCAGGTCTTAGACCAGTTCACTCGCAGGCCTGAGACTTCCCCGAACTCCGTTAGCGCTGATTCCGCTCCCCGTAATGCGTCGATCGGATCTTCCAGGAAGAGCAACAGGTCGTCCGCATAGAGCGAAACGTAATGCGGGCCCGCCGCTGTCCATAAGCCCGTATAGTGGGCTCCCGAGCGAAGATGCATCGCTAGTGGCTCCACCGCTAGTGCAAAAAGAAGCGGGGATAAGGAGCACCCCTGCCGCGTGCCACGCTCCACCGGATAACGCGATGAAATCAAAGGGCCCGATCTAACCCTGGCTGAAGCAGAAGCGTAAAGAACCGCTGTCCATTTAATAAATCCCTCCCCAAGGCCGAATTTCCGCAATACCGCGTCTAAATAGTCCCACTCCAGGCTATCAAACGCCTTCTCCAGGTCCACCGACAAGACTACCGGGGACGGAGCATCTACGAACGGTTCCCCAAGCAAGCGAAACAACCGTCGGATGTTCATGGTTGTATTTCGCCGTGGGATGAAACCGGCTTGGTCCTCGTGCACTAGGGAGCTCATGTGACCCAACAGCCTCGAGGCCAAGATGCTGCTCAATATTTTGTAGTCCACCGTCAACATTGAGAGGGGACGGTAGGACCCCGGGTCAGACGAATCTCGGCCTGGCTTGAGGAGAGGAACCACCAACGCCTCACACATCGAGCCGGGGAGGCGACCCAGCCTCTTCGCCTCCCTGTAGACCACCATTAAACGAGGGGCCAGGAGGTCAGCATAGGCTGCATAGAACTCCACCGGCAGGCCATCCAGGCCCGGGGTCTTGTTCCTCGCCATCCGTTTGATGGCCCCGCGGATCTCCCCCAAGCCTATGTCAGATCCCAGGGCGTCTGCCACTTCTCGTTCCACTGTGCGGAGTTCCAGCGGGCGAAGATAGTCATCAAGCCGGTCCGGGTCACGCGCGGAGCGACTGCGATATAAACACTCGTAATAATGCCGGAAGCAAGTAAGAATCTCCGGTTGGGTGCACACCTCGGTCCCATCCGCCCCACGCATCCCAGTCGTCGGTTGGGACTGGCGCGTAGGGTTGGCCAACCACGCCAGTAATGCGCTCGATCTGTCGCCCTCCGCTATAGATCGGACCGTGTAGGCCTTGTAATCGAAACAGCGGAGCCGTTCTACCTCCACCGCCACCTTCTCCCTCGCCTCTACCGTTCGTGTTTGCAATTCCGGGTGTCCGGGTCGGCTAATTTCGAGCTCGCGAAGCGTTCGGTCCGCTGCGTCTAAATCAGCCAGGATAACACGCCGCATGCCCACCCTCTTAGAGATACAGTACCCCCTCACCACCACCTTGAAAGTGTCCCATTCGAACGCCCTAGTACTCGCGGAACCGCCGTTGGCCGCAAAATAATCAGTGATTTTTCCCCCTAGGTCTGCCTTGAAGACACTGTCCTCGAGGATCTCGGGGCGCATCTTCCAGGTGGGTACCGCTGGCGTCCCAGGGAACCAGCGAATGTCCAGTAGGAGGGGGTTATGGTCCGAAATGGTCCGCGACAAATACTCCGATCGGACCGCTGCCGAGACTAATTCGGACGAACCAAGGAAGCCATCCAGTCTGACATGCAGCTCATGGAGGCTCGAAAAGTACGAATAGTCTCTAGACGCGGGGTGATGCGCCCTCCAGATGTCCGTCAAACCCCAGCGGGTCTGCCAATCTTGACGGCCCTTAGCCGTCCGCCGGACCGGGGAGTCGGGGAGCGGGGGATGCGAGCGGTCCATATCTACATCTACCACGGAGTTGAAGTCTCCCCCCAGCAGGAGGGGACCGGTGAAAAAGTGGGCCAACGAGCCCGATAACCCGGAAAGGAAGGCAGTCTGATCCATATTAGGGGCATACACACAACAAACATTCAAGTCCCTCCCTCCTAGCGTGCCTGATATGGCCACGAAGCGCCCCTCCGGGTCCAACACTGTCCTCGTGACCCGGAAGGGGACTCCTGCCCTGATCCATATAAGCGCCCCCCTGGCATAAGCAGAGAACGCCGTGGAGAAGACCTGCCCTCGCCACCTACGCTGAAGCGCCGCCCCTTCCGCCTTGTTCAGATGCGTTTCCTGCAGCAGCGCCATTTGCACTCCCCTACGCACTAAATAAGCGTGGACCTTGTGACGCCTAGACATAGTGTGAAGCCCCCTCACGTTCCAAGTAATACATTTCAAGTTAGCAACATCAGCCATTGTCCCAAAGTGTTCTTGCACAGCCCCTCCGTCCGGGTCCCCACAAAGAAAAACCATCATTCCTCCCAGCGCTGTCGGCGGCCATTTTCCCCAACCAGAACCAAACCCCCCAAAACCAAACAAAACCCCCTCCCAACCACCCCAGAACAGGGCCCAAACTGCACCATCTAGGTCCCATCCAAACTTCTACGGAGAACAACCCCAAAAACCCTGCTAGTCCTACGGTCGCCACCGTAGGAAGGCCTTATGGGCCAGGTGCGGGCTGAGCGGAGGCAGTGGGCCCTCGCCGCCCAGGCTGCTAGGACTATCATAAGCCCCCCCGTGTCAAAATCTTTCGGGGCAAGAGTAGAAGCCTCCCGACCCTCCCTCTCCCATTGTCAGCAATAGAGGACGGCAACCGCCTCCCCCCTGTCGGGCCCCCACCCAAAATAAGGCAATCGATCCCATTACCCCTGTCCGTCCAGAAGGTCCTCCACCGATTTCGGTGTGATCACCGGTGTGTGGGTACTGTCTGCCACTGAGTCTTCCGAGTCCGATGGTGCCCCCTGAGCACCCGGGTTTTCTTCCTCCTCCTCGACGTCTTCGCCCCTTGCTCCTGACAGTTCCGACAGAACTTCCAACACTCCCCGCCGCTCAGATGATGTCTCCGCTGTCGAGGGTCCTCCTGTGCTGCCGCGGCGGTTCCTGACCCTTTTAGATCTCCTCCTTTGTTCCGGCTCCTCCGCCTGATGGGTCGAGGCGTTATAACCATCCTTCCCTGTTCGGTACAGTTCGAGCCAGTCACAGGCCTCCTCCGGGGTGTCGAAGAACTGGGTTTTGTCGTCGACAATGACTCGGAGCCTCGCGGGAAATAGGAGTGAATATTGGATGCCTTCACTCCTGAGTTCACGCTTAACCGCCAAGAAGGAGAACCGCTTGCGCTGCGTCTCATAGGTATAGTCAGGGAAGATATTCACCTGGCTGTTTGCAACCTGGAACGGGCCATTGTGTCTGGCGGCATTTAGGATCAGGTCTCTGTCCCGGAAATGTAGCAACCGCGCCACCACCGGCCTCGGGGCTCGTCCCTGCTGTGGGGGTCGCGCTGGAACTCTGTGGGCCCGTTCTAGAGTGTAAAAGGAGGACAGGCCCTCCGGGACCACCGTGTCTCGGAGCCATGTCTCCAGGTAGCGCACCATATCGCCTTCCTCGACCTTTTCCGGCAGGCCCACTACCCGAATGTTATTCCTCCTGTTTCGGCCTTCCGCATCCTCCGCCCTCCGTTCGAGGGTCTCGATTCGGGACATGGCATCCTTTATCGTCGCAGCCAGGGTTCTCTGCGCCGGTTCTATAGTCCCCACCTTGCTCTCCACCTCCTTGACCCGGTCCGAGAGCTTACCATGGTCTGCCCTAAGGAGGCCCAGGCCAGTCGCCACCTGGGCAATGTCCTGTTGTAGGGCCGACCGAGTTGCCTCTATGGCTTCCAGTACCCGGTCGAATTGTTGTTGGAGTGGTGCGCCACCAGGTCTTGTAGGATCTCCATGTTCTTCCTTGTCCTGGGCCTCAGAGTCCGAGGTGGCCTGGCTGGATCCCTTGGCTCCTCTAGGTTTCCCCATGCTGTCAGGGGCTCTCCGCAAAGGTCCCGGAGTAGTCGCCTCCGTGTGCAAGTGTCCAGCACGATTGTCCCGGGGTTTCGCCCTCCAGTCCGGGATGGGCGATCTCCTTCTCCAGAGCCCGTGGAGACTCCGCCGTTTCGACTCACGCCACCGCCACGGCGTCCGAGGGCACCGATAAGGGGGCGGAGATACCCGTCTCCGAGTCGGGCAAGTCCGTTCACCCACTATAGCTCCGGGGCAAGGGCCACCAACTCCCCCGGTTGTCCTGTGGCGCCCGAGCGTCGCGCCATCCATGTAATTGGGGCGGCCAGGAACTCGCAGCCAGTTGCGGAGTCGCGGTGTCGACCACTGCCTAGAACCGAGTGCACCCGTGCCCGGCGCCCTCTAGCGCGTGGGCACCCGTCCGGTCGTCTAATCGAGTATGGTCCCGCTGTAGAGGGTCCGGACCAGCCAATGTCTAATGTCTAAAACAACTGAGGCTGGTGAAGCCGGGTGCCGGGCGACACCCGCGAGACCTCCTCAACTCCGCAGGTTCGATCAAGGGGACAAAGGGGTCCGGGCGCCATATTGGGTCGCACTCCGCCACTCCGCAAACTTCGGCATTTCTTCAAAGCCACCTCCGTCCAAACTCCACCAGGGCCCTCGGGAGGGTGTCGTCGCCTCGCTCAACCAAATGCGGGGTCTGGGGTGCCCCTCAGCCTCCGATATTCAGGATAATTCCGGGCTCAGTCCCGGAGCCGAGCTCTCAGGCGACCATCGCCATCGGCGCTCAAGCCACGCCCCCCTGCAAGTCCCTTAATGCCCTTGAAAACTAGGCATGCCACATTCAGCATGATGCACTGTTGCACAGGTTGCCAGTGCACTAGTTTAGGCCTGTTGATATATATTCATATTTCCCTGTATTTTGAATTAGTCTTTCCTGCAGGTTTTTCACTTATTGCAGCATATCAGCCTCAGTGTTTGGAAGTTTACTCAATAAAGCATTGCCACAATTCAATTTTGAATTTCTCCGTGAGTCTGAAATGCTTTTAGGATATTTTTTGTGAATAAACGCCAATACCTGTATTAATTGTTGTAGGACATTGGTTCCCAACCTGTTGTCCCGGGACTCCCGGGGTCCATGAATTCTCCTCAGGGGGTCCATGGCCACTTAGAAAATTAAATAATATTAACAGATTAATAAAGTGTATATAAGTAAAGAAGATAAATGTGCAATTGAACATTTTAAAATGTACTGTAAGTGTGAAATTGGAGACTACAAATTAAATTAGTATCCTCAGATTGATAAGTGGGAGCAGTGCAAGTGCATCATGCATAACATAGTATGGATGATGAGTGGCCTTATTTGAATTTGGAGAAGCTCCAACTTCGTATTATCATTATTATTATTTTTTTATTTATATGTGTTTGCAAATAAAATAAAATGTGTCATTGTTTGTGTATTTGTTTAAATGTTTTTGTCTGTATTTTTTGTGTATTGTTTTGCGGTTCAAATCATCGACAATGTTTAGAGTGGGGCTCTCGGCAAGCAGTCATGACTCAGATGGGGGTCCCTGAATTCCAATAATGATTGGGGAGGGGCCAAGTTCCAGTAATAATTAATTGGGAGCCCCCAGAATTCAAAAGGTTGAGATACCACTGTTGTACGAAGAAGACCTCTGAACGAACCACATACCTGCATGTCTAAATGACTCCTGGGTTTTTAGCTTTATTAGTGAACGATGCCACACATAATTCACAGGTATGAGAATGTTAAAGCTTATGGTTTGAGCCCAAGAGAAGCACCTCAGGTTTGCCTCTATTAAACTTGAGGCCACTTCAATCTATCCCCTTCACTCATGCCTTGCTTAAAGGTTGCAAATTCTTCTTTTAAACCGTTTACACGCAGATAAATCCATTAATTTCCATTTAGATATAGCTTTTGTTCTAATATCAGACTGCTTCACATGCAACAGTTCCCTTACATTATCACTCTACCCAAATCTGCCTGTTTGGAACAAAACAGAAGAGGCAAATTTCCTTGCCTTGATATATAGGGATGTCGTTAATGCCTTTATTTTAATCACTTTTTCAAGTGGTTGCTACAGCTAGTTGCAGGGTAGCAGAGCTAGGGTTTGCTTGAATGGAAGACCCTCACGCGCAATCTATTCCATTGCCTAAGTCAGATCCAGACATTTCTTTCTCTAATTGGTTTTAGAACCCCTATTCAAGTCACATACCTGAGAAGATAATGGGCTTTGAAATCCCTGGTTTTTAACACATTGTGGCTCATAGTGACACGCAACCCTTACGTCCACTATAAGTATGGCAGCTTTTCTCCCTTTCATTCACAGTAGCCGACATTTTACTTTTAGTTGTGATACTGCCCGAGATATTCAACCTTAGATTTTGAGAATCCCCCACCTTTACTATGTCCAGAAATCACTGGTTACCCTGTCAGAATGAATCATTCAATCTTGAGTTACCATTGTCAAAAGGTTTCCTTCAGCATTCTGGGACAGTGAGATAAATAAAAAAAAAACAATTATTTTAGCAGCAGTGTTAGGATGTCAATTTTATCCGTCAAACTTATAATTTCTTCAATTAAACCTGTCTGGGATTTCATGTTAGATGATTCCCACCCACAGGCTGTGGCAATGGAAGTAATAGTTGACGTCATGCAGACTATAAGAGGGAACAATTATCCCATCTGATGATCTTTTATAAGGTATATTTAGACTTAGGGGTATATTCACAAGAACATTTGCTAAATATCACCCAAAAAAGGTAACGCACCTTTACACAGCACAGCCCATTGCGGGAAAATAACCCTGTGTTAACGTGGAATTCACAACAAGGCAGTAGCATGCGATAGTCTGCCGAAACAGTGGCCAATGTCCGCGATACAACCACCTCAACGGCGATAAAAATACAAACCTCAACACGCAAATACATGCAATGGGCCAAAGCGCAATGGGAAAATCAGTGATAAGCAGAGCCAGGGCTGCAATACACGCATGGCAGGTGGGAAAAATCACTATAAAAGTAGGAAAAACACCCAAACGCAAACTGACCAACACCCAAGCACCATGGAGGCAGCCAGAGCAGGCGCAGAGGATGAGCGCAACCCCACAAGCACTCCGGATGACCAGCATGGGACCTCGGGACAGGGAATGGCAAGGACAAGAAGAAGAGGAAGACAAAGTTCAGTCCGCAAGAAAAGAGGATCCTGATTACGGAGGATATGGAACACCTTCAACAACTGTTTGTTACCTCCAACGTGTCATTGGAAACCAAAAATGGGATATGGCGGAACAGCGTGGACAAGGTGAATGCCGTCGGAGAGCACAGGAGGTCAATGGACGAGGCCAAGAGGCAATGGATTGACATCAAGCGAAAGATCAATCAGAAACTCGCAGGCAACCAGAAGGCAGCAATGCAGACTGGAGGTGGGAGCCCAGCGCCACAGATCGTGCTGGGTGACATGGAGAAGCTGGTGTCGACAGTTACCAGTGTGGAGACTGTGGGTGGAGTCAGGGGACCAGACACTGCTCAACAGGACACAACACAATCGCAACAGGGTGAGTGACCACCAAGTACTGGGGGGACGGGTGGAGAGGGCCACAATGGCACAAATGCACAATCAAGCAGAGCACAGTGCACACCCACAATGACTCTGGGTCATGGCCCTGATCCACACACTGTCACAATGTACAATGCCATGCTGTCTGAATGTCAACATGTACCCTGCGGCTACATACATGTTGACACATTATAATACACCGTCTCCCCTTCACATTGCAGGGGCACCATCACCACCTCCTTCAGAGCAGTACCAGCCACTCTTCGATGATGACAAGGAGGACACCACCAGCATCAACACCCAAACCCTCCAAAACACCATGGGCATCATCCGCAACTCACCACCAGGGCAGCCCAGCTACATCAAGGAGACCCCACCCACTACCCAAAGCACCCAGCAGGAGGCACCCACAGCCCCAGTAGTCTCCCAAGACCCCCAGGAACAAACTATGGCCTTCCAACGCTGTGTTCTGGAGGGCCAGAGGGAGACAGTTGAGCAAGTGTGGGTGGGGTTCGGCCTCATGGCTACCAAAATGGACGCCATTCATTGGTGTCTAGGTCCTATCACGGACCAGCTCCAGTCCCTAACGGATACCCACGCCCCCCTCCATGGTCTCCAAGGAGCCCTGACTGACATCGCGGAAGTCATGACATGGAGAGAAGAACACCTGTCCGCTCAGACTGGCTGCAGCGATTCGAGCCGTGAGGTGGCACACATTCAAAGGCTCATGGAGGACATCGTGCGGCTGGAGGCGAAAAGGATGGCAGTCACTGCTGCACATCAGCAAAATGTAGCTCTGAACTACCATGGCCTGCAGATCCTCATCATGGCATTGCTGGCACAAGGTGTGGCACTCATGATTGCTGATGCCCCTACACCGTCCACATCTCCGCCCCTTGGTGTGTCAGTGCCTCACAGTGCGGCAGGCGTATCCACTCCAGCACCTGATGTTCCACTGCCACACAGTGCTGACCACAATCCACCTCCGGCCCCTGATGTATCAGTGGCACACAGTGCTGTAGCCGGTACTGCAACACCCACAGGTGGGACAGAGCACACATAAGTGGACAAGGACGTGGATGGGATTGTTGTTAGAAGGAGGCAGTAGTATTTATCTCCGCCACTCATCTCCCCTTTTTACTTGAAAAATTCCATTGATCTGTTAACTTTTAGGAAGCAATTGAAAACCTGGCTTTTTAACCGATAATTTGTGTCTTTATCTTAATGCCCAGAGGAAAGCAGTCAGCGCCAGGACACCCTGGGGTAACCGTTCACGCTCTAGAAATACCAATAACATAATATAACACCTGGCCTGTTTCTGCTTGGTGTCTCACATGGCCTCATGACCTACCACTGACCCCCCGATACACTCCGGGGCACTCACCCTGGACCGCGACATGGACTGCCATATCCTGTTTGATGACCAATGACACGGCGAACAGACTCCGGACTGTTCCCTTCCTCTTCCGCAGGACGTGTCATCCCCGGATGGACTCTTGCTGGCCCTTTACGGGCCCATATTGTGTGGTGTGCTTGGCATGGCCCTGTACCACTCCAGCTGCAAGACTCCACTGGATGTGCAATAAACATCCAGTAATGCACTGCTGTGTCATGTCTTTCATCATTCCTGTATGAAAGTGTGGATGGAAGTGGGGACAGTGATTTCCCTTACGTCAATGATGCTCATCTAGTGGGATGAGTGCCACTGTGTATTACAATGCCTACTGCGTACCAGGTGCTGTGGACACTACAACAGGGACAAACGCATTAGTCACTTCCTTGTCTGGACATGGACTGAACCATGCCCAGAGCCCCTGAGTCATTGTTGCAAGCCCTGCGCTGGTCTGGCGTGCGCCAGGCCAGACCACTCCACTGACCCTCCGAGGGGGAGCTCACATAGCTACCTGTCGCTGGCATACTCGCTGGTGGTCTGCAGGTCACTGGTCTAGTTGTCAGCATGTCATGGCCACTCCCCGAGGGCAGGTTTGCACAAACATCACACCCATCTGGTACAGGCGACACAAGCCATGTGACCCCGCAAATATAAGGGGCAGACAACTTCACATTCCCCTTTGCCGGTGGGGACTGGATGACGGAAACTCCACGATGTTCAATCATAAAGGGCCTATGATTTCCTGATACACAGGGTTGGTGGTACCCGAGGCCTTGTGGATGGCATGGGCCTACCACCACGTGGTGCTGACTGGCGTTGCACAGGGTTGGTGGAACATGTAATTGCTGAGCAGGTGTGCAGCCAGCGATGATGATGTGTGCACTGATGTGGTCTCCGCCATTGATGACTCCGGACTCAGCATCATGTGTGGGACATGCTGGGCCGCGGGGCGGACCCACATGATGTGGGCCATGCCATGGTGGCATGACCGGGGCCTGGAGCTTGCACAGGCATGCGGTGTGCCTACTGATGGACACACCGTTGGCAGCAGGTGAGCAGTGGGGCCTGTGTGCACAGGGGTGGCGGTGTCTTTCTCTCTCGCTTCCCTCACTCTCTCTTCATTCCCTCTCTCACTCCCTTCCCTTTCTCTCTCTATGTCCCTTCCGTTTCTCTCACTTCCATCTCTCTCTCTCTCTCGCTCTCTCACTTCCTTCTCTCTCTCTCTCTCACTTCTTCTCTCTCTCTCACTCCCTTCCTTTCCTTCCCTTTCTCTCTCTCTCCGGCTCACTTTCCTTCTCTGTTTCTCTGTGTCTCGCTCTTTTGATGTGCGCATGACACACGTCCTGATTTTGTGCTTTCTCTTCGAGGCTGTGTCGTCGAGATTGTCCCTGGTGGACCCGACAGGAGTCTTCCGCATTGCTGATTTGTGTTGTGTTTCAATAACGTTTTTGGTTGTTACTTCACTGCTTTCTGACTGTTTCTCGTTCTTCTGGCCACACGTGTGTATTTATTTTGGCACTGTGCGTCATTGTGCATTTGTTGTGGCTCATGTGTCGTGCATAGTATTTGTATGTCCTGGAGGGGAGGGCCGGGGGGCTGGGGTGGTTGCGGGGGGTGTTGTGGCCCTCATGGGTATCTGCGTTGCATGATAATTGTCTCCATGGCATCTGTGGGTCTTCAGGTGTGGCTCTCGGCTGGGCTCCCTTTCATGCTGTAGGTAGTTGTCCTGCTTAACACCAGCAGAAGGCAGGTGTTAATTCCCTGCTGCTACCGCGGCTTATCGCCTGTTTTTGTTTCGCTTCGCAGATCTGGCAGTTCGTAGTGAATATGGTGTTGTGGTTTTTCGTGTGTTTTTGCACGGGAACGCCCACTCTGCATCTTATTAGGGTTAGTTGGTGGTGTCCACTGTGGAGATAAATATTGGGGTAGTTATCTATGGAATACTGGCGATGTCTGCAGTTTGCACCAGCTTGTGACTGGGGTGTTAAATCTAGCTCCACATTTGTTGCGTTACGGTGAGGATAATTCAGAGCTTGGTCCTTGTGAATATCCCCCTAAGAGTTTTTTCAGTCAATACATTGTTTGATCTCAATCTTCCTCTCCTGATTGCATACACTTGCTAGATAAATACCAATAAAAACCTTATTTTGTTGACCATACCATGGTAGAAAAACACAACTTAAATTAGTTGAACCAATCGTTTGATCAGTCACAAATTATTGCAACAGTCTACCCATTTCGGAGTTCAAATTGGATTCATTACCTGCATTACCTAAAGGTATTGATATGTCTAGTATCAAATTGTATTGATTACAATGAATTATGGATACAAGGGAGAGTGGTAACAGCATGCGATTCTGAAAGAAGCGCACAATAGGGTCTTGGGGATGTTGCTCTGCAGTGGGTTGTATTTTTACTCTTTGACTGAAGATAGGGCAATATCAGTTGCGAATGGACTTTACTGTAAATTTTTTATCTTACTCTTGCCACAGTTTTAGTACTGGCTTACATTTTCCTCATGGTACCATGCTCCAGAATTTTCAAGTTCAGCTTCCTTAATTAAAATACAACTTTTATAAATTCCTGTGTCCTGATTGTAGGTCTTCCGGGCTACTGTACCAAAAAATGTGTGCTTTTCACACGTATTGTATTTTGTGCACACCATGATCATGCCGATATCTGTCAGCTGATGTGAAATGTCAGTGCTATGCTCAGTTTTATTGGCTACAGGGCAGAGTATGCAATTGGAGGGAGGGTACCTTAGGTGATAGGTGCACAGAGTCTACAAGATCTAAGCCTTTAGGCCCACAGTCTCTTGCTTCCACGGCTTACAGAAACATCAGCACCCTAGAGCAACTTTACCACCACTCTCTATTTCGCTTCAGTTGTTCATCAATTTTGTAGACTGCAGAGTGAAACATGAACAGCAAGACCTCATTACAAATGTGACAGGTATGCAATGTCTTTTGGTGGGCCTCTAGGCCCCTGGTCCCCGGCACCCACTACTTTCATATGTTTCAGCAGTCCACAGTAACTTCTCCACCATCTTTCACACTAGCAACACATAATGATACATAGCGTAAATTGAATCCAAAGGCTTTGAAGAGATTGCAGAGAACTTCCAATACCTGCCCCAGAGAATGACATTGCACAGAGGATTCATTGTTGTAACAACTTACTGTGTAAGTGCTATACCCCTTTTTGGCTCGTGTCTCTGTCCAAGAAGGTGTTAGGACATTCATTTGAATTTATTAAACGTGTTGCTTCTCTACAATTTGCTGTTAGAAACAAAGACCTGGCGTTTTTTCGTCACATAGCCCTTACTGGCTAGTGACCTGTGTTGATTGGGCTGTATTGCTTTTTCTCACACAGCATTTGTATTCCAAGCTATATTGTCCTCCTGAAGTTTGCCTCCTCTAATCGACCACACTACACCTTGGAGAGGGATGACAGAAACAATTGGACTTGAAAGAACTGTGCAAAATTATCCTCGGCTTGGACACCATTGCTAAAAGACATTTACTCACAGAGTTAGAGTCAAGTAACGAATGGCTGACCCAGGACCTGGAGAAAAAGACTGACCACTTTATAATATATTATTAGCAAAGGACGACATTTGCGCTACTCACGACAGATGCAGCTGAAGCGTAGATTTCTTTCAACATTTTATCATATTTTATTATGTCATTAGGCATATTTGAGTTACAGGCGATAACGTTTGCCTTCTCAAATTCAACAAAGCAGCTAGGTGTGCTTAAGTAATATGTAAATATTGTGAATTTCAGGAGGTATTGTGTTCAGATTAAAACAGCCATTATCCAAAATGTGGCATATATGTTTTATCCTGTTGTACGGGCCGGTGTCTGATCAATGCAGTGTTGCCAGGTGTAGCTGAATGCAAAAGTGCAACCCATGGCCCACTATAAAGTGTGGTTTTAAAAACAGAAATAAATGACTCCCATGGTTTGAAAAGGGATTGCGACAGGAACTATGAGCAGCATAGGAATTCCCGTTTCTACTGGTGTTTTGATCGCTGTTTGTGCAAAGTGCCAAAGTCACTTTACCTGCTTAATTATATAAATGATAAAAAAGTTCAATACTCATTAATCATTAATACCAGCGCTCTTGGTTAGCTCCATCTAATGTGAATAAATGACAATAGACGGTCCGAGATACACACTGATTACCTATAGTGAGACAATTTACTCACTAGTTTACCAATCTGAGATTAAAGTGCAGTTTTAGTGTTTTATTTTGTTATTCTTAATTCTTTAATATTTATTTTAGTTTACCCAGTCTGTGAATTAGGGCCAGAGCTCTGCAAATCCACTGAGTCGCAAAACAAGTGAAATCTACAACAGTTGTTTAAGTTTTGTGTCCGATTTGCAGTGTAGTAACTATTTCAAAGGACAGGAGCCTGTTTTGTGGATCACAATACCTAATTTATAAGGGAAAATTGTTACAATGTTTAGCCAAAATAAATGCAACCTACCCCATTTTATTAAACGGTAAATTCTCGTAGTAGATTCTGTTTCTTAGTGGTTATTTCAAAAATTAAAATAGTGCAGACTGACCTTCTGCCTTATTTGTGTCCAGACTACAAGAAAGTGAAAATGAATTGTTGGTTAATTAACATCTTACAATATAAGATCATAAAAAACAATCACATTTTTAAATCATAACAAGTGCAAATAAAATAGCTAAACCATTAATTTAAACAATTGCGTAAAACAACACATCTAAGAATTCTATTAAATAGTTGCCATTTGTTTATAAAATGTAGGCTTCAAGGGTGTCAAGTGTGCAGCTATCAAGATATCAACAGCTGACAAAAAGTGCAAAGTAACCACCTTATTGATACTTGTGTTAAATAACACCACAGTTGGTTAGATTACTTATACCGGCAACAATACATAAATGTTCCTTAAAAACAGTAGATCTACCATTTTTAAGCTTCATGTACACCATTTCACATTTTAGTGCTGTTGCCTCTAAATGTTTTTCAAATACTAGCAACAAGGTCAAACTAAGATAGCAAACAATACATAAAAGTATCCAACCGCACAATATGTTAGAAATCACAGTTTACTTGCACATGCACATTTCCTGCTGATTAAAAGGTATTCTTAACAGCCCCTTCTTTCTTCCACTAGAGCAGGGCAGAAACAGGTTAAGTGGATGATGGTGTCCTCTTCAGTTTTGCACAATCTACACCGGGTGTTTTTTGTGACCTGGAGCCAAGGCATCGCATGGGCAAGGCCTGGGAGGAGGCCAAATTGCACTCTAATACAACTGTTTTCTAGCTGCCTTGACCATCCAGTCTATAAATAAATAGGGCTGTGATTTTTGAATTTTATATTTTTTCAATACCATCCAGGCATGTGATCTAAGTGCAGGGTCTCTATGTCTTTTAACATTGAGATTTTTTTCATCAATCCTTTTAAAGGACTCTGGGCATAAAAACATTTCCCATAGAGGCCGGACAGACAACTCATCTATCACCAAATCTCAATACTTGTTTGAACTTCTTGCCAAAGAACTTGGCATGGATGATATGAAGTGTTTGAATTTATTATTTTCCAAACTTTAATATAAACTTCTTTCTTTTCTATAATTTAATTTTATATTCCAAATTCTAGCCTTGTCTGGGCCGATGAGGCATTGCAGGGGAGACAAAAAAGAGATCGTAATGTATTTGTAAGAATTATATTTAAAATTACCACATCTCTACCGCGTAGTGCATCGCTTCCATTGGAAATGCTTGGTAATAATTTTTCTATTATTGCATTTAACAATGGGAGATGGCCTAGACCGCTTAGTGACCACTGTAACATGTAGAATGCAAGGAGTACGATTTTGCCCTTCCTCTGACGCTCCTGCTTATGCAGCTGGAAGGAACCCTTCCCATCGAATAGTACTCCCAGGTATCTGATTGTTTTGTCCTGCTCAAGTTGTGGGCCTTGTAAGTACCACTTATACTTTTTCTGTAATCTGTTGCTTACTTCCATTACTTTTGTTTTTTCCTCATTTATTGCCATGCTGTTGGCTATTGAATAATTTGGTATTTTAGCACTAAGTCGTTGCAGACCAATCTTACTTTGGCTTAACGAGATCACATCATCGGCATACTGAGGATTAGAATATGTGCTTTTTGCCTAACTTGGGAAGATGCACATTCACTTTATTGAGCGCTTGTGTCAGTTCAGCCAAAAATAGGTAAACTATGCATGTCGCAAGAATACATCCTTGCTACAGTCCACAAGAAGTTTACATTTTCCTAGACAGGAAAGAACTGTCTCCTATTTTTACCCTTACCCAGGTGTCTGAGTACAACAACTGGATTGCTTTTAAAAAACAAGCGGGAATGCCTTGATAAGACAGTTTTTGCCAGAGAAAGGAGCCCTGTACGCAGTCAAACACTGACTTAAAATCTACAGAGGTAGATTGGTTGCTTAATTAACTTGTATTTGTCTATGATTACAGAACGGTCTAGAATGTTAGTCACTGAACCAGACCCTTGAATGAACCCCAATTGGTTGGGAAAGATAATCTGCTCCTCTTCCAGCCAAAGTGACAGTTCTGTCAGGAGGATCACTGCAAAAAGTTTTGCATCCGTATCTTGCAATGTGATAAGGCGATAATTTTCCGGTTAGGAGTCGCTCCCCCTTTAAAAATGGGTGTTATTATGGAGCCTTTTCACGAATCTAGTATAGTATCTAGTTGAAGTGTATTATTGAAGAATTGTGACTGGTATCCTGCCCAAAAATGTGGGTTTGCCTTCTACATGGCTTGTGGGATTCCATTTAGGCCAAGTAGCCCATCTTGTCTACTAATTTTGATAGATTTGCATGCTTGCTCTTTTGAGATGTTAAGTGCACAATCTCCTGGGTTTATCAGCTCTGTTGAAGTTTTACTTTCCATTTCTTGAGTAGAAAATAATATAGTCTGCAAAAGTTGGTTAAAATGTTTTGTTAGAAAATCAACCCAGCCTGCTTCTGTTAAAGTTGAAGTCATGATCACCTTTGGGGACCCTGTTCATTCTCTAAAAATCCCCTGAGTTTTACTTTTTACTGATATAGATTGCTTTTGCCCACAGGATTTCTTTTATTGTTTCTTTCTCTTCCCAGATTAACCTCTGGTAATCTTTATTTATAGTTTTCAATTTAACTTGGAGCTCTTGGTTCCCTGCTTGTCTCAACATTCTATTACGATTCTTATTTAAGATACGGCATGAGACAGATGTTTTAATCCTGTTCTCATTTTTTAAATGGTTTTTGAATTGACGGGTAGTGGTGTTGATTTCAGATGAGTATATTTTCAATAATTTGTCTGTGAAAAGGGCCCACTGCACCATTAGTGTAATGGAATCAACTGAAAAACAGTACTTGACAAGGGTAGAAGCAGTGGCCCTAATTAAGGGCCTCATTAGGATGGAGGACGGACCTGCGTCCGTCCGCCACCCCCGAGGGGGAGGGACCATCCGCAGGGGCAGCGGCGGTCCCTCCGGTGCAATTAGGATGTGACCGCCACCCTGGCCGGCCCGGAGGATGCGGATTCACCGCAATCCTAATCGGCCCCTATGTGTATTGTCCCTTCCAACCAGTGCAGTCTCCTGTTGTTACTAACTCTCCCAGGAGGGTATTTGCCTTTTGATGGAATGTGCATTGGACCTGGATGCCCTCATACCAGGCCATTAGCACCACCTGCCAGAATTATGGCCCTTATTATGTGTGACCTGAATAATCCCTGCTATTTCTTTGCCTCACAATTACCATTACCGGGGTCCCAGTAATTGGGGTTAGAAAATAATAGGGATTACAAGGTTTTGGCAAATAACATGCAGGAATTGTTATTTCCACAGTGATTGTCAGTTGTCTCACAGTGATTCACCTGGAGATTTAGGCTACTTTCAGCAAAGCACCACAGCTCATAAATCTGTTTGGCACAGCAACTCCAGAGTTAACTGCCCATCATATTGAGGTCCTGCATAGCGCTACCCCCCACAGTCGATACAGCCGATTTTAGGGTTGTTGAGGTGCTGGAAAGGGTGGAACTATTGCGGCGGCCATCTTGAGTAGGGCGATCCTTACTTAGGGCGAGAGGCACCGCTATAAAAAGAGACGGCCATGACTCCGCGCAGCGGACGCGATCAGCGGGCGCGCCGGACTCGCGCCGGAGTCAAGCCAGAGTCCTGCCCGTCTGCGCCCGTCCGCGCACGGGCCGGGCATAGGGCAAAGGACTCTGTTGGGACCAATAATAGATACTACAGCAGGCAACAACTATTAGCATTAAAACCAGTCCCTGATTGTGAGCGCCACAACTTAAACCCTTCAGATTGGACAGGTCCGGTGAGCTACCATAAATGTCATAACGCTTTTTCATGGTCTCAGGTATCCACCCTCACAACACTTACTGCTCCCACCCATACTTTAAAGGCGGGTTTAATTAATGCCAGGTCTCTACCGAAGCATGCTCTGCACATACATGACCTCCTTACAGATGACAACCTGGATTGTCTCTTTATTACTGAGACTTGGCTCAAACCCTGGTGCACTCCTGATCTGGTACATGCCCTACCTTTAGGGTATAGTATCCAGAGGGTGGACAGAGGTCACGAGCAACGGGGGGGGGAGTGGCCATTATACACAGAGATATTATTGGGTGTGTAATGACAGAACTCCATGATATAAAGGATGCGGAAGGGATGGGCTTTAGTCTTAAAATCCACGACAACTTCTCTTTCTCTGGGGCCCTAATCTATCGCCCTCCCGGCACTAGTACTGACTTTTTGGGAAGTCTGGGAGAAGCGTTAAGCCCATTGATACTCAGATACTCAAACTTTACCCTGCTGGGGGATGTGAACATTCATCTGGAGTCCATAACTGAGGCATCCACTGCCTCCTTTAGGGAAACCATGGAAGTACTGGGTCTTAAAATATGTGATACCCCAGCCACCCATGAGGCGGGACACACGATCGATTGTATTGTCACCAACTTAGATACCTTATCAATAGATCTGCTGAAACCCCAAATATGGACTGACCACGTACTGATATCTTTCTCAATCATACCAGAATCAAATGCCAACAATAAGCATATCTGTAAAAATAATCAGGCCAGTCAAGAGGACTGGAAAGCCACCATGAAGCACCCCAAATTAATATCTATAGCCACAGAGTGCAAACCTAAGTCAATAGGACCCCCAAATCTAACCACCTTTAGGGAATGGATGACGGAACTAAAAAACATGACTGGACAGGGAAGACGCAAGCGTAAACCCGGAAATAAAAAGAGATCCACCCCCTGGTTTGATCTAGAGCTCAAAAATAAACAGGGGGAACTTAGACGGGCCGAACGTAGCTGGCGGAAAAACTACCTAAGCACAGAACGCTGTAAATATAAAAAGACCAAGAAAGCATACCACGCACTAATCAAACAAGCCAAAACAAAGTACTACACATCAGCTATAGCAACAGCTAACAGTAAACAGAAAACGATCTTTAATATCGTTAAAGACTTTAGTAAACCTAAATGTCTCATGCAGGACATCCCTCCCTCACAATCACTTTGTGATTCCATCGCAGACTTCTTTGAGGGAAAGGTTAAGGGTCTGACGAAGGACTTTGAGGCTCCCACCCTCGAACAAACTCATGAGGACGAAAATACTAGGCAGGAAGTCCCTCAGCTTACGGCTTTCCGTACAATCAGCCTGGAGGAGTCAAAACGGGCTATCCTAGCTACCAAGTCAGGATCACCGTTCGACCCATGCCCTATAGGACTCCTTCATCTCATTGCTGATATTGTTAACTTGGACATAAACACTATCGACAACAACTCTCTGTCCACTGCCTACGTCCCCCCTGAGTGGAAATTGGCAGCTGTAAAACCCCTACAAAAAAAACAACTCCCCGACCCCACCACACTCTCTAATCTACGTCCGATTTCACTACTCCCAGCATTGTGCAAAATCACTGAGTCCACAGTGAACAAACAGCTGACACACTTCTTGGAAGAGAATGAGGCATGGCACCCTAATCAAGCTGGCTTTAGGACTCAGCATTCCACCGAATCGGCTCTCCTGTTCACCACTGAAACTATCCGCTCAGCTTTAGACCAAGGCAAGAAGGCCGTCCTGATATTATTAGATCTGTTGGCGGCCTTCGACACGGTCTCACATGCTATCTTAATAGACCGGCTAATAACATCTGGCATCAAAGGTATTGCCTTAGAGTGGATAAAAAACTTTCTTAGTGACAGGCGACAAGTGGTGACCTTGGGGGATTATCGTTCCAGTGAGAAGTCACTGTCAACGGGAGTACCTCAAGGTTCTAGTCTGAGCCCGACATTGTTTAATGTCTATACTGCACCCCTGATACAGCTGATATCGTCCTACGGCATAGATGTAATAGCATATGCCGACGATACTCAACTGATCCTGGTCATGGAAAAAGATAACCAGGTCTGGGAAGAAAAACTTAAGTGTTGCTTAACGGCCACCTTTGAGTGGATGCGGAAAAACCACTTAAAATGTAACACAGGCAAGACCGAGATCATGCCCATAGGCCCAAATAATGATTTCATCCCCAGACTGTGGTGGCCCGAGAATGCTGAAATACCACCTCACACTACCTCCTCGGCTCGTAACCTTGGGGTACAGTTTGACGCCGACTTATCTTTCAAACATCAGGCGGCAAAAGTGGCAGGCACCTGCTTCGGGGTAATAAAAATGCTCAGAAAGTTTTTTGACCTGTTGCCCCTCGAAGCTAGGAAAACTGTCACGATTGCATTAGTCACATCCCGCATCGACTACTGCAACAGCCTGTATGCTGGTACCAATAAGGTGGTTACCCATAAACTCCAGATGGTACAGCATGCGGCGGCAAGGCTTGTTCTGAAATGGCCAAGGAAATCTTCAGCAACCAAAGCCCTCAACGTACTACATTGGCTGCCTATAACCAAAAGGGTCCTCCACAAAGTATTGACAATCACCTTTCGCGCTGTGCATAATTCAGGCCCCATGTACCTGAGAAAAAAATTTGTCAAATACTGTCCAAACCGCACACTACGGTCTTCAAATGCTAATCTTTTGACCATTCCAGGTTTCAAACTCAAAACTCGCGGGGGTAAATCCCTAGCGGTATTGGGTGCCAAAGCATGGAATGCGCTCCCCCCTCCATTAAGAGCCCTGGACAAGGAATCTGATTTCCGTAAACAACTGAAAACCTGGATTTACAACCTTCCAGACTCAATGGCCAGAGCACTGGTATGACTTCGGTTTCAGTCTCCTTAAGCAGTAAGGCAACCTATTTCACCTGGTTGACCCTTTATTGGCGCCGAGATGCTCCCTGGAGCGATTGCTAGCGCGGTATAAATGGACCTTACATTTACATTTACACTGTGTCTCATTGATGAATGAGAGCCTTAGCAGGTTTTATCTGAGCAAAAACTAGCATTCAGTTGCTGGTAGGGGCCGAACTTTCACTGACCTCTACTGTAAGGGCCCGATTCACAGAAATAACTTATGACAAAATCCTAAGCTTACTACTTTTGGTATTCACAGAAGTTAGGATTTTGTCTTAAGTTTGTCTTAAGACAAACTTAAGTCAGACTTAAGACAGACTTAAGTTAGGATTTTGTCTTAAGTTTGTCTTAAGACAAAATCCTAACTTCTGTGAATACCAAAAGTAGTAAGTTTAGGATATTGTCTTAAGTTAGTTCTGTGAATCGGGCCCTAAGTCTTTTCCACCCACCCTGTGGGGTCTCGTTCACTCCAGGGTAAAGGCAGTTGTCAAGCACATCAATTTCCCCTGTTTCTGGGAACCCTTTCACTCATTTTTCCAAATTAAACACCAGGTAAAGCTAGTGAGAGCCCTGTATATGACCTGCTAAGACAATT